>NC_083341.1:85813472-86474624 GCF_019175385.1 Lycium barbarum
ATATTCTCAATTCACTTCCAATTTTCCATATTCAAGACCATAACACACGATTTCGTCCATTCACATACAATGCCTATTTCATGATCTTAACGTCATTTATAACCCATTCATGTCATAACACAACAACAATCATGATTCAATTCAAACTATTTCTCAAAACATCACTATTCATCATTCATGACCCACTTTACCATATTCTTCTAATGACCAAGCATTTCAACTCTCAAATACCTTAAACAACATATAAACATCATGAATCTTACCTTCGATGTTGTAGGAACAAGACTTAGTTGATAATACTCCACTTGAGCAAAAACCCTAGTTTATCTCCAATGCGATTTCTTGACTTGAATGATCTTTAATGGGTTTGCTTACACTTGATTCACTTGTTTTGTGTTGTTGATCACTAAAAACCCTTGAAAACTTATGGAATATATGTAGAGAGATGTTTTAGAGAGAAGGGGTGTGATGTAGAAGTGAAATGAAATAAGCCTTGGTCCCCTTATTTAATGACTTGAAAATCTAATTTGAAGTGCACAGTGGTCGTAAACTTGGTTTACGGTCCGTATTCTAGTTTACGGACTGTCCTTCATGGTCGTATTTAATCATAACAGAACCAGAAACTCAGGCTGAAGCATGGTGATTTACGATCACGGTTTACGGGCCGTAAACCATTTTACGGTCCGTATTTTGGGTCGTATTTAACCATTTGATCAATTGGCAGAAAGTTGAAGTTTTGGAAGCCAAAATACGACATGGCAGTTTACGGACCGTATGCCACTTTACGGTCCGTATTTCACTTTACGACCAACTGGCCAAAATGCAAGCCTGCAACTTTTCACATTTCCAAAACCTATAATTAGTCATTGCATAGCATAACCTCTCTCTTATCGCAATTGCCTTTGGAATCTTATTTAGGGTCATCAAATGTTATTTCTTACTCATGGAAACATCATACACTCGTGCTCATCACTAGGTCATTCACTTGCGTACCAACGGAAGATTTTCCGAGGTGTAACATCAACTTGAAAAAGAAATCAGAGAAAAGTTATATGGCAAATTAGCGAAAGTTGTAATTAGTATAATCAAGAGTATGAGTGATATCTTTAGCTGGATGCAAAAGACCAAGACTACAGAAAGATGAATAATGAAATAGGGCGATTATCAGAAGGAGGATCAACACAATAATGGTGAGAGGGGATGATCAGGATGAACAGAAAAAGTCTCGAGAGCAAAAAGAATGGATTGTACAAAGGCAGTATATTCTAAAAGGCAAAGCAGTACTAACTTAGGAATAGACTTCCTCATGCGCAGAATAAAGGATTAACCATAAAAGGGGAGGAAATAAGATTAATGGAGGAGGAAGGAATGTAAAGGAATAAGAATGAGAATAGAGAGAAAAGGAAATATACGAAGTACGCATGCTTAAGAAGTGGTTGCGTTATGATTAAAGGAAGATACATTTCCTACGAATATCCTGTACCAACTTAGAACGAGTAAAGTATATGAAGTAAAGAGTTGAAAACAAAAAGATGATCATGAGTTCTGAGTTACTGTACGACAATAAAGTGATAGAGTAAAGCTATCATCAATGACAAATATACTACGATTATGATTGGTTTTGAAATCAGTGTTGAGTGCAAAACAAGAGTAAAAAAATATGAGGCATGAGGGGTATTAGTGGCGCATAAGACTTAGGCCCTGGAAAACAAAGATGACATTACAAGCGAACTTTGAGCGCCGAAGAAGAGGGCAAGTGACATTAAATGGATGGTATGGATAACTAGACCTACTACTATTGTGAGCATCCCTATGGGACAGAAAGTTGTTAATTGGAGCGGATTTAGATATTGACTCATAACTACCAGATGAGCTAAGTGAAAATACATCCTTGTTCGGATCGTTATATTAATTGTATTATTTGGTTACAAGACTGCAAGGTGAGTTCACATATGAATTATTGTAGCTATAGGCTATGAGAAACGGCATGAATAAGATGTATTATGGTGAGGGGTATATGAATTCAAGCTTTGAAGGCGAGGCAACGGATTTGAGAATGGTATAAGTAAAACCCTTAAAGGGGGAAGCGAATAAGAGGATACAAGTGCGAAGGTTGAAATGATGGACCCTAAGATGTGCCAGATATGGACTCTAAAGCAAAGAGTAAGAATTATACAGAAATGAATCTAATGACTAGTAAATAAACGAACATAAATTGAGCAGGCATCTGAGATTGTACGGGAAACCATTCGTGAAGACCTTGAACCACGTGACATTGAGAGCAAATAACTCAAGAGGTATTGTAAAGGATGACAGTGTTATACTAGAATAGAGGTAAAACCACTAGCGGTAAAGTCATTGTGAATGATATTGCTATTTATAAGCGACAATTAAGAAAGAGACTTAAGGTTTTCTATAGCAGGACACTAGATATGATAATCAAGTAAAACAAGATGAAGGAAGGAAGAGAGCACGACGAGATAATTTACTACAGATAGACAAAAGACTTTTGGTATGAACGACACCGAGCCTAGTCATGGTCGGGTGCGTGGAACACCGAACCTTCGTGGTCGGGCATGCTATGTAAATGATATGTACATGAATATGACCATGGATACGACATGTAAATGAGTACGATTATGAATACGGATGCAGCTAGGGATACATGTATATGTATAGATGTGTATGTACATGAATCACGCAAGAACAATTATGTAACTCACAAGTAATTATACGTCGCCAATAAACCAAGTGGATACTTAAATAGAGGAGTAAGAGGTAAACAAGAATGGTGTGGTCATGATACTCCGCGTCAGTTAAAGGAAAAATATATGGTAAATTGAGTTAAAATATTGAGTTGGGATTATTGTTAGGGATAAATAGGACAATTAATTGAACATGGCACAAGTACATGCTATACGCTTACTACAGTAGCCTTGGGGTGTGACAAGTTACGAAGGCAAGAAGATCACTGAATAAAGGGGAAGCTTAGCCCCAATGCATTAGGCCTTATGAGATTGTGTGCGAAATCGGTAAGGTGGCTTATGAATTAGATCTACCTCCTGATTTGGAGTCAGTTCGCCCAGTTTTATACATCTCGATGCTTCGTAAATATGTTGGAAATCCTACTAGGATTATGCCAGTAAACGATGTTCAAGTGACAAGAAAAGTTGATTTATGAAGGGCTACCCATTGCCTATATGGCCAGGCAGACACCGCTAAGGCGGGTAGTTATATGTATACACCATGTCTAGACGACATGGGCAGACATACACACCACTATAGTAGGCAGCTTATACCCCGGACGCGGGAGGCCTGGACGCAGGCTTATACATTATCACACCGTACCTATATGGACGGGCAGCTTATACATTACCATACCGTACCTATATGGACGGGCAGCTTATACATTTATGCATATATGATATGATGGTGGATATGAAGTAAGTCAGCATGTGCTATTTCTTTCATAAGTGACAGTCATATACAGTTGCTTCCTTATTGATGCTTCTTTTATCTCATTGACGTACTATTATTATTTATGCCTCTCATACTCAGTACAATGTTCGTACTGACATCCGTTTTCTTTGGACGCTGTGTTCATGCCCACAGGTAGACAGGGAGGTGATCCTGATCCAGACTCATAGGAGCTAGCAGCTGATTTGAGAGCACTCCATTGTTCGGAGGTGCTCGTGATTATTCTTTTGTGTACATGTATATTTTGGGCATGATGGGGTCTTGTCCCGTCCTTATGTCTAGCACTCCAGTAGAGGCTCGTAGATACGCAGTGTGCGTTATATGGCCTCACGAGGTTGCTATTATGTACATATATATGTATATGATTTTGATAGCCGAGAAGCTTATGTATATAAAAGTATTTATGTTTCCAAATGAGATATGATTTTCTTATGATTTGAGCATAAATGCGATAAAAGAGCGTTAAATGAGTATGATGAGTAATAAAATGAGCGGTGCTCGGTGGTTAGCCCCGGGTACCCGTCGCGGCCCCTAGTCAGGTCGTGACAGGTGCACTCCCTGCCGGCTGATAAAAATACCTGGGATTCTGCTGTCTCTGTCCTCCCCTGAACTCACTAACCATATCAAAAGATATAGCCCTCTTACCACGGCCTCGGTCACGCTCACACTCTATCCTCCGCTGGCATTTACGATCCTCCAAATTCTGTGCATGCGCCTGTATACGGGAGATGTCCATGCCTAGCTGTAATGCAACAGTCGTGCACTCATCTATCAACTGTGGCCCCAGACCGGCCACAAAGCGATGAAATCTATCCTCCATCTCAGCCGCCATGGCTGGGGCATATCTAACCAAGGAATCGAAAGGTACACAATACTCTTGCACATTCATATTGCCCTGCTCAATACGTAGGAACCTATTTGCTCGGACCCGTCGGACCTCTGGAGGTAAATAATGGCAGAGAAAAGCATCTGAGAACTCTCGCCACATGGTTGGAGGGGCATTCTCTCCCCTAGAGAACTCCCATGCCTGATACCACTGTATCGAAATATCTCAAAGTCTATATGAAGCCAACTCCACCGACTTAACCTCATCCGCGTGCATAACCCTCAAGGTCCTCTGCATACCATCAATGAAATCCTGGGGGTCCATATTTTGCTTTACCACAGAAAACTCGGGAGGAACTAACCCAAGGAAGGTCTTAACCCTCAAACTACTGGCCCTGTCTGTTGGGTCAACACCAAATCCCTGCCGCTGTGCCTGGGTGGCTACTAATCTGGTCAACAAACACACAGAATCCTATAAATCCTGGCCCTCTGCATCCGGCTGAGGAACTGGGGAAGGTGCTGAAGGCGGGGTATGCAACGTCTCAGACGGCCCCTCACTCTGAATCTCATCCTGGGCCCTCGTGGCTTGTCGAGTACAGCTAGTGGCCTCACCTATCGCTCTCTTGCCCTTCTTGGCAGCTGTAGCTTTCTTGCATGGCATCGCTAAAATCAAACAATTCATCAGAAGCGAACGCTTAACACATGGCTATCGCACAATCTAAGAGAGAAAGAATGACATCATCCTAAATGTCCTTTAGCCTCCTGTTTATAAGTGTGGTGCACAACACGCCCATAAACAAGACTCTACTAGACACGGTCTATAGACAACCCTAGGACGAAACTGCTCTAATACCACTTCTGTCACGACCCAAACCGATGAGTCGTGACGAGCGTCTGACCTCTAGCGACCAAACGCCCCTATACACGTATTTGGACCATACTGAACATCAAAGGTCTATAACTGGCATAAACTGATCTAAAAAAAAAAAGGAAAGCATTAGCACTCTGTACAATCTGCATATATATACAAAACATGCGGAAGAACAGTGCAAGCTAGCTAGGCTGCTACATATACTGTACACAAAAGAATAGAAGCTGACAAGGCTCCATCATCTGACAACTACATACAACTGTGTTCAGACCTCTTCTGGAATAAAAGCTGTGGAAAGGACGGGACACTCATATGTATACACATCTAAAAAGGGGCATACCAAAACTGATTGTAGCTCCGGATCAAATGGAGCGTACTGACCACTGCTAGATCTAGAGGTCCTACTGAGCTGGACCACCTGTCTGTGTCCCTATACCTGTGGGCATGAATGCAGCCCCCCGAGCAACGGGGAGTCAGTACGGATAATGTACCGAGTATGTAAGGCATAAGAATAACATATATACATAAGAGTCGTGGATAAGGTCTGAACTCATAAACTGAAATGACTGACTGCATATACTTGTATGAACTAGTATCTGCCTAAGTCTGCAAAAATCTGTATACTGACAATGCCTCTGTGGGCACATAATATGCATGCTCAAGCTTACCAATGATGGTCATACATCTATATATGCGTGCGTATATAACTCCTGATATATGTGCGTATATAACGCTTGATGTATGTGCGTATATAACACCTGTAAGCCTCTATGGCATCTCGTCATATCATATTGGCTCCTCTACGGCCATAATCAATATCATCATCATAGTGTTAATGCGTATATAACGCCTATATTTTTTCTCATGTTTACATATATCTAATATTCGTGTATATAACGCCTTCTGGTCACGCATCAATGTACATAAATATATCATGAATGTAATGCATGAATAAACTGTATGCATGGAACTAGCTACATAAGACTGGACCCATGAACAGAAGGATCACTCATAAATAGGGTACATGAACATCAAGACTGAAGTACTTCTAATGCTTCTAAGAGTAGAGTAATATGGAAGCTCGCTTACTCGCTTGTTGGATCATATCATAGGATCATGCCAAAATAAGGAACGAATGGCCTTAACATACCTTGAAGTATACTCAATCGTCCAACTTCTACCTCTCGAACTTGCAAGTCTACAATCAAGATAACATAGGGCTTAATTAGGCTATTTACCTCGCTTACTAATCATTTTAAACACGAATAGAGCTTGACAATTTATGAGCAACATTTTCCTTATAAGCTTAACAACTCTTCAACTTCTCATTCGGTTCAACATCAACAACAATACCCACAACACAATGACAACGCATATACATATCAAAATATACTTAAATCCATTCTCAATCATCTCTTAAAATAACCCCAAGTCACCATCTTATCCTTCATTAACTTACCATTCCCACAAATACCTTCTCTTTACTTAGTTCACTAAAACTCTTGGTAATAAACTCAAATACAAGGGTAGAAATCATTTACATACCTTGAGGGGTCAAAATTCCAAGAATCGCTTCAACTTCAACTCCCTAAGCTTCACAACCTTGATGAAACCCTAGAAGCAACCTTCTTCTTCACAAGCTTGGGTTTACGGGGTCCGGGTTTTGTCAAATTTTCACTAATATGAAGAAAAAATATTAGGGGAGAATATATTAGGGTTTTTCTGATTTGGAATGGAGGAAAATATGAAATAAGGTTGTGAACCACCTATTTATACTTGGAAGCCAAAAAGGCTACAGCGGTCCGGTTCGACGAACGGGTCGACGGCCTGTAGACATGTCGACGGTCCGTCAACTTGCTCCGTCGACATGCGCCTGCAGATGCAAGGCTGCGGGATCCTGTCGACGCCGCACATCAACGGTCCGTCGACCATGTCGACGACCCGTCGACGATGACTGGTGTTTAGCAGATTTAGTTCAGATCGCGTCGATTCGATTCGTTCAACTTCTAACTCTATAATTTGTCAGGAATATCTGCTGGTACCCTCGTACACGGGGTAAGTCACTTTCTACTCCAAACTCGGGCTCGGGTCTCTATTCCAAGGGCATACCCAACTAGGAACCCATAGGTTCTACCACTACGAGAACGAGGGGTGTAACAGTAGGTGCCCGCACGTTTCCCGATTTGGGACGTGACAGATAATCACTGACATTGGAACTGATATATGCATCAAATCCTCTAAATTTAATCGCACCACGAACATATGCTTGAAACTAATAAGAAAATTTAACACCATAACAATCTGATTTCTGTTACTTTAAATAGTACCATTATAACTTTGCTAATAAAGCTCAAAATCTAACTACTATGTCGTACGTAGCAGCAGCGTGTGAAGTGTCAAATCCCCTTGTAAGATTAAAATCTCATTAAAAAATGTCAAATTGAAGCTTGCAGTTACTTAGAAAAAATTCATGAACAAAGTATGAGAGAACTTTTAAGTTAATAGAGTAGTTATACATAACAAACACATTTGCTTACCCAAGTAATTAAACTTGTTTTCGGCAATCCTTGCATAATATTACTAACAAACACATTTGCTTACCCAAGTAATTATACTTGTTTTCGGCAATCCCTGCATAATATTATCATAGAAACTACAATTAGTTAGCTATAACTTCGTATATTTATCCACATTTCAACAGAAGAATTATTACTTTCTATGTGAATTAAGAAATCATATGCAGTTCAGTAACGATTGTTCGAGGAAATGACCTATTAGCCTCTTTGCATAAACATAAAAGTTCACAAAAGAAATTGCAAGAAGCACTGACCAGATGTGAGATTCACATCGTACCTATTGTCTCTGCTGTGGAGCAACGACGATCCGCTGCTAATTATTGATACTACACACAAACTATGAAATGATTTCACAAGTTTTAATTCAGCATAAAAAATAACCAAGGACAAAATTAATTAGGATTTTAACCAAAGAAAGACTGAAAAAGCAAGTTGGCTTCTGAAATAATTTCATTCTCTTCCCTAATGGAATTTATTGGATGCATATACTTAAGAATTGTATATTATTTGCAACCTCACTTTTTAATCATGGGTGAACTAAAGATTATGCAGATATCAAAATATAGAAGAACTTGTATCATCAGAATCAAATAAACGGATTGCCCTGAATTCGAAATAAGAACAATTTAGAAAATAGAGTTGGAAGACCGAGAGAACAGAGAAGGAAAAGAGACGTCTTCTATCGTTGGCCCACATTCTCCCACGAGCAGACTTACCATTCACTTATCTTCATCACTCACCAGAGAAGACCACTGGAATTAAGCCAACAAATGAAAAAGTTTTAGCAGCACATAGAAAGGGAAAGATATGTGGTGAATGTTTAGTGATAAAACACTAATAAAAGACACCTGGTGAGTGTTTAGTTATAATACACACAATTAAAGACATGTTGGTGAAGTGTCATAAGTTACTAATAGCTAAAACTCTTAAATACCCTTAAATTTGATTCAAATACCAAGAAACGCACATGTCGAAAGCTAACTGGCTCTTGTAATATAGTTAAAGTACCACTATTTTAAATATCATTTAAATAAGTAATGTAAAAATAGCTTGCGGGTCAACACTTGGTGCTCGCAGGTTAGAACTTGGCCGCAAGTCATAACGGATCAAAAAAAAATTAATGGACGAATGAAGACCTGCCTTGCCATAAGCCCTACCGAAATCTTGACAGATTATCATAGCTTTTGTACAAATTCTATAGAAACTTTAAAAAACATTGTTCACAAGTTTCAGCGAATTGCCAGCAGGTTTGACAGATGGGCAAGAATGGTCTTTATACGAGTTTTGGCTGATAGTTCAGATTTTAGCACATATTGTGTTACATCTTTAATTTCTACAAACTGCTCGCATAGTTAAGATTTGCCGAGAAATTTGATTATTAATACATATTTTTTTCATACTCTATCCAAATTGATCCAAATCAACTCCAAATTTGATAATCAACCTTCTAATAACAATCTAAATAATTTTTAATAGTTAGATTCAACCAAAATATTCAACAATTAATAGACCCACTTTGTATTTCCAATAATTAAACTCAACAAAAGCCAATAATAATATTCTTCAATTTTTTCGATCAAATCAATCCAAACAAATCCACTATTAAACAATAAATCTTTAATTTTTAACGCACATATGAAGAAAATAGAGAGAAACAAAATGAGAAATATGGAGGAGAAGACGAGGTTTTGATACATGATCAATATTTGCAGAACTTTTTAAAAGGCAAAAGACATTAATTGACCCCTAAACTATATTTCAAATGTCGATATCACATTTAAACTTTACTAGTGACCTATTACACACCTAGTATATGAAAAAGTGATATTATTTACCCCTGAAAATTGATGTGGCATAAAATATAAAAAATGAATTAAAAAAGGCGCGTTTTGTTGAATTTATTTATCTTTATATATATATATATATATATATATATATATATATATATATATATATATATATATATATATATATATATATTATTTTATTTTATTGCTAAATATACATATTTAGATGCCCTCTAACCACACCTCCCCCCCCCCCCCCCCCCCTTCTTCATCTTTCTTTATCTTCCTCTTCTCTTTCACGGCCCCCTCACTGCTGCCCTCCAGCTCCACGTCACCCCACTCCCTCTTCTCCTCCACCTTTACGCCACCCCCCCCCCCCCCCCGACGTCTCACACCCTTCGTCTTCTTCATTTCAAATTCACAAACAAATAAATTGAAATATAACCCACTTCTTCTTCTCCAAAAACCACCCGATGATTTCTCCAACCAACCAAAGCAACAACCCTCCATTGGTATACTTGTGAAATTTCCCACATAAAATTAATAAGGCATAGCAGTAGTAGTAGTAATTGAGGTGGCAGTGAGGGAGTAGCAGTAGCAGTAGTAGTAAAATTAATACTCCCTCCGTTCAAATTCATTTGTCCATTAATGCAAAAAGATTCCATCTTTTTTGCTCAATATCATATTCTGGCAACTATTTGAAGTGAAATTGGTGGCGGATTGGTGGTTCCGATGAGATGGGGTGGCGGTGATGAAGAAAATATAATTATTGGAGGATTTAAATGGTTAATTAGGGATTAATTAGTGTAAATATAATTAATAAAATTAAAATCAAATGAATAAAGAAAATGAAATGAATATAAAATCAAAATTTCGAAAATTTCCAAGGTAGCGCTGATGTGGTGAGAGTGTGTGTTACACTTCCCATTGTGCAACTGGTCATCAGTTTTCTGGGGTAAATAATATCACTTTTTTATATATTAGGTGTGTAATATGTCACTAGTAAAGTTTAAGTTTAATATCAACATTTGAGGTATAGTTTAAGGGTCAATCTATGTCTTTTGCCTTTTTCAAAATGAAATAAAAGCTAGACACCAATCCTTAACAAAGAGGAGAGTCTTGATTTTTGATGTATGAAACCAAATTCTTAATGATGACATAGGCAACGAAGCCAAATTAGACGTCACAGTTTGATTTCGGTCTTATATTTTTACTAGTTGCATGAGGCCCGTGCCAAGCCCAGGCCCGAACCCATGATATAAAAATATGTAAATTTAATAAAAAAAATATAACTTATGTCACGTTTTTTTTATTGCACAATTATTTTAATCTAATGTCACATTAATCATGTCTCGTTGGTAAATCTTCATAATTATTAAAGTTTCTTAGTCACATAATTGAATAACTTTTAAAAAATAAATTATTTATGATAAAGGAAGTTTGGAAGGAGAATCAGAAAATATTAAGGACACAAGATTTGACATTCACTAAAGAAGCAAAACTTTGAAGGTTTAAAACAAATAAAGGTCGTGTTCGGTATGAAGTTTTCAATTTTCTCATATTTGGTTGGTTAAATTTTTTGGAAAATATTTTCTATAAGAAAAATAAGTTCCTTAAAAATGAAAAAAATCACTTCTCTAGTGGTAGTAAGAAAATTAAGTTCCACACTTGGAATGGCATTTCAAAAAATTGCACGGTTTGCCCTTCAAATGGGTTGGTCTTTAATTTTTCCCCTTCAAATGGAACTTATGTCTTCTAGGGCATAAGTTGTTTAATGAATCTGGTACAACTCGTGCTGGATCCTTAAAGAACTTATGCCTCAGAAGGCATACGTTCCATTTGAGGGGCAAAAATTAAAGACCAGTACAAAATAGGGACAAACGTGCAAATGACCCATGGCATTTTCACATTCATTATGTTCCCCCTGCCATCCAATACAACTTATCTTCATCCCGACTCCCTTAGTCCCCATCCCTACCATTCACCACCCCATTATGTGGCACAAAAATTTCGAGAGTCAAACAGTTTAATATTGACCATACATGCATATAATCTTTCAAGCAGTTTAATTTTGACCATGAATACATGCATATCATCTTTAATTTTTTTTTAATAAAATTTATACATTTGAAAGCTACGTAAAAAGTAAAATTTTTAAAAGAAATTAAAAAAAATACAATTAAAAAAGACTTGTTTGAATCTGAAAATCTGAAACGTATCACATAAGCCAAAATGAAAAGAGTATATATATAGTTCAATATAAGTCCAACGAAGGCCCAAATGAGAACGATCATAAGAAAATGAAATGGGGCAATATACAGGGAAAAAGCAACACCACGTGTATTAGCCTGATAGGATCAAACAATGCTGTGAGGACGACAAATCCTTATGGTTCGCGCTTATATATAGTTAAAATAAACGGAAAAGGGCCAAATATACCCCTGAACTATCGAAAAAGGGTCAAATATATTCTTTGTTATACTTTGGGTTCAAATATACCCCTATTGTTATGCTTTGAGTTTAAATATACCCCTCCACAGTTAAAGTTGACCAAAATGGAGTCAATGCATTAATATTTTAATAAAATAAATGTCATATGACATGTCACCTCACTAATAAACCCAATTTTATCCCTCCTCTCCCTATCTTATTCCACCACCACCTCCTCATTTATTACCACCCTCCTTATGCCCACCCCCATTTTTACAAACTCAAACTTAAAGCAGGTGCATTAATTATGGAGGGAATTCCAATTATTGTGTACAATCATATCCATTTTGGGAGAAGGGCAACTAGTGTTCAGCCCAACACCAAGCTGCATGAAAGCTTCCATGTACAAATACTTGGCCCAGATAAAATATGAGGAAGCTTAACAGGCTTCTTCTGTTGTAACGGAGGTTGACGGTTTGAGCTATCAATATGGACTTGGCCCATGAGGCCGGCCCAACCTAACCCTTCACTTAAGTAAGGTTGGGCTAAGATTTCTTTGGCCCATATAGAAGTGAGGCTTAAAAGCCCAGCCTCTTTTGGCCCGCCGGCCTCAAGGGTTGGGCTCAGGCCAGCCCTTGAGGCCAGAAAAGAATAATAAATTAATTAATTTTTTAAAAAAATATAAGTAAATTAAACAAAAAGATAAAAAGTAATGAGAAAAAAGAATGTACTTATTACTAAGTAGTACTTAGAAATTGGAGTAATACTTTTTATTCTTAGAATTTATATTATGTTTAATTTCTTTTGAACGTGATCTGAATTAGTGATTAAAAATAATAATTTATATTTGTTCTCTTGAATTGTTTCTTCTATGATATGGATTTGCACAAGAATGGGTAGTAGAAGATTCTATTTCATATTGCAAAAGTTTCATGTTCAAATTGTACCAAAAATCACTTAGAAAATTTTATTCCGGAAGACGAAAAAACTTAAAGGGTTGGCCCGTCCTAGCCCGCGGCTCGCTCAGGCTGGGTTGGGTTGGGCTAGGCCAGCCCATTTTGACACCTCTATTGACGGTGTTGATGATATGAGGCAAAGAGTATATGAGGTAGCTTTGAAGAAGCTATCGTCGGTGATAACGTCATCGGAGTAAACAGCAGTGGTGGTGTGGTGGTGAGGAGGACAGCGGGGGTATGATCAGAACGGAGAGTGGTTCACTAGCGGCGAAGGTGGAGAGAGCTGAGCCAGTGATACGGAGTGAACGACAGTAATCAGGATAAGCAGAAGCTAAGTGATGACGAGCGTAACCGGCTTCTTGGACTGTGTCTCCATGGGGAAATAAACGGAAAAGGAACAATTAGGTGGCTATGAGTTAAAGAAAGTGGTTATGGGGTTAAAGAAGTGATGATGGAGATGGACGGAGAAGAAGTGCCATTGAGATGAGTGTTTACACAGAAACACACAGTACACTGGTTGAAAGTGCCATTGAGATAAGAGTGTTAACAAATCCAAGTTGCATGCAAGCTTCCATTTTGGTGTTGGGTTGAACACTGGTTGCCCTTATTTTCCCAAAATGGATATGATTGTTACACAACAATCGAAATTCCCGCCATAATTAATGCACCTGCTTTAAGTTTGAGTTTATCAAAATGGTGGTGGGCATAAGGAGGGTGGTAATAGAGGAGGAGGTGGTGGTGGAAGAAGATAGGGAAAGGAGGGGTAAAATTGGGTTGGTTAGTGAGGTAGCATGCCACATGACATTTATTTTATTAAAATATTAGTGTCATGTAGAATTTGACTTCATTTGATCAACTTTAATTGTGAAGGGATATATTTAAATTTAAAATATAACAATAGGAATATATTTAAACTCAAAGTATAATGAAGGGTATATTTAATCCGTTCAGGGATATATTTGGCCCTTTTCCGTAAAATAAAATTTTCAACTATCAGCCTTATTTTTCATTCATTTTTATAAACGTAAGTCAAAAGGGAGTAGGAAGAATCTTGGGACAACATCAACCGGATCACGCAAAGACACTTGTCATTGCATCCTTAAGCAAAACTCAATATCAGTACAGCTAACAATCAATTTCCCCACTTTACTCCCTCACCACCTGTCCCTTGTTTGCTTGTCTCTCCTCTATTCTCAATATCTGCCGTGTCAATTTATGCAACATAATTAAAATTTTGAGAGTCAATAAAATTTTTATTTGATCTAAATTTTTATATATGCCTTTTATTGTGATTTGTAATAGTCTTTTACCTCAATTTATATGATATCATTTAATAATGTATAAAAAAAATTTAAAAAAATTAAAATTTATGATTCAAAATAAAATTTAGATATTTATGTAATTATAAATACTCACATAAAATTAGGATAGAAGAATAGTTTTTACGTAATTTCTAAATATATTTTAAAAAAAAAATTCTCCATCTCATTTTATCTGTCATAGCTAAAAAATAATTGTCTTAAGTTATTTAATATTTTAAAAATAATTAATTAATTAATAATTTGAGATGAGAAGGTATTTTATAGTTTAAAAAATTAAATCTTAAATTTTTTTAACTGTGACACATAAAATAGGACACGGAGAGTATTTCTTCTGCTCGCTCCTCTTCAATCTCTACATCTGTTTCTTTCTCTCTATTCACCAAATTGCACAACACTAACATACCTTATGGAGAAAATAATAGCAATGGAGCAAATCGACGAAGGCGTGAACATCGTCGACTCAATTTCCTACCTAGACTTAACTTCTGCAAGCTCAACACTCTCCTCCATTTTCAGCACCGAAGATCTTCCAAGCTCATCCAGTAGTAGCACCACTGGTTCAGGAGAGATCTTACCTGCAACAGTACTGCCTAGGTTAAAGTGTGTTGGTAGGAATAATAAGGGAGTTACGGGGGGAGGGGGGGGGATTTACGTCGGTAATAGGGAGAAGGAAAGAGATGGAGGATGCTGTTAAGGTTGTACCTGGATTGCTGTCATCCACGTGTGATCATGTTGGAGGTTGTACGGCTCCTGGTTCTAGAACCTCCGGTGAGGTTTCTCCGGTTCATTTCTTCGGTGTTTATTATGGTCATGGTGGATCTCAGGTATTGTACCACATTTAGTACTATTTTGTTATTCTTCATTTACTTACAAGTTTAACTTACTTAATTTTCCGGGTAAATTCGGATATGTGCAATTTTATGTAAAACTTATATATTTTGAAAAAAATACAGAAACACTGTAAATACTTATAATCTTAATAAAAAAGAAGGTTAGATAAGAGTAATAGTGTCGTGCTATAGCAATATACGTTGTTTCAGTGCTATAGAATATAGGTAAATACAATGACCCTCTCTTATCTGTTACAGTATTTTCATTTTCTTACAAATAAATAATATACCTTGTAAAATTTATAAAAATTTACAAAACTAATTTACCCCAAATAAATACTAGTAGGAGTAAAAGTTTTTATAGTTTTAAATAGATCATCATATTTGAATTCCTAAAAATTGAAGAAAAAATGTATGATAAAGCTGCATACAATATATCATTTGTGATCCGGGTTTTTTCGGACACCACGCTATAGACCTTAGTGAACCCGCTGTCCTAAAAAAAATAATTAAAGAAGAATGTGTCATGTTTTGAACAATATCGGCAAGTAGGCTGCTGTGTCTCTTGAGTTGTATTAGTAGAGAGAGGACACGTATGAGCAAAGTATGGTCCACATGAAAAGAAATTGAAGAAAGCGTGTCGATTTGTAATGTAGTGTACATGTGTCCTTGACAATAGCGCTGTTTCCATAATTTAGTTAATTCATTGGAGGAATTGATACATCCCTGTTGATGCATTTCTTGGGATCCATTGCTAGTGTGGCAAACATGAAAACTATACTAGTTTTTTTTTTCTTCTAGTTGGTCCTCAGAAAATTTTATCTTGACAATTTTATTCTTATTTCTTTTTCTTTTAAATTTAGATGGGGTAGTAAATATGCTCCGTTTTTTAAATTAAAATATCTGAATCTTAATAATTATTTAATTATTAGGATATTGTACCTATATTTGAAAATTAGATAGTTAAGACTATTTTCTTAATATCAGAATATGTATAAGTTACTTTATTTAATAGTAATAAATATAAAGATTAAATAATTATATCCATAAAATATTGGAAACATTCTTAATTTGATGAAGCACATTCTTAAAACTAAGAAGTAATAGCAGCAGTGGTAATAGGGATGGTTGTGCGGTTGTAACTGGTGGTCATGGTTGTTGGTGAAATAATAGCAGTAGTGGTTGTAGTGATGGTACCCGCTAACGTCGCTGAGTTGGTTGAGCAGGGTATCCAAATGGGGTCTCAGGTTCAAAACCTACTGCATGTTTTCTCGATTGAGCTTGTCGCACAAGGCCTTATCTAGTGCAATTTACCTCTCCTGTGTGGTTTGCGGGCTATTACACTGGAGCGAGCTTTACTTTGTGCGTGCCCGAAGGGTAGCGACTACAGGTTCCCTTGTCATAAAAAAAGGAAGTGATGGTTGTGTGGTTGTAATTGCTGGCCACGGTTGCAGTGTGACTAGTTGTGATTGTACGATGGTGGTTGATGCTGATGGTTATGTGGTGTTTGCTGGTGCTGATGAATAGCATTATAGGTGGTTGTGCAGTAGAGGCTGGAGTTGGTGGTTGTGCGATGGAGACTGGTGCCTGCTGGTGCCTGCTGGTGCTGTGGTGGTAGTTGAGCGTTGATAATGCACATAATGTCGAGTGAACGTTTTATTGATTTTAAGAGCTGGTACACAATATGAATAAACAGCCCAGACTAATCAGATCAAATAAGTGATTGTAAAAAAAAAAAACAGCTTTTAATGGATTGATTCAGACCAAGGAGATTTATCTCATCACTTGAACAATCTCCTGGACACTAGCTGAAATCCTTCTGTTTATGCTTAAGATTCAGGCAATAGAACTGTTGCAGGATCTTAAGTAGAAACAGACCGATTTCTCGATCATTAAAAAAAAGTAGTTAACGTCAGGTAAATGTTGATTGTAGTTATAGATCCATCTATATAACTAGAATTTACTATTTTCTTTGTAGCGTTGTTTAGTTGGAGAATAGCAATGCAGTTCTTTGATTGCACTAGCATCTGGTTTGGTAGGTCGAAAGCTAAAAAATAGAGAGCATATAAGCATTATATGGGAGCTTCTAGAATTAGAAAATACTATTGTATGATGACTTTCAAAAGACAATTTATTTTAGAATTGACGCTCAAGATCCAACTTGCTTTCCTTTTTTGCTATATTTTATGGTGGATAATGCACAATAGATGATCGATGATAAAGCTTTGGCTTTCAAGTTTTCCGCTGGGCATTGTCTCTACAACATGCCTTCACTTGCTTCCCTTAGTTTTTTTTTGAGGTAAATTTTTCTTTATATTCACACAAAAAAACTCTATCATTTAGAAGTGATGAGGTGGGAATTTACAACCCACAATGGGCAGATGATATCTTTAAAAAAAAAAAAAAAAACTAAAAACCTTTACAGTTGCCCTATGAAATAAACTAAAGCTTCTACTTCCCCCACCATATCTTGGTTACACCAAAAATAAAGTAGGCTAAGACATTTCATCTTGATCTTCTGCACGCTATTGTTCTTCCCATCAAAACATCTTGCATTTCTTTCTTTCCATAATGTCCATCAAATGCATGCTGGGACAGTCTTCCGCCGATCATCCTCAACCCCTCTTCTGCCAATTCCTTTCTAGCTGCTAAGCATTTCAAAAGTAGTCTTCGGTATTACCCAACTCACCCCAAATATACACAAGAACATGTTCCACAGATTTACAACTGCTTTACAATGTAAGAATAAGTGACCATTGACCTCTACGTCTTTATCACACATAAAACACCTTGAGCAGATCTGTGTTCCTTTTCTTTGTAACACATCATGAGTTAAACAGGCTCTTTTGATCAGAGTCCGGAACCAAAATGCCTCCAAAAAAAACATTTTGAACCAAAATACCCAACAAAAAAAAAGTTACTAAAGTACCTATAGCGCAGTATTTTACTGCGCTATAGCACTAACGGAGACGGACCCGTCAAGTCGTATAACGCAGAAAAATACTGCGCTATACGAAATACGGTCTGACCTATAACGCATTATTTTACTGCGTTATAGGAGTTTGCCTCTCTCCTATAACGCAGTAAAATCATGGGTTATAGACCTCCACTATAACCTGATCGGGTTCCACCACTGGCCCCTCCAGTGGCAAAAAAAAATTAAAAACGCCATTGGAGGTGAGCCAAGGTGGTCCCCACGCATTAAAAAAGTCATTTTCTATTAAATTTCATCCGGAAAGTTTAGATTCTCGGTATATTCAAGTCAAGGAGCAAGATTCTAAGTTCGAATTTTGAGAAAAAGCGGTGTACAACTCGATTAAAATAACTCTACAAAAAATCTTCAATTAAGGTTTTCTACTATGAACTTTTGTTATTATTTTGTTATATACATTATATTGCATGCATGTTTAACATTTAATCGTCATTAATTTTTTTAAAAAAAATCAAATTTCATTTTTTTTTGGGTTTGATCGGCTGGGCAGTGGCTTAGGCCACTGTTCCGTTTTTTTTTTTTTTTTTGGTTTAATTCATTATTTGTTAAATGTTTATGAATTGTTAATTTGTTAAATGTTTATGCATTGTTAATTTGTTATATGTTTATGAGTTGTTAATTTGGTTAATTATTTATGAATTGTTAACATTGTTAATTTGTTATATGTTTATGAGTTGAATTTGGTTAATTATTTATGAATTGTTAATGAATTATTATTTTGTTAATTGAGTATTTGTTAAATATTCTTTATGAATTGAAAGAAGTTGATTGGTAATGAATTATTATATTGTTAACATTTTGTTTGGATGATTGTTATGTATTGTTTTGACAGTTATAGTATTGTGTTGTATTATATAGGACCAAATCAGTGGTTACATAAAATAGAACCTTTCGTCGTTACATAACAATAAAATTAAAGTAGCAATCAAAGCAAACATTTTATTTATACTAACAACATAATATAATACAATAGGTAACAACCATCCAAACAAGTTGTAAACGATTATGAAATATTAATCTATACAATTTTAAAAGCATGAATATATATGTTAAATAAAAAAAATTATCTTAAAAAGAATAGTTAAAGTTCTTCTTTTCATAAATACATAAGCTAACGATAAAAATGTAAAGTTTATAGGAAAATATGTGGTCGACGAATATGAACTCTTAGTTTAATTTTATCGTAGTTGTGTTGGCTATTTGGTCAACTAAAAATATATCACATATTCAAAATAGAGTTCCAAACAAATATTACTGCTAAATTTCGATTAGTTAATATAATTTATCTTTCATTTTAAGAATAATGACTAATTTAGTTTGTACAGACCGGACTCTTTCATGGATCCGAATGTTCCCCCTGGGGTCGATGATCACCCGGGGCTCGCTGTTCACTTGGGGCTCGCTGATAGATCAGTATTGTCTTTGCAAGACAATCATAGGTCAGAGTTATTATGGGCCGGTACTATAGGGATATCTACTAGGCTCCGTCCCCGTAAGCTGCAGAGAGCGTGGACTCTTTTACGCGAGCACCCCCCACACCCCGCGTGTTGGAGATATTTTTTCGGGGCGGCATCTACCGTTGCGTGTCCGTTGGTCGGGTACAGCATGATTGGGCGCTCATCACGGCCATGGTTGAGCGGTGGAGGCCAGAGACACATACCTTCCATCTTCGCACTGGTGAGGCCACGATTACACTTGAGGATGTAGAGGTCCTCTTTGGATTGTGGGTTGATGGAGAGCCACTGTACACTCGGTACGAGCCTCCTCCTGGTCGGACGTGGGTGACAGAGTTGACTAGGCTCACCCACTTCGTGCCTGATGCCGCGGCCCAGATATCCGGACAGAGTCGGGTTCAGCTTAGTGCACTCTGCACTTATTTGGAGGGTCTGGATCCGGTTGACGACGGCACCCCGCAGGACGATGTTGATCGTCATGCCCATTTGTACTTGCTTATTATATTCGGGGGCATCTTGTTCCCGAATTCATCGGGTGCCTTTGTCAGTTTACGTTACTTGGTTTTTTTGGAGCATTGGGACCGCTTGGGAGACTACAGCTGGGGCGGTGCTGTTTTGGCGTATCTTTACAGATGTCTGTGCCGAGCGTCTATTGGTGCTGTCAGAGATGTGTGTGGATTTTTTGCTCTTCTCCAGGTAATATTTAAGTGTGCGTTCCTTTAATGTCAACAAACCTCTTGAAAGGGCGACTAAAAAATCGTATTTTCTAATATCGCTTACAGTTATGGGCGTGGGAGAGGATGCTGCCTTTTCAGCCCGTACCTAGGTATCACCTCGAGATTGACATGCCTTATGTGAGGAGGTGGACAGTGGGTTTTGACCGGGATGTCGATACGCACCACAGTATTCTTCCATTCCGGGACCAGCTTGATCACATGACGGATGATGCGGTAAAACTATTTAAATTTACATTAATAATTTAATTAAATATCTTTTCTACATGGTGATCACTGATTTGTATTTATATGTTATGCAGCTATTTATATGGACGTCGTACGCTGCTATATTAGATGGTTTGCCCCCCTTCTGTAGGGCAGGTCAGGGGGTTTGGAGGTCGTGGTTTCCATTGATACACCTGGACATCGTAGAGGATCACATGCTCGAGCGTGTCTTACGACAGTTTGGGCAGACACAGAGTATACCCCCTGATGTCCGTCATAAGCTCTGACACTACCAGCGGGACGATCGGGCTGCCATTGATGATAATTTTTTGGCTTTCATGGATGTCCAGCTCCACCGTTGGGAGAACAGGTTGGGCACTTTAGCGGTGGTCGGCCATTTGACTCCCATTGAGCATTACATGCGCTGGTATCATCAGATCACACGCCGATTGATCGGCAACCTAGCTTTGCGTCCCCCTAGGGATGTAGGATATTCAGCACTCGCGGGGCAGTACAAGGCATTGGTAAGTTTATCGTATTTAGATTTATCTAATTTCATTAATTGTTACGTTTTAATTTTTTTTTTTTATTTCTGTTAAACACAAATACAGCTGGTGACCGTACAACGTTTACGCATCTTGGGGTTAGAGCATATGCCTTACCCTGGGCTTGCGGGGCTTGCCGCGGAGATGGTTAGGATTTCCAAGGATGGTATCCGCCAGGCAGGCGAGATTAGGCGCATGGCGGAGCCTGTTCCGGAGGCTGAGTATCAGGAAGCACCGGGGGCTCCCAGAGGAGGAGGCCGTGCTGGCAGAGGACGCCGTGCGCGTAGAGGACGCGGCGCTGCTGCTAGAGGACCTGGTGGTGGATGAGACCGATCCATTCCAGAGGGCGTTCACGGTCTAATCCATCCGCAGCCCTTCCAGGCCGGTGGCAGCTCACCTGGAGACTCACCTACGTTTACGCCGACGCTCTTACTTGCTTAAATACCCGGGTCTTCATCACAGCCGAGCCATAATGCATACATGGAGGAGTGTGATAACGTTGATTGGGCGGCGTTACGCGCTTCATTAGCTGATGAGCGGCCTGTGAAGAATTTAGAGGGAGCCCGGATTCTTGACTTTGATGAGTTTTTGATCCCGGTTAGTATTTAAAATACTTATTTGTTCATTTAAATTATTTATTTTAAATATATATATATATATATATATATATATATATATATGTTATTCATTATTTAGTAATATTTTATATTTTAGGATTCGGCGCCAGCGGGTCCATCAGAGCCACCCACTCAGCCTGCCGAGGCAGAGAGGTGTCTTCTCATGAGACTACCGAGGCGCATGTAAGTTTTTTACTTAAAATTAATTTTATTCAATATAAGGTCAATATTTAATATACATATTTGATCATTTAAAGTACTTATTATTTCATTTTTTTCATATTTTAGGATTCGGCGCCAGCGGGTCCATCAGAGCCACCCACTCAGGCATTTTCTCATGGGTCTGCCGAGCCAGCAGTGTCTTCCCATTTGACTACCGAGCCACAGGTAAGCCTTTTATTAAAATTTATTTTATTCAATATAAGGTCAAATATTATACATATTTGATCATTTAAAGTACTTATTATTTCATTTTTTTCATATTTTAGGATTCGGCGCCAGCGGGTCCATCAGAGCCACCCACTCAGGCATTTTCTCATGGGTCTGCCGAGCCAGCAGTGTCTTCTCATATGACTACCGAGCCACAGGTAAGCCTTTTATTAAAATTTATTTTATTCAATATAAGGTCAATATTTAATATACATATTTGATCATTTAAAGTACTTATTATTTCATTTTTTTCATATTTTAGGATTCGGCGCCAGTGGATCCACAGGAGCTGCCCATTCCGGAGCATTCTCATCAGCCTGCCGAGGCAGAGGTGTCTTCTCATGAGACTACCGAGGCGCATGTAAGTTTTTTACTTAAAACTAATTTTATTCAATATAAGGTAAATGTTTATTTAATATTTATAACCTTTACTTGGACTTCGAACAGCATCTCGTCCAAGAGACTACTTCATATTCACCATCACACCCATTTCAGGAGGCTACAGACCCATCTCAGGAGCCTTCTCAGGCGTCCGTTTACACACAGGTTTGATTAAATAAATAACGTTAATGTATTCAACATAAATAAGAAATAGTACTAATATTTATATATTTTTCAGGTTCATCCTTCGGCGCCTGCGGTGGCGACTCCCGACGAGGAAGAGGTCGATTTTCTAAACCCAGCTCAGCCTGAGGTTCTGAGCGTGCTGTTTTACCCCATATTAACCGGGTTAATTTAGGAGTACAACATATTGGTGATTCCTATTTGTTTTATAGAAAGGAGTCGTCACCTAATTGATTTTAAGGTGAATTAGGGCACCTAATTATTAACCAAGGTAAAACTAACTAAACCTCCGTTAATAGTCTGCTTAATCAGTGTGATTCTAGGTAAGGGTTCTATATTATCCTAAAGGAAAGGGGTTAGGCATCCTTTAGGATCCGTTAACTACGGTTATCCGGCCAAACTTAGATTAATTAATTAAAGTTAAATAAGATGCTTAAATTTTAAGAAAATGACTTATAATGTTACTAAGGTTTTAAAGAAAAATATGATAACGCTGTTTAAAATAAGATTTAAAAAATATGCTAAGACTTTAAATAAAAAATGCTATTTTAAAAATGAGACTTGCAAGCTTTTAAGAGAAGACCTAGTCAATTTAAACTTAGAATAAAATTACATCATATGGGTATAGTGGTGTAGAAAATCATAGACTTATTTTATAAATAGAATGAAAAAGATGATGGATTTTCTTTCTCTTTTTAACTTTATTTAACTATGCTCGGCTAAAAATATGTATAATTGGATGAATCTTGAAAACAACGTTTATAAAATATGCTTGAGTTTATATTTGCGTATTAGTGACGCTTTAGAAATGTCTATGATAGTAAGAATAAAATATGATTCCCTTTACTTAAAATATATAGTCATGCTATTTTGCAAATCAATTGTTCCAAGCGTCATCTTTTGGATTTAATTTTAGTCTTCCTTAAACTAACTATCCATTACTAAAATTAAACCTACTAATTCATTAGGATTCATCTAAGTTAAGAAAATAAAATAAGTTAAGGTTAGTCATACAAAACAAATCTAAAATACACAACAATAAAATAAGGTAGAGGGGAAAGAAAATTGAATGGATCTGGCCCATTTTTTCAGGCCCAACTGCTGCGGACTATTCATGCTATTGGGCTTCGGCCCAGTAATTTTCATTGTAGGGTCGCGACCTGCTGCTGCTGTATGGGCTTTGGCCCAATAATAATTTTTATATGCTGTTGCGGATGGACTGATGGGGGATGACTCGAGAAGATTTCGTTGGGCTTTTAGCCCAACACCGAATGTGGAAGAAGAACTAGTCCCTCAGACTCGTATATGATAGTCATGCATAAAAAAAATGAAAGGAAAAGGATTAGTATCTAATCGATGAATAAGGTTAAACATGTAAAAATACAAATTCAAAACAGATTGTGTATATGCTGTGTATAATTTATGTATATCTCATACATACACATTCACAACTGATTGGAACTCACACCAATATAAAACGATCGTAATGGGCTTGACGTTCTCAAGGTTTCAAGGAATTTACAATGACACTTTAACTAAAAAGCCAACTTATCTGAACATCTCTAAGCTATCATGCAGAAGTTCATGATTTAATTTCCCAGAAGAACATACAAGCAACGTTAAGTAAGCATCCACTACTAAGGAATCTAACTCCATTGTTTTAAAACTAAGTTCTTCCAAATGCTTGTCCAAACTAACTGGAATAGAACACAAGGGGTTTAAAGAATTAATTAGAGATGGTTGTGATCAAACATATTCTAAGAAGTGACAGTGTTCAACCCTTAAGAGTGGACTTTACTCAGTTTTCTCTTCTTCAAAAATACATATCAGCGAAGCCATTTATCGAATCATATCAAATGAACAATCAAATAAACTCAGTTCTTATTAATCTTTATAGGGAAAGAGTTGACCATAGCAGGTTTCAGGAGGGAACTTCAGATTTCAATCACATAACAGAACTTCACACATTCACTAACTGATCTCGACAAAGAGTTTCAACTACTGATCACAAGCTTCAGCAGAATGCCAACACAAATTTTAAATAGCCAAGGGTTGAACTTAAAGGTTTATGACCCAAACAGAGAAGATGTTCTGAGTTTCACTAACAAACAAGATCAATGAGCAAGCTATGTTATGCCTTCACATTAAACCCATAATCATTCTACTGATTCATACTGGCTTGAATAAGCTATATTTGACTACAATTTAATCAAGCTAAGCAACATTTAAACACGAACAAACTGAACAGTCATGGATAAGTGACTACACATGCTCAACCAAGCTACCAGTCACGCTAAATAGGGAGGAAACCTGAACAGACTCGCAGACCTGCTAAATTAGGCATGGATAGGTTTAGGCTAAGCCAAACAGTACCAAGAAAATGAACTGATCTGCACACATAGCGACAATTATTAAACTAGAAAACACAACAAGACTAATCTAATAATTAAGCTAAGACAATAAGCTAAACATGTTAAACGACAGATTGATATTAACCATTCTAGAAACTGAACTAATAGCGAGATAATGCGTGATTAAATACAACTAATCTGAAAAATATGCCAACTGATATACATTCAAATGAGTATGAAACTGAATATCTTGAGCCTATCCCCCTTAACATTCTACAGAAACCAATCATACTAAATAGGAACAAACAAAGGGGGAAATCATGCTAAGATATGCAAGTTAAAGAAAATCATGTACTGTTGTATACAGATCCAAAATAGAACAGCCCACATAATATAGATTTAATTAGAGGCATACTTTCTAACAAGGGAATGAATATCCTCTAGTCATATTGCAATAATGCTACTAGGTATTAAACTAACAAGCTTGAATCCTAACAGCAGGACATGAAATACTCTTAAGCAAACAAACATAATAAGTTGGGAGGGAAGCACATATCTTCATAAACTGATTTGTCTTGAATCACGTCGACTAGAAAAAAAAGAAAAAAAAAAGGAAATGCCTAACAGATTTATTTAATTAGGTAGTTTTAGATTGCCACTTCAACCACATGTCCATTTCCCAATCCTTTCTTGAAAATGAACTTTCACATTTTAAAACACTTAACTTGTAATTCAAAGCCAGGGCAGGACCAACATTAGTAATTATAGCTAGGCACATGTTAACTATCATTAATCCTAGAACAACATATATTGATTAATACTAACATAAATAATCACCTAAACTAACAGATACATGAAAAATCAACTATCAATCTTAAACTAACTAACACAGCAAGGACAAAATATCAATCTCAACTAACAAATACAGAACAAGCAACTGCAGATAAACACACAAAAAAAAAGACCACATGTTAAAACTAACACAGAAGCATATCTAACTAAACATAAACCGAATCTAGCATATAAACATATAAACACCTCTTAAACTGCTGAAAACTAAACGATAAGGAAGAGGTTTTACCTTCTTCGGGTGCAGCGAAGTGAGGCCTCGAATCTCCGATCTACCTCGAAACTACCAAATCCGAGCTTGCGAGGCTCGGATTTACAACAACAGAGCAGACGAAAAACAAAAAAAAATTGTTTTAGTACTTCGACTCGATATTCTGAACTATCACAACCACTGCAAATTTGATATTTTGGAAACTTTGGGTGACTCAGAACTCTTTATTTCAGAGGGTTTCAGATGATCCCAGAACCGCCTTTAATGGATGATGAAAACGAATATTTATAGGTTGATTTAGGGTTTGAGCTTGTGAAGAAGAGAGAGAGGAGCGTGGGGGGACAGAGGGAAGTGAAAGGGAGCGGCGTGGGGGACCGAGGGAAGTGGGAGCGGCAGAGGCGTGGGAGAGAGGGAGAGATGAGGGAGAGATGAGGGGAGAAGAGAGAGAAGGGTCAAGGGATGTGCGACGTGGCTGAGGGAAATGAAAGGGGAGAGGGAACCCTACCCGTTTTCATTCAATTAAGAAACGGGTGGGGTCCATTTTTGGGCTGGGTCGATTTTAAATGTGGGCTGAGTATTAAAATGTGGGCTGGTAATAAAATGTGGACTGGTCTGAAAATTGGGTTGGGGTGAATTAAAATGGGTAGTGGCCTATGAAAATTGTTTTGGGTTAATCCGAAAATATTGGGGGTGAATTGGGCTCGTATTTGAACTAATAATAATAATAATAATAATAATAATAATAATAATAATAATAATAATAATAATAATAATAATAACTAGTAACTGTAATAGAATAATGAAACGCCGATATTGATAAGAGGCTAATAATTATAGTAAAAATATAAATATATTTTTTAATTTGCCAAAAATATTAGAAGCGTAAATAGGTATTTCTGAGGAGAGGCGGGACATAATTGGGTGTCAACAACTTGTCCCTCTTTGCCCGGTAATGATGAAAGAAATTTCGGGCAAAGACGTTGACTCAGTAGCCTATTTTGTCCCGGCTAAAGGAAATTTGATTGGATTATGGCCGAACTCCGGTCTCCGAGTTGTCTACATATCTCGGGTTGCATGAGAATCAGGCCGTGTGTAGTTCTGGAATAACTACGACTCCTATAAATAATGTATCCCGATTGGTGCGAATCTTTGCAAAATATTGTCCCAGTGTCGAATTATGATGACACTGGGTATTA
Source organism: Lycium barbarum (assembly GCF_019175385.1). NCBI lineage: Eukaryota > Viridiplantae > Streptophyta > Magnoliopsida > Solanales > Solanaceae > Lycium > Lycium barbarum. Next base: position 85,840,696 of record NC_083341.1, read on the forward strand.
TGATAGAACTCGAGAATTCTGAAAATTGAACATGCTGGAATGCAAGCGGAATATTTGGAGACGAGTGTTCGAGGTAGATCTTTGACCCTTGTCGGGAAGTCTGCTTATCCTTCCCAACGCATTTCCCCAGTTCGCTGCCGAAGAAATAGTTTCACGAGTTGATGTGTGACACCAACTTTAATATTGTCAAAATGCCACAACCTAAAGACAATTGTTAGCAATAAAGAAATATATGTGTAAATAAGACAGGGTTGGAGAAGTTTGCGCTTGTAACCCCTGTTTCGAAAGTTGAATCCACTACATACTTTGGAGAGGAATTAAATTTATGGCTTCCACTTGCAGAAGAATTAAGTCGGCATTGATATCCACTTTAACGAAAGCTAAATCCACATCCACGTTTGTTTTTAAGGAAATCTAAAACCATGATGATGTCCGCTTTTGAGGAAGTCTAATTTATGATCACATTCAAATCCATAGTGCATAAATAGTAATCCACGTCCTCATTCACGGAATCCATGCCCACATCATAAAACTCATGATGTAGAAAAATGAATTCATGTCCACGTCCAAAGATCCACTATGCCCAAATATAAATCCGCATTCACGTCCACATTTCACGGTACAAAATATAAATCCACCTCCACTTTTACAAACTTTAAGTGCAAAGAGATAAATCTACCTCCACGTCCACAAGATCTATAATGTAAAAAAATAAATCCACGTCCACGGAGTTCACTGTGCTGGAATTTAAATCCATGTTTATGCCCAAAATCCACAATGCAAAATAAATCCACGTCCACTTCCACGAACTTTATAATGTAGAAAAATAAATCCATGTCCACATCCGCATTCCACGGTACAAAAATATATATCCACATCCACTTCCACAGACTTTAAGGGCGAAAAAAAATCCACTTCCACGTCCGCATTCCACGGTACAAAAATATAAATCCACATCCGCTTCCACGGTACAAAAATATAAATCCACATCCACTTCCACGGTATAAAATATAAATCCACATCCACTTCCACGGTGCAAAAAATATAAATTCACATCCACTTCCGTGGTACAAAATATAAATCCACATCCACTTCCACGGTACAAAAATATAAATCCACATCCACTTCCACGGTACAAAAATATAAATCCACATCCACTTCCACGGCACAAAAATATAAATCTACATCCACTTTCACTGTACAAAATGTAAATCCACATCCACTTCCATGGTGCAATATAAATCCACATCCACTTCCGTGGTACAAAATATAAATCCACATCCACTTCCACGGTACAAAAATATAAATCCACATCCACTTCCACGGTACAAAAATTTAAATCCACATCCACTTCCACGGTACAAAAATATAAATCCACATCCACTTCCACTGTACAAAATGTAAATCCACATCCACTTCCACGGTGCAAAAATATAAATCCACATCCACTTCCACGGTACAAAAATATAAATCCACATCCACTTCCACAAAATTTGTAATGCAGGAAAGATAAATCCACGTCCACCTCTCAATGTTCATAATGTAAGAAGATAAATCCACTTGCACGTCCACAATATCCACGATGCAGAAAATAAATCCACGTCCACTTCCACAAATAAATTCACGTCCACTTCCACGTCCACAATATCCACGATGCAAAAATATAAATCCATATCCGCTTCCACGGTACAAAAATATAAATCCACATCCACTTCCACGGTATAAAATATAAATCCACATCCACTTCCACGGTGCAAAAAATATAAATTCACATCCACTTCCGTGGTACAAAATATAAATCCACATCCACTTCCACGGTACAAAAATATAAATCCACATCCACTTCCACGGTACAAAAATATAAATCCACATCCACTTCCATGGTACAAAAATATAAATCCACATCCACTTCCACGGCACAAAAATATAAATCCACATCCACTTTCACTGTACAAAATGTAAATCCACATCCACTTCCACGGTGCAATATAAATCCACATCCACTTCCGTGGTACAAAATATAAATCCACATCCACTTCCACGGTACAAAAATATAAATCCACATCCACTTCCACGGTACAAAAATTTAAATCCACATCCACTTCCACGGTACAAAAATATAAATCCACATCCACTTCCACTGTACAAAATGTAAATCCACATCCACTTCCACGGTGCAAAAATATAAATCCACATCCACTTCCACGGTACAAAAATATAAATCCACATCCACTTCCACAAAATTTGTAATGCAGGAAAGATAAATCCACGTCCACGTCTCAATGTTCATAATGTAAAAATATAAATCCACTTCCACGTCCACATCCATGAAGTCATTCGTGCGAAAAATGATAAATCCACGTCTACTTTCCAATGTTCATAATGCAAAAAGATAAATCCACTTCCACGTCCACAATATCCACAATGCAGAAATAAATCCACGTCCACTTCCACAAATTTTATAATGTAAAAATATAAATCCACTTCCATGTCCACATCCACGAAGTCGTTCGTGCGAAAAATGATAGATCCACGTCTACTTTCACAAAATTTATAATGCAAGAAAGATAAATCCACGTCCACGTCCACGTCCACGTCCACGTCCACAATGTTTATAATGTAAAAAGATAAATCCACTTCCACGTCCACAATATCCACAATGCAGAAAATAAATCCACGTCCACACAATCTACGATATTGAAATATAAATCCACGTCCGCTCTGACAATTTGTAATGTAGAAATGTATGTTTATGTCCACATCCACAACACCATTCGTGAAGAGATATAATTCCACATCCCAAACCATGTCCCGTTGTGACGGAGGTTAAATCTACAATTGCCCCCATGATTTAACATATGATGCAAGATTTCGATCCTGTCATCTCATTAAATACCACATTCTAAAAAACTTATTAGCGACTTGAAATAAATAAATATGTATGAAGTGATGATAAAGTCGAGGGATTTAAACCGATAACAGGTGACCATGTCCGTATCCACTTTGAAAAAAAAGGTTAACTCCACGATCATGTGCCCTTGGTCCCTCGAGAAATGCCACGAGCTAAAACAACTGTTAGTGGTAAGAATATGTAAATAGCTGGGTTTGAAAGAATTACGCTCACAACCCTTGGTTGAGAAGATAAATTCATGTCCACTGTTGCAATCAACATTTCATAAAGAATGAAACAACGTCCACCGCTTAGCGCGAGCTAAATTTACATCCATATTGAAGAATATTTGCCTTTTGAAGAAAGCTAATTCTTTGTTCACGCCTATAATTAAAATTTGAAGAAGAGTCAAATACACACCACATCCATGTTAATCGAAACCTGTCTCATCAAAGAAAAATTGTAAGTTTAAAAGAAAATTGATTGACTTGTGCTTGTTGGGGAACTTGGTCTTTGAATTGATTCTTGTCTCGATCGTGTCCACGTTCTTCGAGGCCCCACCAGATATTTTGCTTTGCCAAGGAATTTCAGTAATAAGTAATAAAGAACGTCTTTTGAAATTAAGAGTAATGAGATTTGGATGACTTCTAAAGGGGATACTTAGTGGCTCTAATAGATAAAATGATTATGAAGATTCGAATTCAAACTTATCAACATTTTAGAAGGACATGGACGAACTTCATTTAAGACCACTTTTGTGCTACTTCTAAAAATATTGTCCCAGTTTCTAGTACTGGAGGCGCTTGGTTCTAAACAATTGAAAAGTGAGAACTTATAATGAAAGTTTTTGGAAGCGATTTGACCGATTTCAAAAATTTGTCCAGTTTCAAGATACTAGGACATATGAATTTAAACAGTGGGAAGACCAAAATCTTATATAAAAATCCTTATGTGTCTCATAGGGACCAAAATGGTTGGACAAACCGAAGATATTGAAAATTTTAAAAATAGAAGGGCCGAACCCGCCTTGGGTTGCCTACATATTCCAAAGGAATTAGGCCAGACGTAGTTCGTGAAAACTTGTTGTGGAGGAAAATGATTCATTGCTAGAAGGGCGATCGAACTCAGAGCCATGGATTGAAAGGGACTACAAAATTGTGTGTTGGGACCCTGATGAATAGATCGGGTTGTGTGCCTAGATCCTGATGCATACTCTGCTTTGTGTGCTAGAGCTTTAAAATGGAATACCCGCATTAAAAGGTGGACGCCTGACTGAAATTAAAATGCCCGCATTATGAGGTGGGACTGAAATTTAAAAATACCCGCATTATGAGGTGGGTGCCTGAACTGAAATTTAAAATACCCGCATTACGAGGTGGGTGCCTGAACTGAAATTTAAAATACCCGTATTATGAGGTGGGTGCCTGGTTGAAATTTAAAATACCCGCATTATGAGGTGGGTGCCTGGACTGAAATTTAAAATACCTGCATTATGAGGTAGGTGCCTGGACTGAAATTTAAAATACCCGCATTATGAGGTGGGTGCCTGGTTCGGAATGAGTTGGTCGAGAAGCGGTAAAATAGCTTGCTTGGTTAAGTTCATCCAAATTTGGGAATCTGGCATAGGCAAAGTCTGACGAGCCCCATGAGATGGAGTCATATGTGGCGGAGTTTGAGAAAATGACCGATTTTGAAGTACCCTACGACTCAGTTCAGCAACTCGTTGCTCCAGACGAGCAATGATCTCAAATGTGTTTCTGTTTCATTAGAGGATATGGGATTACTTGTGATCGGTAAACTAAGAGATGGCTCGGATGAAGTGGTTGCATTGATCAAACGAGCTCCATTTTAGAACGAGTCTTTTTAGTTAACCAGGTGATTAGTAATGAGTCAGCGTTTGATTTCTTGGCTCTAGACCGTGTGAAATATGGATGCTCCGCCAGTTCCCTTTAGCACAAGTCAACCCTTTTGTTTTGAAAATAAGTTTAAAAGAAAAAAGATAAAAAAAAAAAAAAAAGGAAACGAGTCAGTATACGGTAAGGACATATTATTGCATATAAACACATTATTGCACATAATACATCGCGTTCTATAATGCAAGGGACCTCTTTATGCCAGAGGTAGGCCTAACGAACATTTGAAGGACAAACATGTCTTTTATGTATCATTCCATAACTCTTCCTAAAACTAATTTACAAGAATAATAAAAATTTATTACATGTCAGTTTAATAATACAATTCAAAGTTAATCTAAGATATCTAACACTTCATCTCCACTAATTGTTTTTAGTTGTCTTCAACCCTCCGGCATTAATTGGATGCTCCACGACAACCTGCAACAAATGTCAGTTTTCCTAAGATATTTATCTATAGAGTACTAGGTCCACACATTCCACACATTTGTCCTTCAAATAATGCATATAGATAGTGAATAGTGTCACTTAGAGTCATAGACTCATTTGGACATTTGGTAAGGTTTACTAATGAACTTAATACACCAAGGGTATTAAGCCTCCTAGGTTTAAAATGATGCATGTCCTTACAAGGTTTTGGTTTTCGCTCTACCTAGGTAGACTAAGAGTTATTTTCCTATGACACAAGGCTCCCCCAAGCGGACAACTTGGGAGTGGAAAGTCCGTGGCTGTCGACTGCACCGCCGATCGACTAAATCCACAAGATCGATCCAACTAAAAGGGTAATTTAGTAGTGCACGGCCGCGAACCGCGAAACCGCTTTAAGTGTGTGAATTTGTGTGAATTTTTCAGGAGTGGTGGAAATATGAACGGAATGCCATTTAAGAAAAGCAATAACATATTGTTGTATAGAAAATTTCACATAATAAAACAACCACTAAAAAACACATGAGAAATAAAAGCAACAATAAAGGCAAAATAAAAAAATAAAAAACCCAAAACGTCCAATTAATTAATTATTAACCTAAGTTGTTATGGTTAAGAACCTAAGTTCCCCAGCAGGGTCGCCAAGCTGTTTTACCCCATATTAACCGGGTTAATTTAGGAGTACAACATATTGGTGATTCCTATTTATTTTATTGAAAGGAGTCGCCACCTAATTGATTTTAAGGTGAATTAGGGCACCTAATTATTAACCAAGGTAAAGCTAACTAAACCTCCGTTAATAGTCTGCTTAATCAGTGTGATTCTAGGTAAGGGTTCTATATTATCCTAAAGGAAAGGGGTTAGGCATCCTTTAGGATCCGTTAACTGCGCTTATCCGACCAAACTTAGATTAATTAATTAAAGTTAAATAAGATGCTTAAATTTTAAGAAAATGACTTATAATGTTACTAAGGTTTTAAAGAAAAATATGATAACGCTGTTTAAAATAAGATTTAAAAAATATGCTAAGGCTTTAAATAAAAAATGCTATTTTAAAAATGAGACTTGCAAGCTTTTAAGAGAAGACCTAGCCAATTTAAACTTAGAATAAAATTACATCATATGGGTATAGTGGTGTAGAAAATCATAGACTTATTTTATAAATAGAATGAGAAAGATGATGGATTTTCTCTCTCTTTTTAACTTTATTTAACTATGCTCGGCTAAAAATATGTATAATTGGATGAATCTTGAAAACAACGTTTATAAAATATGCTTGAGTTTATATTTGCGTATTAGTGACGCTTTAGAAATGTCTATGATAGTAAGAATAAAATATGATTCCCTTTACTTAAAGTATATAGTCATGCTATTTTGCAAATCAATTGTTCCAAGCGTCATCTTTTGGATTTAATTTTAGTCTTCCTTAAACTAACTATCCATTACTAAAATTAAACCTACTAATTCATTAGGATTCATCTAAGTTAAGAAAATAAAATAAGATAAGGTTAGTCATACAAAGCAAATCTAAAATACACAACAATAAAATAAGGTAGAGGGGGAAGAACATTGAATGGATCTGGCCCATTTTTTCAGGCCCAACTGCTGCGAACTATTCATGCTATTGGGCTTCGGCCCAGTAATTTTCATTGTAGGGCCGCGGCCTGCTGCTGCTGTATGGGCTTTGGCCCAATAATAATTTTTATATGCTGTTGCGGATGGACTGATGGGGGATGACCCGAGAAGATTTCGTTGGGCTTTTAGCCCAACACCGAATGTGGAAGAAGAACTAGTCCCTCGGACTCGTATATGATGGTCATGCATAAAAAAAATGAAAGGAAAAGGATTAGTATCTAATCGATGAATAAGGTTAAACATGTAAAAATACAAATTCAAAACAGATTGTGTATATGCTGTGCATAATTTATGTATATCTCATACATACACATTCACAACTGATTGGAACTCACACCAATATAAAACGATCGTAATGGGCATGACGTTCTCAAGATTTCAAGGAAATTTACAATGACACTTTAACTAAAAAGCCAACTTATCTGAACATCTCTAAGCTATCATGCAGAAGTTCATGATTTAATTTCCCAGAAGAACATACAAGCAACGTTAAGTAAGCATCCACTACTAAGGAATCTAACTCCATTGTTTTAAAACTAAGTTCTTCCAAATGCTTGTCCAAACTAACTGGAATAGAACACAAGGGGTTTAAAGAATTAATTAGAGATGGTTGTGATCAAACATATTCTAAGAAGTGACAGTGTTCAACCCTTAAGAGTGGACTTTACTCAGTTTTCTCTTCTTCAAAAATACATATCAGCGAAGCCATTTATCGAATCATATCAAATGAACAATCAAATAAACTCAGTTCTTATTAATCTTTATAGGGAAAGAGTTGACCATAGCAGGTTTCAGGAGGGAACTTCAGATTTCAATCACATAACAGAACTTCACACATTCACTAACTGATCTCGACAAAGAGTTTCAACTACTGATCACAAGCTTCAGCAGAATGCCAACACAAATTTTAAATAGCCAAGGGTTGAACTTAAAGGTTTATGACCCAAACAGAGAAGATGTTCTGAGTTTCACTAACAAACAAGATCAATGAGCAAGCTATGTTATGCCTTCACATTAAACCCATAATCATTCTACTGATTCATACTGGCTTGAATAAGCTATATTTGACTACAATTTAATCAAGCTAAGCAACATTTAAACACGAACAAACTGAACAGTCATGGATAAGTGACTACACATGCTCAACCAAGCTACCAATCACACTAAATAGGGAGGAAACCTGAACAGATTCGCAGACCTGCTAAATTAGGCATGGATAGGTTTAGGCTAAGCCAAACAGTACCAAGAAAATGAACTGATTTGCACACATAGCGACAATTATTAAACTAGAAAACACAACAAGACTAATCTAATAATTAAGCTAAGACAATAAGCTAAACATGTTAAATGGCAGATTGATATTCACCATTCTAGCAACTGAACTAATAGCGAGATAATGCGTGATTAAATACAACTAATCTGAAAAATATGCCAACTGATATACATTCAAATGAGTATGAAACTGAATATCTTGAGCCTATCCCCCTTAACATTCTACAGAAACCAATCATACTAAATAGGAACAAACAAAGGGGGAAATCATGCTAAGATATGCAAGTTAAAGAAAATCAGGTACTGTTGTATACAGATCCAAAACAGAACAGCCCACATAATATAGATTTAATTAGAGGCATACTTTCTAACAAGGGAATGTATATCCTCTAGTCATATTGCAATAATGCTACTAGGTATTAAACTAACAAGCTTGAATCCTAACAGCAGGACATGAAATACTCTTAAGCAAACAAACATAATAAGTTGGGAGGGAAGCACATATCTTCATAAACTGATTTGTCTTGAATCACGTCGACTAGAAAAAAAAGAAAAAAAAAAGGAAATGCCTAACAAATTTATTTAATTAGGTAGTTTTAGATTTCCACTTCAACCACATGTCCATTTCCCAATCCTTTCTTGAAAATGAACATTCACATTTTAAAACACTTAACTTGTAATTCAAAGCCAGGGCAGGACCAACATTAGTAATTATAGCTAAACCACATCTAGCTAGGCACATGTTAACTATCATTAATCCTAGAACAACATATATTGATTAATACTAACATAAATAATCACCTAAACTAACAGATACATGAAAAACCAACTATCAATCTTAAACTAACTAACACAGCAAGGACAAAATATCAATCTCAACTAACAAATACAGAACAAACAACTGCAGATAAACACAAAAAAAAAAAGACCACATGTTAAAACTAACACAGAAGCATATCTAACTAAACATAAACCGAATCTAGCATATAAACATATAAACACCTCTTAAACTGCTGAAAACTAAACGATAAGGAAGAGGTTTTACCTTCTTCGGGTGCAGCGAAGTGAGGCCTCGAATCTCCGATCTACCTCGAAACTACCAAATCCGAGCTTGCGAGGCTCGGATTTACAACAACAACAGAGCAGACGAAAAACAAAAAAAAATTGTTTTAGTATTTCGACTCGATATTCTGAACTATCACAACCACTGCAAATTTGATATTTTGGAAACTTTGGGTGACTCAGAACTCTTTATTTCAGAGGGTTTCAGATGATCCCAGAACCGCCTTTAATGGATGATGAAAACGAATATTTATAGGCTGATTTAGGGTTTGAGCTTGTGAAGAAGAGAGAGAGAAGCGTGGGGGACAGAGGGAAGTGGAAGGGAGCGGCGTGGGGGACCGAGGGAAGTGGGAGCGGCAGAGGCGTGGGAGAGAGGGAGAGATGAGGGAGAGATGAGGGGAGAAGAGAGAGAAGGGTCAAGGGATGTGCGACGTGGCTGAGGGAAATGAAAGGGGAGAGGGAACCCTACCCGTTTTCATTCAATTAAGAAACGGGTCGGGTCCATTTTTGGGCTGGGTCGATTTTAAATGTGGGCTGGAATGAAAAATGTTGGGCTGAGTATTAAAATGTGGGCTGATAATAAAATGTGGACTGGTCTGAAAATTGGGTTGGGGTGAATTAAAATGGGTAGTGGCCTATGAAAATTGTTTTGGGTTAATCCGAAAATATTGGGGGTGAATTGGGCTCGTATTTGAACTAATAATAATAATAATAATAATAATAATAATAATAGCTAGTAACTGTAATAGAATAATGAAACGCCGATATTGATAAGAGACTAATAATTATAGTAAAAATATAAATATATTTTTTAATTTGCCAAAAATATTAGAAGCGTAAATAGGTATTTCTGAGGAGAGGCGGGACAAAATTGGGTGTCAACACGTGCTAGCGGGACAAGATCCCAAGAAGAAGCACGTTCTAGTTAAGGGCGCAAGGGCTAGGGGAAGAGGAGATGATCACGACTTGGAGCGCCCAGTTATTAAGAGGAAAAAGGGCGACGGAGACGATGGCGAGGGCGGTGGGGATGGTATGAGCCTTAGGCCTAGGGATAGTCTCCGGCATACTACATGTGGGACCCATCCTCGATAGTGTATATACATTAGTGTTGTACAATTTATCGTAAATATTATATATTTTTTGCATATTTATAAATATTATCATTAGTCTTTATTATTGATAATAAAAAAAACGTGACACATTCGAAATAAAGTTAAGCATTAATTTAAAAATAAGACGAAACCCTAAAAGATAAATAACTTAAAGCTAATGACTACAAGTCTTCAAACAAAAAAGGACTTCAAGCACTTTTCAACTATTAAAACGACAATTCAAAGTATCACGTATTCTTGATGTGTTGAGCCTATTTTATTATTTGTACAAATATAACTAGAGTTCTATATAAAATATTGAAGTTTCGGAGTCTCAAAGCATGATTAATATACGGCTAAACTACGTAAAAAAGATAAATTACTTAAAAAGGAGTGAATGGAAATGGGAGACTCCTATAATGCATTATTTTACTGCGTTATAGGAGTTCTCTCCCTCCTATAACGCGGTAAAATAATGCGTTATAGGTCGGACAGTATTTCGTATAGCGCATTATTTTACTGCGTTTTAGGACTTGACGGGTCCGTCTCCGTCTCCGTTAGTGCTATAGCGCAGTAAAATACTGCGCTATAGGTACTTTAGTAACTTTTTTTTTTTGTTGGGGTATTTTGGTTCAAAATGTTTTTTTTTGAGGCATTTTGATTCCGGACTCTTTTGATCACCAGTCATGTAAAACAAGAAACTTTGAGGGATTTTTACTTTCCAATTAACTTCCAAGGCCAGATTACAGTCAGTGACTGGTTATTGTTCGTCTTCCGGTAGCCAGACTTTACAGCGAAGACTCCCTTGCTATGCAGACTCGAAGTTGGCTTGTCAGGGCCACTGGAAATACCTTGGAAAGAGTTCAGTACCTGGAGCAAACTTGCTACTCTACCAACCTCCCAATCATTTAAGGCTCTTCTGAAAATTAGATTCCACCAGTGAATACTCCACATCTGTGAAACAGTGGCATTTTCTTGGAGGCTTATGATGTATAGATCTGGGAAGAGAGCTCTCAGCTTGTCTTCTCCTAACCATTGTTCATTCCAGAAATCTGTTTTTAGACCATCTGCCACTTTTCACTTGCTTCCCTTAGTGAATTACATTACTTTGAAATCTTGTACAAGGATTAACTATACTTGATTTTAGTGCAATCCTGACGGAAAACACAAATGTTGTCTCACATTTATACTGAAGCTAGAATACTTAATTAATGCAGCAGTAAATTCTATTTAGTTTTTGTATTTTTATTTTATTTTTTAGGTTCCGACTTTCTGTATGCTGTTTGTTCAACATTTTAGATGCCTCTATTTCCATTTATAAGGTTGAAGTACTTGAAATATCACTTTGTTTAAGAGGCTGAAGAGATATCTGTAACCTTTCTAAAACTTCATAGGTGGCCGAATTTTGTGAGAAAAGGATGCATGAAGTTGTAGCAGAAAAATTGGACCAAGAAACAAATGATGTTCACCACTGGCAAAAAAAGTGGGAAGCAGCATTTGTTAGAAGTTTTGAGAGAGTAGATAATGAAATTTTCATTGAGGCACCATCACTGGAAATGGTTGGATCTGCGGCTGTGGTGGCCATTCTATGTGGTTGCCAGATTATAGCATCTAATTGTGGTTACTCGAGGGCAGTGCTTTGCAGGGGGACTGATACAATTGCCTTAACCGTCGATCAGAAGGTCTTTTGGTCCCATTAGTTTCTTGTATCTACTGGGATTGATGCAATTGCCTAACTGTCAATCATAAGGTCTTTTAGTATCATTAATTATATGATTTTGAAATATTGCTACCTGGGATGCTTTTGGCAAATTAAAATGAAGCTATGAAACATTTTTCTTTACCATGGTTTCTTAGAATTTTCTTTAATGTTTCGGATCAGGCACAGATCCATTACCATCACATTTAATTTCATTGACCAGGTTTAAAGACAAGCACTTCTTGTTTTTTACAAGAGAAGATGAACTTCTAAGAATTGAAGAACAAGGAGGAAAAATCATAAACTGGAATGGCGCTAGAGTATTTGGAGTTCTTGCAATGTCCAGAGCTATAGGTATTTTTGTGCTCCATTCTTTCTTCACAGACTTCACTGTGGTTTGCCTTTTTGGTGTTTCCTCTTGATTAGCGATTTTGTCTTATCTTTCTTGTCTATGAATCTCATTTTGTCTAGAGAAACTTATAATTCCTGAGGAGAAAGGTTAAACATTCCATCTACTGCAGTTAAACGTGATTTCCTTCAGTTGGTGAGAAAATTTAAACACTCCGTTTATTGTCATTGCACTCAGAAGTGATTTCCCCTGGTTGATAAGATAAATAAGTATCCTATTTCTCTGCTTGAATGCATGACCTGTTGAAAGAAATATCTTATTTTAATTCATTGAGATGCTTTTGAATGATCACGTGTTCCCGAGGAGCAGGATATCTTGGTTGTGATGCCTGACAATAGGTTTACTAATACATGTCTATTACATGGATTAAAAAGAGTTGTCAAAGACAAAAAGAGCAGAAAAGTGTCAAGGTCTGAAGGGGCCTTAAGTTCAAAGTTCGATAAAGGATTGCCTTTGGTGAAGAAAGGCTCTAATTAAGGCAAAATAACTATAGACAGAAACAACAATTATTTGGACGAAAGAATTCAAAAAACTATAGTGAAGCTGAAATTTTGAAATAACAATTATTTGGAGTAAAGTTCAATAACCATTTTGTATTTCTAAGTCTGATGTAAAGATTATATTTTAAGTTTCGATAAAGGATTGCCTTTGGTGAAGAAAGGCGCTAATTAAGGTAAAATAACTATAGACAGAAACAACAATTATTTGGACGAAAGAATTCAAAAAACTATAGTGAAGCTGAAATTTTGAAATAACAGTTATTTGGAGTAAAGTTCAATAACCATTTTCTATTTCTAATTCTGATGTGAAGATTATATTTTAAGTTTAGTGACTAGTATTCCTATACTGAATTTCTAATTTCTGATTCCTAGTCACTAAATAATTCATTTATAACATTTGGCTGACAATTAATGTATGATTTTACGAACTAAATTTATATGCTAGTACTTCCCTCTTAAAGAGAGAGTCAGTGGATGAGCAACATGTGTCGTGGTGTTTGCACTAAAGCATCACCTAGGCAATTTGGTAACATGGGCTTCACCTAGCTTCAGGACTTAAGCTTGCCTCAACGAGCCTTTGGCAACACTATGGCCATGCTTAACTATATTCTTGAAGTTAGTTATTTTATCCTTCCTAACCAGAAGCTTGGATTGACAACAAGTTGATTGAATGTGTATGTAATACAGACTAATTCTTTTTCTAACTTGATGGTTTCAACTTTCACAACTTAAGGATATCGATTACTTTGTCATTGAGTTAGCAGCAATGTCCACAAATTCTTGTGTATGTCTGATAAGCAGTAGGTTAAATCTGAACTCCATGGATCATTTTTCCCATCATTAAGGATCAAGGGACTATGACTATCTTCACTGCACAACTAGATAGCACATTCGTCTCAAGAAAATCAAGTGTCATGAAAGGATATGCAAAAAAACTAGTGGCTTGACTTAACCTGTTTTATATCTTGTATGACTTAGATTATTTTGCACAACCATTAAATGTTAACAGAAATGGTGATTTCCATATATTTCAGGCATAATTACTTCGCGCTGTTTTCTGTACCTTCTTACTCGTGAATTCTGAAAGGTGGCAAACCTTACCTAGAAAAGGAGAAGGCCCTTACACTTCTATTATTGTTTTTCTTTCTTGCATCATTTAGGTTGCAAACAGCAGTTATGATAGCACTTGTTGCCTTCAATTACTTTCCTTTTTAATATGAGCCACTTGGGAAAATACAATTTGGTTGGAGGTGCAAGGACTAGATCATAAGGGATAGAGATTAGATGGTTCTGGAGGGGAAGAGAGTAATCCCTTTAGTGCTGAGAATAAGTTGTAGGCTGGGTTCCATTAGAAGTCTTGACTGAGGGCATCCCTATTATTAATTCTATTTTAAGAGACTTGACTTTTAGTTCTTTGCCAAGCTCTCCAAAGAAGTCTAGGGGCTATATCGGCTACACTTACCTTTTGCGTTAGAGCTGAGAATATGAAGTCCTCTTCTTAATTCTTCTTTTCTCTCTTTGATGGTGGCAGGAGACGACTTTTTTTGGGGGCAATTGCCGATGGAAAATTTGTATTTGTCTCAATAGATTCGGATAAAGGTTTAGATAATGACAAGAGAGGGATAGTCTAGTGGTAAGGACCCTCCATCAACAAACAAAAAAAAAAAACTAAAGATTGTGGGTTCAAGTTAGTTACAAAAGGGAGCAAAGTAAGGAAGGGCCATTGTGGAGCTCTTGGTTAGGGGAGTTTGGGTGGTGTTTACCATATCAACAAAATAAATAAATATAGATAGATAAGGAATTTGGATGTAAATGCTTTGGTAAAGGAAAGAGGAGATGTTGTAGAATTCTTACAAACTTACATAGCATCAGTGTTATAGATTTTTCATTCTAGTAAGTCCTGAAATTCTGTTTACGTGTTGGTAAGTTTCATGATGAAATACTTTTAGTTGTGTCATGCAGTGGATAATGGAATTCCCTATTTCAAAGCATATATTTCCTCTCATTCTTTGATTTCTACATTTATGCTTTTAAATTATTTCTCCTCCATTGGTGAAAGTAAGGTAAAGTGAAGCTGCAGTAGAGAAGTTACAAGAACAGAGTAGTTTTAAATTCAAAATGTGAAGTACTCAAGAGACAACTAATCTCAATGTACTTTTCAGTAAAGTAGAAACTAGAAAGGGCAAATTCACTTCCTTTTAAAGTCAGAGCCTCCAGCTCCATCATCTCAAGCCTAGTGTGAATGTACTTGATCGCTTCCTTTTGATACTCTTGGTTAAGGTGATAGGTACTTGAGACCATGGATTATTCCTGTGCCTGAAATAACTTTCACAACAAGGAGTGATGAAGACGAGTGTCTGATACTGGCCAGTGACGGTCTTTGGGATGTCATGTCAAATGACGAGGTGGCCCGTCGCATTTTAAGACGGCGTCGCAGATCTATGTCAGATGATGAGACTCCTGCAGCTCAAACAGTTGCTGACAGCTTGACTGAAATATCTCTTGGGAGAAATAGTACAGATAACATTTCGATTATTGTAGTTGATTTAAAAGCAAAGAGAAAAAGGCGGCAAAATCCATAGATCGAGTGAAGCAAATGAAGCCCGCGGTTTCTTTTCTTGCTGCTCTATCTATTGGTAATGGTTGTTAGATACAAATGTACAAATAACATAGGTACTTCTAGAATGCGTACAGAGGACTGGCTGTCTTTGCGCTTGATTAAGAAGTTATTCATGTTGAACCATGATAGCTGACCTGTATGAAGCTGACTAGTGGTAGACTGCCATCCTGCAGCTGCAGTAACTGTTTTGGCTACAGAAGTGCTGGGGGTCGCTCCTGATTTTCAGCTTCGTTGAAATTGTAGAAATTCGACGGTTAGTGAACCTCAGTGGAATGTCTGTTGAGTTCCAGGTTCATATACAGGACAGCAAAGTGGATGTCACATGGAAATAGTTATCCTACATATTTCTCCTTTCACAGTTTGCCGTGGCCCAAAATGTAACGGAGACAGAAATGAGGTTTCATGATGCATTCCTTGACCCAATCACTTCATTCAGATTGGGGTTAGTAAGAGACTGTCATTGGACAAACAGGTATGGTCTTTAGTATTAGGGAGGGCTTGTTTTCATCTCCTTTTCCAGCTTACATATTGGAGAAACTGCTCTTCGGCAAAGAAGCTTCATCCGATCAGAGGCTTCGTAAGCTTCAAAACTGAGTCAAGGTATGCATCTTTTATTGATTTCATTTATTTATCCAGTATTGTGTGAATGTCTTTCATGAAGCAGGGATCTCGGTAAAATGTTCTGGTGAATTTTTTTTCTCTCCAAGTCCTGTGAGAAGTACTCCTGAGTCCCATTTTTTTGTCTCGTACAGATTTATATATTAACACCTAGGAGTGAACTTGACTAACACTTATTATGCCAGTACTGACAGAAGCTCTACATCAAGTGTATTAAAATAACGGAAAAGGTCCAAAAATACCCCTAACGTATGGGAAATGGCTCACAAATACCCTCCATCCATCTATTGGTCCAAAAATACCCTCCATCCACCTATTTGGTCCAAAAATACCCCCAACCTATTTTTTTGGCTCAAAAATACCCCTCAAACTAACACCCTAATTTTGATGGTATTTTTTCAATTTTAAAATGCCACGTGGCTTGTTTTGATTGGACACATATATTATTTAATTTAAAAATTAAACCCCACCCATTTAATCTAAATTTTTTTTGGACACATATATTTTTTTTTGCATTTCGTCAGTTAATCAACGAAATGCAACAATTTTTTTTTTTTTTTTTTTGTATTTCGTGAATTAATCAACAAAAATGAACGAAACTGTTTTTTTTTTTTTTTTTGCATTTCGTGAATAAAAAAACGAAATAGGAAATTATAATTTTTTTTTTTTTTTTGCATTTCGTGTATTAAAAAACGAAATAGGATAATTTTTTTTTTTTAATTTCGTTCATATAAAAACGAAATTGGAAAATATATATATATATATATATATATATATATATTTTTTTTTTTTTTTATTATTATTTTTTTTGCATTTCGTTGGTATATCTATGAAATAGTAAAAAAAAAATTTGTATTTCGTTTATATAAAAAAATAGGAAAATAATTTTATTTTCATTTCGTTTATATAAAAACGAAATAGGAATACATACATACATACATATATATATATATATACCAATGAAATAGGATAAATATATATATATATTTTTTGTATTTCATGTTTATATAAAAACGAAATAGGAAAATAATTATTTTTTTTCGTTTGAGAGGTATTCTTGAGCCAAAAAAATAGGTTGGGGGTATTTTTGGACCAAATAGGTGGATGGAGGGGTATTTTTGGACCAATAGATGGATGGAGGGTATTTGTGAGCCATTTCCCATACGTTAGGAGTATTTTTGGACCTTATAATGTTCAAAATTGAATATGTTGAAATTTCTGCATGATTTAATCATTAAAAAAAATTAAAAAATAAAAGAAATTCTACATGATATATAACTTATAAGTCAGAAATAACAAAAGATGGAACACCATGGATATGTCTCAAACAAGAGATGGAAAATCAACCAGTTTAGGACATCCAAAAGGCAGTCTGTCAAAAGCTGGTTATGATAGATGTAGGTGAAATTGCTCACAGGGCTTTGCTCTAGTGTTAAGAGTGCAACACGTGATATGTGGGTTAGACGCACGTCATGTGTTTGAATCCTACCGCGGGCAAAAGCCTAGTATTTAAGTGGAGAAGGGTAGAGGGCCGGACCAATTATCCACCGAGTTTCGAACCGTACGCCACTGGTCCTCGTGATTTCCGGTACAAAAATAAAATAATAAGAATAAATATATATAGGTGAAATTTCACAGAGGATGCAATGCTTGACAATATTTTTCAGTAGCCCAATAAAAGTTGCAACTGCTTAGTTCTTGAACACTTTGTGGTATTTGCTAATTGGACCTCATAGTCAGCTTCTGACACTGGTAATTGCTCTTATATGGGAAGCACCTGATAGAAACTTTATTCAGTCTCCTAAAACACCACCACAGGCCGACTGCTTTTAAATTAGAGGATTTCTTGGTTTTGGTCGTCTTACTTCACACCTCTCTTCTTTTATGGAATTAGTGGCAATATCATAAACTGCATTTTTTTTTAAAAAGCTGGAAAGTGAAAGAAAATATAAGTCATTTTAGTATTTCATACCTCAAACTGCCATCTCCCTCATTTATGATACCATTTGATTTTCTTACTTCTTAAGGAATGCAAGTTCGATTAACTTACTTAATTTGCTATTAAGTAACTTCGTGATTACCATTTGGAGCTTGAATGTGGATACTATTAATGATACTATTTAGGAGTAAATTGGACTTGTGTTCCCATAGCTACCAAAATGCTCAAAATTTGTAATTCATCAAAGTAATTGGTAATCCTATAAGGAAACCCTGTTTGATAAAGCGAAAAAGACAAAGGAAATCATTAATTAAGGGGTTTCTGTCCAACAATGTTCGACAAGGTAGGTTTATATGTGAAACATCTATTTGATCATTCTGTTTGTTCGTCCACTATATGCAGGCCTTGACAAAACAGAAAGTTATCATAGTACATCGTCAATGAAACTTCCATACTGGAGCAAGAACTAGTGCCACTCTTTCAATTGGCATCTAACCATCTTGTTCTCACTGGTGCCAGAGTTGGTCTTTCTAATCATTCAGAAAAGAACCTGGTGTGAAGATCTTGAACGCAAGAGTGAGTTTGCCTTCGTCCACGCCTTATGACGGAAGGGGAGTCGGCGTGGTGTAAAGTGAAGATTGGGGAGAGTAGAAACAATTTCATTATGGAGTATTACGAAGGTATAACCTAGGTAAAGAAAAAGGAGCTGCTACTTCAACTAGAGGAGCGACCAGTTGGTAGTTAAGGTATGAACCTTTGCAACTATGATGGAAAGATGTTTGCTTGTTGCCAAATCCTTCACCTTTCTTTTGAGTCAAAGTATGCCAGGGCTATTGCATTTTAGATACGTGGAACACCCATCTCGAAAGAACATATGGGAAAGATTTTGGTCCTTTATTTATTTCTTGCTATGGATGAGTCACATTAGCACTTTTGGAGAAAGGGTCTTAAATTTTGACAACTATTTTACCTTATTTAAAAAGGTTCTGAAATTGAGAAGAATAAGAGCAAACAGACTAATCAAGTTTCTGTAAGAGATGAATAAACCATGCCTACCATTATTGATTTATAAATCTCTGTGATGTTCTAATATATGTCTGTGTATATACACTCTGCTTTTAGATTGGTCTGAATTCTGTATATTTATAAGTTTAAACTTATTGCCCTCTGTCATAATTCATTTAATAGTGTTTTTAAAGATGTTAAGCCACCGTATACTGTTTTGCAAGTTTTCAAAACTTCAAACCTAGACTATGGTATAATGCTTTTTCCTGTAAAACAAATTTTCAGGAATTGTTTCAATATCTTTTTCTATCATCTAGTAATATAATATTTCAAGTCTTTTTATTCACATTCAAGCTACTTTTCTCCTTTTTTCTTCTCTTTGACAAACACCATTGTTGTATGTCATGGCCAAATTTACATAATTGATAAGTGGTAAGAATTGGCCTTTTTACCTCTCCTTCTTCCATGCTATGTAACAGTGAATTAGAAGTAGCATATGTTAGGTGTGGAATTGGCCAAACAAGTCAATTCTTTTGTTCACATAGTCGTGATGTAAGCGCTTACCTCATAAATAGTTGTGATGTAAGCGCTTACCTCATCATAGGAAATTCATTCCTATAAATAGGTAGCTTATGGTTCATTTGTAAACACACCAAATTGAAGAAGACAACACATCCCAAAGAGAGAGAAAAATCTAAGAGAAATACTCTTAGTGAAAGGCCTAAGTAAGAGAAGGTCTTTGAGAGAATTTTCTGTGGTAAAATTCTTGAGTGTAATTGGGATTGGGGTTGTGAGGTTGAGTGTTGTAAACACTTGTAATATTTCTTCTTTAATAAGATCTGCAGCAGCAACGTGGACGTAGCTCTCACATTGAGGGTGAACCATTATAAATCTGTGTGTTATTTATTCTTCGCTTACATCACGGCGTAAGTAGGTTCTGTCTAAGGAGGTTGGTATTTAAGTGGTCCAGCTGTGACCCTCCAATCTTTCCTGGGAACCTGCTTACAAAGGTCGGATTTGGGATTCAAATCCTAACAACTGGTATCAGAGCAACAGGTTGTGTTGTGATTTAGAAACGATGGGAGGCGAAGATGGTACGACGCACGGCATCGGTAAATTCGATGGTACAGACTTTGCGTTCTGGAGAATGCAAATTGAAGATTATTTATATGGCAGAAAGCTTCATGAACCTCTGAGTCCGAAACCAGAGGAGATGAAGCAAGCAGATTGGAATCTCCTCGACAGACAAGTTCTGGGAGTCATTCGGTTGACGCTGTCGAAGAACGTTGCTCACAACGTGGCAAAGGAGAAGACCACCGCAGATATGATGAAGGTATTATCTGACATGTATGAGAAACCTTCGGCAAATAATAAGGTATTTCTCATGAAGAAACTATTTCATCTAAAGATGATGGAAAATGCTCATGTTGCTGCACACGTAAATGAATTCAATACCATTGTAAATCAATTGTCATCGGTAAAAATTGATTTCGATGATGAAGTGCAAGCTCTAATTTTGTTGGCATCCCTACCAAATAGCTGGGAGCCAATGAGAGCAGCGGTTAGTAATTCTGTCGGCAGTGACAAACTAAAGTTCAACGATGTTAGGGATCGTATCCTTGCTGAGGAAGTGCGCAGGACAGATTCTGGAGAGGCATCGACGAGTTCTGCTTTTAATGTTGAAAACAGAAGCAGAAATTATGACAGAAACTACAACCGAAATAGGGGCAGATCGAAGTCAAGGAATGGCAGGGGTCAATCCAGACCAGGACGAACACATGAGTGTTGGAACTGTGGAAAACCAGGTCACTTCAAGAAGAACTGCAGGGCGCCAAAGAAGGAGGACAACAAGGGGGCTGGAATCAACGCTGCTACGGAAGACATTGGCGATGCGTTGTTGCTATCGGTTGACAGCCCGATAGACTCTTAGGTGCTTGACTCAGGAGCGTCCTTTCATACCACCCCACATCATGATATAATGACAAACTACGTGGCTGGGAATCTCGGCAAAGTTTATTTAGCCGATGGAGAGCCGCTAGACGTTGTTGGCACGGGAGACATTAATTTGAAGATGTCAAATGGATCCTCGTGGAAGATTACAAAAGTTAGACATGTTCCAAAGCTGATGCGAAACCTGATCTCAGTAGGTCAGCTTGATGATGAGGGATATGATCTCAATTTTGGTAATGGGTCTTGGAAGGTGGCGAAAGGTGCTATGGTAGTTGGCCGAGGAAAGAAGATTGGGACTCTCTACATGACGACTAGCTGTCGTGATACTGTTGCTGTGGTTGACAACACAAAGAAGACAGATTTGTGGCATTGTCGGCTGGGGCATATCAGCCAGAAGGGGATGAAGCTGTTGGTGACAAATGGCTTAATTCCGGAGCTGAAGACGGTGGACCTTCATACGTGTGAGAGCTGCATTCTTGGAAAACAAAAGCGAGTAAGCTTCTCAAGTGCAGGCAGAGAGTTGAAGGTCGAAAAGCTGGAATTGGTGCACACAGACGTGTGGGGACCTACCACTGTACCCTCCCTTGGAGGATCACACTACTACGTGACCTTCATTGATGATTCAACCAGGAAGGTATGGGTTTATTTTATGAAAAATAAATCCGATGTGTTTAGTGTATTCAAAAGATGGAAAGCCATGGTCGAGAATGAAACAAACCTCAAGTTGAAGTGTTTGAGGTCCGACAACGGCGGAGAATACACTGATGGTGATTTCAAACGGTACTGTGCCGATAATGGGATCAAGATGATAAAGACTATTCCTGGAACGCCGCAACAGAATGGAGTAGCCGAAAGAATGAACCGAACGTTGAACGAGCGTGCTCGGAGTATGAGAATACACTCTGGACTGCCCAAGACATTCTGGGCAGATGCAGTCAATACCGCGGCCTTCTTAATTAACCGAGGACCGTCAGTTCCCTTGGATTTCAGAATTCCAGAAGAAGTCTGGAGTGGCAAGAAGGTAAATCTTTCATTTCTGAAAGTGTTCGGTTGCTTATCATATGTTCATAATGATGATACGGCTAGAAGCAAGCTTGATCCAAAATCAAAGAAGTGTTACTTTATTGGCTATGGTGACACCGAGCTTGGGTACCGATTTTGGGATGAACAAAATCGGAAGATCATCCGAAGGAGGAATGTTGTCTTCAACGAAGAGGTACTGTACAAAGACAAGCTGCAAAAGAATTCAGAATGTCAGGACAAGGAATCGGAAATAGTCGATTTGAGGGACTTTCCGACACCTGAGCCGCAGCCAGGTACAACCGAGGCAGAGGAACAAACAATCCGAGAAGGTGCTGATGAAAATGCTGATTCTGAAACAAATAAACAGACGCCAATCACAGAACTGCGTAGATCATCCAGGATCAGGAAGCCGCTTCACAGGTACTCTCCATCCCTCAACTACATTCTACTCACTGACAGAGGGGAGCCGGAATGTTATGAAGAAGCAATGCAAGTCGATGAATCGACTAAGTGGGAACTGGCAATGAAGGATGAGATGGATTCACTATCGGCAAATCATACATGGGAGTTAGCCGAGTTGCCAAAGGATAAGAAGGCATTGCAAAACAAATGGGTTTATCGAATAAAGGAAGAACCCAATGGAAGCAAGCGTTATAAAGCAATGCTGGTTGCAAAGGGATTTCAACAGAAAGAAGGCATCGACTATACGGAGATCTTCTCTCCCGTAGTCAAGATGGTGACTATCAGAACTGTTCTTGGACTGGTAGCAAAGGAAAATCTACATCTGCAACAGATGGACGTGAAAATTGCATTTCTTCACGGTGATCTAGACGAGGACATTTACATGCGACAGCCGGAGGGATTCAAAATCAAAGGAAAGGAGAATCTGGTGTGCAAATTTCAAAAGAGTCTGTACGGACTAAAACAGGCTCCAAGACAGTGGTATTTAAAGTTTGACAGCTTTATGAAGAAAGCTGATTTTTCAAGGTGCGAGGCAGATCACTGCTGTTACTTCAAAAAATTTGAAGACTCGTACATGATACTGCTACTCTATGTCGACGACATGCTAATCGTAGGAGCAAACCTACAGGAGATTGATCGGTTGAAAAAAGGGTTATCGGAAGAGTTTGCAATGAAGGATTTGGGAGCTGCAAAGCAAATCCTTGGGATGAGAATCGACCGAAGCAAGGAGGGCATCAAACTCTCACAAGAAGAATATGTGAGGAAAGTTATCAAAAGGTTTAACATGCATGATGCCAAGCCAGTCAGCACTCCCTTGGCTGGACACTTTCGGTTGTCAAAGGATCAGTCGCCGACAACCGAGGATGAGAAGAAGCAGATGGACAAGATACCTTATGCATCTGCAATCGGTAGTCTTATGTATGCAATGATATGTACAAGGCCAGACATTGCACATGCAGTGGGAGTTGTCAGCCGATTTATGAGCAATCCGGGAAAGCAACACTGGGAGGCTGTGAAGTGGATATTCAGATATCTGAAAGGCAGCTCGAGTTCAGCTCTGTATTTCCGAAAATCAAAAACAGGATTGCAAGGGTATGTTGATGCTGACAACGGTGGTGATATTGATAGCAGAAAGAGCACATCCGGGTATGTTTACACCTTCGGAGGTACTGCAATCTCTTGGGTTTCCAAGTTGCAAAAGATAGTAGCTCTCTCTAGTTGTGAGGCTGAGTACGTTGCTGTGACGGAGGCCACAAAGGAAATGATGTGGCTACAAACTTTTCTGCGGGAATTGGATCAGGACCACGAGGGAAGTGTGCTATATTGTGATAGCCAAAGCGCTATTCATTTGGCAAAGAATCCGGTTTACCATGCTCGAACGAAGCACATACAACTCCGGTACCATTTCATTAGATCAGCTTTGGAAGATGGAGCGCTGGTGCTTGAGAAGATCGCAGGGAGTCAGAATCCAGCAGACATGCTGACAAAGGCAGTGACGATAGACAAACTGAAGCTATGCTCAACTTCAGTTGGCCTGCACGAAGTATGAAAATAGGAAAGAGCTGCTGCATCGATCAAAGTGTGAAGACAAATTAAAATTAGTCTTCAAGTGGGAGATTTGTTAGGTGTGGAATTGGCCAAACAAGTCAATTCTTTTGTTCACATAGTCGTGATGTAAGCGCTTACCTCATAAATAGTTGTGATGTAAGCGCTTACCTCATCATAGGAAATTCATTCCTATAAATAGGTAGCTTATGGTTCATTTGTAAACACACCAAATTGAAGAAGACAACACATCCCAAAGAGAGAAAAATCTAAGAGAAATACTCTTAGTGAAAGGCCTAAGTAAGAGAAGGTCTTTGAGAGAATTTTCTGTGGTAAAATTCTTGAGTGTAATTGGGATTGGGGTTGTGAGGTTGAGTGTTGTAAACACTTGTAATATTTCTTCTTTAATAAGATCTGCAGCAGCAACGTGGACGTAGCTCTCACATTGAGGGTGAACCACTATAAATCTGTGTGTGCTATTTATTCTTCGCTTACATCACGGCGTAAGTAGGTTCTGTCTAAGGAGGTTGGTATTTAAGTGGTCCAGCTGTGACCCTCTAATCTTTCCTGCGAACCTGCTTACAAAGGTCGGATTTGGGATTCAAATCCTAACAGCATAGACTTTTGAAAATGTAGCAGTCTACCAGTGTTACTAGTTGTCATCACCTCACTGCTTTGAGGTAACTGAAATTCTTGGTCAGTTTGGGGAAGTTCTGGAGCACGCAAATATATATGCTGGACAGCTGATGCATTCTTGTCTTCTGCAACTCATTGGTTGGCAATTTGTTCAAATTTAACTTGGTAAACAGCAATCCCAGTTTCTTTGATGATGATTCTGCTGAATATTTTAGGGATGCTACTGAGGTTTATTGGCAACATGTGCATGAATTGTAAGTGTCCATTTGTTTCTCTCTGATTTTCATTCTTAACATTTTTCTTCCAACTATAATTTTGATATATGTGCAAACAGGCAGGACCTCCCTATAATGTCCCCTATAGTTAGGTTTCTTCGTCAATTCAAGGGAAGCAGAAGTAGAAGCAGCAGAATTTGAGTGTTTTTCCTTTTTCATGATCTCTGTTTCGCCATCGTTGGGGTTTCTCCTTTGATAACCTCCAATGTATGATCACGTTTGAGAGTATGGTTATGGAGGTGTTTCTGATAAATGTCCATTGATCCTCTAAATCTGTTACCTTATATGCTGATTGTTGTCATTGCAATCATCCTATTTTACGTGTTATCTAGTAATAGTGTAAGCACTGTTTTGCAAAGTGTGATCAAACAGAGAGAATGAAACTTTGGGAGTCATTAGATACACTAGTAAGGAACATGACTCCTCCCTGGATTTTTTTTTTTTTTTAGATACACTAGTTGGGCTACGATGGTCCTCAGTGGAGGTCTATGCCTTAACCTGGTGGATTTTATTTTTTGAGATTTTGAGGTCTATGCCATAATCCGGGAGATTGAAGATGATGTCGCACATCGTGTTGGAGCGGGATGGGTGAAATGGAGACTCGCCTCCAGGGCACTATGTGATAAGAAGGTGTCACCAAGGATTAAAGGTAAGTTCTGCATAGTGGTGTTAGATCAACGTTGTTGTACGGGGCAGAGTGTTGGCCTGTCAAGAACGCTCACGTTCAGAAGATAAAGGTAGCAGAGATGAGGATGCTCAGATGGATGTGTGTGCTCACTTGGAGAGATATGATTAGGAATGAAGCTATATGCAACAGGATGGGAGTGGCATCAGTAACAGACAAGATGAGGGATGCGCGACTGAGATGGTTCAGGTATGTGAAGAGGATGCGCCAGTAAAGAGTGTGATAGGTTGGCTGTAGCAGGGCTTAGGAGAGGTAGAGGTAGACCGAAGAAGAACTGGGGGAGGTGATTAGACAGGACATGCCATAGCTTCAGCTGACTGGGGACATGATCTTAGATAGGAAGGTATGGAGGTCGAGGATTAAGGTAGAAGGTTAGTGGATAGCTGAGTAGTGTCGCACTTTGTGTGAGGGATGATGGGGGCTAGCCTACTCCTCTTCCCTTACCTATTTTAGTAATATTATTTAGGTATCGCGTAGTTTTTTATGTCTTGTAGTACTATTTATCTATTGCATAGTTGCTTAATCTTCAATGTGTATTACTATCTGTTGCTGCATTTGTTCTGTATCTTGTTATCCTATGTCTTTTTTATTTTGAGTCGAGGGTCTATCGGAAACAACCTCTCTACCTCACAAAGGTAGGTGTAAGTCTGCGTACATCCTACCCTCTCCAGACCCCACTTATAGGATTACACTGCATATGTTGTTGTTGAGATTTTTCAAGTGGTGATTTCATGGTGGTAGTTTAGTGGTGGTGATTTGATAGTGTTTTTGATTTGGTGGTAATTTTGATTTGTAGATTCTAATTTGGTGTTGGTTATGATGATGGTGGTAGTTATGGGAGTGATGGTGGTTGAGACAAGCTAGCAGTGTTGATGGGAAGAAGAAAGGGAAAAGAAAAAAAAGAAAAGGAAATAAAATAAATAATTAGCATGTGGCAAATCATGATTGGAGCGTGCTACACCAATTTTTTTGCTGGTCAAAAAATCAAAACGAAGACAGTCGATTTGAAATTGAAGTTTTGTTTGGATATGTAATTTGAATTTCTTAAGTTGTATTTTTTTCTCATAAATATGAAAACGCCACAAGTTGTGAATATTATTAAAATTTTCCCAATTCTAATACAATCTTACCAAATGAGCAAAGAGTAGTTCATAACAAAGTTAATATGCTACTAGCCTACTATAATGCATTTTAAAAAAATACAAAATCTATTGATCGAATTTTAGTTCAATAAAAAAAAAATTGAACAAAATCAATTTAGGTAATATATTACGGAAACTACTTTAGGGGGAAATACCCTTTTAGAAAAGGAATTTTAATCCTATAATCTAATTTTTTTCATTAAAAAAAATGCCGTGGCCTGAACTCAAGTGTATTTAGTTGCTGAAGAATGACTAACATGGTAAGTAATATGCATTTTTTTACTTTTTTTTTTATTAACTAAGATTAAAATAATTGGTTGTGGGTAAATACCATGGATAAGTATATGCTTGATATTTGGATAATGAAAATGACTTTCCTTAGTTTCCTATGAATGTCGCTAATTCCAAAAAAAAAAAAAAATGCTTAGCACAATCAAATAAGAGAAAAAAATATTCTTCGTAGCAAACACATCATAAATATTGATTTTTCATTTTTCACTTCGTGTACGAAACACATAATTCTTTTCTTATAACTTCAAGGCAATAAGATTTTGTAATGGAACAGATTCTAAGTACAATAAGTCTGGATGTTGATCAAAGAAGAAGATTATATGAAAATATCTTTGTTTGTCGCTAGTTAGCATTGATAATTATCATAGCACCAGTCTCTAACCTCAAAAGTACACTTCGCTATCTTGGAGTAAAGTTCCTGAGCAATTTGATTGGGGTCATTCGCACGTCTATGTTTTGACCCTCAAATATGTGGTATTTAATTGTTGCCCTTCAGTACTTTAAGTAACAAAAAAGTGGCTGAAAACATCCCTAACATGAAGAAAAAAAAAATCGGTGGATAAGCTTATATTTTCGTATCATAATATAACACAAGTTAGGTCTTACAAAGCTGTAACGACCTGTTTGATCGTTATTGCCCTTGTGACCCATTTGTCCCCATTGACCCTTCCCCAAGCCCTGGTAATATGATTTTGACCCGCGGGAATGGGCGACACGATTCCTGAGGTAATCGGACGAGTTTTATTGTGACTTATGAGAATTAGAACCTTAAAGTGAAAAACCTTCGACCGATAGTTGACTTTTGTGTAAACGAGCCTTTTTTGAAAATTCATCGATTCCGTGAGGCCTGGAGGGTTGATTATGACATGGTGGGGTATTCAGTTCGGTTCCCGAGGCACTCGAGCATTTTGTGTTAAGGGTTGAAAAGTTAATTTTTGGCCGTGGGGGGTTGACCTGGTCAAATAGACCTTTGATGGGAATTTCGAGACCACGAGTGAGTTCGTAGTGTGTTTTTATGTATGTGTGCATATCTGTTTTGTATCTGGGAGGTCTCGGGTAGATGTTGGGATTTGGGGTGTACATGGTGAAAAATCATAATTTCACTTGTTTCTGGTGTCTCGCCCCAGCACGACTAGGTGCGCCCCAGCGGACCCGCCTCAGCGAGGCTTGGTCCGCAGGCGCGGAAGTTCTGTTGTTTTATTGAAATCTGCCCCAGCAGATGGTCCTCCGCAAGGCGAATCCGCGAAAGCGGAACCACTTCCACTGGAGCGGAAGACGCTGAATCAGAGTCATTAAATGCCTAATTCGAACCAGTCATTTTCCATTCACAAAATTAATCTCCAAGTGACTCAAGGGAGATTTGAAGTGTTTTCTGAGTGGATTCATCTTGGGGTAAGTCTCTTCCACCTTGTTCTTAATTATTTACCTTGCTAAGCTTGAAATCTATGGTGAAATCTAAAAAGCTAGTTGGGGAAGATCAGTCTTAATCTTAAACTTGTTAATTGAATATTAGGCTATGAATGTAAGATTAATTGATGGATTTGGCTAATCTAAGCATGTAATTTCATTAATTAGTACTAATAAGCTTGAATCTTCAATTAGAGTTGAGAAATTGATTATGGAAAATTAAGGTCTATGCCTATATTGGGGTTTTTTCTCTTGAATGATGAAATTGATCAATAATTGAGCTTAATTAGCAATTGGAGAGTAGAATTGAACTTCTAGAACGTTGGGTTACCAATTCCATTTTTGAAATACCCGTTTTACCCTTATGGGCCCGATTTCCCCCTCTTGCTTAGTTGATTTTTTATTCGAACGAATGTATAGCAATATGGGTACCGTTATTCTCCGTTTCTAACTTAGATTCCGATAATGACTAGACTTTGAGTATTCGGAGGCTCTTCGGAAGGGCAAGGCTCAGATTTGACGGTTCGTGGCACCAGCTCGGTATCGACGTAGGTTACGACTTACCTTTTGGTTAGACTTTAGTTAGCGAAGTGTCACGACCCTAATTACCGATCGTGCGGGCATTACCTTATTATCACTAGTAGGCGAACCCTTATCCGTTAACCCATTAATCATTAGCCAATTTTAACTTCTTTAATCATTTATACTGAAACAATCAATGATCATGTGAATGAATAAATAAATAAACAAACAATTCATAATTAATAGATAATATAAGTGCGGAAGTCTAACTATTACACCCCCCAAAATCTGAAAGTCAGCGTACAAGGACTTTAACTAACAATGTCTAAAGAATGAAGTATATCTCAACTATAATAACAAATGATGTCTGGAATAAAAATAAACATCTGGAAAGAGAGATCTTCAGGTGGCATGGCATGGACAGAAGCTCACCCTCGGATCTGATTGAGCAAACTAGCTTCAAGCTAGAGATGTAATCTGGATGAAATCTCTGGAACACAATCTGCACTCAAAAAAGGTGTAGCAAGGTAGTATCAGTACAAACGCTATGTACGGTAAGCATCATAGGCCGACTAAGATTAGTTCACGCATATAAGTATAAAATCAACAAGATGGACATATCGACACTTAATACTCAAATTCAAGTCACAGATCCTATAATAGATCACAACCTAAGATGAAGCTTCTAACCCTCAAGTCTATCAAGTTTCAATAATATTACCTGATAATCACAAGCCCAAGTTCCTTCCCTAGGTAGGGTTACTAATCCACAATTTTACACAGTCAATGGTCATCATTATATTACAATAGGCATTTAACATCCATACCAACATCAGAAACAAACGAGCATATAGTAATGCAGAATAAAATGTGATGATGTGCAATGCAAAGTATGATGATGTGCAATGCAATGCACTGGCCAAATACACACTGTACACACATGCTACTGATGTCATAGCTCAGTAGTCATGACATACAGGGGACCCATGGTGTCCATGTACCACTCGTTCCGGAACACTCCTCGGACCCGAGCCATAAATCCTCCGTTCCAGAAAGAGCCTCGGACGCGGATCTACATCATATACCACTCATTCCGGAACACTCCTCGGACCCGAGTCACACATTGCCCTCCGCCCGAAATTTACCTCGGACTCGAGCTTGCATACCCTCCGTTCCGGAAAGAGCCTTGGACCCGGAGCCACTCGATTATACAAGAAACACTGTTACATCCTCTTAATGAGCGATTATCAAGTAGTATATTATTTTCATCAAAAAGATCATATTAGCTTCTTCACAATTTCAAATCACAATGTATGTCTCAATGTATTTTAGTCCATTAGTATGTACGGACTTTGAACAATTAGCAATATTAATGTCAAACACAAGGCATCATGCCATAAGTCGTTCATGAATCGTTTTCGAACCATTTCCATCATGTATGGGTGTATAAATGCATAAATGAGTGTAAGCATGGTAAATTAAGGCAACCCAATAAAGCAACAGTGAAGGTGCAAGTCATAAGGCCACAAGTCATATCAAGACTTAGATCAACTCAGCCATGAAATGAATCATACAAATTGTCTCAACCAACATAATAGTCTATGTCCCTTTTTACTTACACACGTAGCAAGTACGCCGCACCACTAAGTCTTGTATCACCAAGAAGCTCCACTTTTCTATATATTATCGTCAACAGTAAATCATACATCAAGTTTTCATCTACGTACTGTCATAACTTTATAGCACAATTCAAGCCTAAACTCATTATCCTTCTTTTCGCTGATAATTTATGTCACAATAAGATAGAAGTTAGTACAACCCGTAGCACCACACAACAATTTAGGTAATAAGTCCAATCACAAGAACAAGGCAACAAGACTCCATCAAACAAACCAACAAGAATCCATCCCGAATCGCCACAGTATGAATACAACTACACCTTATATTTCAGTACATAAAGTAATGGCGACAAGCCCACAAAATCAGAAGTCATACCAACCTAGCTAATAGCCAACCACAACACCATGTTCGAAGACCTAATCATGCTTTCTCCCGTCAACTCTACACATTACATACGTTTCGCTAATCAAAGTCTAACTCAAGTAAGCCATAACCTACCTCGAATGCATAGTAGGAGCCACGAACTACTCCACACGAGCCTTTTGTTTCTGAAGCGCCTCATAACGGTCAAAGTCTAACAATATGATGCTGAGTAAGCAACAAACCATGTATTTAAACAAGAACAATAATTTGGGGAGGAAGACCCACTTACTTTTACCCTTTTCAATTGGTGAGACGATCCATTAATGGTGAATTTATCATAACTTCTATCTATACAATCATTAACCTTCAATTCATGGGTTTTCTAATCAATTTTACCCCTTTCAAACAGATTTTAGGACGAAGCTTCCATTTTTATTAGAACCCTAAGTCTCAATTCACTTAGTATATGGTTCTAAGGACTCAATTCATGATTAAGAGGAGTTAATCTAATCCATTAGAAGATAAATAAGTGATAACTACCATAACCCATCAAGTTTAGAAAGTTTATAAATTTCTAGGGTTTCTATTACAATTCCACCAATAAAGACCCACAAGGGGGATGAGAATCATGAAGGAGAAACAGAATGATAGAAAGGGATAGATGAGACTTACCTCTCAAGAGTTTCTTGCCCTAGCTTAGAATTTCGCCCTAGGTGCTATAGCGGACCAAGGGAATCTGCATCACCACTATGGTGGTCAATCCACTGCCATATGGCGGTATCACTGTAGCGGCCAACCGCCCGTTACAGCGGCCACTGAGAAATGGATAGCCGCTAGCAGCGGTCCATCCACCGCTATAGCGGTACCGCTGCAGCGGTACTCCCACCTCCACAGCGGTCCCATGGACTTCGCAGGTCCCCCATGAGTCATGACTATCGAGACATGGAGGATATCCATCCGTAGCATGTGTGTACGGAGACAGACAGTTAGCCAGTGTATCTCATTGTATTGCATATGCACTCATTTATCGCATTCATATATATATATATATATATATATATATATATATATATATATATATATATATATCATTTGATTCTGTTTTGGTAATTATATCATGTGTGTTGTTCTGATCTTGGATTGTGTTGTGATTGTACTTGACTGCTCACATGCCTATGTTTCAGTTTCTTTCGTTTATGTATGTTATCTAACTGTTGTCGGCATATGATACCTACCGGTACATGGTGTTTGTATCGATACTACCTTGCTGTCTCTTTTTCTAAGTGCAGAGTTCATAGCAGGTTCCTCCTCAACACCTCGTGAGTGGTCCCGAGGCTGGGCTCAGATTGTCCTGGGTGAGCTTCTAATGGATCCCGCTTCCCGGAGACTCTTCTATCCTATTGTCATTATTTCTTATTCTGAGAAAACATTATTATTCAGATTTGTAATTTCTAGATTTATGTATTTAGTTGCTCTTGTACTATTCAGTCCAGATCTGGGGGATTTATGTTGTAGTATTCCGTATATTTAGTTATTTATGATTTGAGACTATTTTATCTTTTTATTTACATACTTATGTTTGTGTTGGACATTGAATAAGGGAAGGGTTCGCCCACCAAGGGGGTTAGTGTAGGTGCCCGCTCGACCCACGAGTTGGGTCGTGATAAGTTGGTATCATAGCCCTAGGTTACCCGGTCTATAAGTACAAGAGCATTTCTAGTAGAGTCTTGTGGATTAGTAGGATGAGCTTCGTACTTATCTGTGAGAGGCTATAGGACATTTAGGAAATTTTGAATTCTTTAACTCTTTCGTGGTACTTTATTCAAATTGGTATCTAGAATATTCGAATTGGTATTTGATTCACTTCTATTTTCTCACAGATGGTAAGGACACGCGCTGCCATTGTTAGGGATGAGGTGCCCGAGCCCCGTTAGGGTCGGAGCATGAGGACGAGGTCGCGTGAGAGGTCGTGTCCGTGCCAGAGAACGTGGTGCCACACCAGCCAGGGGCGGGGCCTCTACGGCTGGTCAGAGGCATGTTAGATCAGCATCGCCAGAGCGTCAGCCAGAGCGCCATCCTGCACGTGAGCATGCAGTTAAGGGAGGGTTGGGACCAGTGCAGACTCATCCGAGGTGATTTCTACTCCGGCGCTTCAAGACACCATGGCTTGTATTCTGCTACATCTTGATGGACAGCATGCCATGGGTGGCACAACCACTCTAGGAGGGTCGTAGACTAGAGCTGGAGCGCAGACTCCTGAGCAGGGCCAAAGGATACAGCCTGCTGCTGCCATGGCCCCTCGGGTTGATGGCATTCTAGTACCTGCTGGTGTTTTTAGGCCCGTTGCTGGCCCAGTTATGACCCTTGGAGATAAGGATCTAATTGGTAGATTTCTGAAGATGGAACCACCGAGATTCTTTAGTACACCGAGTGAGGATGCGTATGAGTTTCTTATGGACATGCATGAGAGGTTGTATAAGATGGGGATTGTTGAGTCCCATGAAGTTGACTACATGTCCTATCATTTGCTTGGGACGCAAAGACTTGTTGGAGGTCTTTCATTGATTGTCGGCCAATTAGGTCGCCTCCACTATCTTGGGCACAATTTCATTAGGTATTTCTAAAGAAGTACGTTCCCTGTACTCTGAGGGACCAGAGGAGAGCTGAGTTTATCCACCTACAGCAGAGGGGTATGTCTGTATCTGAGTATGAGGCTCGATTCCTGTCCTTGGCGCGTTATGCTACATAGTTGATTCCTACTGAGACAGAGAGGGTCAGGAGATTTGTGGGCGGACTGGTACTTCCGTTAAATGTGGCGTATCTTTAGCTTGTCGCCATAGATGCTTCCTTTCAATCCGTCGTGGGGGTAGTGATAAGAAGTCCCGTTAGTATAGTAGCTACAGTAGGACGACTTCAGAGGTGGGGGCCAGTCAGCTGGACATTATCATCCGCATTCTAGCCACCATATTCAGTCAGCGCTACAGACTTCTTTAGGTGGTCCTTTGAGGCAGAGTGGGTATGGTTCAGGGCAGGTTTCTGGAGGCTCTTATTCTCGGCCAGCAGACCGAGGAGGTTACACCGGTTCTTCAGCTTCAATGTTTCAGCCCCTGCTATCTAGAGTTTTCTATGCATGTGGTGATACCAAGCACATTGCTAGAGAGTGCCCAAGGTCAAGACAGAATGGATCCCAGCAGGGTTCCAGATTCCAGACCCCTAGGACTCCGGCATCTTCTGATAGCCAGGGTGGTTCTTTTGGTAGAGGCGGTGCTTAGACAGGCCGCGGTGGTTCGCAGTCCTCTAGGGGTGGATATCAGTCAGGTAGGGGTGATTCTCAGGCTTCCAGAGGAGGAGCTCAGTCTGGACAGAGCGGTCGTGGTGGTGCCCATTATTATGCTTTTCTTGGCAGGCTTGAGGCCGAGGCGTCTGATGTTGTTATCACAGGTACCATTTATGTTTGTCACTAGGCTGCTATAGTTTTATTTGATCCAGGGTCTATTTTATCTTATGTATCTGCTTATCATTATATGGGTTGGGATTTGGTTTTTGACCGACTCGACGTACCTATTCAAGTGTCTACTCCGATTGGAGATTGGGTAGTGGTTGATCGAGTCGATCGATCCTGTTTAGTTACCTTTATAGGTTATGACAGGTGAGTAGATTTGGTGATTCTGGATATGGTAGATTTCGACATCATTTTAGGCATGAGTTGGTTGTCCCCTTACCATGCGATGTTGGAGTGTCTCGCCAAGATAGTTACGCTAGCCATGTCGGGTATTCCTAGACTTGAGTGGAGGGGTAATCCTAGTCCCGCCTCGAAGAAGATTATTTCCTACCTCTGAGTAAAGAATTTAGTTGATAGAGGATATTTGGCCTACTTGGCCTATATTTGTGATACTAGTGTTGACACTCCGTCACTTGAGTTTGTGCCTGTTGTAAGAGAGTTCGCGGAGGTGTTCCCTACAGATTTTTCGGGTATGCCACCCGATCGTGACATTGACTTCTGCTTTGATCTACAGCCGAGCACTCGCCCTATTTCCATTCCGCCATAAAGGATGGCATCGACCGAGTTGAGAGATTTCTAGGAGCAATTGCAAGATCTTCTGAGTAAGGGTTTCATCAGACTGATTGTCTCCTCTTGGGGTGCTCCCGTGCTTTTTGTGAGGAAGAAAAATGGGTCGATACGGATGGTATTAATTACCACCAGTTGAACAAGGTCACCATTTGAAATAAGTATTATATTCCCTGCATTGATGACTTGTTCAACCAGCTTCAGGGTGCTTGAGTGTTCTCCAAGATTATTTGAGGTCAGGTTATCACCAGCTGAAGATTCGGGCTGAGGTTATTCCAAAGACATCTTTTAGGACTCGTTATGGTCACTATGAGTTCCTTGTTATGTCTTATGGGCTTACGAATGGCCCGGCAGCTTTCATGGATTTGATGAATGGCATTTTCAAACCATACCTGCATTCCTTCGTCATAGTCTTCATTGATGATATTTTGGTGTATTTGCGAAGCAAGGAAGAGCATGGGCCTCATTTGAGGACTGTTCTTGGTTTGTTGAAGGAAAAGAAGTTTTATGCCAAGTTGTCTAAGTGTCAGTTTTAACTTTATTATATGGCATTCTTAGGCCACTTGGTGTCAAAGGATGGGATTATTGATCCCAAGAAGATTGAGGCTGTTAGAGACTGGGTGAGGCCCACTTCAGTGACTGATATTCGTAGCTTTGTGGGTTTGGCGAGTTTAGCCGTCGGTTTGTGAAAGGGTTTGCTTCGATTGATTTTCACTTGACTCAATTGACTCTTTTCGAGTGGTCTGATGCGTGTGAAGAGAGCTTACAAAATTTCAAGACCTTGTTGACTACAACCCCGATTTTGGCATTACCCGTGGAGGGTAAGGATTTCTCCGTGTATTGTGATGCGTCGCGTGTTGGGTTGGGGGCCGTGTTGATGCATGAAGGCAAGGTCATTGCTTATTCTTCTATCTAGTTGAAGATTCAGGAGAAGAACTACCCTACTCATGATTTGGAGTTGGCAGCGGTAGTCTTCGCTTTGAAGATTTGGAGGCATTACTTGTATGGGGTACATTATGAGGTATTCACCGATTACCGCAGTCTACAGCATGTGTTCAACCAGAGGGATCTCAATTCTAGACAACGTAGATGGATAAAGCTGCTTAAGGATTATGATATCACCATTCTATACCATCCGGGCAAAGCTAATGTGGTAGCTGATGCATGAGGCCGAAAGGCAGTGAGTATGGGAAATTTATCTCGATTGATTGCTACGGAGTGTCGTTTATCCAAGGAGGTTCAAACTCTGGCTAACAGTCTTGTGTGACTTGATATTTCGGATACAGTCAGGGTTTTAGAATGTGTTAGGGCGAGGTCGTCTCTTTTGGAGTAGATCAGGGCACAACAGTTTGATGATACTAAGTTGTGTAAGATTCGTGATAAAGTGTTGAGTGGTGAGTCCAAGAAGGACATGCTTGATTATGAGGGGGTCTTGAGGATCAAGGGACATGTGTGTGTTCCTCGTGTGGGTGGTATGATTCGCTTGATATTGGAGGAGGCTCATAGGTCCAGATATTCTATTCATCCGGGTGTGACCAAGATGTATCGTGATTTGAGATAGCACTACTGGTGGGGCAGGATGAAAAGAGATATTCCAAATTTTGTCGCTCAGTGTTTGAATTGCCAGCAAGTTAAGTATGAGCACCAGAGACCTGACGGTGTGCTTCAGAGGATGCCCACTCCGGAGTGGAAGTGGGAGAGAATAGCCATGGATTTTGTTGTGGGTCTTTCGAAGACCTTGGGCAAGTATGATTCGATTTGAGTCATTATGGATAGGTTGACTAAGTCTGCGCATTTCATTCCAGTCCAGATTACTTATAATGCATAGAAGTTGGTCAAGATTTACATCCGAGAGTTGTACGATTGCATGGGGTTCCTATTTCCATTATTTCATACCGAGGTACTCAGTTTACCTCTCATTTCAGGAAGACTTTGCAGAATGAGTTGGGTACTCAGTTAGATCTTAGCACCGCGTTTCATCCACAGATCGATGATCAGTCCGAGAGGACTATTCAGGTGTTTGAGGATATGTTGAGGGATTGTGTTATTGACTTTGGTGGTCATTGGGACCAATTCTTACCATTGGCAAAGTTCACCTACAACAATAGCTACCATTCGAGTATTGATATGGCGCCATTCAAGGCTTTATATGGTAGGAGTTGTCGTTCTCCGATTGGGTGGTTTGATGCATTTGAAGTGAGACTTTAGGGTACAGATTTGCTGACGGAGTCTTTGGACAAGGTGAAGCTGATTCAAGAAAAGCTTCTGGCACCTCAGAGTAGGCAAAAGGTGTATGCGGACCAGAAGGTTCGAGATTTGGAGTTTATGGAAGGTGAGCAGGTTCTTCTGAAGATTTCACCCATGAAGGGTGTTATGCGATTTGGGAAGAAGGGCAAGTTGGGCCCGAGGTACATTAGCCTATTTGAGATTCTCCGTCGTGTTGGTGTAGTGGCTTATGATTTAGCTTTGCCACCAAACTTGTCAGGTGTTCATCCAGTAGTTCAGTTTCCATGCTGAAGAGGTACCATTCAGACGGTTTTTATATCATTCACTAGGACTCCGTGTTGCTTGATGAGAATTTGTCTTATGAGGAAGATCCTATAGCAATCTTGGATAGGCAAGTGAGAAAGTTGAGATCAAAAGAGATAGTTTCAGTTAAGGTGCAATGGAAGCACCGTCCATTTGAGGAGGCCACATAGGAGACCGAGTCTGATAGCGTACTTGATATCCCCAGTTGTTTACCGACTCAGGTACTTTTCCTCCATTCCTTTCCATTGTCATTCGAGGACGAACGATTGTTTATTGGTATCTGATGTAACGATTCGTTTGGTCGTTATTGCACTTTTGATACATTTGCTCTCGTTGACCCTTCCTCGAGCCCTGGTAGTATGATTTTGATCGTTAGGGATGGGTGACACTATTCCCGAGGTAATCAGGCGAGTTTTATTATGACTTATGAGAATTAGAACCTTAAAGTGAAAAACCTTTGACCGATAGTTGGCTTTTGGGTAAAAGGACCTTTTTCGAAAATTCGTCGATTCCATGAGATCTAAAGGGTCGATTATGACTTGGTGGGGTATTCAGTTCGGTTCTCCAGGCACTCGGGAGCGTTTTGTGCTAAGGGTTGGAAAGTAGGTTTTTGAACGTGGGGGGTTGACCCGGTCAAATTGACCTCTGATGGGAATTTCGAGACCACGAGTGAGTTCATAGCGTGTTTTTATGTATGTGTGCATATCTATATTGTATCTGGGAGGTCTCGGGTGGATGTCGGGATTTGGGGTGAACGTGGTGAAAAACCAGAATTTCACTGGTTCCTGGTGTCTCGCCCAGCTAGACTAGGTGCGCCCCACTGGACCCGCTTCAATGAGGCTTGGTCCGCAGGCGTTGAAGTTCTTTTGTTTTACTGAAATCCACCCTAGCGGATGGTCCTCCGCCGAGGAGAGTCAACGGAAGCGGAACCACTTCCGCTGAATCAGAGTCATTAAATGCCTAATTCGAACCATTCATTTCTCATTCTCAAAATTAATTCTCCAAGTGACTCAAGGGAGATTTGAATTGTTTTCTGAGTGGATTCATCTTGGGGTAAGTCTCTTCCACCTTGTTCTTAATTATTTACCTTGCTAAGCTTGAAATCTATGGTGAAATCTAGAAAGCTCGTTGGGGAAGATCAGTCTTAATCTCAAACTTGTTAATTGAATGTAATATTAATTGATGGATTTGGCTAATCTAAGCATGTAATTTCATTAATTAGTACTAATAAGCTTGAATCTTCAATTAGAGTTGAGAAATTGATTATGGAAAATTAAGGTCTATGCCTATATTGGGGTTTTTTCTCTTGAATGATGAAATTGATCAATAATTGAGCTTAATTAGCAATTGGAGAGTAGAATTGAACTTCTAGAACGTTGGGTCACCAATTCCATTTTTGAAATACCCGTTTTACCCTTATGGGCCCGATTTCCCCCTCTTGCTTAGTTGATTTTTTATTCGAACGAATGTATAGCAATATGGGTACCGTTATTCTCCGTTTCTAACTTAGATTCCGATAATGACTAGACTTTGAGTATTCGGAGGCTCTTCGGAAGGGCAAGGCTCAGATTTGACGGTTCGTGGCACCAGCTCGGTATCGACGTAGGTTACGACTTACATTTTGGTTAGACTTTAGTTAGCGAATCGTATGTAGGAGTTAGTCATTGATGGAGAAAGCATGTTAAGCCTTCAGGTATGAAGTTGGGATGGATATTCTTAGGTTGGTATTGTTGACGGCTTTGTGGGCTTGATGCCTCGTTTATTGTGATTTGGCTTGTTGCCATATGTTTGATGCTGGGCTTGTTTCTTATTTGTCATGTTGTTCTTGTGATACGTTCGTCTCTCACTTATCTTGGCATTTATCATGGATAGGGGAAAGAACTTGATTCGGTATTGGTATTGATATTGTGATATGGGCTCATATAGAGACACGATTGGGATTTGATGTGATTAAACTTGAAATTGATATCTTGCATAGCATTCCAACTCATTTTACATGATACATTGATATGATCTGTGGTTGATATGATCTGTCGCACACAAGTACAGTGAGCTGGCCTATGCTTTAGGTCAAAATTAAAGAGTGATCTCTTTTCACCCCACATGCTCCCACTATATATACAACATGATGGTAACATATTAAGTAGACTTGAAAACCTAATCTAAAATCATGAAAAGCTGCCGACACAAGTTCTCAAGATCTCTCAAGAACAAAGTCACCTACAAATTGAAGAACCTGATCCAGACACAAGATTTAGTCTAAGTTCTTTATATTTTTGTGAGTCTTTGTTTGCTTGTGCTTAAATGGTAAACCTACTCTTCTCTTTAAATGAAGCTATTTGTAGGTAGATCAAAAAGTCTCAAAGGGTGCTTATTGGAAGTGTGTTTCCTCAAGCTGTTGAGTGGTACATTAGGCTAGGATTAGTCTAAGTGTATTAGTGTCCTTAGCTAGAGTTAGCTAAGTGGAGTTGCTTACAATCGGTGTATTGTAAGTGTGGAGGGACTACGGGGGTTAGTCCCTAGGTTGCAAAAGTGTTATTGTAAGGGTGAGGGATTATGGGAGTTACTTTTTAG
Organism: Lycium barbarum; assembly: GCF_019175385.1. NCBI lineage: Eukaryota > Viridiplantae > Streptophyta > Magnoliopsida > Solanales > Solanaceae > Lycium > Lycium barbarum. The sequence goes on from NC_083341.1 coordinate 85,880,868, forward strand.
CTTACGATAGAGTTGTAAACTAAAGTTGCTCGGTGTAGTGGAGTTGAAATCCTACAGGGGTAGCTCGTGGTTGTTAATCCCTTGAGCAAGGAGCTTTCCACATAAAAGTCTTGTGTTGATTCTCGTACTGCATTGCATAAAGAACTGGTACACGACCAGGCCCCTCATATACTGTTTGATGGACGCACGACTTGCATCAATTGGTATCATAGTCGGAGCTAATCGTTGTTGCTGCCAAGGTAAACTCTTTTCTCCATTTTTCTTCAAAAGTTTTTGTCTCTATTGATAGAATAAGCTGCGGGAAAATTATTGATCATATTTTTGTCCATAGAACATTACAACTTTAGGGAGGGGCAACCTTGTTTGTGTACTGCCCTTAGGGAGTATTCTAGTTCTAAGTTAATCTCTTGGTCTTTGGTGTTTGTCTCTAATCTTAAACCAAGGCATGGCAATTTTTTTTTTTTTTTTTGATGTTTCCAGTATAACTGTGATTAGTGCTTGTGAGCAAAATCATGGGAAACTTAGCCTTAAGCCTTAAGTGAAAAAAGATGTGTTTAATGATGTTTCAACTGATGATATTATTTTGACTTTTCAAGCAATGAAATCTCGTCGAGTAATGTTGTAAATGTACTTGAGAAGTATTAGCGGTGATCTTTTTTTTAAGTTTGTACTTAGCACCGTAATTCTAGATTGATACATTATAATGGGCTAACTTTTTGCACTACTGTAGTTACTACCTTTCTATCCCTGTTAGTTTCAGGTCATTTCTAATGGAACTAACTCTTTGTACCTATGTATTATTGGCATCCTGTGGAATTGTGTGTTTTTTTTTTTTTTTTTTGCTTATTCGCACGTTTATATTTTTATTTTTCGAACCCCCTGAGTGAAAATTCTGGATCCACCACTGCTTACAAGGCATAACTTATTTCCTGGACAAGGCAAAAGTTCTTTAAACTTACGTAGGGCGAATTAGATACTACACAACTTATGCCGAATAACTTAATTCCTACAGAACATATGTTGAGTAAGGAAAAAATTCTCTAAACTTATGTCTTCCGAAATTAAGTCATAGATAAGGATATTTTGATCCATAATTTTTTTTTAAATGAGCAGCAGGACCTAAAATTAAAGACAACCCCGAAATAGGGGCAATCCGTGCAAAATAATGATTTGATTGCGACGTATTCTTATGATGTCTTGCAGCCTTGATCAAATTTCCTTAGTCTTTTTTCACCACATTTTGGTGCAAATTACATATAGATCTGTTTGTTGCAGTGCCTAACTTCTTTCAACTATCCGTTGTAGTCTAGATGGTTAGGATACTCGGCTCTCACCCGAGATACTAGAGTTCAAATCCCGGCAACAGAAATCTTTTTTACATGGAAAAAGTTGGATCTTACCATTAATTCTTTAAAAATAAATTTTCAATTGATATCATAATCCTATGTTACAATTCATTGGTAAATTACAACCCCCCTCTTATTTTCTATTATCTAAATCTGGTGAAGTTGGTGTTTGTTTTTACCTAAGTGAAGTCTTCCTTTGACTAGTCCTGGTAGATGTTTCCCACTATGAAACTTTGAGGTTGATTTTTGGCTTAATGCCATTTAAACACAAAATAAATATGTAACAACACACAAATGGTGCGTGTAATTCACACGCAAAAATAACAAATAAGATGGAGCCACGTGAATTTTAGCTTTAAAAAATAAAATAAAAAGGATTTAAAAAAAAAAGTAAAAACAAAAATAGTCATCTTCTTCATCGCCGACCCCTCTCCTCCGCCACCCCTCTCCTCTTCTTCAAACCCCACCACCCCTCTCCTCTTCTTCAGCCCCCACCGCCCCTCTCCTTCCTCTCTTTTTCTTCTTCCTCCACTAGCCATCCGTCGTCCTCCCACTCCCAACTAATTCTTTTCCTTCTAAACAATTTACTTTAAAAAACAATAAACATCAATAGCAAGCAGCAGGAAGAAAGAGGAAAAGCAAGAAAAGTAAAGGGGTGTGTTTGGATGAAGGGTTTTTTTTTGTGTGTTTGTTTCAAAGGACTAATGATTTTTCTGGTCCATTAATGGAGAAATCATGGACTATTGATTTTTTTGGTCCATTAAGGGGTCGAATTTGCTGTATTTGAACAAAGCAAAAGAGAAGAGCGACGCCGGCGGCGACAGTAGAAGCCGGCTTCACCAGAAAAAATTGACGGCGGCTACGGTGGATTCTGACTTCGGATCGCGGGGGGAGGGTGGGCTGGGTTTTAGGATTTGTTTTTAAAATGTTTTTTTATTAGTTAAATTGTTTTAAAATAAGTTTTTTCTTATAATTATTTTTTAATGATTAAAAAATTTTAAAAGGAAAAAATTGGCATCTCACGCCCTTTTAGAGCAGTGCATTGCACGCGCTCTGCCACCTCAATAATTGTGTTTAAATGGTACATTAACAATTGTCTTGAAGGGTTCATATGGTACAACCCTCAGTTGAGGGGTCTAAATGAAAAATCAGGATAAGTTCAGGAATCCATTTTGGCCTTGATTTTTCAAAAAAGTGGGGCATGTTGCGTTTGAACGTGAACTTTATTTTAAAAAAGATAATTTGTAACCATTAAAGATTTTAGGTGAAAGATGGTATTTTACTTCAAATACATCTTTAAATTAGTTTTTTGAAGTTCAAATACTCAATTTGGCATTAATACCAAAAGAGTATTCATCTCAATAATTTTACTATATTTTAGCCAATAATAGCAGATTAGTTATCATTATTCTCGAATCCCTAATTTATGTGTATTACAAATAACAAAACTACTAGTAATTCATAAGTAACTCTTTTTGGTGGACTTGAGTTTTTCAATATCAGTGCTGGTGACTGGGGACAAATAATATTTGGAACACCTCGCTACAGAAAATATCTTTCATGGTCCAGCACTATATACGGAAGAACTTCATATTACTTTGTTCCATGTTTAACAGAGATTGATGATATTAACTGAATAGAAGGAAGAGGCAAGAAATGGAACAAAATATAACAGATTGTCTCTGTGTTATGTCAAAATCGCCCATGTATACAAAGGGTCATATACCTCTATTCATTTTTGTAAAGACCTCTTTTAACTAATTTCCTCTGAAATGGAACTGATAAAAATGATACTGCGTTTCGAAGTTTAATAGTCCAGAGAAAAGTTAAGGTTTCAGGTTTGCAACACATCTCATAAGTTCTGTAAAAGTTTCAGTCCTATTACTTTTTTAGATGTCAAGCACCAATAACCTACCTTGGCTATTAGGCGTTATAATTAACCAAAAAAAAATGCTCTCTCATGAGATTACTACTATACTACTACTAATTATGAAAAACTATGCGCTTGTTACTCTACCTAGGGTTTAGATAGGAAACCCCCCATGAATGTAACCACTATGCCATATTACTATGATGTCACTCGAGGGAAATTCTTTTTTCCTTATCACTGTGGTAACCGAGCCAGTTTACATTCACCGTGACTATTTACAATATGGTGTGTGGCATGCAAACACTAAGAAGACATGCCTTGTACATAAATTTTCGGACCAGCTTGCGTGCACCTCGACTAATTTCATGAGGAACCTACTACCTCCCACCATCACTACCGTGTAACTCTCTCCACCAACGCTTGGACAGATGGGAAAAATTGCCTATAACATGATTCTCAACTTACTTCACTGACTACTAGACCATACCCTTGGGGTGCAAAGGTGAGTTGTAAAATAAGTGACAATCCAGGACATGGTACATCACTCAATTGATCTTTTAAACGTGCTCTGTAAACTTATATTTGAAAATCCATTCGCTCAAAGAGGTATTATTACCTAATGGAAAGCAAACAACTTATGCCTCATGCTTACATTTGATGCCCCTTTGCCAAGTAAAACATAAGTGATCCATCTGAGAAGGGGTTCTTTCCCCTTATCAGCAGTAGTTGCTATTCATTTGTTAGACAACAGTACAAACTAAGCTTGTCAACAATCATTTAACACCGTCTCACAAGAGTATTTGAAGATCTTTTATCTTTTCATCTTCAAAATCCATGGATGTAGCATTTTATAATCACAAGTAAATACTCAACCATAATGAATCAGTTTTAGGGCTCACTATGCGTATGTTGTCAAACTTTCAGTTATTCCAGAACCAGGGCATGACTCTAAGGGGTCGTTTGGTTTAAGGACTCATTAGTCCCGGGATTATAATCCCGGGACTAATTTATCCCATCTATTGGGATTATTTTATACCATCTAAAAGATGGTATAAAATAATCCCAGTATAAGTGGGTTAAGAAGGTATAAGCTGGGTTATCCCAGCACTAATTTTTATACCATGTTTGGTACAAGGTATAAATTTATCCCAGCACTAATTTATACCTTATACCAAACATGGTATAAAAATTAGTGCTGGGATAAACCACCTTATACCTTAAACCAAACGACCCCTAAGAGTCAACTAAAAATCCCTAGGTACAATGAAGTCAACTGAAAGAAAAAACAAGAAAAGGATAGGCTGCTACTATCCCAAAACAAGAAAAGGCTAGGCTGCTACTATCCCACAACAAACATCATAAACCTTTGTCCAGATTATAGTGTTACCATTATTTATCAAAGCAATTTCATATTTAGATCTGCAACAAGTTTCACAATGGCTGTCCTCTAGTTGATCTGACATACCTTGTGTTGTGTGTTTACAGTGTTCATATACTGTCAATTTCAACAAGTACTGTCAAACCTACCAGTCCTGCAAAGGTAACGCTAAACAACCAAATCCTTTACATAGAAATATCACAAGCCGAACTTTCACAAAACCTTAATAATCTCGGATAGAGGAATTTGAGATGCAATGCCGACAAAGACGACAAATTGCACCAAAATGACCACATGCATGTATGCACGATGAGAGTTTTAAAATACTCCTTGCACGACACAGAAAGAATTGCAATCAAGTTTCGTAAAGTTAAATTACTTGTTTTTCTTGTTAGTTGTTTTTGCTATAGTTGCTGCCAATCAAGTAATGAAGAAGCACTTGATTGGATAGTATCACAAGCTGAACAAGTTCAACAAACCTTACTAATCTCGGACATAGGGATTTGAGATGCAATGTCAACAAAGCCGACCAATTGCGGAAAAATCACCAAATGCCTGTATGCATACTTCCGATTGAGAAGTTAAAATACTCCTTGTGACAGCACAGAAAGAAGACCAACAAAATGCAGTTGAAAATCGTTGAAACAATTGAAATTAAGTCTCACAAAAATACATTAGCTTGTTAGTTGTTTTTGCTACCAATCAAGTGATGTAGAAGCACACCCGCTGCAACACTTACATTCAAGCTTTCGACAGCCATAAAGGATCTAAAGTTCTGACCTGAAAAACTATTATCTTTCTCGGCATCCACTGCATCCTCGTCTTCTCCAGCAATTATATCGACAGGGATATTTCCCGGAATTCTAACTAATTCAGTACATGACCTCTCCACCAATGGCCTCAGACCAGTGCCTTCACTTCCCAAAACAAGGATTGTAGGAGCACCTGGCACAATCTCATGCAATGCAACAGCTCTAGATGAAACAGAACCACCTAGGACCCGCCATCCATTTTCTGCTGAAGACGTTTGGAATTGCATCATATTCTTGCAAGACCTCAGCTCCATTAATTCAAGTGAGCCCGCACTTGCTTTGCTCACTACTCCACTCAATGGTGCTGAGTTCTTAGCACACAACACAATCCCAGAAGCTCCGAAAAAGTAAGCAGACCGTATAATTGCACCCAAATTCTGAGGATCAGTAACCTCATCCAAAGCAACCCAAAGAGGAGTGCTCTCTTCCTCAATTGAAACAGGTTCTAATTCCTTAATACCAACCATTTCCAATGGAGAAGCATCGAGGAGAAGTCCCTGATGGGGCCTGTTATCACTAATCATATTCAGGTCATGTTTAGATACCTCATTTTTACCTAATCCAACTTTTTCCGCCATCCTCAAAACTCTCTCAAACCCTTTCTTATCCTTCTTCTTCCTGTTATTCCCACTCAAATCCAACCCTTCCTGAATATACAGACCATAAAATTCCCTTCTTCCAGCTGATAATGCAGCTAAAACAGGACCAACACCGTAAATTCCCTCACCAACCATTCTCGGTAGGTTAGATTCAGTCGCCTCTTTCCACGTCTTTTTACCCCAACTATCTTGATTGTTCCACCTTCTAACCTCCGGCCTATCAGACCCCGGTCTTACATTAATCCGACTTAACCTGCTCTTAATCTTATCCCATCTCGGATTATCCACTTCCTCCATTTCTCCTTCATCATTTTCTTCCCCACTATAAGTCCTTCCCCGATAATTGTCTCGTCTATCCTCATTTCTCTTAAATTCTACGCTCTTCGCAGCAGAAACACCGCTTTTCAAGAACTTCTCAGCCGATTCCTCCCAAGAAGACTTATTTACAACCACTTTTTCAGGTCTTTTAGTTTGTTTGGCTTTATCTTTTGCAAGCCAAGGAAGACTCTTTTCACTGCCTTGTACTATTTTCCCATTATCTGAAGTTGAAAAACTTCTAGCAGTAATAGAAGGGTGAAACCCACATGAAAAATTCATAGATGTTTCTAAGTTCCATTTTTTAGAAGTGGGTTTATTGCTGAAAAGGACTAAAGTTCTTGGGCTTAATAAGCGATTAAAATCATGGGTTTGCGTTTTCTTGCTAACACAATTAGAAATGCTCAAAGATTTCAACGTAAAATTGTGCTTTAGAAGCGTGGGTTGGCATACAACTAGTAAAGATTGTGGCTTTGAGGTGTGAAACTGTTTTAGCATAATGGCAAAATTGTGAAGAAACTTAAAAGCTAATTGAAAATAAATGGCAAAAACTTAGTTTATGAATTATACCTTTGAGGGTCTTGAAAGTGCTAAGGTTGTTGAGCTGAAGGATTTTAGGAGGGTTTATCCATTTCTATCGTAAGGAGGGGGCAGTGGAACGAGTTGATAGTTTTCGTGCTATGTTATCGCTCCACCCTTGAGGTTGAGCAATGTTCAGTTCTGGTCCCTTGACTTCCAAATTTTGGCAGATGAAAGAACAGTCTAATTGAAAAATAGAAACATTCAATTTGGGGGAACTGCACTTATAAATTAAAATAAGCAAATAAATAAATTGCGAGGTTTTCGACTATTGATATGTCATTGATGGGAAAGAATTAGATTCAGTGGATTCGCAAATGCGAAATTTCATAAATATACGATTGGGTCACTTACATTGTAAAAAATAATCTAAAATTTATTGCAAAGTTCTAACTCAAAACTCCCCTCTTCTCCCCTCTCTCTCCACTACCTCCTTCTTTTTCGTTTTTTATTTTTTAAAATTTAAAAAAAAAAAAAAAAAAAAAAAAATTAAAAATGTTTTTATTATTTTTTTAAATTTTTTTTAATAGAGTATTATAATTCATATACCCATATATACTCATATACAATATTATAATCCATATACTCATATACAATATTATGCACTCATATACAATATTATACAAAAATTATAATCCATATACCCATATACATTCATATACACCTATATACAAATATTATACACCCATATACTTATAACCCTTATATCCATATACACCCATATACACCCGTATGCAATATTATACACCCATATACAATATTATAACTCATATATCCATATACATCCATATACACTCATATACAATATTATACAATATAATACACCCATATACAATATTATACAATATTATAACCCATATATCCATATACAATATTATACACCCATATACACTCTTATACACCCATATACAGTCATAGCCGGAGTTCCGTTCTCCGGCGTATACACCCATATATAGTCATCGCCAGAGTTTCATTCTCCGGCGAACTCCAACACCACCACCAGAACCAACTGCTCAAACATCAAAGATCCGGCGTGACAGAGGGAGAGGGGAAATAAAAAAAAAAAAAAAAAAAAAAAGATCCGGCGTGACAGAGGGAGATGGGAAATTAAAAAAAAAAAAAAAAAAAAATTTAAAAAAAGAAGAAAAGAAGGCAGTCGCAAACTCCAAAAAAAATTAAAATAATAATAATAAAAAAATTAAAATTAAAATTAAAAAAAAAAGGAGGCAGTGGCGAACTCCCAAATTTTTTTTTTTAAATTAAAAATTAAAAATAAAAAATGAAAAAGAAGGAGGCAGTGGAGAGATAGGGGGAGGAAGAAGGGAATGGGTAATTTTTTGACAAGTAATTTTTGTTTAAACTGAAGATGGGCTACTGTGGGCAAGAAACTCAAATATGGGCTAAGTTTGGTAGCATTGGTACCCCAATTGATACTGAGTGTAATTATCTCTTCGAAAGAAGGCATTTTACCAGATGTAGATTGACATATATAAGAGGTATTTACTTACATTAACTATACTTTAATTTAGTTACACGATGTAGCTATATTAGTTATTTGAATTACCTATCGTAGCTACTATACCTAAGTCATAACATACGACACTGTATCAAAGTTCTCTCTTTTCAACAATGGATTCACTAATGTCTTCCTCACTGTCCTCTCTTTATTTCGCCTCAATACCACCCGGAAGCACCCACAGGATCACCCCTATTCCGCCATTAAAACAGAGCCCCATCATTGCCGCCATTAAAACAGAGCTTCATTGTTGGCTTCTCCTTCGAAATTGAATTAGATTTGGTCAGATTTCGAAGCGATTTTGAGTGTATTTCTCATAACCACCATTAAAACAGAGCTCCACCGTTGGCTTCTCCTTCGAAATCTAATCAGATTTGGCTGGATCCGTCGTTGGCTTCTCCTTCAAAATCGTTGGCTTCTCTCATTGTTACACCTCGGAAAATTTTCCATTGGTACGCAAGTAAATGAACTAGTGATGTGTGCGAGGAGCGCGAGTGTATAATGTTTCATGAACAATGTGCGTATATGGACGAGAATGATTAGAATGAAAAGTCGAGAAATGTGAAAAGTTGAAAATTGGCAAAACTGCCCAGTGGTCGTAAAGTGCAAAATACGGACCGTATAATGGAATACGGTCCGTAAACTGGCAGTCGTAAATTGGCATGCAAGGTTTCAACTTTCTGCCCAGTTGAGAAATGGTAAAATACGACCAGGAGGACGGACCGTAAAGTGATTTACAGCCCGTAAACCATGGTCGTAAATCACCATGCATGCAGCCAAAGTTTCTGGTTCTGCTTAAGGTTAAAGACGACCACGAGGGACGGTCCGTAAACTGGAATACGGACCGTAAACCTCCATGGACGACCACTGTTCACCTCAGCACAGATTTTCAATTCATTAAATATGAGGACCAAGATTTGATTTATTTCATTTCTACATTACACCACTTCTCTCTAGAATCATCTCTATACATTTATTTCATAAGTTTTCAAGGATTATAAGTCTCCAACAACATAAATAAGTGAATCAAGTGTAAGCAAGCCATTAAATACCATTCAAGTCAAGAAGTGCAAATGGGGAAAAAACTAGGGTTTTGCTCAAAGTGAAGTATTATCAACCAAAGTTTGTTCCTACATCATCTAAGGTAAGATTCATGATATTTATATGTTGATTAACATATTGGGGAGTTGAAATACTTGGATGGTAGAAGTATATGCTAAAATGGTCAATGGAGGGGAAAATGAAGGATGTGGATAATATGAATGACTAATGGCTATTGTTATAATATTAAATGAAGGTAGAAACTTGAGCATCGAAGGAGTACGCGCAAGTGTAGAATAGTCCGACGAAAAGGTATGTAAGGCTAACCCTTCTTTCATAAGGCATGGTTCCTTGGCCAAACTCTTGAACCCTCTATATGAGTATGTTGTATTCAACGATTAACACTCCGAGCTCATAAGCTCACGATCCTCGATATGTGCTACGATTGTACTACGCACCCCATATGACGAGTAAGCATAAGATATAGACGTAGCGAAAATGATGATGATAGTGATGGCGATGATAATAATAATGATGCTAAAGGTGCCTACGGGCTATTATACTTACATGTGCCTATGAAGGGCTATAATGACACCCTGAGCTTATAACGCCGGGTAGGATATATGTATATGAATATGTATAAAGTATGTATACGATTACGAAATGCGCGCACACCTCTGCAGATGGTACGGATAACCCTGAAGCCTTGGTAGGGCCAGGTATGAGTAACCTTGAGCCTTGGTTGGCCAAGTATATATGAAACACCAATCCTAAGAGGTCGGGTATGCTATGTAAATGCTATGTATATGAAATGACTATGTATATAATAAGAATATGAATGTGATAAGACTATGTATAAGAATACGAATAAGGACATGTATACGAATATGAGCACAAGTATGGTACGAGTACTATTATGGAATACGGATGATGACGTAGGTGTACAAATACGTATGAAAAATGGAAAGTCCTACGAAAGGCAGGTAAGTACTATGACGATGATATTATTGTCTCCCCTCCTAAGCTATTTCATATGTTGTTCATGATGCTTATTTATTGATGTTGCTCATGGTTTACATACTCAGTACATTCTTCGTACTGACGTCCTTTTGTTTGTGGACGCTGCGTCATGCCCGCAGGTGCACAGGGAGACAGACTTGATCCATAGCTGCCTATTTGGAGATTACATAGAGAGCTCCATTTCCTTCGGAGCCATATCTTTTGGGTACTCATTCTTTTGTGTATATAATTATGGGCATAGCGGGGTCCTGTCCAGCTAATGTGATATGTTATACTCTTCTTAGAGGCTCGTAGTCACGTGTATATGGTTAGATATGTCCGGCCTTGTCGGCCTATATTTTGTATGTCATTTTGTTGGCCTCGTCGGCCCCTGTACATTGTTGTGGCACAGATGTCTATGATGATTAAAGATGTTGTTGTCCAAATGGGACTAGTTGACGTATGAATGGAAATGCATGTATAATTATGTGGCTCACCTAGATGTAAGCCTAAGAGTAAGCTAAGAGGGTGCCCGGGTGGGCTAGCACCGGGTGCTCGTCGCGGCCCCGAGTCGGGTCGTGACACTCATCCACCGCCGTCATCTTCTATGACCGGAATCCATGGCCAATCGACCGAATTTTTCCCAGATCTAAGTGTATTTTCTCAGATCTAAACGTATTTATTTATTGTACCTCAGATCTAAGCGTATTTTATTTCTTATATTTCAAATCTGAGTGTATTTTATTTGTCTTCGTTATTTTTTTTAGTGTAAAATACAGTGTTTCTTTATGTATTTTTCGCCTATATTTTGAATGAGATCTTTTTTGTATACAAATGAATACAGTGAATTTGAATACAGCTGAATATCCCTGTATTTTTTTTTTGCGTTTATGTTGTTTGAATACAATCAAATTTGAATACAATAAGTTGAATACAGTGTAAAGTAGCTACGAATGAATACAGCTGAATTGAATACAGCCGAATTGAATACAAGTTACTGTTGCTACGAAATGTATTTAGCAAACGTATGGCTATGCCTAAAAAAACACCAAAGTATAATAATTTGTGACAAATGTCCTTCGCAAAACCAGTGAAAACAAGCCAATGAACCTTCGTGAAATAGGAGCGATATGATAAGAAGGGTCAATAGTCAAATTTACCATTGAACTATGCAAACTGGAACAGATTTTCCCTCCGTTAATAGTTGGGGGCAAATATGCTCTCGATGTTACTAGTTGGGTCAAACTTCCTCCTGAAATATGTGAAATGAAACAAACTTGCCCTTAGTTTTAAATAATCGAAGCTTAGCAATCGGTGATGCCACATCTCTTGCAATCAAGGATTAATTTTTTAATTAGAAACCTTCGCATAGTTCAGCAGTAAATTTGACACTTTCACACAATTCAGGGGCGAATTTCACCCTTTCGTATAGTTCAAAGGCGAATTTGACCCTTCCCCCTAATTTTGAGATTTTAAAAATTTTCATTCCTTCTTTCTCTCTTCTCGCCACTACCTCTACCACCAATCACCCCTTCTTCCTCCTTTCTCCTTGTCTCTCCTCGCCATCATTATCATGGTCACCTCCACCACCGTCTTCTCTTCCCCTTTCCTTTCTCTTTTCTCTCCATGTCACCCCAACACCACCTACACCATTAGAAAGGAATGTGCTAAAATTTAAATGTCACGCCCCAAAACCCACCCTAGGCGTGACCGGCATCCGACATCATGAACAACATCGGAAGAACCTAAAAGATGCAATAATAACACTTGAACCCGCCAGGTTCAATAATCACCTTTAACAGTTTATAAAAATAAATTCAAACGAATCATGAGATATGAATTAAATTAGCGGAAGTCTTTAATAGTATAAAACTAAATCAAACGTATCACGTGCCCAAGAGTTAAACAACTCGACAACTACCCACAAGAATGTATACTATCTATGGAGCTTGTAAGATAGTAAAGAGTGTCTAAAAACATCAGGACGCAGCCCGAAACTAAAATACAAAAAAAAAATAGAATGGTGCCCCACGAACAATCATATGGGCTCACCGAATAGTCTTGAAAGCAGCAAGTTCTCTTAAGTCGTAGGCGTATCGCGAACCTGCTACTCAATAATACTTAACATACCATAAAAAAGAACAATGGTATGACTGAATACTGGGTACTCAATGAGTGTCTAAGGGGCAATAGTTAACAAAACAAGATATGATGAATAAAATTAATAAAATGATATCAATGAAAATAGCAGTTCCAAACCCAGGAATAAAGTAAGTTAGATACATTGAAGAGTCATCACAGAATCCAACAACGAAGGACACATTAACTTAACTCCTTACCATTTACCAATCTAAGTATTTCACTTACGAATTCACTATCACCGCAAGCCACTCACAGGCAACAAGATACGAAACAAGCCACTCACAGGCTAATCAAAGTACGAAACAAGCCACTTACCGGCTGATCAATCAATCGATACTACGGGTTAGGAAAACACGGAGGCTAATCGTCCTCTGGACTAGCACAACAATAGATACTCAGGGCTAGGAAGCGACGGAGGCTAATCGTCCTCTGGACTAGCACAGCCATAGATACTCCGGTCTAGGAAGATACGGAGGCTAATCGTCCTCTGGACTAGCACAGCCATAGATACTCCGGTCTAGAAAGATACGAAGGTTAATCGTCCTCTGGCTAGCACAACAATAGATACTCCAGTCTAGGAAGCAACAGAGGTCAATCGTCCTCTAGATTGACACAACAATACTCGTATCGATACGTTAGGATCCATAACGGCTAATCGTCCTCTGGACTAGCAGAACTTGTCCATACAGGCCCAAACACAAACAAAATACAAATCATGGCATATTACCGAATCATCAATCATGGCTTAGAGCTGAATCTCACTTCTCAAGTCATCAACTCAAGATAGAGGCATTTCAAGTTATAACCGATTTAGAATCTTATTCAATTTTCAATTTCAAGAAATCCATTCAACAGCAAAATAAGTTTAAGGTCCAACCTTTATAAAAATGAGTTCAATCATCCAATAATGGGAAAAATGAGTTTCACAGAGTTCAATCATCCAATAATGGGAAAAACGAGTTTCACAAAGTAGTATAGTTCGTATAAGGTTCGATGCGGGCTTGACCCTACACACGCATGACCTTTTCTAAAAGAAATCATCTTTAATTCCAAAAGAACTTCCACCAAACAAGAGTTATAGCTTATACAAACAATCAAGGAAGGATTCACAAATACAAATCATTCTTTCACAATATAAACGTACTTCAAAAGTAGACATACTTGAAAAGACGAATTTTGAAATATAGACATACTTCAAGAAAGATTTTTGGGAAATCTAGACATACCTCAAATCCCGCTCAAACGCACTTTCCAAGATTCAATAATCACACTACAATGGTTTTAGATGAGAAATATTAGAGCTTTAATCTAATTCTACCCATATACCCCCTTTATAGAAAAACTAAGGTTTTCATGTCTAGAATGTGTTCTTGAACACTTCATAAATCAATCACGGATTCTTATCCCATAGGATAACCTACACTAGTCTAAACCCTTTCAATAACATCAAAAAAGTCAAGGATCACACCTTATTGAAGGAATCTCAACGTCTCCAAACGTCCATTTCTTCCTCTCTTTCTTGGGTTTCAAGAATCTAGAGTTTTTGAAAGATGAACTAGTGTTAATTTGATGCTAGATTGATGAGGTAATGATGGGAATTGATAAAGAACTTACCTTATATGTTTTGGGAAACCCTAGGGTTGTTTCCTCTCAAAAGGTCGGCCAAAACGAAATGGGAATGAACATAGCGAAGTTAGGCCTTTATAAAATTCGAAAAAATCGCTTCAGGCATAAAATAGCCTGGTGCGTCGCCCAGGGCGGCGGCACACACAGTGTATCCATTTTGATGGTGTCAAAATTTTGAGTTTGCTGAAAATTTGGCCTGGGGCGCCGCGCACGCCTAATTTTCACACTGCACAGATAATGCTCAGTAAAATGGGTATAACTCCTAGCACATAGCTCTATTGGAGCTGGGAGACTTGATGTTGGAAAGGTATTTCGAATACCTACAATTTTGATTTAGGAAGTTTTCCCAAATTCCTAACTTATTTTCAGGAAACTGGCTTAGAATTCAGACCTACTGAAATTTAGACGAGTTCGAGAATGTCACACCCTAATCTCCCTAGGGTGTGATGGGCACCCGACCCCACATCCGGAGCCGAGCGAACCCACAGACTCTTAATACATACATAATCTGTTCGGACTCTGAAATCAAATAAAAGTAAAATACATAGTAAGCTTTCAAATCTTTCTTTTATCGTTCTCGAATCAAACCAAATTTGTATTCTTATGAAATCCATAACATAATACATAAAGACACATCGGCTGATGGAGCCGCTGACAAAACTGACATCCTACACCCACGACTCTGTCTGCAAAGTCTCTAGTCTCGAACAAACGTCACAGCACATATACTCTGACTCGGCAACACTCCAGGAACAAATGGAGTTGCCAATCCAGCTGAAACATCTTCTAACAGTGCCCTGTACTCGTCTGGGTGTACCTGTGTGGCATGAAACGCAGCCCCCGAAGAAAGGGGTCAGTACGGAATATGTACTGAGTATGTAAAGCATGAAATACAGAAAACAGAATCGTAACCGAAACAAACAGTACAAGAGTGAGTACAGTATCCAGATTACCAAAGCACTTATTTCCAATCACAAATCGTGTATGCAAAGATCACATGTTAGAAAAAGTGCAGATCCAGAATATCAGAATACTTGGCTTCCAGACACAGATCATATATGCCGAAGTCCGATGTCAGAAGGGGGTACATAAGGTACAGAATTGCCAGAAGGTTTACTTTCCAAACACAGATCATGCATGTCAGAATCATAAATCGTATATGCGTATGACAGATCCCGGCCCTTTAGTGAGGGACGCGGTGAATAGAATCATATAACAGATCCCGGCCCTTTAGGGGACGCGGTGGATCGGATCATATATCACATATGTATGTAACAGAACTCGTCCCTCTAGGGGACGCGGTGAACAGAGTCATCATATGCCAAAATCATGTATCATATATGCATGTAACAGAACCCGGCCCTTTAGTGAGGGACGCGGTGAACAGAATTATCAATGCATGTCAGAATCATATACCATATATGTAGATAACAGATCCCGGCCCTCTATTGCGGAACGCGGTGAATAGAATCATCATATGCCATCTTGGCCGCCACCCCATATCATCATATACATATACACATATAACAGAACCCGGCCCGCAAGGGAGAGGGACGCGGTGAACAATGCAGAGGAAGATGCACGATAACAGAACCTGGCCCGGGGCGCAGTGAAATACATACTGAGGCTTGCACAAACGGAGTAGTGCGAAACCATATGCACACAAATCCAGGCTCGATGGATACGTACACTTACCGACATCTGAAGGCTCAGAAACAAGTCTCGGATCAATCCGATTTAGTATAAGGAAGTTATGAGCGTTTGAAGTACAGAACCTTCTATGAACGTCTCAGAAACCGTTTTTGGAAAATCAAAGCAACAACCATATCAAGTACCTTTCGGATATCATTATGGATCAAATCAAATATAACTTTTGAAACCATATGTACGTGAAAGTTATGGACATTTTTACCACAAAACTTTTACGAACATTTCAAAGCAAATCCGAGATCTTTTACGAAAGTTAGGGACATTAAAACTTACAGACTTCTTTCAGAAACAAAACTCTTTATACTCATCTCATTACTCAATCGTATAACAACTCGATCATATCAGACATACTTATATCAGAAGTGAATCAGAATCATAGGCAGACTCGGATACATATTAAATAGAGCTTCAGAAATCATAGAGACATATCAAAAAGGGGGGATACGAATCATAGACAAACTCAGAATCACAGAATAGAGTAACCCCAATGTGCATATCAATATCATACCTTACTTGGCTCTAGGACATGCCAAAGAAAGAAAGGGTAAGCCTTACATACCTGCTCCACGCCTTATTAGCTACGCTTATTTATCCAAGCTTGCTATTCTACATTCAAGAAAATTTTACATAATCATTAGATTCATCATCATATACTTGCCTTAGTTTCTCACATAAATTCACTTATAGTCTACCGAAATTTCGGCAGCATTTCCCCTGTAAATACAACATCCCCGAGAATCTAACTCGGCCAATTCAACAACAACAAACCATCAATCATACTAGCAACTTTAACAATCAATCCAAAATATATTCTAACATTAACAACTCTTGCCATTTCACCCGAAACCTTCCAAAAGCAACAAGAACCATAACGACACACTTCCTTCTTTCAAATTCAATTACAACAACCCAACTTACAATCTTCCAAACACATGTCTCATTTCCAATATTCATGAAATATATTTACAACATACACATTAGCAACTCTATTCTTGTAATTATAAGGAACCATACTAATATCACATTAACTTCTTCCATAATCCGCAAACGATTACAACTTCATTTCCAACCATTAAATCCTCATTTTCATCATGGAATCCACAACTATATCAATCAAAATGCTAAATAAAATCAATTCATCATATCTATACAAAACACTCTATATTCGGCCATACACTACATGTACACGGCCAACACCAACATACCCATACTTCATGGATTTCATTCAATTCCACATACTACAACAATCAAATTACTAAATAAAATCAACTCATCACATCTTACCCCAACACCACCTCTATTCGGCTACAACCAAGACACACATAATTCATGAATTTCATCTATTTCTTCATATTACAACATGCACAAATCATCCATAAAACATGTAAGAGAAAGTTGAATACATACCTTTTTCCTCTTATCTCTTTACTCGGCTAGGGGCATATTTTGCACAAATGAATGATTTAATTGCTTCAACAACTCCTTCATGTTAATAAGAGCCTTCAAATTAGTAGGAATACTAGAAGAAAATAATTTTTTGATCAATATCTTTGGTCTTCCATTTCTCCCTCTCTTGGCCGAATAGGCTATCTTTTTTTTTTTTTGCTCTCAAAGTTTCTTGAATGTTGAAGATGATTTTGGTCATCTTTTAGTTGCATATATTAATTCCCATATGGGCCTTGGACCATACCAAGTTGGCCGGCCACTTATGGCCTTTTATTGAAGCCCACTTTTTTTTTGTTGTATTTTGTCTTGCAATTCATGAAAATTATTTTCCTAATTCCAAATTTGCCCTTAGCCTTCCTCAACACTTCTATGAGCTATCTTGCGAAATTCCCTTTTTACCCTTAGCCTTTCTCAATATTTCTATACTAATAAACAACTTGTTCATTAAAATAACTTGGAAAGTAGTCTTGCCCTTAAATTCTCGCAATTATCCCGAATTATCTGGACGTACAAAATACGGGCTATAACAGAGAACTCCTACGAACTTCACTATTTGGGTTGACTTCAAAATGACTGTTTATCACCCACATTCATCTCAAATGGATTAATATAGCTAAAATATCATCTTATTAGTGGTTTACATACCTAACTCGGATTTACGGGATGTTACATTAAACATGCAATATAAAATACTGTTTTGATACATGTGAACAACCGCATAGGGGTCAAAGGAGAAGATTAACAATAGAGGTAGCTGCTCCGATAGAGAAAAAATGAATAACATTTGACCCCTATGCGGCTATACAGTTTTTTTATGCCTCTTTTCTCTTTGTGTGCCATTGCCTCTATCCAAATTAATACATGTGTATATCCCAAATCGATGGATTATATTTGAGTTAATCTGATTTACTGACTAAATTGATTTGATTTTGGTTTTAGGTAAAAATTGATCTAAATGAATTGATTTAATGAATTGGTTTTAAATTATATTAAAATAATTTCACTTTTAATTTTTTATTTAATCTTTAATGAATTGATTTATAGCTACGGAAATGTTCAAGGTTTTTTTTAGACCACAAATTTCAAAAATCTTTTTTTTTTCTTTACTCTTATACCAAGTCAAATTGCACCCTTGAGATAGAGGGAGTATTTTTTTTTTTTTTACTGATTTTCTATTTTAATAAGCACGATAACGTATTGGAGGAATATAACTAGGCGTTTGGACATGCGATTTCATCTCATGAATTCAGCATTTGGACATGCGATTTCATCTCATGAGATTAAATCCCAAATCATCCAAAAAGGCATGATTTGGGATTCCAAATCATGATTTTAAAATTTTTAAATGTAAAAGTTGACCCATAAGTTTATATTTTGTAACTATAGATCCATAAGTTGGTGGATATATTTACCAATCATGTTTCCCAACCATTTATATCAAATATTAAAAGATCTATAAGTTGGTACTATATTGTTACACCTCGAAAATTTCTCCGTGAACGTACAACGAGTAGACCAACGAAGAGTATGAGTGTACGATGTTCTACTAAGAAGGGAATGACTACCCATGAGTTTTGAAAACGCGAAGGTTGCAGATTTGCATTTTGGCCCAGTGGTCGTAAAACAGAATACGGCCCGTAAAGTGATTTACGGACCGTAAAGTGCCATCGTCTTCCAACTATCAAAACTTCAAATTTCTGTCAAATGTTGAAATGGTAAAATACGACTCAGAATACGGACCGTAAATTGAAATACGGCCCGTAAACTGTGACCGTAAACCACCATGACCTACAGCAAACCTTTCTGTTACTGATATGCTTAAATACGGTCATGAAGGACGGACCGTAAACCAGAATACGACCCGTAAACTGGGTTTACGGCCACTGTACACCCCGACTACTGTTCACAAAAATCAGATTTTTAAGTTCAGTATAAGGGACCCCAAGCTCATTTTATTTCATTTCTTATCTTCACAATTCAAGAACTCTCTAGAATACTCCAAAACACTTCATCCAAGAAAATTCAAGAAAATCAAAGGAAAATCAAGATCAACAACACCAAATCCATGAAATCAAGAGTGTGAAACCTATCAAAGTTCATCTACACCAAGAAATATCAAAGGAAGTGAAATAGGGTTTTTGGCATAAAAGAGTGTTGTTGCTCAAGGCTTGTTCCAACACTACCCAAGGTAAGTTTGATGACCTTCTCATGATGATTGAAGCATTAATACATTGAAACACATGGATTATAGAAGAGTGTAGTAAATGGGTCATAAAATGTGAATAGTGTCATAGTTGAATGATAGTTGGATTGCATTATGAATGTTGATGAGTTGGGAGTATAAATATGCTATAAATGACGTGTAGACCATGAAATAGGTGTGATGTATGAGAAAATGTGATGATGAGATAAAGCCCATAAATGTGGAGAAATTGGAGAAAAATGGTGGAATGTGGTAAATGTAGATAAATGATGATTGTTGAATACAATATTGTGAACGTTGTTGTGAGCGTTTGGGAGTTAATATAGAATATGGGAAAAGTAGTATAAACAAAGGAAGTGCCGCCCAATTTTCCCTAGAAAGAGTAGCGCGTTCTTATAGTCGATTATCTAACGTAAATGTGAATTCTCTTTTGAAGGTAGAAACGCGATATCGAAGGAGAACAAGCGAACGATAGCTTAGTTAAACGTCAAAGGTATGTGAGGCTAGTCCCTTATTTCTAATGGCATGAATCTCATAGCATAATTTTCCTCCTCGCCATGAGTCCCTATATTCCGGAAAGCTAAAAGCCTATATCCATGAATGGCAATGTAAGATGAGAGATATGATATGATGATCTTAAAATGGCATGATGTTACTTATTTCTCACACTCACCTTATAGTTAGTTCCTTCAAGGTGAGGCAGGATGTCAATACTTGCTCCATAATGAAATCGGGGGATCACGACCTTACGTCACCCCGATAAAGTAAAGATGTTCATAAGCCTTATGCATGTATTATGATAAGTATGTTACGATGAGCATATTATGATGAGAATGTATGATGATGATATAACACCGCGCCTAGTTGGCCGGGTAGTCACCGCTAAGGCGGGCAGCTATACTATACAGCATGGCCAAATGACATGGGCAGACACCACTATTGGGCGGCATGAGATGATACCCCGGATGCGGGAGGCCTAGACGCACGCTAATGTTATGATTATCACAGTGATCCGATATGGACGGGCAGCTTATACATTACTACACCTCACCTATATGAGCGGGCAGCTTATACATTATGCATACATGATATGATGACGAGTATGAGTAAGACAGCATGGCTTAATTCTTTTATACATGACGTTTAGATATAGATGTCCCATATTGATATTTCCTTTATGTCATTGTTCTATTTCATTGTTTATACCTCTTACACTCAGTACAATATTTGTACTGACGTCCGTTTTCTTTGGATGCTGTGATCATGCCCACAGGTAAACAGGGAGGAGAGCTCGACCCAGACCAGCAGTAGCCGTCAGCTGGTGGAAATCACTCCTTTGTTCGGAGGTTCTTATGACGATTCTTTTGTGTATATTCATGTTTATGTATTTTTAGGCATGACGGGGTCCTGTCCCGTCCTTATGCTTTGCACTCCAGTAGAGGCTCGTAGATGCGCAGTGTGGGTTAGATGGTCTCACGAAATGCTATTATATGTATATATTATTTTGATGGCCGAGAGGCAAATGTATTTAAAGAGTATTTATGTTTCCATATAAAATACGATTTTCCTACAATTTGAGTATAAAACTGATAAAAGACCATTAAATGAGCAAGATAAGTAGTAGCACGAGTGGTGCTCGGTGGCTAGCCCCGGGAACCCGTCATGGCCCTAGCTGAGTCGTGACAAAAGTGGTATCAGAGCAGTTCGTCCTAGGAAGTGTCTACGAGCCGTGTCTAGTAGAGTCTTGTTTATGGTTTGATGCGCGCCACATCAATAAACAAGAGGCTACAGGGCATTTACGAAAAATGACCATTCTTCTTCTCATGAGATCGTGCGATAGAGCCATGCATAAGACTTTATCCTCCCTAATAGTGTGTTGTGATTTCAGAATGCCGGCAAAGGGGAAGGCTACAGCCGCCTAGAAGGGCAAGGCTACGACAAAGAGACGGGTAGAAAGAGAGCCTCCGATGAACATAGAAGAAGGCGAATCACATAATGAGGCCTTGTCTAATACTTCATCTACCCCGCCTAATGTGGAAGAGCAAGGAGGAGCCCCAGCTCCAATTCCTCCACCGGTTGCTTCGGGCCAACAAATGACCGAGGCCATCCATTTATTAATGCAATTGGTCGCCGCACAGGCACAACGACAAAGTGCGAGTTCAAGTGATCGGGTAGCAAGTACCGAAGCCCATGATTTCATGAGTCTAAATCCTCCGGAGTTTTTCGGGTCAAAGCCGGATGAATACCCGCAAGGTTTCATAGATGAGGTGTTGAGGACATTGAAGATTGTCCATGCCTCCGAAACTAAATCCGTGGAGTTGGCATCTTATAGACTCCGGGATGTGGCTATTTTGTGGTACAACAATTGGGTATTATCAAGAGGAGAGAATGCGCCTCCTCCAGTTTGGCAAGAATTTGTGGATGCTTTTATTCGTCACTATTTGCCACCGGAGGTCCGCCGAGCTAGAGCGGATAGATTTCTAAATCTGATACAAGGAAATATGAGTGCCCGAGAGTACAACATGCAATTTAATTCTTTGGCTAGATATGCCCCGGCTATTGTGGCCGACATGGGAGAACGGGTAGATAGATTTGTAAGTGGCCTAGGGCCACATTTATTCATAGATTGTTTGACGGCTTCCTTGCAAGACGGGATGAATATTTTCTTAATACAGGCCCATGCTCAGAATTTAGAGGGGCGACAACAACCACCAAGAAGTGATCGCGATAGTGAAAGAAGGCAAGGCAAGAGGGCTAGATCTATGGGAGCAGGTAGTGGTTATAGAGGGGGATCAAGGCAGACATATTCTGGTTACTCAAGCCAGTCGGTGACCAGTGCACCTCCCCGAGTTGTAAGTAGGAGATTTGATCGCTCCTTCCGCTCAGGACAGGGTCAGAGCTCGAGGGCCCCAGACTCCCAAATCAGGGAAGATTATAGCCAGAGGAGACCCCCACTACCGCGATGCAGCCAGTGCGGTAGATTGCATTCCGGACAGTGTCGCCAGGGTTCGGATGCTTGTTATACTTGTGGCCAGGTGGGGCACATGATGAGAGATTCCCATTGATGAGTGGCAGAGTTGGAGTTCAGCCTACAGGCTCAACAGCTGGTTCTTCCTCAGCACGCCCGGCAGGACAGATTCCCCAGATGTCAGCAGGCCGAGGTAGAGGTAGAGGGGCAGCATCTACTTCAGGTGCCACTCAGCCCCGTGTATATGCTTTTGCCGGATGACAGGATCTTGAGTCCTCCCCGGATGTGGTTATAGGTACATTGTCTATATTCTCCCGTGATGTGTATGCATTGATACATCCGAGTTCTACGTTCTCTTATATTACTCCATATGTTGCTGGTTGTATTGGGGTGAAACCTGAGCCAATTAAACCTTTTGAGGTACTCACTCCGGTTGGTGATCCCGTGATAGCAAGACAAGTGTACAGAAATTGTGTCATTGTGATATGCGATCGTCAGAACAAAGCTGATTTGATTGAGCTGAAAATGATAGATTTCGATGTAATCATGGGTATGGATTGGTTGGCCTCGTGTTATGCAAATGTTGATTGCCACACAAAAGTGGTTCGATTCCAATTCCCGGGAGAGCCCGTGCTTGAATGGAAGGGTAATGCAGCATCTCCGAAGGGTAGGTTTATTTCCTACCTTAAAGCGAGGAAGATGATAGCCAAGGGATATATTTATCATTTAGTTCGGGTTCATGACACCGAGGCAAAGCCGCCAACTTTCCAATCAGTTCCGGTCCTGAATGAATTCCCAGATGTATTTCCTGATGAGCTTCCAGGTCTTCCTCCAGAAAGAGAAATAGATTTTGCTATTGACGTGTTGCCGGACACCAAGCCTATTTCTATTCCTCCTTATCGAATGGCTCCGACGTAATTAAAAGAGCTAAAGGCGCAGTTGAAAGACTTGCTTGAAAAGGGGTTTATTAGGCCCAGTTCATCGCCGTGGGGAGCACCGGTCTTGTTTGTAAGAAAGAAAGACGGATCTCTACGAATGTGTATCGACTACAGACAATTGAATAAAGTGAAGATAAAGAACAAATATCCTCTTCTGAGGATTGTTGATTTATTTGATCAGCTACAGGGTGCCAAATGGTTTTCAAAAATAGATTTGAGATCGAGTTACCATCAGGTGAGGGTTAGAGAAGCGGATATTCCCAAGACGGCCTTCAGAACGAGATATGGTCACTATGAATTCCGAGTGATGTCGTTTGGGTTGACTAATGCTCCGGCCGTGTTTATGAACTTGATGAATAATGTGTTCAGGCCACTCTTGGATTTATTTGTAATAGTATTTATTGATGATATCCTGGTGTATTCTCGCACAGAATCAGAACATGCAGATCATTTGCGAATGGTTCTTGGTATTCTTCGAGCCCGAGAGTTGTATGCAAAATTTTCAAAGTGTGAGTTTTGGCTGAATTCTGTAACATTTCTGGGCCATGTCATTTCAAATGATGGCGTTCGAGTCGACACTCAGAAAATTGAAGCTGTGAAGACTTGGCGAAGACCTACGACGCCTACAGAAGTTCGTAGTTTTCTGGGTTTGGCAGGATACTATAGAAGATTCGTAGAGGGCTTTTCATCTATTTCAGCCCCATTGACGAAGCTAACCCAGAAGTCAGCCAAATTTCAGTGGAATGATGCTTGTGAGCACAACTTCCAAGAGTTGAAAGGCAGATTGACCTCAGCTCCGGTCTTAACACTTCCCGAAGGGTCAGATGGTTGCGTGGTATATTGTGATGCTTTCGGTGTCGGATTAGGATGCGTATTGATGCAGCATGGAAAGGTTATTGCATATGCTTCAAGACAATTACGGAAACATGAAAAGAATTATCCAACTCATGATCTCGAATTGGCTGCGGTCATTCATGCTTTAAAAATATGGAGGCATTATTTGTATGGTGTGCATGTTGATATCTATATAGATCACAAAAGCCTTCAGTACATTTTCAAGCAGAAGGAGTTGAACCTGCGACAAAGGCGGTGGTTAGAATTATTGAAGGATTATGATGTGGACATTTTGTATCACCCCGGAAGAGCGAATGTAGTAGCCGATGCGCTTAGCCACCGATCAATGGGCAGTCTATGTGAAGTCCCTCCGGAAAAGAAAGAGATGGTTCATGAGCTCCGCCAACTAGCTAGTCTTGGGGTACGTGTAATAGATTAGGTTAATGTGGGGATTAGTATCAGCAATCCCACAACTTAGTCCTTGGACATAGAAGTGAAGGAGCGACAATATGAAGACTCGCAATTGTGCCATTACAGAGACCTATCTCATGAAAAGGAGAAGGCTCCATTTGAAGTTTCTATTGATGGGATTCTTAGGTACCGAGGCAGATTATGTGTGCCGAATGTAGTAGAATTGCACCGACGAATTCTAGAGGAAGCACATTATTCTCGATATTCCATTCATCCAAGTGCGACCAAAATGTAGCATGATCTCAAGTTAATTGTTATATCCCGTGTTTTCGCACAGTTGAAAAAATTAGAAATAATCTTGACTTGTATGAAATAAAGTCATAATTGATTTTATGTAACACATGAGTTGTTTATGAACGAATATTTTTGTGGAAGTGTGGAATAGGGCTAAGGGCAAAAATTTGGAATTTCGGAAAATTAGTTTCGGGAATTACAAAATATGATATACAAGCCAATTGGGCTCAAAATGAGAATTGAAATAAGGCCCAAAGAGAGATGGGGTGGCCGGCCAACTATGGCCCAAACCCAATGGCCCAAAGTAATTTCCATGTGATAAATTAACTAAGGGGGACCGTATTATACTTACTATATATCATCTTCATCCTTTAGAAGATTGAAGAAAGAACAAAAAACAAAAGAACAAGAGCAAAACAAAAGGAGGGTTTCGGCCTTGGCAAGGAAAAATTGGCTATCAAAATATTGCTCCAAAATTTTTTCTTTTGTGGTTTTTCTACTAAGTTGAGTACCCTTTTCAACTTGGTGTAGTTGCTTTGAAGGAAGGAGCCCTTGTTTCATCAATTTGATCATATATCCAAGTGAAGAAGACTAGAGAAAAAGGTAAGGATTCATTCCTTTTTATTGTGTTATGAAGTTTTGTTTGTGTTGTAGTGTGTGGGAATGAGTTGATTGTACGGGAAAAATGGAAGTTTACCAAGTGGATATGTATATAGGCATGTGGTCGTGTATATATGTATGTGTATAATTATAAGGTGTTGATTTATATCATATTCTAGTTGTGGTTGGGATGAAATGCATATTGGAAATGAAAGTTGAATGAATTTGATAGAAGTTGGAAAATGGTGATGTAGCCGTGGGGTGTCTTTGGTAGAATGAGAATGAATCAATTTTTGTTTAACAAGTTAGTAGTGTTGTTGTGATGTTTGCAAGGTATATGAAAGTAAAACGATATAAGTTTGTTATGAAATGGAATGCAGAAGTTTATGTCGTTTTAGAATGATTTTACGACATTATGAAAATGAAGTTGTTAAGTTGCAAATTATGATGAGTATTGATGAAGTTGGAAGCTAGAACCATATCATGAATATGTTTGTTAAAGATTAGAAGTTTCGAGTGAATTATGACTTTGGCGGAAAGTTGTATATTATGTATAACGAGTGTATAACTTAAGGAAAACGATATGAAATGTTTCTAAAACTATATTGTGATGATCTTGATTGTTAATGAATGTGAAATCATGGATATTAGTTTGAAAGTTTTGGTTGGAATGGAGGTTATGGCAATTGTCGGCAAGTAGAACTAGTTGTGCCATATTGTGTTTCTAATGTTTGTTGTTGGTGTTGATGTTGTTGTTTGGGTTGTTGTTGGTGATTTTGAGCCGAGTTGAATTCTCGGGGGTGCTATATGTATAGGGGAGGTGCTGCCGGAATTTCGGTAGACATATATGAGTTAAGTTGAATTCGTAGAATCTATAACTCACAATTGGTAAACTTGACCATTTGCAGATTTTTGACGAAACGGGAAGTGAGCTTGGAGAGGCGTGCAAAGCTCAAAAGGTATGTAAAGCTACCCGATCCTTCTCTTGGCATGCCTAAGTGTATTAGAACCGGATTCGGGCCTCGAAAGACTTTCTGCCCATCGGAATCCGCAATTGAAAGTCTCGCTTTTTCCTTCAGTAAGATTGAGCCCTTTTGGTTTGTATTCTTGAAAATCATGCAAACTTTCCCTAAACTACTTGGAAAGCCCTAGAACGTCCGTAGAACTTTTGTAAGTGACCCCATATATTTAAAATATGTAATTTGAGCCCACTGCCTTGCTTGTCCCGAGGTGGGCCCACTATTCCCGGTTTTGCCCTTAATGTACTTAAGTCTTCTTTTCGAGCAATTCTTAAAAGAAACGTTTTGACTACTATTCTAATTACCTAACAAATATTGTTTTAAATATTCCATTGAGTCCGATAAATTTTTTTGACACTCGGAACGATTTCAGAAAGGTTATACTTCTGTAATTCATTATGATATCCGAAGCTCGTTTATTATGTTCCCGTTCGACTTCATCGGATCGATTTGTCTTTGATATGCCTCATCGAGTCTATTAAAACAATTATGATATTTTAATTGCATTAGTCTCTCACTACTCCACTCGTGGATGTCCCAATGTTTCCCACACTGAGCCCGGGCCAGGATATGTTGTCAAGCGTGATCCTTTGCATTGTTCGCCGTGCCTCGATGTGAGGGGGCCGTTATACGCGTACATGGGTTTGTGGAGTATGTTGTGCCATGTACGCTTGTTCTGATATGATTTACTATGGTCATCTGATACGACGTATTATGATGCGGGGTTATGCCCCCTTTTCTGATTCTTCTGAGTTGTGGCACCAGCGTCGGGAGGGTGGCCACGTTCTGTCTGCCGAGTCCCTTGATAGGGGCCGGATTTGATATGACATATGTTTCTGTACACACTCTGCATGTTTTGAAATTATGTATCTGATACTTTGGATTTTCGGTTTACTTTCTGTATGTTCTGTATCAGTTATGATTTTGTCTCTGTAATTCAGGCTTTACATATTCAGTACATATTTCGTACTGACCCCCTTTCTTCGGGGGCTGCGTTTTCATGCCGCGCAGGTACTGACGACAGGTTTGCTGATCCGTCTGCTTAGGATTTTATTCTGCTATTTGGAGTGCTCTCTTATCCAGAGCCCATCTTTTGGTATAGCCCGTCACTACTGTATATATATATTCTCGTTCGTGGGTACGGCGGGGCCCTGTCCCGTCATATGATTCTGTCGGTCTGTTAGAGGTCTGTGGACATGTTTGTGGGTTGGGATCTTTCTGTACAGCTGTGTGTATATGTTGTGTTTGGGCGATCCCATTCGCCGCGGCGGCCGGTCCGCATATATTTAAATGTTGCTCTGTTGTCCCTGTGTGGCCTTTGTTGGTATTTTCTGCGTGCAGGGTATATTGGATAGTCCGTAAAACAAAGGAAACTCTGCCGAAATTTTTCTGGAAATTATCTAAATTGGAAATAAAGCCTTGTCGGCTTCTGCTATATACTAGAATGTGTTTGAGAGCCCAGATCGGGCACTAGTCACGGCCTACGGGGTTGGGTCGTGACATTAATATATTGATGGGATGGAATGAAGAGAGACATAGCAGAATTTGTAGCACAGTGCCCAAATTGCCAACAAGTAAAAGTTGAACATCAGAAGCCAGGAGGCTTATTGCAAGCAATGGAAATCCCTATTTGGAAATGGGAAGTGATCAACATGGATTTTATTGTAGGATTACCCCGTTCTCGAGGCAAGTATGATTCGATATGGGTGATTGTGGACAGGTTCACAAAAGTAACCCATTTTCTTCCAGTTAGAACCACGTACACAACAGAAGACTATGTGAAGTTGTATCTCAAGGAAATTGTGCGACTCCATGGTATACCATTATCTATTATAACAGATAGAGGAGCACAGTTTACAGCCAAGTTTTGGAAGTCCTTCCAAGAAGGTCTAGGCACTCAAGTGAAGCTTAGCACGGCATTTCATCCGCAGACTGACGGACAGGCCGAGCGTACTATTCAGACCTTGGAAGATATGCTACGAGCATGTGTGCTGGATTTAGGTGGAAGTTGAGACGGTCATTTGCCGCTAATCGAATTTGCATATAATAACAACTATCATTCCAGTATTCAAATGGCTCCATATGAAGCTTTATATGGAAGGAAATGTAGATCCCCAATCGGATGGTTCGAAATAGGAGAAACACAACTAGTAGGCCCCGAATTGATTCAACAAGCGGTGGAAAAAGTTAAGGTGATCCGAGATCGGTTGCTGACAGCCCAAAGTCGCCAAAAGTCTTATGTGGACAATCGCCGACGAGACTTGGAATTCCAGGTTAGTGATTGGGTGTTTTTGAAAGTATCACCCATGAAAGGGGTGATGAGATTTGGCAAGAAAGGAAAGTTAAGTCCTAGATATATCGGACCCTATAGAATTATCCGCAAGGTGGGTCATGTAGCCTATGAACTGGATTTGCCTTCGGAGCTTGAATCAGTCCATCCAGTCTTCCACGTTTCGATGCTCCGCAAGTGTATTGGAGATCCCACAAAGATTGTCCCGATAGATGATGTGCAAGTGACAGAAAAGCTAACCTATGAAGAGATGCCTATCGCTATTTTAGACAAGCAAGTACGAAGACTCCGAAATAAAGAGTTACCTTCAGTCAAAGTCGTATGGCGAAATAACAATCGGGAAGAAATGACTTGGGAAGCAGAAGAGAATATGAAGTCTAGGTATCCGCATTTATTTCGACCCCCAGGAGAGGTTCAAGATGAAGCACCAGCAATATAAGCTCTGTATGTTTATTTTCATGCTTTTGGTCGTGTGTGGCCATAGATATGTCGATGCTGTGATGTAGCCCTGTGAGGCGATGATATTATGGGTTGTTGTGACAGGTTGGTAGTGCCAAATTACAGGGGAAACTCTGGCAAAATATTCGTAGAATCCCGAGTGTTTTAACATTCAAGGACGAATGTTCCAAAAGGGGGGAATAATGTTACACCTTGAAAATTTCTCCGTGAACGTACAACGAGTAGACCAATGAAGAGTATGAGTGTACGATGTTATACTAAGAAGGGAATGACTACCCATGAGTTTTGAAAACGCGAAGGTTGCAGATTTGCATTTTGGCCCAGTGGTCGTAAAACAGAATACGACCCGTAAAGTGATTTACGGACCGTAAAGTGCCATCGTCTTCTAACTATCAAAACTTCAACTTTCTGTCAAATGTTGAAATGGTAAAATACGACTCAGAATACGGATCGTAAATTGAAATACGGCCCATAAACTGTGACCGTAAACCACCATGACCTACAGCAAACCTTTCTGTTTCTGATATGCTTAAATACGGTCATGAAGGACGGACCGTAAACCAGAATACGACCCATAAACTGGGTTTACGGCCACTGTACACCCCGACTACTGTTCACAAAAATCAAATTTTTAAGTTAAGTATAAGGGACCCCAAGCTCATTTTATTTTATTTCTCATCTTCACAATTCAAGAACTCTCTAGAATACTCCAAAACACTTCATCCACAAGAATTCAAGAGAATCAAAGGAAAATCAAGATCAACAACACCAAATCCATGAAATCAAGAGTGTGAAACCTATCAAAGTTCATCTACACCAAGAAATATCAAAGGAAGTGAAATAGGGTTTTTGGCATAAAAGAGTGTTGTTGCTCAAGGCTTGTTCCAACACTACCCAAGGTAAGTTTGATGACCTTCTCATGATGATTGAAGCATTAATACATTGAAACACATGGAATATAGAAAAGTGTAGTAAATGGGTCATAAAATGTGAATAGTCCCATAGTTGAATGGTAGTTGGATTGCATTATGAATGTTGATGAGTTGGGAGTATAAATATGCTATAAATGACGTGTAGACCATGAAATAGGTGTGATGTATGAGAAAATGTGATGATGAGCTAAAGCCCATAAATGTGGAGAAATTGGAGAAAAATGGTGGAATGTGGTAAATGTAGATAAATGATGATTGTTGAATACAATATTGTGAACGTTGTTGTGAGCGTTTGGGAGTTAATATAGAATATGAGAAAAGTAGTATAAACAAAGGAAGTGCCGCCCAATTTTCCCTAGAAATAGTAGCGCGTTCTTATAGTTGATTAACTAACGTAAATGCGAATTCTCTTTTGAAGGTAGAAACGCGATATCGAAGGAGAACAAGCGAACGATAGCTTAGTTAAACGTCAAAGGTATGTGAGGCTAGTCCCTTCTTTCTAATGGCATGAATCTCATAGCATAATTTTCCTCCTCGTCATGAGTCCCTATATTCCGGAAAGCTAAAAGCCTATATCCATGAATGGCAATGTAAGATGAGAGATATGATATGATGATCTTAAAATGGCATGATGTTACTTATTGCTCACACTCACCTTATATGTTAGTTCCTTTAAGGTGAGGCAGGATGTTAATACTTGCTCCATAATGAAATCGGGGGATCACGACCTTACGTCACCCCGATAAAGTAAAGATGTTCATAAGCCTTATGCATGTATTATGATAAGTATGTTACGATGAGCTTATTATGGTGAGCATGTATGATGATGATATAACACCGCGCCTAGTTGGCCGGGCAGTCACCGCTAAGGCGGGCAGCTATACTATACACCATGGCCAAATGGCATGGGCAGACACCACTAGTGGGCGGCATGAGATGATACCCCGGACGCGGGAGGCCTGGACGCAGGCTAATGTTATGATTATCACACCGATCCGATATGAGCGGGCAGCTTATACATTATGCATACATGATATGATGACGAGTATGAGTAAGACAGCATGGCTTAATTATTTTATACATGACGGTTAGATATAAATGTCCCATATTGATATTTCCTTTATGTCATTGTTCTATTTCATTGTTTATGCCTCTTATACTCAGTACAATATTTGTACTGACGTCCGTTTTCTTTGGACGCTGTGATCATGCCCACAGGTAGACCGGGAGGAGAGTTCGACCCAAACCAGCAGTAGCCGTCAGCTGATTGAAAGCACTCCTTTGTTCGGAGGTGCTTATGACGATTCTTTTATGTATATTCATGTATATGTATTTCTGGGCATGACAGGGTCCTGTCCCGTCCTTATGCTTAGCACTCCAGTAGAGGCTCGTAGATGCGCAGTGTGGGTTAGATGGTCTCACGAGATGCTATTATATGTATATATTATTTTGATGACCGAGAGGCAAATGTATTTAAAGAGTATTTATGTTTCCATATAAAATATGATTTTCCTACAATTTGAGTATAAAACTGATAAAAGACCATTAAATGAGCAAGATAAGTAGTAGCACGAGTGGTGCTCGGTGGCTAGCCCCGGGTACCTGTCATGGCCCTAGCTGGGTCATGACATATATTTGTAACAAATTTACTCTTACCAACCATGCGGGAGGATTATATTAAAGAGTAATTTTTTTTACACTACAACTCATGTTCATTTTTCAATTTTGTTGAACTAAAGTTTGATCAATTGATTTTATATTTTTTAGAAAGTCATTCTAGTAGCGTATTAATTTTGTTATGAAATATGACTTGCTCATTTGGTAAGATTGTATAAGAATTGGAAAAGTTTTGGTGGTTTTCACAACTTGTGAGGTTTTTATGTTTATAAGAAAAAAATACAACTTAAGAAATTCAAATTGCATGTCCAAACAAAATTTCAACTTCAAATCACCATGGTTTCAAATCATGTTCAAACGGCTCCTAATAACCTGAGGAGCCGTTTGGACATGATTTGAAACCATGAGATGAAATACTGTTTGGACATGTAATTTAGATTTCTTAAGTTGTATTTTTCTTATAGACATAAAAACCTCACAAGTTGTGGAAACTATCAAAACTTTCACAATTCTTCTACAATCTTACCAAATGAGCAAGTCATAGTTCATAACAAAATTAATACGCTACTAGAAGACCTTTTTAAAAAATACAACATCAATTGATCAAACTTTAATTTAATAAAAAGGAAAATGTCACAAGAATAGTAATGTAACTACTCTTTAATATAATCCTCCCACATGGTACAAACATAAATAACGGTTGGTAGAAGTTAATGAGGTCGCAAATGGTTGGTGGGAGTAATTGTTAAAAATATATACTAACTTATGGGTTTTTTTTTTTTTTAAATATAAACTTATGAGTCAAATTTTATATTTAAAAGTTTTGAAATCATGATTTGAAATCTTAAATCATATCTTTTTGAATGATTTAAAATTTTATCTCATAAAATGAAATCGCATATCTAAATACTATTTCATCTGATGACTTGAAATCATGACATGAAATTTCATGATTTTGGTGGAGTGTTTCGCTGTCTATTTTGACCGACTAGTCAAATAACTTT
Source organism: Lycium barbarum (assembly GCF_019175385.1). NCBI lineage: Eukaryota > Viridiplantae > Streptophyta > Magnoliopsida > Solanales > Solanaceae > Lycium > Lycium barbarum. Next base: position 85,913,816 of record NC_083341.1, read on the forward strand.
TCTTTTATGTTTTTTGTTTCGACAAGTAATGAAACAACTCACCGCCAAGAGATTAGTTCAACCTCGGAAAAAGCGAGAGAACTACTATTGAAACTTTCAAAGGGCCACTTTCGTCATTCAACACAAAATATAGCAGCCCCTTGTCCAAGTCTCAAACCTAACAAACCACCCTTCATTCTCTCTAGTTTCTTTCTCCCAAAAACCCTACTCTCTTTCCTCCATGGCAACACCAGAAACATCACGAGAACCATGTCCAGACCGCATCCTAGACGATCTCGGTGGTGCATTCGGTATGGGTGCAGTAGGCGGTTCCGCATTCCACTTCATTAAAGGGCTCTACAATTCACCTAAAGGCGAGCGCTTAATCGGTGGCACACAAGCTGTTCGTATGAATGCACCTAGGATTGGTGGTAGTTTCGCTGTATGGGGTGGTTTGTTCTCAGTATTTGATTGTAGTATGGTTTATGTTAGACAAAAAGAAGATCCTTGGAACTCTATTTTTGCAGGTGCTGCTACTGGTGGGTTTCTTCAGATGAGACAAGGTGTAAGGGCTGCTTCAAGGTCTGCGGTTTTTGGTGGGGTTCTTCTTGCGCTTATTGAAGGTGCTGGTATTATGTTGAATAAAGCTATGGTTGCTCCACAAGAAGCTCCTATTTTTGTTGATGATCCTTTAGGGCTACCTGGTGGGCCCTCTGTTCATGGTAATCAGGTTCCACAAGAAGAAAACGCGTCGTCGTCCTCGTGGTTTGGAGGAGGGTGGTTTGGTCAAGGAAAGAAAGAGGAAGAGAAGAAGAGTGGTGGTGGATCATCAAAAGTGGAGATTTTGGAGAGTTTTGATTCACCTATGCCTCCCACTTTTGAATTTAAGTGATTTGATTCAATCAAGTTACCTTGTTTTGGTTGAATATTATATTGTCTTGATGGAAACAATTTAAAGCACTGATCTTTGTTGTAGATTAAATGTGTTTCGCTTTGTAGGAGTAGGAATTAGTTTCACAATGTGATTTTCTTGATTTTTGTTACTGAGATTGATATGTTCTGTTACTTTTGAATGCAAGTGAAATTACAGATGATGTGATTCAATCAAGTTACCTCTTTTGGTTGAATGTTATGGGAAAGAACGATTTTGTCTTTAATGGGAACAACTTAAAGCAGTGATCTTTGTTGTAGAATAATAAGTGTTTGGCTTTGTAGGAATAGGAATTAATTTACAATTGTGATTCTTCTATTATTCTTGGTTTTTGTTACTGAGATTGATATGTTTTTGTTACTTTAATCTTTCAATAGGGAATGCAAAAGTCTGAAAGACAATAAATTTTATGTGCTTGTTTAGAAGTGGCTGTTCATTCAATTGAGTTTAGGGATTGTTTATTACTTCTCAGAGTTGATTTTCTCAAAGTTGCAGGCAGTGTTGGACATGTCCCTGTTTATTATGGTTGCCTTGGTCATTTTTGTTTTTGTCGGTTTTTAGCTTGTTATGTATTGCTGGAGCTTCTACAATGGAAGAGAATTTGGTGCAAACTTGTGCATAGACCTTTATGTAAATCTGCAGTTTGGAGGTGAATGAATGTACTTATGTTACTTTGAGTGCAAACTTTTGGAAATAAGGACACTTTAAGCTTAGCTTAACATTGCATGTCTTTCAACTCGGTTATAGGGTAGAATCCTAGCTGAGAGACTGCAGCTTTAGACAGGAGCATACTCATGGGCTTTCAGATATCTATAGGACTCAGTTTCTATGAGCAGATAAAGGGAAATTGGGCAAACCCTATTGCTGCTCTGGCTAGTGCAGTGGCAGTCACAGTCCTCATGTCCACTATCTATTTGAATCCCCTTCTTCTTCCCCCAACAAACCAGGGAAAAAGTCGACAATCATGGCAACTCACAGCTTGACTCTCACAATATCCCTTCTTCTCATGCTCCTCTTCTCCACATTATCCTTTCCATCGAAACCTACGATGAAAACTACAGCACTCACCGTCGAACCGACGATGAAGTTGCGGCGCTGTACATTGGTAACGTTTGCCATCATGGCCTGTGTATGGGTAGTCTTCTTCAGTGTCATTTTTATGATGAAATCAAAGGCATAGTCCATAAAACCGCCATTGCAACCTTCATCATAGGAAGTATCACCATCTACCAGCTCTTGCTCCGATAATCACATCACCAGTTACTATGGATATACTGCTTCAACAAAAGCAAATGCAGACAATGCCCACCAACTCCCATAGCTTCCTTGATCCTTAACACCAACAACGCCACCTTTTTCTCTCCCGTCTACTGATTCCGGCAAGTTATCCCAACTTTGGGCTTTTGTTCTTTGACAACCTCCGACGGTCAGAGGAACTCTTTTCGTACCCAAGTAAATTGACCTGTACTCCTCGCTAGTCAGATGGGCAAATTTCGTCAATCTGAGCTTGTAATGTAATTAAAGTTATCCTTGAAGATCTGAAACCGCTTGTCTTTCTAGTCTAACGCATCGTACGAGTAGAACTCTTTTCCAAATAAGAGTTACAAGCTCGGATTGACGGAATTTGCCCATCTGACTAACAAGAAAGGGTTGGTGGTGGTGTTAAGGATCAAGGAAGTTGTGGGAGTTGTTGGGCATTGTCTGCAATTGCTTCTGTTGAAGTAGTATATCCAATAGTAACTGGTGATGTGATATCAGTATTGGAGCAAGAGCTGGTGGATTGTGATACTTCCTATTATGAAGGTTGCAATGGTGGTCTTATGGACTATGCCTTTGATTTCATCATAAAAATGACACTGAAGAAGACTACCCAACACAGGCCATGATGGCAAATGTGACCAATTAATTAAGGAATAATGGCCAAGGTTGTTACAGTAGATGGGTATGAAGATGTTCTCGCTAATAATGAAAAGGAAACCCTCCTCCCCCCCGCCGGCCCGGAGTCCAATCTCCCATCAAGCCACGCACAGCTTGTGATGATTATTCTGAGATCACCACTTGCTGCTGTATCCTTGAGTACTATATAACTCTTGCTTCTCTTGGGATGCGGCCCTTTTGAAGGAGCTACTTGCTGTAGAGACCCCTATAGTTGCTGCCCACCCGACTATCCTGTTCGCAACGTCACTTGCTCTATTAACAAGGACAACCCATCGGGAGTGAAGGCAATGAAGCACATTCTTGAACAACCAATCGGGGCGTTCAGAAATGGAGGGGAAAGGAGAACTTTTTGAAATTTTACAAGCACCAATACTGTGGAATGAGGTGAAAGAGCAAGGTTAACAGAGGATGTAAAAATTATGCTGATGCTTGCTAGGGTGTGCAAAGACCAGTTTAACCGATAAACCGAACCAATAAAAACGCTATTGGTTTATCGATATCGGGTTATTGGATTAACGGTTTTGTAATTTTGTTTTATTGGGTTATCGGTTCGGTTTCCGGTTTTAAGGATTTAGTTACTGGTTAAACCGATAACCCAGTAAGCTTATATTAAAATTACATTTTTATCCATAATTATATATTAGTGGCTTTAAATTATAATTTTTAAATACACCCTACTTCTAAATTACTTACCGCAGGCACACTTATTCTAGTTATATTCTCTCAATTCTCAATTCTCATACGAACTAGGACTTGCGACGCTTCTCTCCCTCACTTCGCAAACGAAATCAGGGCTTGCGAGTTCTCTCAGTTTTGGATCTTTGAAGTTGCTGGTTTGGTGTTGCTAATGCTTACTTTTTGCATTTTATAGTTTGTCTTGTTGCTTGTGTTTTTTCTAAAGAAGTTGGGCTTGTTTATGAACAAATTTACTAAGAATTGCCCTTGTTTTATTTTTGAAAGATTGCTATAGTGCATTTTATAGCTTTTGTCTTGTAATTTGTGTAGACCTGTATGCATGAAGACTGTATATATGAACAAATGAAAACAAGACAAAGCAAAAAATAAAATAAAAAATTAATAGAGCATTTTCTTATCGGTTAAACTAAAAATCGAACCGTTAAAGGACCGAAAACCGAACAACCGAAAATCAATAACGATGGTTTTGATTTAGCGTATTTACAAACCGATGAACCGAACTGGTAATTCACAAAACTGAACCGAACCGATCGATAAGCACCCCTAGATGCTTGGCTTGACAACCTCGTTGGTGAATCGATTTGCAGACCTCATTTTCCAGCAGAAGTTGTTCAAACAGATAAATGCATAATCCTTAAAAGATGTTGATTAATGATTTGTATATATTGCTTTGTTGATGGCACTGCAATTTGCACGTGGAACTGCTTGTCGACGCCAATGCTACATGCTTGTTGACCCTTTTCCTTTTTGCAAATCCTGCTTTGGGATTTCTGTTGTTTCAGAAACCCTCTTTCAATTGTTTTCTTGCTCACACGATTAGCAGGCGACAAGGAACTGCAATTTTGTTATTTATGCCGAAATTGTACATACATCATTTGATAATTCATTTGAGTTAATAATTAAATATTTATAGATATTTAATGAATTTCTTAATATATATTAATACTTCGAGAAAGTTACTGTGAACCCATATCCTTTTTTTTTTGATGAAGTACTGTGAACCCATATCCTATAAGCTAGGACCGCTACAGTCACCAATTAACTGGCCGCAAGAAATGTCAAACGTTCAACAAATATACAGGAGCAAATTGATCCTTGATTATCTACAAACAAGGGAAATTTCCAGCTACTTCTCTACTAAGTTCTATTGGCAACAGTAAGTTTGGTAAAAAGATCGAAGAAAGTAGACAAACTGTAAAGCGTTGCGAATTACTTCAAACATCAAAATGAAGAGCGAGTTCGGATTCAACCCTTCCAAAATTGTAGCAAATGTTGTTTGCACCTGCATTTAATTCATCACTCCAGAGGCAAAGCCAAATCCAACAAGTAAAAACATGTACACTATGGACTCCATTCCTGGGTTGATGCTGGTTATTACTTTTGGGACATCTTCATTGTGGGGATTTCAAAATATAACTACTATTCACAACCAGCTTCATCACAGTTCCTAGACAAATTACTCTTCTTGAAGAATCACTCATGAATTACGATGTAGCATTTCAGCATTCAATGTACAGATATCCTTTAGTAACAAAAGACCAGACCTTTACCAAAAAGTATTGATTATCCACCCAGTTCTGCACGAGTTGGAATTACAGGTACAAGAAAATTCCCAAACGGAGAATCAAAGATTCTGAAATTGCCTGTGCAGCCATCTTGATGTGCTTGAGCTACTGCAAAATTCCTAGCCTGTTGTATCTTGGGATTAATGCTGTTTGTTTGTGCTGCAATCATCTACACGCACACACCAAATTTTGGATATCGCAACTTAACAAGCTTATAACAAAAGAATCAACCATGTGTAAGACATACCATAGGTTTATCGCTAGACGTTGCATCTATTGCTTTCTTTTTTGGTGGTGGGATGAAGGCCCTGCAGCAAGAATAGGCTAGAGTTGAGTAGTTTCTTGAAATAAAAACTAACAAATGTCATAGACACTCATACTGTTCATCAAGTTATCTTTTTACTCTTCTAATCAAGAAACTTGTTTTCTTATCATAATGGCAAACTTCACATCTCAATATTTTGAAGTAATATTAACAAATATAATCTTTATATAATTAAAACTCGATGTACCATATTTAAATTTTCTACTTTTAGCACTTCAACTTTACTTACAAACCTTTCGACCAATATTATAATTATTTATTAAACAAACAATTTCTCTTAGGGGTCATTTGTTTTATAGAGCAGTTATGCAGGGATTAATGAACAAGAATTGTAATATAGGGATTCATAATGCAAGAATTTATAATGTAGGGATTAGTAATTGTAATGATCTAATGGGAGAAGAGTGAAATAGGGTTAGGGATTTCAATTTCAATCCCAATTGATTAGCTGAATTGGGGGAAATGAGTCGGTGTATTACTACTACTTAGAAGAGGGAGTTTGGTCGTCCCTCTTCGTCGTCCGTTGATGGGCCCCATTAAAAAAAAAAAACTTTTGGGCCCTATATTAAACAAGCCCTAAAAAAAAAAAATTGTAAAAAAAAAAATTGTGGATACCATATATATTGAACTAATATTTAAAAAAAATTGTGGGCCCATATTAAATACCAACCAGTATTATAAAAAAAAAAAGTGAATCCCATATTTAAAAAACAAACAATGTTAAAAAAAAAAAAGTGGGCCCCATATTAAACACAATGCGTATTCGTGGCAAACACTAATATAATAAAGTTTTAGATACGGAGCACAAATTACAATGTTATATCAATCGTGTTTTGAACATAGTACATATAAAAAAAAAAATGGGCCCCATATTAAACAGGCCCATAAAAAAACAAAATTGTAAAAAAAATAAAATTGGGGGCCCCATATATATTAAATAACAACTAATATTAAAAAAATGTGGGCCCCATATTAAACACTATCCAGTATTAAAAAAAAAAAAGGTGGAACCCACCACATCCAAACTCACGGGAAAAAAAAAGTGAACCCCATATTAACAAAATCAAGTAATATTAAAAACAAAAGTGAATCCCATATTAAAAAAACAAACAATGTTAAAAAAAAATGTGGGCCCCATATTAAATACCGTGCGTATTCGTAGCAAACACTAATATAATAAAGTTTTAAATACGGAGCACAAACTACAATGTTATATTAATCGTGTTTTGAATATAGTATCCCATATTGACAAAATCAAGCAATATATAAAAAAAAAAAAATGAATCCCATATTAAAAAAATAAACAATGTCAAAAAAAAAAAGTGCAGACTTTGTATTCTTAGCAAACACTAATATAATAAAGTTTTAGATACGGAACACAAATTACAATGTTATATCAATCGTGGAACATAGTATATATAAGAAAAATAAAAATTGGGCCCCATATTAAACAGGCCCATTAAAAAAATTGTAAAAAAAAAATTGTGGGCCCTATATATATTAAATAACAACTAATATTAAAAAAATATGGGTTCCATATTAAACACCATCCAGTATTAAAAAAAAAAAAAAGTGGAACCCACCACATCCAAACTCACGGGAAAAAAAAGTGAACCCCATATTAACAAAATCAAGTAATATTAAAAAAAAGAAATTGTGGGCCCCATATTAAACACCGTGCGTATTCGTAGCAAACACTAATATAATAAAGTTTTAAATACATAGCACAAATTACAATGTTATATTAATCGTGTTTTGAACATAGTATCCCACATTGACAAAATCAAGCAATATATAAAAAAAAATAAAAAAAAATGAATCCCACATTGTGGGCCTTATATTAAACACCATCCAGTATTAAAAAAAAAAGTGGAACGCACCACATCCAAACTCACTGGAAAAAAAAAGTGGACCTCATATTAACAAAATCAAGCAATATTGAAAAAAAAAAGTGAATCCCATATTTAAAAAACAAACAATGTTAAAAAAAAATGTGGGCCCCATATTAAACACCATGCGTATTCGTAGCAAACACTAATATAATAAAATTTTAAATACGAAGCACAAACTACAATGTTATATTAATCGTGTTTTGAACATAGTATCTCATATTAATATAATTCAATTTGTTATAATTCACACAGCTGGAAACAGATCAATTAACGAATTGCTGGTATATTCTCAACTCCTATTCCAAATTCTCTTTCTCTCAACACAGATTCTTTCTTCATCTTCCTCACATCAATTCTTCTTCTATTGCAGGCTTATGCACCATTGGAGACTGTTTCTAAGCTCGGTGGATTGTAATAGAGTTAGGAACTGTAACCATTGTTTTAAAAGGCAGTGTTAGGACTCGCCCCGGGGCTCGCCTCGAGGCAGGACAGTGGCAAAACGCTCTGGGGCTAACGTGCGGGCTTAGTTCCTATGAGGCTTACACCCTAAGCGCCCAACCGTACGCCCTAAACACGCCTAACGCCCAACGCTCGCCTAACAGTTCTTACACAAATTATATTTTAAATTCCTTAATTAAAATCATTCACCCTCATAATTGTTTAACAAAATAATGATACTTAATAGTTTTTCATCTATAGAAATAGAAGATTGGGTGTAACTCATATAACAAGTCGTAGTATTGGATATTTACTATTTGAGAACGTCGTGAGGGTGAATATCACTTAATTTAAAAAAAAAAAAAAAAGCACACATAGCGGAATTGTACATTTTCACTTGTCATTGGTCATAAGTCCTATGTATCAGAATTATCATATAATTTTATTTTTTGTTCATGAAGAAGTTATGTTTTAATTGTAATATTGATTATTTTCTTATAGGGAGATAAAATGAATAGTATGATAGTAATAGTGTTTTAAGAAACTAAGTTTTTTTCCGTGTTTGAAAGTTAAAATGTTAGAATTGATTTGCATTTCATAATAGCTTTTATTTCATTGTATTGTTTATACTTGTAAAATTATGTTATATATAATTACAAGTTATAAGCGGTGTATAATGGATTGCTTTGATCATTTTTTTGTGAGGATCAACGCGCGCGCGCGTGCACACACAGATATATATATATATATATACAGTTTTCTTTTATTTTTTTTATGTAATTTTACCTATTTAAAAATATTTATTGTAATTATATTATTTTAAGAAATACTAAAAATTAAATACCCATGGGGTGTACGCCCCGTGCCTCGAGGCTTACGCCTCGTCGAGGCGTATGTAAAACGCCCCGCCTTTTGAAACACTGACTGTAACCATTTCCCATATATCAATAAAATCCCCTATTTCTGTTAATTTCAGTACAAGTTGATTACAATTCATAAGTAAATCATTACAGTAATCCAAGGATATTAATCCAGGCACAAATAATGCATGAATTGTAATGCAGAGATTAAAGTATGTGTTTTTCTTTACTTATTTTATGCAAATTGTTTAATACACGAGGGCTAATTTGATCATTTTAGTTGTTTTGATCCATGTATTACTAATCTCGTACTCTTGTTCCACCTTCTATCCCCCATAAAATAAAACATAGATTCCTACATAAATTATACATGTGTTATCTATGCAGGCAACAAAAATGACAACCAAATAGTGCATTGTAATGCTAATTTTATGCAAGTATCAAAAAGGTAACAAACACTGCATTACTATTGATAGATCTTACGCAACCATTATACACCTTATACATTCAATGAAAGGAGCCCTTAACTCCCTGCTAATCAAGTGGATTATCTATTATGAGAGGGGATAGCATGTGTGAAGCGTCAACAAGTTGGATATCCAGCAATTATGTTATACTTATAAAAGCATACTCCCCTGTTTCTGCAAAGAGAATGCTAGTTCTGCTGGATTGGTTTCAAACTCGGCCAAATGGAGGACATAAATTCAGTTTACCCGCAACAATCTGTTAGCTACTAAATAGCTTTCTAACCAGTCAAGGTTGGATTTGCTTTCGATTTAGTTGTTGTTAGCTGGCCCTATGTGTGAAACCTTTACTTGACCCAGGGGAGTCTTCCTCCAATGAGAATAACTAATGTTTTTGGGCAAGACAAGAAAGGATTTCCTGCTTTAGAGCAATATTCTGTTGTTTCAGTTGTTTAAGCTTCATCAAGAGTATTTATGTTTCTATAACAGGAGTATTGATATTTAAAATCCTAAAAGAAACAAAGAATTCAGATCAAGCAGACCTAACAAAAACGGAATACTTCTCAACTATCTGTCGTCATTAAACTTCCTCCCACTCACACATAGTAACTCTCAGCTCATGTGCTTTAGAGCAAACATCTCTAATGCTGAATTTTGGGTAGCCACACCTATTCTTTTACATGTATTCACCAGTTTGTCATTGTATAATAATAATTTTTCCAAAAGAGAATTTTTCAGTAATCAAAAGAAGCATGTATAGTTTTTCTAATAATTAGTTGCTGATTTCACAATAAAAATAAATAAATTAGTAACTGATTGCTTCTCAAAAGAATGTTACTGATTTCTATGATGTAGAGAAAAACATCAAAAGATGCTTTCATCAAAATATAACATCTCAGAGTGGTTGAAATTAGGGTGAGATCTTGTCTATAAGTTGCAACATAGAACTAGTCAATGCACAAGACTTTGAAAAATGAGAATAGTTAATCAAGATTCAACACAAGGGAGGTACCAAGATGAAGCGACAGTTTTAGAAAGAAACCTTACGGTGGCATTATGTAATTAACCGTTAGATAAAAGACATCAGTGACCTCAGGACCTTGGTACAGTGATAAGAGCGTATGTAATTGTGATGTGTGGGTTAGACACACGCCACGGGTTCGAACTCTCTCGCGGACAAAAGCCTGGTATTTAAGTGGGGAACGGTAGAGGGCAGCCGATTATCCACCAGTTCTGAACTGTGTGCCACCGACTCTCAGGAATTTCTTAGTTATAGAAAAAAATAGATAAAGGACATTATTGGATTAACCCGATATAAAAGTAATCGCCAAGACTGCATGAGCTAACCAAGTAAAAGTTACATTCCTACAAATAATGATAGTGAAGAACAACATTCTTTTTTCATCTCCTCAAATCAATAACTAAACAAATAACGAGAAAAACAGTAGCATACAGTAGAAGACTTTAACAACTGCACGAGACACTTAACTGATTGCATACCAAAATTATAGACTTATACCAACTATTAAATTGCGTGAACAACTCTAAAAGCTTTTAGATAAGATGGTTTGCATAATTAAACACGGTACGAAAGCAAATAGAGGTTTCAAGTCTCAACCCCGCAAATCAATGAAAATATTTCCACATAACTCAATCCTAAAAAAAGAATCAGTACTATAAAGGCATAGAGTAGACCTAAATAAATAAACAATAAGTGACATATCTCTAAGCAGAGGCGAGGTGCACCACTAAAAAAGAAGAAAAAAAAAATTAAATGGGAATTGATCCTTAACCTCTTGGTAAATAAATTAGAATTAAACCAAGTGCACCATTCAACCTTTTTGTAGCATGGGCACCAGCAGATAATATTATATCAATTCTAGAAAATATGCACATAAATACTTAATTTTACCGAGAGACCATGGGTTCAAGTGCCCAATTTAATACATAAATTCGCCCTTGTGTGCACATGAACCCATGGTCCTCCATATATTTTAAAAAAGAGATAACGGTCAAAAATACACCTCAAGTATCACATTTTTTTGAGCTTCCTACCTAAACTATCACCAACTAATTTGCAAAACACACCTCAACTATCAGTTGTTCACTTTTTCTACCTGAGCTATCATCAACTAGTTTGCAAAACACACCTCATTAAAAGTGAACAACTGATAGTTGAGGTGTATTTTGCAAACTAGTTGTGATAGTTTAGGTAGGAAACTCTCACACCTGTTCAGGTAGGAAACTAAAAAAAAGTGATACTTGAGGTGTGTTTTTGATCATTATCTCTTTTTAAAATTGGTATAATATTATCCGTTGGCACTGCTATAAGAAGGCTAAATGGTGCACTTGGTTGAAAGGTTGAGTTATTTAGCTAGAGGACCAGGGATGAATTCCCACTTAATACAATTTTTTCCTTTTTTTTTTGTTTTAGTGGTGTACCCATGTTCTAGAAATCCTACATTCGCCTCTGCGTGCACCGTAATTTACATAGTAAACTCACCCATGTCTTTAAGAATTTAGCTTTAGGACGAGATAGTTCACATAATTTAGTAGCAATTGTCCCTTTATCACACTATGTTTAGCATAATATCAAGGAGACTAGAATGCTTTTTTTTTTTCTTGTGACTTCCAAAATAAGTGGCAGAGAAGCAATTTAGCATTGCATATTAGGTTATGAATAATGAATTTGCAAACTAGCTGAATAATGGCTACTGATAATCAAAGTAAAAGTCAATTAAATTGATTACCTGCGAGGAGGTTCACTTTCGATTTTCCTTCGCTTCGGTTCAGAAGACATGTCACACTTCTCTCAAATTGAGCCCTACCACACCCTTAAAGGCCCCTGCTTTTTAATATCAGAAGATGCTCTACTTGGTTCTTCTTGATTATCTAATGGTCCGAATGGAGACCATTACTATTAAAGAAGAAATTCCACAAACTGTTCTTCGAATGGGTGGTCTAATATTTTACCTTATTTTGAAGTAATTGCACTGTTTGTCCTTCAAATAAACTGGTCTTTGATTTTTGGCGAGTTTGGGGTTAAAATAATCGCTTATCTATCGGAGTAAGTTTATTTTGGTCCCTCAACTATAATCCTGAGCATATTTAATTTCTTATCTATGAGAGTAAGTTCATTTGGTCCCTCAAATATAACCTTGAGCATATTTAATCCCTTAACTATGCTAAAGTGGAGCCCTTTTGGTCTCCCTAACAGAATCCGTTCAGAAAGTAATGGTGCTAAACCCCTATGACACTCACGTGACTCGTAAGTGTCACGACCCAACTAGTGGGTCATGACGGGTACCCGGAGCTGACTACCGAGCACCACTCATCATGCTATCTATCATGCTCAACCGGGACATACATCATTCTCACCACATGACTTATCACGAAACAATCTCCAAATATCTTCCCAAAATATGTGTATACGCATAAGCCCACGAGGCTACAAAAATGATGTACAGAATATACAAGGAAGGAGTCACTTAACATCTACAACCCACACATAAGTATCTACGAGCCTCTAACTGAAGTACTGAAATCATAAAGGCGGGACAGGACCCCGGCATGCCCCAATATGTTCACAAAAGAATATACCAAGAAATAGCGACTCCGAAGTAGTGAAGTGCTCCTGCAAATCTGCTGAGAAAGCTCCTAAGCGTCTGCGCCGTCTTCCTGTCTACCTATGGGCATGAACATAGCGTCCATAAAAGAATAAGGACATCAGTACGAACAATGTACTAAGTATGCAAGGCATGTACAATAGCATAATAAAGAAACGAGTGAGCATAAGATAAAGAACAAACCTGTAACTGATTGCCTCTTAAGGCGGAGTCATGCATGCTAATTTTTATAATAAAAATAATATCATATCATACATATATATAAGTTTCCCGACCATATAGGTACGATGTGATCATCATTAGCCCGCGTCCAGGCCTCCCGCGTCCGGGGCGTAAGCTGCCCACTGCAGTGGTGTGTCTGCCCGGCTATGTAGACACGGTGTGATCATACATGAAAATAACATAAAGCATGCATGAGAGCCCAAATGAAAGCTATGACTTTATCGGAGTGACGTAAGGTCGGTAACCTCCGATACATTATGAAATAGTCATCGTCGCTACGTCTCACTTTGAAGGAACTAATATCATGAGGTGAGACAACAATAAGAAACAACATCAATGAAATCAAAAAGATGGGATCATCAAGCCCATATTAGCATCATCTCATAGGCTTCGGAATCTCTGAAATAGCATCATTATCATGGACCATATCTCATCTTTATCTCATAGGAAACTCTTAAGACTCATGAACTTTCAACTCTTAGGATATAATAAGATCATGGAATATAGAAAAGAGATCATAGCATAGAAGTCATGCCTCTGAAAGAAGGGGACTAGCCTTACATACCTTTACGTCTTCTTAACTTTATCAACTAAACGTTTTCCTTCCAAGCTCACGATTCTACATCTAAGAGAATTGTACTAAGGTTAGATTATTAGAAATGCGTTTAAGTCTAGGCTAAAACGACTAAGGACTAATGAAAATTGGGCAACACCTCCTTTGTTTCTACAACTTTCCCCATACAATAAACAACTCCTAAACATCCATGACAGCACCCATAATATCATAATCAATAGATTCTTCAAGTTAAACATTGTTTACTTCTCAAATTCACCTTCAAATCATCCATAACCATGACTATACTATAACGTCATATTTATTCTTCACATAACACTTCTTTAACGTCATTAGCATCATTTAGAACAAGATTATACTCACCTCATTCTAAGAATCATGATTCACATTAACTTACTACTCAAAATACCATTTTCTCCATATTTGAACTCATATTCTACTTTCTTCTCTAACTCAAGTCCTTCAACCACTCAATACTCTTAATAACATGAAATGAACACAAAACTCACCTTTGAATATGTAGGAATGGGATTTGGATGAAAATACTTCACTTGAAGAAAACCCCAACTTCAATACCAAATGAATTCTTGGCTTCTACCAACCCTAGTGGGCCTCTCTTGCATTTAATCCCCTTGATTCTTGGTAATTACTCCTTGTTTTCTCTTGGATATGTGCTCATATGGTGTATGGAATATTCTAGAGGTCTCATGAAGTGTGGAGAAGGTGAAGTCTGAAAAAAATGAAGACAAGGGTCGTCTATTTATAACTGAAACTGGAAGGTTCCAGAGAAGCGGTTTGACGAGCGGGTCGACGGTCCGTTGACTTGCTTCGTCGACTTACGCTTGTAAATCCCTAATTGCAGAAACATGTTGACGGTTGGGTCGACGTGTCGATGGCCCGTCGACAGTGACTGGCAGAATTTCCTGATTCAGTTAAGATTTCGTCGGTTCGATCCGTTCAGCTTCTAACTCCATACTTTACCCAGAATACCTACCGATACCTTTGTAACCAGTGTACAACACTTTATGTCCCCAAACTCGGGCACGGGTCTCCATTCTCATGACATACTCGACTAGAAAATCATTAGTTCTACTATGACAAAGACGAGGGGCGTAACAGTAAGAGGCTAAATTCATCGGACAAAATGAAAAGCAGAGTAATGACATTTCTCTAAAAAATGCAACTCATATAAAATATTAGCAAAGCAACTCGTAATATTTGGATCGTATGGTTGGTAATCAACTCTTAAACGACAATTTGACAGCACACATGGAACCGTTCCATTTATTTTGAAAGCATGGGAATATAATGTTTTTTTTTTGTTAAATATTAAAAAAAACGTAAAATTCTCTTTAACAACTGTTATAAATTATCTTGATAATTGGTGTAACCGCTCAAATTTTTTCGGAAGCATGTGAATGCAAGTGTCAATACATTAGATAAAGTTTTTCCGTGTTTTAAAAGATCAACTTCGTCTTGTTCCAACCAATTAAACCTTTCTACGGCGAGGCTAGGGCTTTTTCTGGTGAAGTATTTCTTCGTATAAAGTTTGGGGGAAAGGCGAAATAGTTTAGTATTTTTGTCCGATAGATTTAGCCTTTTACGAGTCACATGAGTGTCACAAGGGTTTAGCACAGTTACGTTTTGAACGGGTTCTGTTAGGAAGACAAAAAATGCTCCACTTTAGCATAGTTAAGGGATTAAATATGCTCAGGGTTATATTTGAGGGACCAAAATGAACGTACTCTCATAGATAAGGGATAAAATATGCTCAGGGTTATATTTGAGGTACCAAAATGAACCTACTCCTATAGAGAAGGGATTATTTTAGCCCAAAACTCATTTTTGGCCTTCAAATGGGCTAGTCTTCTAGGCATTAGTTGTTCGGAAAAGGGTTATATATATCCCTGTACTATCTCGAAATAGTTGTACCCATCGCCCGTTTCATTTTTTGATGACATATACCCCCCCCCCCCCCCCCCAACACCACTACTATCTTTTTTTAATATAAATACCCCTGCGTCTAACAACTCTTGCGTCTAACAACTCCTGTAACAGAGACACGTGGCATGATCTAAACGCCCCATTTTTTTTCCTTTTTATTTAATTAAAATTCCCAGGCCCCCAATTCTAACACCCAAATGTTATAACCCGAACTTGTAACCTATTAGAAATCCATACATAATTAAGGGATCGCATGGAAAACCGGTGGTGCGATGGAGTTTGGCGGTGATTTTCAGCCGAGGAACTAGGGCTATGGAGGAAAATCAATATCTCTAATGTCTACTCAATGTGCTTAGTGTGTATTCTCTGTTCCGTATGTGTGTGACCTTCTCTCCGTGCTCTCTTGATTTTTGTCACTGTACAAATGCCCTATCTAATTAAACCATATGAAATCGTTTGTATCAGTGCAATTGTGTGATATATATCTATCTATGTGTGTTCTGTCAAAGCCCCTCCACGTAAGGAAATGGATACTCCCCATACGAACTTTACCTTTCGAATCTCCACTCTCTTCCTCCTCCCCGCCATTCACTTCTATAACCGGCAAGAATTTTACACCCATTTATTGTTCATTTTCAGAAATTGAAGAGGCCTTTAATTCTCTAAGTCCCCGCCCAAAAAAATACCTAGCTTATAAAATAATTGTTCAAAAAACTTAAGCACAGCGAACACAGATGAAAAGAGAGAGAAGAGAGAACAAAAACATAGAATCAACTGCAGATCATAACTGAGTATGGGTCGTGGGTTCGGGTTATAATATTTGGGTATTAGAATTGGGGGTTTGGGTATTAGAATTGGGGGTTTGGGTATTTTAAATAAACAAAAAGAAAAAAACAGATGGGGCATTTAGATCATGCCACGTGTCCCCGTTAAAGGAGTCGTTGGACGCAGGGGTATATATATTTAAAAAGATAAGGGTGGGGGTATATATCATCGAAAAGCGAAACGGGCAATGGGTACAACTATTTCGAGACAGTACAGGGGTATATATAACCCCTTTCCTTAAATTCTTTAAGGGAGCTAGCATAACTTGTGGATATTATGATGCGTAACTTATGTCCCTCTAGGCATAAATTCGACTTTGAAGGGAAAAAATTAAAGACCGGCATAAAATAGGGATAAAAGTGCAAATAACCCCCTTATTTTTAAGAGAAAGGTCACAACTAGCTTTTCGGCCAAAACTATTGACAATTGGATGGCCCAAGTTGCTCCAAGCCCATTTCGTAGCCTCTAAACTAATCCAAACGCTAGCCAAAAATTAAATAAGGATGCTTTTAAACACAAACTAACCCGAGAAAATCACTGATCTGAAAAATATCTTTCTACACGATTTGCCTCATGCAATCGCGCTTTGAGAACGAAAACTTCAACCTATAAAAGGCATAAAAAATGACCGTAAATTCAATTTGCAACAAAATCTAGGGTTTCTAAGGAGTAAAATTAGCATAGAGCTTTACAAAAATAGTTGATCTGTAAAGCTTTTCACGTAAATTGCGGCCGCAAATCACATTGATTGAGTTGATTTTGTTCTGAAATTGCGGAATTAATACATAATAATGTCTTCTGTTGCAAATACGACTCCAATTTTGGTTCCAATTTTGATACAACATGGTGGTAATTGGTTAAACAACAATGATTTTGTTAATTACAATATCAACGGAATTATGATCTATTCATATTGTAGTTATGAGTATTTTGTTGATGAGATATACAAGCAATTAGGTAGGGATCAACTACAACTTTAATGGAGATTAAGTAATTGGTAAGGGCTAGACCAATGCCTATATACAGTGATATGAGTGTCTGATTATATATGGCGATGAAGAAACAAAACCTAGATATCAATGAATATTCATCCACCATGCATAACATTGAAAAATGCTACTGAATGTTCAAATTGTAACTTGGTGGGAACAACTTCAGCTGCTATACAATATCAGGAGATAGAAGGAGTACATATTCCTCCAATGGCTATAGTTGATTAGGGAAGTGACGATGATTTTCAGGACATAGCAATGGAGGAGAACATAATACAACATCCACTTCATAAGGAAATTGCACAAGGTCAATTGTATTGGGACAAAGATACAATATCTAGTGTAATGAAGCACTACACAATACGAGAGAGATTTCTATTTATAGTCGACAGATCATTGAAAACAAGGTATGATTTCTATCTGTAATGTATAGAAACTGTATAATTCTTGTATAAATTTGTATCACTAATCATGTACATGTCATAATTTGCACGATCAAATATCTATCCTACGTTGTGCCTGATTTTCACCTAGAGGATAGACCAGGTTTCCAAGTTACGTTTGCAGAACAATGAAGAACAGAAAAGTAAGGACATAGTATTTTTTACGCGGAACCACCCAACTCATAAAGGTGAAAAACCACGACCTATACCTCTTCAGGATTTGACCCGATACTCCACTATCATTGTGAGCCGCAACAAATTCACATTACAAACTCTGCAACCTAGGAACTAACTCTAATTCCTATCTCAATAATCTCCCTACACTATTGAACCCTCCTCAAGTTTCCCTCAACTTGAAGCTAAATTTGACAAGTGTTTATACCTATTAAAAATGCTTCTATGAAAGATATAAAGGTTCAACGCAATAAACAATCCTAATACAAGAAGATTCTAGACTTGGATACTGTATGACATTGCTCAATGAAACAAGTTCTTCAATCTTATCCTTCGTATCAGGTCGCACTTCAGGAATCAGAACTCACAAATATTGCTTTTACTTTATTTGCTCAAATTCTACTTTTCTTTCTATGTAAGTGCGTGACTTTCTTCCAAAGTAGAATTATATATATATATATATATATATATATATATATATATATATATATATATATATATATATATATATATATAAACCTGCTTGATAAGGCCCAAGAGGAGATATAGTGCTTGAGTTGACTTTAATCTCTTACTTGTCATGCTGATTCATATATGATCTTTAGGAGTCTGAAGCTTAGCTCACATAATCTTCCAAATACTCCTATATCTTTTCCGCCAAGTCTTTATCTCAAAATCTTTTAATTCAAGAGTTTTACTCGCAGCAGGACTCTGAGATGAAACATGTTCATGGAACAGGTTCATTCACCTGGTTTATTCATTTTGTCTGACATCTGAATCTGAGATGGAACATGTTCATAGACCTGTTTTATTCACCTTTTTCATTCACTTTGTCAATCATCAAAACATACCAGTGCCACAAATTCTCCCTTTTTGATGATGACAAACCTATGTTCCTGATGCCTTCTGTGTAACCTGTTCCAAACATTTCTCAGCCTAGAAAATGAACCACTAAGATGAACCAGGCTAGTACAGTTGGGTTATAAACACTACACAATATACATCTACACCCTTCTGGCATCATTAAAAAGTTGCTTCATTTTAGTTAAAGATCAATTGACTGCTTGTTAATATAGAACTCATGGCCACTTGGCTATCACATATACAAACATAATAGAAACACTTGCTCAATTTCTATCTATCATGAACATTCACACAAAATGACACAAATTTATAGACAAAACAAACAGTTTTCATTAAGCAGATATTGTAGCACCAACCCATGGACAGTTAAAAACAAATATATAGGTCAATCAACAACAAAAAACATAGGATGAGATTCATTAAAAGCAGGGGCTAGGGACCACATAAGGAAGATAAGATAATGAATACTAAGAGGAAATATTGGAGGTCGAAGAAGAATCTTTGGTGAGAGATTTGACCAAGTCTTGTATAGTCTTGGTGTTATCTGCTCTCTCCTTATCTAGTGCAACCTGTAGACTTACAATCTGAGCATTAAGATCTTCTTGCTCATGACCGTACTTGATATGCAACAAATCCATATTATAATATACTGATTCTTATCTTTTAGTGCTACAATTTCAGCATCCTTGGCCTGTAAGTCGGTCTCTCAAGTTTTGAAACTCAGCATCAACCTGCTTAACTGGACCCGGTTAATCAACCTATTCTAAGGCCCCGATGACATCCTTGGAAGTTTTGATACTCCCAGAATTTAATTGACACTTGGAAGTGATCAAAGATGTCATCCAACCAAAACCCATATGCCAGCCTATGACCTTTGTTCTCCTACAGAGTAATCTTGTATATGAGCTAAATCATGAGGCTGGGCAAATTTATTTGGACATTAGTGTCTAGGAGTTCCATCACAGCCATGTCCAAGAATCTTGCTTCATGTCTCCCTTCTTTCTAATAAAAACCATATGATGCACCACTTCAAAGTAGAGTAGGTATAGTCTGCGCATCTCCTTCTTTTGCACCCTTTTGTGCTGCCTAGAAGATGGGTTGTTGGCGAGTTTTCTTGTGATCTCAAAGGCTGAGGCCATCCCATTAAGTGATGGCCACTTATTTTTCACATAATTTTCCCAACCCACAGAGGGCACATGCAGAATTTCACCCAAAATTTGGACATTCAAAGTGAACTCAACACCCAACACAATGCTAGCGAGCTGCTCTCCAGTGAAAGTAGCATTAACATTAAACTCAGTAACCTATTTCTTGCACTAGTTTCTCTTTTCTTCCATTGGAAGAAACAAGTCACTCCACTCCTGGTGTTCAAACCTTTCCAAGAATGTAGCCATCTCTGGACCCATGGCCAGTGACTACCCTACCTCTTAATACAGTCTGCTTTTTGATCATAAGGATCCTTTGCTTTGCAGGATCTTTCATATCATCTGAGTCAACATAATTTTCAGTGTCCTCAAAGTCATCATGTTCAGACTCATATGACTCATTCGTGTCACTCCCAGTTGGCTCATTATCCATCTTAAACTAAGATTTCTCTTTAGATGAAACAGGTTCGGGAACCTATTTCCTCACAGCAGTTGGTCTTGATTTTAGGGTGGCCACAGCCTTACACTTTCTTTTTCTCTGCAGTCTCCTCTACAGGTTCCACCATTGATACTGAAGCAGTCTTAGCATCTCTTGTTCCGGGAGTTGTACGCTTTTTGCTGGCTAGCATTTCCTTTTTCAGTTCTTCCTCAGCCTTTCTCTTTTGACCCCTAGTGTCACGGGTTCTAGCAGAGCTGAAGAACCTCTTTCCTCAACTACTTCATCATTAGGCCTTAGAATAGGCTCACCAGATGCCTTCCTAAGCCTATACCTAACCTTTCTCCCTGCAAGCTCAGTAATAAGCAGATCATCATCATCATTACCTTTAGCAACAATACTCTCACTTGGACCAGGTTGAGAAATGTGTTCATTTGAGCATTTTCATCCAATGTTAGAACAGGTTCCTCAACTTGTTCAATGGTCACATGGGTATCAACAGTTGGTGATCCTCCTTGAACACAAACTGAGGGTTCAAGGTTCTGAAATACCTCGGTTGCCTCCATATTACCTTCACACATGCTTCCTATCACGTCCACCACTTTCTCTTTCACAGATTTTGCAACTCCCGATGAGTCTCCTTCCAGTTCAGTCCCAACACCACTATCAGGAAAATTAATCCTGTCTTCTACTACATATATCCCAACATGTGAACTTGGTTTAGTTGTGAGATTTTTCACTGGTTCCCCCTCACGCTGTGCTCTAGGCACATATCCCTCAATTTTTTTAGTTTCATCCCCCAAAACCCTAATGGGTTTTACAACGTGTGCCACCCCTAATAGACTCACTGCTATAATTGTTGGAACCAATATCAAAGTGATAGAGTCCAAGGGTCCAGTTTAGTAAGCCCCATAGATATCAGACATCCTACACTCCAAATTCTTAACTTCATCCCCTTGTTTCTCAAAGAGTCCTCCAGACATATCAAGAACATTAGAAATTATCTTAGTTTCAAAGTCTAGAGATAGATCAAACTGTCAGTTACCAGAGCTGATTTGTTCATCAGTACAACCAACTCTGGATTTGTTTCTCTTTGGGATTTGGGTCTGGGGTGTTTCAGTAGGTGCGAAAGCAATGGGTGTGTCATTGGTGGGTGGTACAGTGGTGGTAGGACTGAGAGTGATTGGTGAAGTGGTTTGGGGTCTTTGTGGAGTAGTGTAGGTAGATGCTTGATGTTTCATTTCTAGTGTAGGGATAGGTGTTGATAACTTAAGAGAACTTAAGAGAAAGAAGATAAACAAAGTTTGTCGAAATTGTGAAAGGTAGAAGATGAGGAGAAAAATGATTAGTGGAGTTTAAGTAGGGGAGAGAGAGAGAGAGAGAGAGAGAGAGAGAAAAATGGGTGAGTGGATATGGATAGGTTACTTGTGTCAAGGAGTTTTAGTCCATGTATAAGTCTTAGGAAGTGATTGACTAGATGGTTGCATGTTTTCAAAACGAAGTCCTCATTGTAAAGGACTCTTTAATGGATAATGACGGTTACACACAACCTTTTTTAGAATTGCATACTTAATGGAGACTAATTTTGTAAATAGATGGAAGGAGCAATTATTTCAAGTTATTTCACGGCTTGAATATTTATTTAACTCAAGGATGGTGTACATACCTCAATTTTGATGAACTATTGGCAATATCATCCAAGCCAGTTACCGTGAAATTTCAATATCTATTAGATTTTATGAGATAATGATCTATCATGGTATAGGAAATACAACTGAATGTACAAGACTGAGTAAAACACCATTCAAATGATGCATTAATTATCTTGAAACAAATATTATAGCCAATCATTGAGGGATACTTATGAAATCTTAATCATCCCCAATTCTAACCTATTCCAATCATAGTGGTTATCTTCCTAAGTGTAAGACTTTCAAGATGATTTAACTCATTTTGAATAACAACAATCTATTCTTCAACCTGTAAAGATTTAATTAGTGAACCAGGTTCATCAGAAGATTTTCATTAGATGTTCCCCCTGTCAGTGTGCCAAATTTCTCATTTATGTTGGCTTTATTCCTCTATTACATAGCTGTCTATTTCTTCAATACCCCTGACTTTTCCTTTCTTGCTACTTTCAAAGGTAACATTCCCTCCTTCTAATGGTGAGAGTGAACAAAATTTTTGGTTAAATTCATTCATGCATTTTGTTACACCTCGTAGTTTTATAAGTTGAGATTTGTTGTATGTTAGTTGCCCTAGTCCTGGACACCGAGGCTGTCTCCCAGGTTATGCGAGGTTGGACATGCCTATCTTATGTTTATAAGGATTTAAGTTCATGTTTGGTAAGTTATGGAAGGATTAGAGAATAAGTGAATCGAAGAGAATACGTTTCGACAAAGTTCCATTCTGGAATTGTTTTATATGGACCGTACCTTAAAATACTGACCGTACTAAGGATTTATAATTTAACAGAGAAGGTTGATTTTGAGGTTGAGAAATACAGACCATATATACGGTCCGTATAAAATTATACGGCCAGTATATACGGACCGTATTCCTGAGGCGGTGGATTTTGCTATTTGTTTATATTACGACCCCTCCTCATTTTTAAGTCATTTTAACTCAACCCTATGTTCATATAAGCTCTAGAAACCCTCTCCCATCATATTCAATCACTCCCCAAGTAAAGATCAAAGATAAAAGTGAGAATCAAGTGCTAAATTTTTTTCAAAGTATTGTTGAAGCTTGTTTCCCCTTCTTGTAGAAGCTTTGGAGGATACTTCAAGGTGAAGTAATCTTGGAATTGAAGTGTTCTTGAGCTCTTGTGGTAAGATTTCATCTTATTTCCATGTTTATGAGTTTATGTGATGGTTATGCTAGGGTTTGAGAGAAAGAAATTGGAGGAAAGATTCAAACATGAACTTGATGTTGTTTTGAGTTGTAATCTAATTTGAGCCATGATTTTTAGTGTGTTTTGAGCAAAAATCTTGTTGTAGGGGTAATAGTTGATGTTGAGAATGTGTTGAGGTTGTTATACTTGGTGTATTTGGAAGAAGAAAGTGTATAAGTGTTGTATGCAAGCGTATATTGGGCTGCTCAGTTGTATATATTTAAATGTTGTGGATATGAGTTTAAGGAAGATCATATGAAGTTGTTCTATTGATTGTTGGTTGTGGGCTTTGTGGTGATTATTTAGAAATAGGGGAAATATTGCCCATTTCACTTTAGAATCGAGTTATCATTGATATACGGGATATACCAGCGCCATCTAAGCTGTATATGTATTCCTTTGTTATAGGATTGGTGCTCTAGTTGTGATAAGCGTTGTTGGATTGCTTGGACGACTTGAGGTATGTTAAGGCTAACTTTCCTTCTTTTGGCATGTTCCTTACGAACGGAACGTAAATGTCATGTTACTCCATAATGATCCTATTCTTAGTAGTTAGGGAAGCTCCTTGTTGACTCATGTTCTAGAATGTTGATTTCAGTAAGTCTTTCTTTAGACTCAGTATGATTCATAGAGTCACTTATTGGTGAAAATGCTATCTCGATGTTCGGAGGTGTAACGACCTTATGTCACTCCGACAGATTCAAGATGTACTTTTATCATATGTATTATATATAGGGTATGGGGAAGGTGACGGCGTTATATATGTATGACCCTTACGCATGCATGCACAGTATTATGCATATCATTGGACCACAGAGGCAGATCAGACATACAGGTTGCATTTATTTTATCCTATGTACTTTTATGTATCTTCATGTTACTTTCATGCCTTACATATTCAGTACTTTGTTCGTACTAACGTCTCTTTTCTGGAGGCACTGCATTTCATGCCCGCAGGTTCAGGTAGACAGGTCGACGATCCGCCACTGTAGGCTGTTGTTCAGCTGACATTGGAGCACTTCTCTTATTCCAGAGTTGCTGTTGTGTCTTTGGTATGTTATACTTTTGTATGCATATGGGTACGGCGGGGCCCTTTCCCGACCTTATTATGTCATATACTCCAATAGAGGCTTGTAGACAGTCATGGGTTAGTTAGAAGTTGTATGGTCCCTTTGGTCTATACTTTTGATGTGTAGTATTTCATGATGTCCTTTGTTGACACCTAATTTTTGACCTCCCATAATTCATTTTAATTTCTCAAGTACTTGAATGTTAAATGGAGTAAAATATGTATCCTTTTTAGAAAATCAGAATGATTTTTATAAACTGTGCAGATAATATTTTACCATCATCATTTGGTAAAATAATTTCTATAATATTATAAACCATTTGGGAATTAATTCACAACAATTATGATGCTTTGCTAAATTCAATCAAGAAAATAGTTCAAAATAGCTATTTATCTAATTGTTTAAATTATCAGAAATTACTTAGCAAATATTTTGCTCCATTTAATTCAAGAAATTGATTAATTAAAATAAATGTCCATTTTTACCCCTCAACTTTAATTTATGTATAACCATACTATTTGATAACTGTCAAATTAACTGTAATTGATTTAAACAAGTAATTATGGCTATATTTGTAAATTTTGTGAAATTGACCGTGTCTTAATTAATTGTCTAATTCATTTTAATTTGGTTATAATTTAATTTCTTTAATTGACCCTTTTAATCTTTCCCAATTTGTAAATTTATCCATTTTTTATATACATGCACACACACACACACACACACACACACACACCACACACACACACACACACATATATATATATATATATATATATATATATATATATATATGGGCCTTTTCTTCCTTTTTAAAAATGGACCGAGTCGGCCCAATTAGACCGACCCGGTCCAAATCATTTTCTAAAGGGGCACACACTATTTCTATTTTCAGTGGAACCAAACGATCCTTAGAGCATGGGAAAGGGTTTCTCCTTGAGGGAAACCCTAGCCGCCCCGCCCTCTCTCCTCTTTCTTGCGTCATCGTTGTTTGAAATGGCAACATTTCAGGCGTACGTCACCTTTTTCAGCCTTAGCATGTCGATTGGGCTAAGAATTTAATGTTAATCCCTCTCTCTCCACCAAGTTTCAACCAAACAAGGTATTGCTTCGTTTTTCTTT
Source organism: Lycium barbarum (assembly GCF_019175385.1). Lineage (NCBI taxonomy): Eukaryota > Viridiplantae > Streptophyta > Magnoliopsida > Solanales > Solanaceae > Lycium > Lycium barbarum. The sequence continues at coordinate 85,939,234 of NC_083341.1, forward strand.
GTTTTCTTCTGCAAATCAACAGTCAAAGGACTGATTTTTTCTTAATGGTTTTTGTTGTTACTCGAATTTGAATTCTCGATAATCAATTGTTCATGAGGAACCAAAAGGATTGATTAATATTTTGAGTCAAATCTGACCACTGATCTTGTTGTTCACTGAATCTCAACCGTTAAATAGGTTTTGAGGGCAAGCAATTCTGAAAAATTGCATACTCCCACATCAAAATTGACATTAGGGTTTTGAGATTTTGGGGATCTAAAATAGAAACCCCAAATCGCATTGTAAAAGGCTGGCACTTGAAAAAAATCACTTGCATATTAAAAATAAAAATAGCTAGGGTTTTGGCAAATTTGCTTAGAAACCTTTAATATTTCGATTTAGTTAAAGTTTTAAATATTTTGTTCTTTGCGTTGTGGCTTAGGGTGGAAGGAGACTTTCTTAAAGTTCATTCTTAGGTAGGCTGCGCATCAAAGAGGCGAGTTTCCTTTCCCTTAGTTATTTTTAGTTCATTTCAGCCATTTATGTATTCTACCGCTTGTATGGCTTGATGTTGTGGTTATTTGTGATGTTTTAGTCTTATGATGCTGGTTTTATTTTAGTTTAATATTGTTTTATTTAATTTTGTAGTTGTTTAGTCTTGTGTGCACTTAGAAGACTAATTTTGTAGGCTTTAAAAACTCATTTGTATGTCATTTGATTAGTTACGAATTAGTTTAGATGAATAACCTATTTTGTAGATATTCTTCATGATCAGTGGTTTGTATTACCATGTTTAAGCTATGCTCCTTTTGGTTTATGATTGTTTAAAGTATGACCTATGTGTTCAAATTTAGCTGGTTATGAGTCTGTTTAATCTAGAAATTCTTAGCTTAGTTATATCTGTTTAACTTTGGTCAGTCATGTGTGATATAGCCTAGGGTCTACCTGATCATGTTTTCACCTGCCCTGTCTCCTGCTCATATATTGTTGTAAGCTCATTAGGTGTATGTGTTTGGATGTTGATCATGTTAGCTAATAGTTATGCTCGTGTGTTCAGAAAGTGATGACTTGGCTTATGGCTTTCTTGTCTATTTTATGGGAATGGGTCTGTTTTAAACGGGAGTCACTCATGAAGTCTGTGGTATTTGACCAGTTTAAGTCACTGATGTTAGGCCAAATTTGCATATATTTAGCCATTGTTGCCTCACATTTTAGTACTTTTAATTATCTTTTGAGTATAAATTATATTGCTTTGTGCTTAGTATTATATTTTTACTATGTAGGAATAAAGCGGTGTGAAGATGAATAGATTTTGTTACACCTTGGAAAATTTCCCGTTGGTACGCAAGTAAATGAACTAATGATGTGTGCGAGGAGTGCGAGTGTATAATGTTTCATGGGAAATGTATGTAAAGGGATGTGGATGATTGGAATGAAAAGTCGAGAAATGAAAAGAATTGAAAGTTGACAAAACTGCCCAGTGGTCGTATATTGCAAAATACGGACCATAAAGTGCAATACGGTCCGTAAACTGGCAGTCGTAAACTGCCATGCAAAGGCTTCAGCTGTCTGCCAGTGGTCGTAAAGTGCAAATACGGACCGTAAACTGGTATACGGTCCGTAAACTGCCAAGTCGTAAACTGGCATGCCAAACTTCAACTTTCTGCCAGCTGAGGAAAAGGTATAATACGACCTGGTGGACGGACCGTAAAGTGATTTACGGCCCGTAAACCATGGTCGTAAATCACCATGCATGCAGGCCAAAGTCTCTGGTCTTGCTTAAGCTTAAAGACGACCACGAGGGACGGTCCGTAAAGTGGAATACGGACCGTAAACCTCCATGGACGACCACTGTTCACCCAGCACAGATTTTCCAATTCATTAAATATGAGGATCAAGACTTATTTTATTTCATTACAACATTACACCACTTCTCTCTAAAACTTCTCTCTACATTTATTATATGAGTTTCCAAGGATTTTAAGTCATCCATAACATTAAGACAAGTGAATCAAGGATAAGGGAATTATCAAGGATCATCCAAGTCAAGAAATCAAAATGGAAAAAAACTAGGGTTTTGCTCAAAGAGGAGTATTATCAACCAAAGCTTGTTCCTACAACTTCTAAGGTAAGATTCAGGATTTTTACAAGATGTTTAAGGTATTGGAGAATTAAAATACATGGATTGTAGAAAATGTGGTCAACTAGGTCATGATTGATGAATAGTGACATTTTGAGAAATAGTTTGAATTGAGTTATGAATGTTGTGTTGTGATATGAATGTGTTATAAATGGTATTAAGATCATGAACTAAACACTTTAGACGAATGGACGAAGATGGGTGTTATGACCATGAATGTGGGTGAATTAGAGGCAAATTGAGGAATCTAGATAATGTGAATGACTAATGGCCATTGTTATGATATTAATGAAGGTATAAACGCTAGCATTGGGAGGGAACGTGCAAGTGTAGAATAGTTCGACGGAAAGGTATGTGAGGCTAACCCTTCTTTCATAAGGCATGATTCTTTGGCCATATTCCTAATTCCTCTAAATGAGTATGTTGTCTCCAAATGATTGATATTCCGAGCTCATAAGCTCACGACCCTTGATACGTGCTACGAATGTACTACGCACCCCATTGACGAGTAAGCATAAGATAGAGATGTAGCGAAAACGATGATGATATTAATGACGATGATAATAATAATGATGCTAAAGGTGCCTACGGGCTATTATATTGACATGTGCCTATGAAGGGCTATAATGACACCCCGAGCTTATAATGCCGGGTAGAATATAGGTATATGGATGTATATATGTATGTATGTATATGATTACGTAACGCGCGCACACGTCTGCAGATGATACGGATAACCTTGAAGCCTTGGTAGGGCCAGGTAGAAATAACATTGAGCCTTGGTTGGCCAAGTACGTACGAAACACCGAGCCTTAGGGTCGGGTACGCTATGTATGTATATAAGTGTATGGCTATGTATATAATATGAATATGAATGTGAAAAGACTATGTATATGAATGCGAATAGGGGCATGTATACGAGTATGAGCACAAGTATGGTACGAGTATTATTATGGGATACGAACGACGATGTATGCAAGTAAGCGATATGATGATGATGATATTACTGTCTCCCCTCCTATGCTATCTTCGTATGATATCTTTTATGCTGCTATATTGATGTTGATCATGCTTTACATACTCAGTACATTCTTCGTACTGACGTCCTTTTTGTTTGTGGACGCTGCGTCATGCCCGCAGGTGCACAGGGAGACAGACTTGATCCATAGCTGCTTATTCAGAGATTTCATAGCAGAGCTCCATTTCTTTCGGAGCCGTAGCTTTTGGGTACTTATTCTTTTGTGTATATAATTATGGGCATAGCGGGATCCTGTCCCGCTCATACGATATGTCATACTCTTAGAGACTCGTAGTTATGTGTATGTGGGTAGAGATGTTCGGCCATGTCGGCCCATGTTTTGTATATCTTTTGTTGGCCTCGTCGGCCTTGTACTTATGATGTGGTATAGATGCGTATGATATGTTAAATGATGATGATCGTCTAATGGGATCAATATGATTAACGATAAGAAAAGCACGAATTGACTCATGGTTCACCTAGATGTTATGTTATGTACGATACGGGGGTGCTCGGGTGGGGTAGCACCGGGTGCTCGTCGAGGCCCCCTAGCCGGGTCGTGACAAAAGTGGTATCAGAGCAGTTCAGTCCTAGGATGTGTCTACGAGCCGTGTCTAGTAGAGTCTTGGTTATGGGTGTGTTGCGCGCCACACTTATAAACGAGAAGCTGCGGACATTTTAGGAATATATGACCTTCTTTCTTCATAAGAATCGTGCGATAGAGCTATGATGTAAGAAATTCTTGTTCCTAAATTGTGTGTTGTGTATTTCAGAGATGCCTAGAAAGAAAAAGGCTACAGCAGCCCAAAAGGGCAAGACGGTGGCAGAAAAGCGGGCTTAAAGAGCACCGCCACCGGTAGTAGAGGAAGATGAGTCTCAGGGTGCGGCTCAATCTCAGTCCTCCCAGACAGTGCCTATTACTGAGGAGCACGTGGGAGCCTCAGCCCCAGCTCCAGCTCCTCCACCGGATGCTTCGGGCCAAGACGTGAGAGAGGCCATTAATTTGTTGACTCAGTTGGTTGCGGCCCAGACTTAGAGGCCAACCGTAGGGCAAGGTGACAGGGCTGTTAGTGCAAGGGCCCGTGACTTCATTGCTTTGAAACCCCCGGAATTCTTTAGGTCGAAACTCGAGGAGGATCCCCAGGACTTTATTGATGGTATGCTAAGGACGCTCCGGTTGATACATGCTTCAGACACCGAATCGGTGGAGCTAGCGTCATATAGATTGAGGGATGTCTCAATCCAGTGGTATACGGTTTGGATGGCTTCGCGGGGAGCCAATGCACCTCCACCGGTATGGCAAGAGTTTGTTGATGCTTTTCTCCGTCATTATATGCCTCCAGAAGTTCGGCGAGCTAGGGCCGATAAATTCCTAAATTTGAGGCAAGGCAGTATGAGCGCCCAAGAATATAGTCTCCGTTTCAATTCCTTGGCTAGGTATGCTTCAGCCATGGTAGTGGATATGGGCGATCGGGTGCACCGGTTTGTGAAAGGCCTAGGGCCACACTTGATGGATAAATGTTTAACTGCGTCCCTTCAGGATGGCATGGATATTGCACGCATTCAGGCACATGCTCAGGAATTAGAGGAACACCTACAGCAGCGGAGAAATGAACGTGAGCAGGATAGGGGCCATAACAAGAGGGCCAGACCTTCGGGTTCGAGGAGCGAGTCCAGGGGCGGACACAGATAGCAGTTTCCCAGCCATTCAGGCTATTCTATGACCAGTACACCTCTACAGTTCACGGGGCAGAGATTTGACAGATCTACTCGTTCCGAGCCGAGTCAGGGTTATTCGGGGTCTCAGTTTAGAGGTGATTCAGGCCAGTCAAGGCCACATGTACCACGATGTTCCCAGTGTGGGAAGTTGCATTGGGGTCGATGCCGATTGGGCTCGGATGGTTGTTATTCATGTGGTCAACCAGGCCATATCATGCGTGATTTCCCTCAGTACAGGGTAGAGGTAGGACCCAACCAGCAGGGTCGGCAGCCGGATCATCAGCATCTGTACGCCCTACGGGGCCATGTTCACATGCGCCAGTCGGCCATGGTAGAGGTAGAGGCAGAGCTCCCAGTACTAGTGGTCCTCAACACCGTATTTATGCTTTGGCTGGACGCCAAGATCTTGAGTCTTCTCCTAATGTGGTCACAAGTATATTATCAGTATTCTCTCATGATGTATATGCTTTGATTGATCCGGGCTCCACATTATCATATGTTACTCCATATATTGCGGGTCGATTTATAATTGGGCTGGAGTCTATCAAACCTTTCGAGGTGTCTACACCCGTGGGTGAATCGGTAATAGCTAGCCGAGTATATAGGAATTGTGTGATTGTGATTTGTGATCGTCGTACCATGATTGATTTGCATGAGCTAGAAATGGTAGATTTTAACGTTATTATGGGCATGGATTGGTTGGCTTCTTGTTATGCCAATGTTGATTGCCGAATGAAGATGGTTCGTTTCCAGTTTCCGGGAGAACCAATCTTAGAATGGAAAGGGAATGCGGCATCACCAAAGGGTAGGTTTATGTCCTATCTAAAGGCAAGAAAAATGAACACGAAAGGGTGCATTTATCACCTAGTACGAGTTCAAGATGTAGAAGCTGAGTCGCCGACTCTTCAGTCAGTTCCAGTCGTGAACGAATTTCCTGATGTGTTCCCGGAAGAGCTTCCAGGCCTTCCACCCGAGCGAGAGATCGATTTTGCGATTGATGTGCTGCCAGACACTAATCCCATATCTATTCCTCCCTATAGGATGGCACCCACAGAGTTGAAAGAGTTGAAGGAGCAATTAAAAGACTTGCTTGATAAAGGCTTCATTAGGCCTAGTTCATCCCCGTGGGGAGCACCCGTATTGTTCGTCCGGAAGAAAGATGGCTCCTTGAGAATGTGCATTGATTATCGGCAATTGAATAAAGTGACAATTAAGAACAAGTATCCCCTCCCGAGGATTGATGATTTATTTGATCAATAGCAAGGTGTCAAATGGTTTTCAAAGATTGATTTGAGGTCCGGGTATCACCAAGTAAGAGTTAGGGAGAAATATATCCCTAAGACAGCTTTCAGAACAAGATATGGCCATTTCGAGTTCCGAGTAATGTCGTTTGGGCTAACTAATGCACCGACAATGTTTATGGACTTAATGAATAATGTATTCGGGCCTTTTCTGGATTTATTCGTGATTGTATTCATCGATGATATCCTAGTGTATTCTAGATCCGAGGCAGAACATGCGGATCACTTGCGTATTGTCCTTGGAGTTCTTCGAACTCGAGAGTTATTCGCGAAGTTTTCCAAATGCGAGTTTTGGTTGAACTCAGTGTCATTTCTGGGCCACATTGTTGCAGTTGACGGTATTCGAGTGGATAGCCAAAAGATTGAGGCAGTAAAGACTTGGCCAAGGCCCACGACCCCTACGGAGGTTCGTAGCTTTTTGGGCTTAGCAGGTTATTACCGAAGATTTGTTGAGGATTTCTCTTCTATTTCTGCACCGCTCACCAAGTTGACTCAGAAGTCAGCTAAGTTTCAATGGACAGATGCTTGCGAGCGTAGTTTCCAAGAGTTGAAAGACCGACTGACTTCAGCCCCAGTCTTGACACTTCCAGAGGGATTGGAAGGATATGTTATTTATTGTGATGCTTCAGGCGTCGGGCTAGGCTGTGTATTGATGCAAAATGGTAAGGTGATTGCGTATGCTTCTAGACAATTACGGAAACATGAGCAGAATTATCCTACCCATGACTTAGAATTGGCCGCGGTGGTCCATGCTTTAAAGATATGGAGACATTACTTATATGGTGTCCACGTGGATATTTATACAGATCATAAGAGTCTCCAGTACATCTTCAAGCAGAAAGAGTTGAATTTGCGGCAACGACGATGGCTAGAGTTGCTAAAAGACTATGATGTTGAAATCCTGTACCACCCCGGAAAGGCAAATGTTGTGGCTGATGCTCTTAGCCGTAGGTCGATGGGAAGTCTAAGTGATGTACGACCAGAAAAGAAAGAGATGGCCTGTGATCTTCAGCAGTTAGCTAGCCTAGGAGACCGAGTGGTGGACTCAGGTAGCAGCGGAGCTACTATTCAGAATTCAGCAGTTTCATCGTTAGTAGCGGAAGTAAAAGAGCGACAATTTGAGGATCCCATGCTAATGCAGTACAGAGATACACTCCCTCAGAAGGAGGAGTCATCGTTTGACATTTCAGAAGACGGAATCCTCCGATGTCAAGGCAGGTTATGTGTTCCCAATGTGGCAGGTCTACACCATCAGATTTTGAGAGAAGCTCATTGTTCCCGTTACTCCGTTCACCCCGGAGCGACGAAAATGTATCATGATCTTAAGGCTATATATTGGTGGAATGGGATGAAGAAAGACGTAGCGGAATTCGTGGCTCAGTGTCCTAATTGCCAACAAGTGAAGATAGAACACCAAAAGCCGGGTGGCTTATTGCAAGCTATAGAAATCCCGACTTGGAAGTGGGAAGTGATTAATATGGATTTCATTACAGGGCTACCCCGTTCTCGACGTAAGTATGATTCCATATGGGTTATTGTGAATAGACTCACAAAGTCAGCTCATTTCTTACCGGTCAGGACGACCTATGTGGCAGAAGATTATGCCAAGCTTTATGTTAAAGAGATAGTGAGACTCCACGGTGTTCCAGTAGCTATTATCTCCGATAGAGGAACTCAGTTTACAACCAAGTTTTGGAGATCTTTCCAAGAAGGTTTAGGGACCCAAGTGCGCCTAAGCACGGCATTTCACCCCCAGACCGATGGGCAAGCTGAACGTACTATTCAGACTCTCGAAGATATGTTACGGGCATGTATGATAGATTTTGGAGGAAATTGGGATGACCATTTGCCACTCATTGAGTTTGCTTACAATAACAGTTATCATTATAGCATTCAAATGGCACCGTATGAGGCTCTATATGGGCGAAAGTGTAGATCCCCAATTGGGTGGTTTGAAATCGGAGAAGCCAAGTTGATAGGGCCAGATTTGGTCCAGCAAGCAATAGAGAAAGTCAAGCTTATACAAGATAGATTGTTAACGACTCAAAGTCACCAGAAGTCCTATGCAGATAATCGTCGAAGGGACTTAGAGTTCCAAGTTAAGGATCGGGTATTCTTGAAAGTGTCGCCAATGAAAGGCGTTATGAGATTTGGCAAAAAGGGGAAGCTCAGTCCCCGGTATATCGGACCCTATGAGATTATACGCAAAATAGGCAAAGTGGCCTATGAGCTAGATCTACCTCCAGATTTGGAGTCAGTCCATCCAGTATTTCATGTCTCGATGCTTCGGAAGTGTGTTGGAGATCCTACGAGGATCGTCCTAGTGAATGTTATTCATGTGACAGAAAAGTTAACTTATGATGAAATACCCATTGCCATATTAGATAGGCAAGTACGGAGGCTTAGAAACAAAGAAGTGGCCTCAATTAAAGTTCTGTGGAGAAATAACAGTCGAGAGGAAATGACATGGGAAGCGGAAGAGAATATGCGATCCAAATACCCACATTTATTTCAGCCCTTGGAAGAAGTCCAAGATGAGACGTCAAAATCATAAGGTATGTATGATTCCTTTTTATGCATTTAGGTCGTGTGTGGCCAAATTTCTATTGCTGTCGTATTATTGTCCTATGAGGCATTACTATTGTGGGTTGTTGTGACAATATGGTATTGCCACTTTATAAAGGAAACTCTGGCGAAATTTTTATAGAATTCCCCAAGCCTTTAACATTCGAGGACGAATGTTCCTAAGGGGGGTAGAATATTACACCTCGGAAAATTTCCCGTTGGTACGCAAGTAAATGAACTAATGATGTGTGCGAGGAGTGCGAGTGTATAATGTTTCATGGGAAATGTATGTAAAGGGATGTGGATGATTGGAATGAAAAGTCGAGAAATGAAAAGAATTGAAAGTTGGCAAAACTGCCCAGTGGTCGTATATTGCAAAATACGGACCGTAAAGTGCAATACGGTCCGTAAACTGCCATGCAAAGGCTTCAACTGTCTGCCAGTGGTCGTAAAGTGCAAATACGGACCGTAAACTGGTATACAGTCCGTAAACTGCCAGGTCGTAAACTAGCATGCCAAACTTCAACTTTCTGCCAGCTGAGGAAAAGGTATAATACGACCTGGTGGACGGACCGTAAAGTGATTTACGGCCCGTAAACCATGGTCGTAAATCACCATGCATGCAGGCCAAAGTCTCTAGTCCTGCTTAAGCTTAAAGACGACCACGAGGGACGGTCCGTAAAGTGTAATATGGACCGTAAACCTCCATGGACGACCACTGTTCACCTAGCACAAATTTTCCAATTCATTAAATATGAGGATCAAGACTTATTTTATTTCATTACAACATTACACCACTTCTCTCTAAAACTTCTCTCTACTTTTATTATATGAGTTTCCAAGGATTTTAAGTCATCCATAACATTAAGACAAGTGAATCAAGGATAAGGGAATCATCAAGGATCATCCAAGTCAAGAAATCCAAATGGAGAAAAACTAGGGTTTTGCTCAAAGAGGAGTATTATCAACCAAAGCTTGTTCCTACAACTTCTAAGGTAAGATTCATGATTTTTACAAGATGTTTAAGGTATTGGAGAATTAAAATACATGGATTGTAGAAAATGTGGTCAACTAGGTCATGATTGATGAATAGTGACATTTTGAGAAATAGTTTGAATTGAGTTATGAATGTTGTGTTGTGATATGAATGTGTTATAAATGGTATTAAGATCATGAACTAAACACTTTAGACGAATGGACGAAGATGGGTGTTATGACCATGAATGTGGGTGAATTAGAGGCAAATTGAGGAATCTAGATAATGTGAATGACTAATGGCCATTGTTATGATATTAATGAAGGTATAAACGCTAACATTGGGAGGGAACGTGCAAGTGTAGAATAGTTCGACGGAAAGGTATGTGAGGCTAACCCTTCTTTCATAAGGCATGATTCTTTGGCCATATTCCTAATTCCTCTAAATGAGTATGTTGTTTCCAAATGATTGATATTCCGAGCTCATAAGCTCACGACCCTTGATACGTGCTACGAATGTACTACGTACCCCATTGACGAGTAAGCATAAGATAGAGATGTAGCGAAAACGATGATGATAGTGATGACGATGATAATAATAATGATGCTAAAGGTGCCTACGGGCTATTATATTGACATGTGCCTATGAAGGGCTATAATTAACACACCCCGAGCTTATAATGCCGGGTAGAATATAGGTATATGGATGTATATATGTATGTATGTATATGATTACGTAACGCGCGCACACGTCTGCAGATAGTACGGATAACCCTGAAGCCTTGGTAGGGCCAGGTAGAAATAACATTGAGCCTTGGTTGGCCAAGTACGTACGAAACACCGAGCCTTAGGGTCGGGTACGCTATGTATGTATATAAGTGTATGGATATGTATATAATATGAATATGAATGTGAAAAGACTATGTATATGAATGCGAATAGGGGCATGTATACGAGTATGAGCACAAGTATGGTACGAGTATTATTATGGGATACGAACGACGATGTATGCAAGTAAGCGATATGATGATGATGATATTACTGTCTCCCCTCTCATGCTATCTTCATATGATATCTATTATGCTGCTATATTGATGTTGATCATACTTTACATACTCAGTACATTCTTCGTACTGACATCCTTTTTGTTTGTGGACGCTGCGTCATGCCCGCAGGTGCACAGGGAGACAGACTTGATCCATAGCTGCTTATTCAGAGATTGCATACTAGAGCTCCATTTCTTTCGGAGCCGTAGCTTTTGGGTACTTATTCTTTTGTGTATATAATTATGGGCATAGCGGGGTCCTGTCCCGCTCATACGATATGTCATACTCTTAGAGGCTCGTAGTCATGTGTATGTTGGTAGAGACGTTCGGCCATGTCGGCCCATGTTTTGTATATCTTTTGTTGGCCTCGTCGGCCTTGTACTTATGATGTGGCATAGATGCCTATGATATGTTAAATGATGATGATCGTCTAATGGGATCAATATGATTAACGATAAGAAAAACACGAATTGACTCATGGTTCACCTAGATGTTATGTTATGTACAATACGGGGGTGCTCGGGTCGGGTAGCACTGGGTGCTCGTCGGGGCCCCCTAGCCGGGTCGTGACAGATTTGGAGCAAAATTAAATAGAAAGACGAAAAATAAAGAAAGAAAGGAGGAGGACGAGACGTAATGGTGGCTTAATTATGGACACTTTATTGTGTAATGATTGACATTGAAAAGAAAAGGAAAGAAAGAATTGAAAACCAAAGAAACAATTACAACTTACCTGCCAGCAACCACGTGAGGCGTCAAATTTCCACGCAATTACACAGTGACGCATCAAGTGTATTTTCAGACTACAGTTATATCCCAATTCTTTTTGGACTCAATTATTTTGTTTGGTTTTTTTTTGTACACCTATAAATATTTCATAAGCCACAATTCTTAGATATCTTTGGCATAGAGCACAAGTTTGGAGGCTAGGGTTCCTACGTAAATATTCTTTCTTTGATTTAATCCTTGTTAATGGGAATTTCTTGGTGATAATTAAGATTGATACTCTTGTTGTGCTTATTTATTCATCGACATTATTTATATTCAAGTAAGTTCTTGTTATTTTAATTATTCTTGTTCTTCAACGTTTCTCAAGGGAGTAGCTAACCCTAGGACTCACCCATTTATTTTGTTTGAAACTCGGAAGAGGAAAAACAGGATTGGGATAGAATAATTAACTTGAATTTGGGGCGTTAACCCTCATCTAATGGAAATTGACCTAGGAATAGGCGATACCACTTGTAGCCATATTCGGGTGTTCTTAATGCTCCTAATTGCTTGAGGGATCTTCAATTGGGTAGTCTAGTTAATCTTCGGGAGAAGTTAATTTAGAGTCATTATCCGAGGCTAAATAACATAAACTTGCTAGTATTTGTAATTCGTGAAATACATTGGATCGTTACTTGAGAAGTAGTTTCCTTTATTCCATTCTTGTGGCCATTGATCAATTTACTTGCTTTCTAGATTAGAATTTATATTTTCGTATTTTATCAAAACCTTATCAAAAACCACCATTGATGAGTTCGGTCTAGCTGTTGTTAGTGATAATTCTTAATATGCTTAAATCGCCTACATATTGTTCCCTGTGGGATTCGACCCCAACCTCGTTGGGTTACTATATTTGACAACGTCCGCGTTATACCATTAATAGGTGTAATTTGAGCGTATCAAATTTTGGCGCCGTTGCCGGGGAACAATTGGCGTATTTTGGCTAATTTAGGAAATAAGCTAACTTGCTTTGAACCGAACCTGTGAATATTTTTTATAGTTGTTTTCTGTGTTTTATTTTATTTTTAGAAAAAAAAATGGCATCTTTCCATGAAAACTTGTTTAGTAGTGATTTTAATTGTGAGCATTGCCAAATTGGTGAGTTCAAACTCATGATGGAGTGCCTGCTAGGTGAGGGTAACGAAAATCAAAAAGACTTGGAAGAATACGTGAAAACTAGTCTCCAACTTGGTTTGATGACAGACGAAGAAAATCCTCCATGGGCAAATCATTATGAAATCCCCAATGCTCAAGATGAAAGGGTAAATCATGAAGATGAGTTTATTGGGAATGCCAAAGAAAAAAATAAATTGGAGTCAACCATTGTTTTGGAAAATCTGGTTGGTGTTGATTCCAATCCGGGGGAAAAAGATGATGTCGTAAGTCAAGAAGTTCAAGAGCCTTATATTTTGCAATTTGAAAATTCAAGAAGGCAGAACGACATTCCTCACTTGAAAGCCAAGAAGTGTAAGATAAAAAATATTTTACTTGGCGTGATCAGATATTTACCACCCCCCGCTGCTCGTGGTCACAAACTTGAATCCAAGTTAGGTGCCCAATTCATAAGCTCCAAATGGCGAGAAAAGCGATAAAGTGGATACACGTCGTGCCGCGACATTAACTAAGGCGCTTGTTGGGAGGCAACCCAATGTGTAATAGTTTTAGATTTTATTTTTTATAGTGTCACGTGTTGTTTTGTTTTTGTTTTGCAGATTAGGGGAAGTCTGAGTACTCGAAGTTGAAAGCTGAGGAGCATATTTAGGCTTAAGTGTGGGGTCATCCCGACCCTTAATGTTGAGGATTATACTGCTAGCTAGGCCCTAGAGGGTCTCAGGGAGTATTTCTCACCCTTGTTTTAATTTTTCTCTACTATACATGCATCGAGGACAATGCATATTTTTAAGTGTGGGGTGGGTACTTCCGATTTTTGAGGTCAAGGATGATTATGCCATAGGAGTTTTTTTATTTATTTCTTAGCCTTATATATATAATTAAAAAAAAACTAATAAAAATTCAAAAAGATTTTTTTTCTTTCTTTGTTCGTTCTTTTATTTTTCTTTTATAGATTCTTTTTCTCTTTTAGCGGCATACATCATCCGCCCCCTTTGGTTTTCTTATTGCCTCGGTTCTTTCCCGAGGGGGGGGGGGGGGGGGGGCTTTGAACTGGGTAATGTTTTATTTTTAGGATAGTTTTTTTTAGTAGTAAAGAAGAGAGAAGAAAGACCTTTTTTTTTACTTGGTTGATACTAGCATATTTGGGCCTAAACTTGAGTAGTACTTTCCTGTGAGTACTTGAGTATTGAAAAAATAGCAGACTTTCTGACACCTAGACTCAAGATAGTGGCTTTGTATATAGCTTATTCTTATTTTGTAGTTCGTCATGATCCTATCTGTCCTAGAGTAGAATTAATCCATCTTGATTGAGATTTGTGCCATGTGTGGTGAGGATTTCTTGCATATATTCCATGTTTTGCATCATAGTCTAGAACTTGCCCTGCATGTTATTGAAGCGAAATAAAAAGTGTTGCTCTATTTAGAAGATGATTATAGGCTTTCTTTGATAAATCTTGTGAATTTTAGCCTTTTCAGAAATTGTGCCGCTAGTTAGCCCTTTGAGCCTGTAGCCTTTCATTAGTTAGCCGTATTTTTGCCTTGATCCTATTTGTTGAATCCCTGGTTTTTGCACCCTGCTTCCTTGAGCACTGTAGCATAGATTGTGATATTAATTGATAAATCTGAAGAAAAGGGAAGGTCAAGTGAAAAAATGGTGACCAATGATAGCTGCAAAGTGATGAAAAGGCCCTCTTACAAAGAATGTGACATGAAAGAATGTGAAAAAAAAAATTGCTTGAAAAAAAAAAAATTGAATCGTTCTTGATATGATGAGAAATACTTGTGAAATAATTGATGAAGAGAGGGCTGAAAACTAAAGTGAAAAGATGAAAATAATGGGTGATGAATTCTAAAATTGCAAAGTGCTTAGGGAAGTGTAAGTCACTATTATATAGTTTTCCTACCCGTCCCCTAGCCAACATTACAACCCGTTAAAGTCCTATTTGATTCTATTCAAGCACACTTAATTAGTAGAGATGTACATAATGGGCAAGCCTATGGTTCTTTGTGCATACATGTGAATTTCTTTGTGAGTGCGAGAGTTGTGCTTTGATGCTAAGTCCTTAATTTACATTCATTCCTTGATTTGAGTGTGTGGACTATTTCTTCTTGTGAGGGCACTTGTTTCATGACAGATAGGTGATGCTATTAGCTTCTTTGACAGAGTAGGTGAGCGAGCTTAAATTTGATGAGTTAGAGTCCGTCCTTGAGGTTAGAAGTTTGTTGTTTGCTTGAGTTGGCTTGCATATCTTGCATGATGATCAGGAAGTGTATATTTGATGGTTTGAGTTGCTATGAGGCCTAATTGTTTATATCAACCAAAGTGGTGGTGTTCCTAGGCTTGATTTATTGAGAGTAATTTTAATGCTTACTCGAGGACGAGCAAGAGTTTAAGTGTGGGGTGGTGATGTTAGGCCAAATTTACATATATTTAGTCATTGTTGTCTCACATATTAGTACTTTTAATTATCTTTTGAGTATTAATTATAGTGATTTGTACTAATATTATACTTTTATTATGTAGGAATAAAGCGATGTGAAAATTGAAGAGATTTCGAGCAAGATTTAATAAAAAGCGGAAGAAGAAAGAAGAAAAAGAAGGGGGACAAGTGGGAGACGTCATGATGGCACAATAATTTGGTAATTAATGTGCAATCACTGAAGTACTAAATGAAGTTAAAGATACAAAAGTGAATTGCAATTGGGAAAAAAAAAAACGTCACTGGCAGCATTGTTTCTCGCTCAGCGACGTGTACCGCGACTTTGTACTGTGCGTTTTATTTTCGGATCCCCATTATTCCAAATTAGTTTTGGACTGGGTTATTTTGTCTGGATTTTTTTCCTACACCTATAAATAATCCATAAGACATAATTGTTTTGACATCTTTGGCATAAAACACAAGTTTGGAGGCTAGAGTTCCTACGTAAATATTCTTTCTTTTATTTAATCCTTGCTTATGGGAATTTCTTGGTGACAATTAAGATTGATACTCTTGTTGTGCTTATTTATTCATCGACATTATTTATATTCAAGTAAGTTCTTGTTATTTTAATTATTCTTGTTCTTCAACGTTTCTCAAGGGAGTAGCTAACCCTATGACTCACCCATTTATTTTGTTTGAAACTCGAAAGAGGAAAAACAGGATTGGGATAGAATAATTAACTTGAATTTGGGGCGTTAACCCTCATCTAATGGAAATTGACCTAGGAATAGGCGATACCACTTGTAGCCATATTCGGGTGTTCTTAATGCTCCTAATTGCTTGAGGGATCTTCAATTGGGTAGTCTAGTTAATCTTCGGGAGAAGTTAATTTTGAGTCATTATCCGAGGCTAAATAGCATAAACTTGCTATTATTTATAATTCGTGAAATATATTGGATCGTTACTTGAGAAGTAGTTTCCTTTATTCCATTCTTGTTGCCATTGATCAATTTACTTGCTTTCTAGATTAGATTTTATATTCCCGTAGTTTATCAAAACCTTATCAAAAACCACCATTGATGCGTTCGGTCTAGCTATTGTTAGTGATAATTCCTAATCTGCTTAAATTGCCTACATATTGTTCTCTGTGGGATTCGACCCCAACCTTGTTGGGTTACTATATTTGATAACGTCCGCGTTATACCATTAATAGGTGTAATTTGAGTGTATCAAATTTTGATTTTGCCTTCTTACTCTTTCGAATTGCAAGATGTAAGGCACTTGTCTTTTTTCTTCACCATCCAACATGGATGTATGTGGCTCAATTTCCATATCACCATACAAATCCAATGTTGAAAAATGCTTGGAGTGAGACTTCAACCTCCCAGTTTGCAAATTTTTTCGGATTTTGACATTCTCATTTTCCTCCAACCTAGAGTCAACTTCCACCATTTTTCTCAAGACAATGGTTGACTCTAGTTTCTTTTCTTCTTTGGCATCTTTAATGAAAATGGATCCTTCTTGATTTTGTTCAAATGCCCATGGAAGATTTTTGTGTTCATTCATCAAGCCATGTTGGAGACTAGTTTCCAAGTACTCCTCCAAGGCTTTTTGCTTCTCATTTCCTCCTTCAAATATGCATTCCATCATGAGCTTGAACTCTTCATTTTGACCAATCTTAACTTCTTCCACTTCCATGTCCCTATCAATGTCACACCACAAAGTAGATTCGTCATAGTGGGGGTTCGGGGAAGGGAAAGACACATAAGCACAATTAGCCAAATGACCATTTTGACCTCCACATCTATCACATATCCTCCACTCAAGAGTTCGAGATTGTGCGCACAATCCTCCCCCGGGAGACTTTAAACAAGTTTGCCAAGAGTGGGGTCCTCCACAGTAAGGACAAGGGTCATCAAAGTATGAACAACTTCTATCCGATCCATCCTCATGGAATGATGCCATTTTTTTTTTTATAATAAAATCAAGCAAATAAAACAACTACACAAATATTTACTGATTCTTTAAGTGTGAGTCACCTGTATTTTGAAAGAAGTAATAGGACATGACTAGCCTGTTAGTGTCCCAGTTTGTGGATCTTGATTGCTTTTGATATAACTACTGAGTGTTTGAGAATGTTTTGTAGTACTGGATCCTAGTCACTTATTAACTTGTGGGCCTGAAAAGGCATGCTAATATGAGTCTAAGTGAATCTGAGGAGTATCATCAGTCTTTTTAGTTAGTTCATGCATATCATCTCCTTTTGTGGCTAAGGGGCATGATGGATGTTTTGTGAGTCTGGGGTGCATTGGATCACAAATCATTCACTTAAAAAGGGGAGTTTGATACTGTCACATAGTATTTAATAAAAATGAGGCTTATTACTTGACTAAGTGGTTAGGATAAGGCATAATAACCAAGTTTAACATCTGATGGTTTAAGAGTGGTTGGTCATAACATGTTTGCAAGGTTCATCATCCTGTCTCAATACTCACTTGGTTTTAATGATGTTCAGTTAATGTTTTGGAGTCTTTGCCATGTTAAAAACCAGTTTTGTTTGATGTTTGGTTCAGTTTGGATCATGTACAGTCACTATCTTCCTTGTTTGAGCCTAGCTTTATGCTTTGCATGATCCACTCAACAATTTGAAGGCTAATGAATATGCAATGTCTCCCCCTTTTTTGTTTTTTGGTTGAGTTATGTTTCAAAAAGATTTTTTTAAAACACTAATAAAGAACTAGGCTTAAAACCAAGTCCATTTTACTCTTTCCATTATTTTAAGATACTGTCTAAAAAATGAAGCACTCAGGCTTAACTTACTTGGTCAGTTCTTTTGTTTGGATATTGTGCCTGGTTTGTATTTCTTTTGTTAAAAGGATTTAAACACATCTTGGCTGAATGGTGATTTGTTTGGATTTTGAATTTTCTTTTGGATTCCTAGTTGCTCTGTTGTGTTAGGAGTCTCTGTTTGGCAGAAGTGTTTAATTTGTAGTTGGTCTATTGGAGTTTAAAACTAGAACATTTTGAGTTATTTAAGAACTGTCAAACTTTTTTTTTTTGGGGTAAGGCTTATTTGCTGTGTTGATATTAAGTTAGTCTAACCTAAGTAAATAATAATCTGCTAGGTGGCTTGCTTAATCACTTTGTGTGGCTTAAATAGTTTCACCTATTCACTAAGGATAAAATAAATACTTATCCTTTATGAAATGTTGGTTTGAATCATGCTTCACAAATCCACCATAAAGATAACTAAATTTAGATATCTGTGCAGTTCATCTGAGTACATTAAGGTTTGTTAGGTGAATGTAGCAGTCTTATTACTTTCTTATGTTGTCAAGTGTAAGTTGGTTTAAAATTTGGCTTCTTTAGGATATAAACTAATTCTAGAAACTGCTGCTTATTTGATAATTGGTGTGTGACACCTAATGGCTATGAGCTATTTCTCTTTGGAGTCTAGTCACTCATTACTTAAATTCATTTATATGTCTTGCGTTACTTGCTTGGAGAATGCCTTCTTGAATTGATTAAGTGTTGATGCTATGGACTAGATACTGATTCTGTATTCCTGTAACTATGGCTTATCCCTTGCTTTGTCTTGACTGTGTAATAGAATTAATTAAGCATCTCATTAGTCACGTTTGAATTTAATAGGATATTGATGTCCATGTTAAGATAGCCAAATCCGTTAAATATATACCTAGATATCTTGATTAGGGGGCAGTTTGTTTTCACCCTTATATATACACTTCATCTCCCATAATACTGTGAGCCTAATACATAAGTGGAGAGGCAAAATAACACTTAGGGATGAGGCTTAAACATTCCTTGGTGTCTATCATGCCTGGGGTTCCTGGAAACCCCTTGGATCGTGTGTGGTATCAGGAACAAGAGGGTGAAAGCTTTCCCTTTTGGGCTGTTTTAGTCTCTCTATGGGTATGTAAATCCATAGTATGTTGGCTGATGGTGGTGTATGTTTATTTGGTTAGCATTATTCATTTTTTGCTTAAGGAAATAACCTTATATGTCTGTTTTACTATCCTTCAGTTCTGGGCTCTGAATGTTACACCCCGTATCTTCGAAGAGCACTTATCAAATTTGAAATATAAGTACGTTGAATTAGGGTTAAGTAAGACCACTTTGGAATATAAGGAGCAAGCATTATTAAGTATATTTATTGAGTGAAGGATGTATATAAGGTATACCGGAAGGTTTTATAAGGAAATGAGTGGAAGAAATGGAGTAGTACGACTTTGGAGAAAGGATGGGTCATGTTTTGTGTGAAAATTTTGGTCCAACTTGGGGGACAAATATCCCTTAGCATATGAAGTATTTTGAAGTGAAACAAAATCCTAAAATGAAGTTCGTCGAGTCTAGTTTCCAATGCAACAAACGGCTCGTCGATAGGACATCGGAGTAGAGAATTATGGACGTTACAAGTTCGGTTGACAAAGAAAAAACGTGTACTACAGTACTGCTACAGTACTCCTTGCTACAGTACTGCTACAGTGAATTGCTACAGTGACCCCCGAATTTGACCCTATATACAGGGTAAAAACCCCTTTTTTCACCAGGTTTGCCCAGAAAATTCTAGAAAATTTGAAAAGGGAGTAAGGGAATAAAAAAGTAAGCAATTTTCAAGTGACGGAGTATTAATCGAAGCTCGGATAAACACATAGATGTGATTCTAGTATGGTTTTGCGGTGGATTCAAGGTGGATATTGAATATATCGCTGTTTTAACAAAAATAAGGTATGAGTCTCTCCTTATTAATATTACTTTTGATTTATTTACGAAGATAGAGTGATGAAATGGTTGTATATTAAAGTTGTTGGTTGAGAAATTGGACAAACATCGCGTGGGATGTTTTATGGAATATTTTGGTATTGATAATGATGTTGTTGATGTTGGTGTTGTTGTAGTTGTTGTTTTGTTGGTATTGTGATTTCGGGCTAGGCATATAAACATGAGAGGTGCTGCCCGAATTTCGACAGATTATAAATGGATTTATTTGAAGGACTAAGACAAACGTATAATGATGGGTCTAACGATTGTGTGAATCCTCTTAAATGTAGACTTGCGAGCTTGGACGAATAAGTGCAGCTAATTGGAGGCTGAACAGGTATGTTAAGACTTGTCCCTTTCTTTCAAAGGCATGATTCCTATGTTACGATTTCATAAATGCTTCCATAATTTCTTTGTTTTCAAAAGTTAGAAGTCTATAATTCCAAGGCATGATTCCTTTCCCGATAACCCATAAATGTTTTCCAAAATGTCCGTAGTCTTCCAAAACAGAGGTTATGATTTTGTAAGCTTTTATGACTACAACGACGGACATGTTTTTGTAATGACAACGATGATGTCAAAGAGGAGAATATGTCTATGATGATTATGATGAGAATGGTTTCATGTTTGAAAGTACCAAGTTGTGGATTCAATATGAATATGAGAATATTGAGCTATTTCTTGATCCTCAATTTTATTCCTTGATAACGACTCTATTTTCTAAAGACTTCAAAGTAGTGTATGAATTGACGCCTTATGAGATTTATGGCCTTATTCTATGTTTTCTCGTGAAGTTATTTTTCATTGATAGTCTCACCTTATAATAATTGTTCCTTCAAGGTGAGACATGACGATGATGATTATCCCATAATGTAATCGGAGATTACCAACCTTACGTCACTCCGATAGAGTTATAGCTTTTCTTTGGACTCTCCTGCATGCTGTTTATATGATATATGAACATGATATATGTATATGTATATGTATATAGGGAATATGGGAAAAAGGGCGAGGCGCTATAGACGTATGGCCACCTGATCAACTGGTATAATATGACATGATATCATCCCGGACGCGGATCGGAGCCGACGTCTCGGCAACATGATATGTTCTTTTTTATGTATACATGAACAAGAAGTGTTTTTCAAAAGAAAGATAAGCATGCATGGCATCCGCCCTAAGAAGCACTCATATGTACAGGTTACTCTTTTATCTTACGATACACTTTATATTTCCATTCTGTTATTATTCATACTTTACATCCCTTACTATGTTATTCATACCTGACATACTCGGTACATTATTCGTACTGACGTCCCTTCCTGTGGACGCTGCGTTCATGCTTGCAAGATCAGGTAGCCAGTCGGACGATCCATCGCAGTAGGACCTCCCCTCCGCAGCAGTCAGTACGCTCTATTGATCCGGAGCTACAACCCTTTTGGTATGCTATTCGGTACGTACATATATGGGTACGGCAGGGCCTTGTCCTGTCATTTCTACAGTTTGTACTCCATAGAGGTATGTGGACAGTGATATGTAGTCGTGATGTTATGCAGCCTCATCGGCGTTTATTTTGTTGTACAATATATATGCGGCGGCCAAATCGGCTTGCACTGTTACTCTCAGTGTTTACATTTGTATGTATGTGTTGGCCGTGAGTTCCCGGTGCGGTGTCTCGTGTGTTGATTGTTCGGGAGACAGTACAGCTTAGTTGCAGATTGTGTATGGGCCCAGGATAGTTAGTGAGCAGTAAATGCAAGCATAGGAGTGCTTGGCCAGTAGTGGTCGGGCACTTGTTACGGCCCATCAGTTTGGGTCGTGACACTGAATCTGTTACTGTTGGCTTATATAAGTTAAAAAAGAACCTTGAATAGTGTATTTTTTCTTAGCTCATCTTAATGCATTAGTTTCTTCCCCATAAACCAGGTGATATACCAAGATATACAGAATATATTTACTCAATACTCTCACAAGTATATAGGAGCGGATATATGTAGTATACTTAAGGTATATCACTCTTGTCATTTATGAGCATGAGCCCACATTGTGCCAGTTTAGTCTCTTGGGCCGACTGTTTTATTTAATGTTTGGGCCTACTCTAGCATTTTAAATAATTTTTGTACTTGGGCTGAATGTTTTTCCTTTCTTTCTGAATCTGGTTAAGTAGCCCATGTGGGCTTTGGGAGTTTTCTTTTTCATGTTTGGGCCTTACGCTGTTTCTTCTAAAAAGCTAAGTTATCACTTGATGATCTACTTGTTTAGCTTATGCACTTGTTTGGCTTGAATGTAAATTGTTTGTGACTTAGTATCCTTACTTAGACAAATAATAATCCCAGTCTTCTTATGTGCTTCATGGGAACCAATTCTGGGCCATTCTGGCCATCTCTTGCATTCAAGACTTGTTGGGCCTAAGGCCCAACCTCCTTCTCTTTGATCGAGTCTGCTAAAGAAGGGAAAGGGAAGCAAATATCCATGTTAGAAGGCCCAGCCAATTGGTGAAAATGGCGCTGATGGGCTTGGCTAGGCCCATCAGTTTAAAAATTTACTTTCCCTTTCCTCTGTATTTTTACTTGACATGTATATCTGTTGTATATGTATCAAACATGTAAATAATGAAGCCCCTATGCATGTGTAGACCTTTGGAAACCAACATTTAGTACTTTAGGAAGTCGCTAATCCTTTTTCAAAACTGGGATAATGATCAGTTTTTGCATGACAAGTCAAAACTTAGCTTGATTCTATTTTTTTTTTTAAATTGGTTTAATGAAACGGTTAGTGGTAAAAAGTGGAAAAAAATGGGATTTTGGTTAAGTAAAAAAAAAAAAGGGGGGGGGGGGGAGCAGCGTCTAATGGTTTCTTAAAAAATGGCTAAGTAATGAAATTTCAGGCCATCATCCGTGATTTGAAAGGGAAAACTGTGATACTCTCTGGAAATTGAGACTGGGTGGTAATAAGTCTTTTTTTGCAAAACTCAAAGAACCGTTTTTTTTAACCTGGATTCGATTTGCTGAAAGATAAGGGATTTGCACATTTTTAAAGCTGTAAATGTGTTCTGAACTTTGGCAAAAATATGATAAAATGGTGATTGATTTGGGCCTGGAAGCCCAAAACCAAATGGACTAAAAATAAAGGGAAATATACTTGGACCAAGATTGAGGTCTGTTGGACTTTAGGCTTGGAATATGGGTTGAACTTATGGGCTTCACAATGATAAAATTTGAACTTAACAAAATTTCCCTTTTTCTTATATATATATATATATATATATATATATGTAGGAGAATACTCCATATTTTCTTATATATAAATAAAAACCCGTAAGAACTAAACTCATCTTATTAGGACTAGAATAGTAGCGACTCTACTCGGGTGAAATCCCGAGTGTGTCCTAGTCCGACAATAAAATGAGTTCAACACTTACATGGATTTTCAAACCTAAAAATACCTTTTATAAAGGGAATTTTTGCCGAACTTTTCCTTGAAATTATGATATGAATATTTATGATATTTTTGCGGAAAACTAAATATTTTTTGAACAAATAAGTACATTAATCACACGTTGAAGCTCATAGGTCAACCGTATTCTAC
The DNA here is from genome assembly GCF_019175385.1 of Lycium barbarum. NCBI lineage: Eukaryota > Viridiplantae > Streptophyta > Magnoliopsida > Solanales > Solanaceae > Lycium > Lycium barbarum. The sequence goes on from NC_083341.1 coordinate 85,962,651, forward strand.
GGATCTTTAATATTAGGGTGCGTAAAACCTTCCCTAGGGGATCATCAGAACCCTTATCTCGAACCTTGGTACCAAAAGATTTCTCTTTTGCTTGAAAATCTTTTACCCGGTTTTTCTAGTTTTCCTTTAATAAATAAGGTGGCGACTCTAAAAAAAAAAATACTAAAACCCAATTAGATCACCAACAACCTCGTAGTAACTTTTATGTCTTTGTCACGACCCAACCCCGTGGGCCATGACTAGGGCCCGAACTGGACACCCGTATACGAACCTGTTAAAATATAATCAAACTGAATCTATGAACAATATGGAAACTTGCAAAAGAACTCCAACGGTTCATAACATCATCATATATGTATATTCAGATAGACTGCCTCCTGAGGAGTCACAACTGATCAAATCATAAAATGATACGCAAGCCGACAAGGCTGCCACTACACATCAACATCATGTCATATGCAAGCCGATAAGGCTGCCACTACAGACGGACATCATATCATAGCACATCGGATAGACACAGCTGAACAGAACTTATACACAACCCACACACATGTCTACAAACCTCTAAGAGTATCAACAGTGAAATATGACGGGACAGGGCCCCGTCGTACCCCTGGACAAACATATATATATATCAGAAGGTCTGTCCCAAAATCTAGGCTCCAGAACAACGAAGCTCTCCAAGTCAGCTGAAACGGAATCCTAAGCTGGCGGATCACCCAATCGAGTGTCTATACCTGCGGGCATGAAACGCAGCCCCCCGAGAAAGGGGGTCAGTACGGAATATGTACTGAGTATATAAAGCATGAAATACAGTAAAAAGGATCATAACTGAAATAGAGATTACCAGAAACAAGTATGACCTTTAAAACATCAATACACTTGCCTTATGAAATGAAAATCGTGCATATCATTATCATATATCATATATATAACGTGTCCCAGCCCTCTAGTGAGGACTCGGTGAATAAGGTCGCCACATACCATCCTTGGCGCCATAATCACATCATCACACCATCACATCATCACACCATCATATCATCATATCATCACATCATCATATATATATATATATATATATATAACATGTCCCGGCCCTCTAGTGAGGGACTCGGTGAACAATGCAGTGAAACTGTGCACGAAAACGTGTCCTGGCCCGGGACTCAGTGAAAGACATATTGAGGCACGCACGAGCAGAGTAGTGAGCAACTATATGCAATTTAAATCACATCTGAGACTCAATGGAATAATCAAAACGAACCATCGTTTGCAAATCAAGACAATAGTCATATCAAATCCCTTTCGAATGTCACTGTGAATTATATCAAAATAGAACTCTGGAACCATATGTACGTATCAAAACATAATAAAGTAAGTTCTGGGAATCAAGAACATTAGCCATCGTAGTGGCTCTAAAAATAGGAATTTCTTTGGAACCATATACACATCGTCTGTTCGTTTCATAAAGATCATGCCAAAAAGAAAGAAGGGTTAACTTTACATACCTGTTAACGATTAATCGTATTCTCGTTTGCTTCGTTGCTCCTTTAACCTATTTAATAATAAAGTAACGCTATCATTAGTAAACTATACTTTTTAGGTCGTAAATCTGTAGCCAACCGCTTATAGGACTCATTCTTTAACTTATACTTTCTCGATTAGGGTTTTTCATTAGTTAAGGACTTAACGGAAATCGGGCAGCATTTCCCTTATATATTCGCCTAACCCGAACTTCCAATTATCCTCCTGTTATCACAGAAATACCAACAATGAAAATAATAGCAATATTCATATAGAACCCTTACAATTCAGCCCATAAACAACTCCAACAATCCAATAACCCTTTTTAATCCTTTTCAACCCACAATTTCGTATAGCAACAATTTTATGCAATTTCATACTTCCAATTTCATCCAATCCAATTTTAATCCTTCTATTACAACACCATTAATAAAATTATACCACAAAATAATAAAATCTTACCTTAATTTACTCGGAGGAATTTTGTCACGACCCGCCTAGGGGGCCGCGACGAGCACCCGGTGCTAGTCGCGGCCCCCTAGGCGGGTCGTGACAAAAGTGGTATCAGAGCAGTTCAGTCCTAGGGTGTGTCTACGAGCCTTGTCTAGTAGAGTCTTGGTTATGGGTATGTTGCGCGCCACACTTATAAACAAGAGGTTGCAGACATTTTAGGAATAAATGACCTTCCTTCTTCATAAGAATCGTGCGATAGAGCCATGATGTAAGAAATTCTTGTTCCTTAATCGTGTGTTGTGTATTTCAGAGATGCCCAAAAAGGGAAAGACTACGGCAGCCCAAAAGGGCAAGACGGTGGAAGAAAAGCGGGCTGAAAGAGCACCGCCACCGGTAGTAGAGGAAAGCGTGTCCTAGAGTGCGGCTCAATCTCAGTCCTCCCAGATAGTGCCTATATCTGAGGAGCGTGAGGGAGCCTCGGCCCCAGCTCCAGCACCTCCAGCTCCCCCACCAAATGCTTCGGGCCAAGATGTAAAAGAGGCCATTAATTTGTTGACTCAGTTGGTTGTGGCCCAGGCTCAGAGGCAAAGTTCAGGGCATGGTGATAGGGCTGTTAGCGCAAGGGCCCGTGACTTTATCTTTGAACCCTTCGGAATTCTTTGGGTCAAAACCGGAAGAGGATCCCCAGGACTTTATTGATGGTATGCTAAGGACGCTCCGGTTGATACATGCTTCGGACACCGAGTCATGGAGTTAGCATCATATAGATTGAGAGATGTCTCGATTCAGTGGTATACAGTATGGATGGCTTCACGGGGAGCAAATGCACCTCCCCCGGTATGGCAAAAGTTTGTCGATGCTTTTCTCCGTCATTATATGCCTCCAGAAGTTCAGCGAGCTAGGGCCGATAAATTCTTGAACTTGAGGCAAGGTAGTATGAGTGCCCTAGAGTATAGCCTCCGTTTTAACTCCTTGGCTAGGTATGCGTCGGCCATGGTAGCAGATATGGGCGATAGGGTACATCGATTTGTAAAGGGCCTAGGGCCACTTTTGATGGACAAATGCTTGACTGCGTCCCTTCAGGATGGTATGGATATTGCGCGCATTCAGGCACATGCTCAGAACTTAGAGGAAAGCCTACAAGATAGGGGACATAGCAAGAGGGCCAGATCTTCGGGCCCAATGAGTGAGTCCAGAGGCGGACACAGGCAACAGTTCCCTAGACATTCGGGCTATTCTTAGACCAGTGTACCTCCACGGTTTTCAGGCCAGAGCCTTGATAGATCTACTCATCCCAGGCCGAGTCAGAGTTTTTCGGGGTCCCAGTTTAGAGGTGATTCAGGCCAGTCAAGGCCACCTATACCACGATGTTCCCAGTGTGGGAAGTCGTATTGGGGTCAATGCCGATTGGGTTCAGATGTTTGCTATTCATGTGGTCGACCAGGCCATATTATGCGTTATTGCCCCTCAGTACATGGTAGAGGTAGGACCCAGCCATCAGGGTCGGTAGCCGGATTTTCGGCATCTGTACGCCCCACGGGGCCAGGTTCACATGCGCCAGTAGGCCATGGTAGAGGCAGAGGGAGAGCTCCCAGTTCTAGCGGTCCTTAGCACCGTATCTATGCTTTGGCTGGATGCCAAGATCTTGAGTCTTCTCCTGACGTGGTCACAGGTATATTATCGGTATTCTCTCATGATGTATATGCTTTGATTGATCCGGGCTCCACATTATCATATGTTACTCCTTATATTGCGGGTCAATTTATAGTTGAGCCAGAGTCGATCAAACCTTTTGAGGTGTCTACATCCGTGGGTGAATCGGTGATAGCTAGCCGAGTATATAGAGATTGTGTAGTTACGATTTGTAATCGTCGTACCATGATTGATTTGCATGAGCTAGAAATGGTAGACTTTGACATTATTATGGGTATGGATTGGTTGGCTTCTTGTTACGCCAATGTCGATTGTCGAATGAAAATTGTTCGTTTCCAATTTTCGGGAGAACCAGTCATAGAATGGAAAGGGAATACGGCGTCACCAAAAGGTAGGTTTATTTCCTACTTAAAGGCAAGGAAGATGATCACGAAAGGTTGTATTATCATCTAGTGCGAGTTCAAGATGTAGAAGCTGAATCGCCGACTCTTCGGTCAGTTCCCGTAGTGAATGAATTTCCGGATGTGTTTCCGGAAGAGCTCCCAGGCCTTCCTCCCGAGCGGGAGATTGATTTTGCCATTGATGTTTTGCCAGACACTAAACCCATATCTATTCCTCCGTATAGAATGGCACCCGCAGAATTGAAAGAGTTGAAGGAGAAACTGAAGGATTTGCTTGACAAAGGCTTCATTAGGCCTAGTTCATCCCCGTGGGGAGCACCCGTATTGTTTGTCCGAAAGAAAGATGGCTCCTTGAGAATGTGCATTGATTATAGGCAATTGAATGAAGTGACGATTAAGAATAAATATCCTCTTCCGAGGATTGATGATTTGTTTGATCAATTGCAAGGTGCCAAATGGTTTTGCAAGATTGATTTGAGGTCCGGGTATCACCAAGTGAGAGTTAGGGAGAAAGATATCCCTAAGACAGCCTTCAGAACAAGATATGGTCATTTTGAATTCCGGGTGATGTCATTTGGGCTAACGAACGCGCCAGCGGTATTTATGGATTTGATGAATAATGTGTTCAGGCCCTTCCTGGATTTATTTGTGATAGTATTTATCGATGAAATCTTGGTGTATTCTAGATCCGAGGCAGAACATGCAGATCATTTGCGTATTGTCCTCGGAGTTCTTCGAACTCGAGTGTTATTTGCAAAATTTTCCAAATGAGAGTTCTGGTTGAACTCAGTGGCATTTTTAGGGCATATTGTTGCAGCCGATGGTATTCGAGTGGATAGTCAAAAGATTGAGGCCGTGAAAACTTGGCCAAGGCCCATAACTCCTACAGAAGTTCATAGTTTTCTGGGCTTAGCAGGTTATTACAGGAGGTTTGTTGAAGGTTTTTCTTCTATTTCTGCACCACTCACAAAGTTGACCCAGAAATCGGCAAAGTTTCAATGGATAGACGCTTGCGAGCACAGTTTCCAAGAGCTAAAGGGTAGATTGACTTCTGCCCCAGTCTTGACACTTCTAGAGGGATTGGAAGGATATGTCATTTATTGCGATGATTCAGGTGTTGGGCTAGGCTGCGTTTTGATGCAACATGGCAAGGTGATTGCATATGCCTCAAGGCAATTGCGAAAACATGAACAGAATTATCCTACCCATGATCTAGAATTAGCCGCAGTGGTTCATGCATTAAAGATATGGAGACATTATTTATATGGTGTCCACGTGGATATTTATACAGATCATAAGAGTCTTCAATACATCTTCAAGCAGAAAGAGTTAAATTTGCGGCAACGACGATGGTTGGAATTGCTGAAAGACTACAATGTTGATATTTTGTATCACCTCGGAAAAGCAAATGTTGTGGCTGATGCTCTTAGCCGTAGATCGATGGGAAGTCTAAGTGATGTACGGCCCGAAAAGAGAGGAATGGCCCGTGAGCTCCAACAGTTAGCTAGCCTAGGAGTCCGAGTATTGGACTCAGGTAGCAGCAGAGCTATTATTCAAAATTCAGCGGTTTCGTTACTGGTAGCGGAAGTGAAAGAGCGACAATATGAGGACCCCATGCTAGTGCAGTACAGAAACGCACTCCCTCAGAAAGAGGAGTCATCGTTTGATATTTCAGGAGACGGGGTTCTCCGATGTAGAGGAAGATTATGTGTTCCCGATGTGGCTAGTCTACGCCACCAGGTATTGAAAGAGGCTCATTGTTCCCGTTACTCCGTTCACCCCGGAGCGATGAAGATGTATCATGATCTTAAGTCCATATATTGGTGGAATGGGATGAAGAAAGATGTAGCGGAGTTTGTAGCTCAATGTCCTAATTTCCAATAAGTGAAAATCGAGCACCAAAAGCCAGGTGGACTATTGCAAGCTATAGAAATCCCAACTTGAAAGTGGGAAGTGATTAACATGGACTTCATTTCAGGCTTACCCCATTCTCGACGTAAATATGATTCCATATGGGTGATCGTGGATAGGCTCACCAAGTCAGCTTATTTCTTACCGGTCAGGACAACCTATGTGGCAGAAGATTATGCCAAGCTTTATCTTAAAGAGATAGTGAGACTCCATGGCGTTCCGGTATCGATTATCTCTGATAGAGGGACTCAGTTTACGATAAAGTTTTGGAAGTCCTTCCAAGAGGGTCTAGGGACCTAAGTGCGCCTTAGCACGGCATTTCATCCACAGACTGATGGGCAAGCCGAATGTACTATTCAGACACTTGAGGATATGTTACAGGCATGTATGATAGACTTCGGAGGAAATTGGGAAGATCATTTGCCACTCATTGAATTTGCTTATAATAATAGTTATCATTCTAGCATTCAAATGGCACCGTATGAAGCCTTATATGGGCGAAAGTGTAGATCCCCAATCGGGTGGTTCGAAACAGGAGAGGCCCAGTTGATAGGGCCAGATTTGGTTCAACAGGCCATAGAGAAAGTCAAGCTCATACAAGATCGGTTGTTAGCGACTCAAAGTCGTCAAAAGTCCTATGCGAATAACCGTCGAAGAGACTTAGAGTTCGAAGTGAAAGATTGGGTATTCTTGAAAGTGTCGCCAATGAAGGGCGTCATGAGGTTTGGCAAAAAGGGGAAGCTTAGTCCCCGGTATATTGGGCCATATGAAATTGTGCGCAAAATAGGCAAAGTGGCCTATGAGTTAGATCTACCTCCCGAGTTGGAGTTAGTCCATCCAGTATTTCACGTCTCGATGCTTTGGAAATGTATTGGAGATCCTACTAGGATCATCCCAGTAAATGATGTGCAAGTGACAGAGAAATTGACCTATGAAGAGGTACCCATTTCCATGTTAGATAGGCAAGTACGGAGGCTTAGAAACAAAGAAGTGGCCTCAGTTAAAGTTCTGTGGAGGAATAACAATCGAGAGGAAATGACATGGGAAGCGGAAGAGAATATGCGATCCAAATAGCCACATTTATTTCAGCCTTTGGACGAGGGCCAAGATGAGACGTCGAAATCACAAGGTATGTATGTTTTCCTTTTATGCTTTTGGGTCGTGTGTGGCCAAATTTTAAGTGCTATTGTGTTGTGGCCCTGTGAGGCATTGATATTATGGGTTGTTGTGACAGGTTGGTAGTGCCATATTATAGGGGAAACTCTGGCGAAATTTTTGTAGAATTCCCGAGCACTTTAACATTCGAGGACGAATGTTCTTAAGGGGGGAAGAATGTTACACCTCGAAAATTTTCCGTTGGTACGCAAGTGAACGAACTAGTGAGGAACGACATTTGATGACCCTAGTTGAGATTTTAAAGATGTTAGAGATGAGGGAAGAGGATTGCCAAGAGAAGGTGAAAGCATTTGATAAGTATCGAGAAGGAATTACGAGCAACGAGTTAGCAAGGACTTAATGATGCCTTGGAGAAGAGTTATAATGTCCCTTAGATCGATAATGAAGTGTTGAACAAGTGTTAAGAAGGTTTCATAAGGATCGGAGATCAAACAAAGTGACGAGAATAAGTTCAGTGGACTGATGGGTTATACGGCTCATTATATGGACCTTATAATGTTATACGGACCGTATAATGGACCGTAAAACCATCACAGTGGAGGTTGGTTGCTGTTGGAATTTTACGGTCAGTTATACGGACCGTATAACGAACCGTCAAATGGTCACAGTGAAGGGGTGCAGGCAGACCCATTTCACGGTCTATTATACGGACCGTATAACCATTATACGGACCGTATAATGGAACCCGACATATCAGTGGAATGTTATTAAATAAAGGACCAAGTTCATGAAATCATTTCAACATTTCCTTCCTCTCTCTAAAACATCTCTCTACATTTGTTATACAAGTTTTCAAGGATTATAAGCCATCAACAACATTAAATAAGTGAATCAAGAGTAAGAACCCATCAAGGATCATCTAAAGTCAAGAAACCCAAATGGAGAAAAACTAGGGTTTTGCTCAAGGAGGAGTATTATCAACTAAGGCTAGCTTCTACCACTTCTAAGGTAAGATTCATGATATTTACATGATGTTTAAGGTATTGGAGAGTCAAAATACATGGATTGTAGAAAATATGGTAAAATGGGTCATGAATGATAAATAGTGACATTTTGAGGAATAGTTTGAGTTGAATCATGAATGTTGTTGTGTCGTGATATGAATGTGTTATAAATGGTATTAAGATCATGAACTAGACACTTTAGGTGAATGGACGAAGTTGGGTGTTATGACCTTGAATATGGGTAAATTAGAAGCAAATTGAGAAACCTAAACAATGTGGATAATGTGGATGACTAATGGCCATTGTTATGATATTAATGAAGGTAGAAACGCTAAAATTGGAAGGGAACGTGCAAGTGTAGAATAGTCCGACGAGAAGGTATGTAAGGATAACCCTTCTTTCATAAGGCATGATTCTTGGCCAAATTCCTAATTCCTCTATATGAGTATGTTGTCTTCACATGGTTGATATTCCGAGCTCATAAGCTTACGATCCTTGATATGTGCTACGATTGTACTACGCTCCTCACATGACGAGTAGGCCTATAATGTAGATGTAACGATAATGATAATGATAGTAATAATGATGCTAAAGGTTCCTATGGGATATTATATGTATGTGTGCCTATGAAGGGCTATAATGAGACCCCGAGCTTATAACGCCGGGTAGAATATAGGTATATGAATATGTATAAAGTATGTATATGATTACGTAACGCGCGCACACCTCTGCAGATGGTACGGATAACCCTGATGCCTTGGTAGGGCCAGGTATGTATGACCTTGAGCCTTGGTTGGCCAAGTATGTATGAAACACCGAACCTTCATGGTTGGGCAAGTTATGTATATGTATGTATATATGTGAGTACGTTGTGTATATGAGATGTAAATGATTATGAGAGTAATTAAGTACGGATGTGGATGTATGTATACGGATACGCAGTAGAAACAGAATTCCCCTATGGAAAGCAAGTAAGTGCCATGATGATGATATTGTTGTTTCCCCTCATATGTTACTGCCTAAGTTGTCTATTATGCTTCTATATTGATGTTGATCATGCTTTACATACTCAGTACATTCTTCGTACTGACGTCCTTTTGTTTGTGGTCGCTGCGTCATGCCCGCAGGTGCACAGGAAGACAAACTGGACTCATAGTTGCTTATTCAGAGATTGCATAGCAGAGCTCCATCTCATTCGGAGCCATAACTTTTGGGTACTTATTCTTTTGTGTACATAGTTATGGGCCTAGCGGGGCCCTGTCCCGCTCATGTGATATGTTATACTCTTAGAGGCTCCTAGTCACGTGTATGTGGTTAGTTATGTATGGCCTTGTCGGCCTATATTTTGTATATCATTTTGTTGGCCTCGTCGGCCCATGTACATTGTTGTGGCATAGCTGCCTATGATGATTAAAGATGTTGTCGTCCAATGAGACTAGTATGATTGATGCTTAGAGATGTATGATTAATGATGTGGCTCACCTAGATGCAAGCATAAGTATAAGTTAAAGGGTGCCCGGGTGGACTAGCACCGGGTGCTCGTCGCGGCCCCCTAGGCGGGTCGTGACAAATTTCCATACTTATTTGCTCCAATTTCACTATTTCTTCTTCCTCAATTCAATATCCAATGTTGCTATCACCTCCTTGGACTTGCAAACTACCTTAGAATTTAATCTAAGCAAGAAATATATATATATTTGTCACAGCTGGCCGTGAGCTGCTGCCAGGGCTGCCTCCATGGACGTTTTTTTTTTCTTCAATGATAGGAACTTGGCCGTGAGAGCCAAGTTATTACCATGGCCATATCTCTTTCTCTAGATTAGTCAGGATTGCAATGAAGTATTATGGCCATTTGTTTAGTCATCACTTTGATATATGGGCTGCCCATTAGGTTGACACGTGTCCACCCTTATGACACGTGTCCACCTTCAACTAAACACCAATCGGATCCCGCCACTTTTTGTGGGGCCCGCTTAGTGGTCTAATTAGCTTAATTAATTATTAATCCCTACTTAATAATCTAATCACGGTTAATTAATCCCTAATCTCCACTAGTAGTTCTACACAAATTGAATTTTACACGCAATCGTGCACTTATTAAAAAAATCGGGGATTAAACCCCTTGCCTCATATCCCTAAAATAATCTCGTCCTTAACTGATGTCGATTAGCTTGTGAATAATTCGACGTATAAAAATACGGGGTATAACATCCTTCCCCCCTTTAGAACATTCGTCCTCGAATGTTAAACTGGTCCTGAACTCCCAATACTTTCTCAAGTGTTTCCTTCACATACCTCTTCCATTGGTCGATTCGCTATAATTCACTATAACGCATTCCAGGTCTCTACATAGTCATTCCCGTAATATTTCCTTCTTCTCTTGCTTCTCAAGGTAATTGTTTTACGTCGTTGTCTTTGCTCTCCTCTTTATTTCGCAGTTGGTTGTCAGTTATATTGCGAGCTCTTCCGCTGAAGTGTTGCTCTTTTTCTTGTCTGCATACTGTTCAGTTGTACTGTCACTGATTGATTCAGACTTGTATTCATGGTGTAATATTATTGTACCCCGATAATCTTGGTTTGATTTGCTGTTATAGTCCGTATTCTGGAATCTTCAGCATCATGTGTCACTTCTCGACTTTCTTATTAAACGATTTTAACTGTCACTTTGCTTTTAGCTCTTAATCTCGATCTTTAGAGTTGGCTATCAAGTAGCGCTGGAGTTCCCTCATATGATAACCTTATATAGCTGCTCTGTGATCTGTCTATTATTAACTGGTACAATTCTAATTTTTTTTTATTTGACATATAAATTCACTGTCATCCAGTAACCCGCTTGTTCTAATCGTCTCGCTTAAATTGTTTCACCATTTCCCTTACTCCAACTTGTAACACTTTAGGCATATTATCCCGTGCCGTTTCTTTACTTTTAATTCAAACCCTCCTATTGCCTCTTTACTCAGATTTTACTCTTAGTTTTTCTGTCACGCCTTATGCTGCAATCTTTACAAGAATATGCGAAGGTGCTCAAATGAACCCAAGAATATCTTAACATCGTTTCGCTAGTCTGTATGCTTTATCTTGTATTTTCCTCTTGTATCTTTCAATCGGCATCGGGCCCCAGCTATCGCCATGTCCTATCTGCCCTCAGTACTAACACGGTACTTTGGTTCAAACCATCTCACAACTTTCCTTAATATATCCAAAAGATCGCAACCGCATTGTTATTACTGAATCCTTGCTCTTCTTATCAAGTACTCACTTGGTCTCATTCTCAGCATACAAATATTCGTAGGTTGTATAACTATTCTTGTACAACTTGTATAAAATATATCCAATCTTATCCCTAGCTCTTCTTCCTCCTGGTTTATTCTGCTTTACATATCTTATTCGTATCAAAACTCGCTTGTAGCCTATCTTATCATACTCCTTTCCTTCCTCTATTTACCCCTTTGATTTTCTCGTATCCAATTGTAGGAGATTTTCTATCTCCTCCTTTTGCTACTTGTAAGTCGCAATATCATTAGCGCATAACTCTGTAGCCAAATCTTAGCCTCTAATCTAGTATAGCATTGCTATCCTTCGTAATATCACTTAAATTACTCGTTGCCATTCTCTTGTCGTACTCTTTATTTTTACCATTCACCCACTTTCTAATGTCATATTATACAAGATCTTTACAAATGATGCTTGGTCTTGTTTTAAATACCATCCTGACTGCTATCCGTTTATCGCTGGCCTTCAGATCTTACTAACTTGTTTCAGCAAGGGATCACACTCGAAGTTTAAGCATCCCTATCAAATATTTTACAGTGTCAATCGTTTCCGTCTTACACTTTGCACTTTAGGGTGTACTTATACCATCATCTGTTTATATTCTGCTCTACGTCCCTATTTCCAATCTTCAAATTCATCTGATCTCCGTCTTTTTTTTTTTTTCCATTCGCTTGGCACACTGTATCATATTCAGATCTTTTCTTTATGATTTATGATTTAGATTATCCACGTACGAAACCTTAACAAAATTGCGACGCGACGAGAACCTTTCTACATATAGTATAAAATCTCGTCTGACCATCTGTACTCAAGTAATGCAACCCATGTAGCAACTTATCTAAGGCCGCATTCCACTTACTCCAACCAGTAATTAATTAGTACTTATAGTCACTCCAAACTCTCAATTAGGTAGCACTTATATCCTGATGATAAGTGTCCCAAGCTCTCTTATAATAGTATCTTTATCCCAACGGATATCATCTATTTCCTCTAATAAATTTACAATACATCATTTGTTCCTCGACCTACAGTCCCTGTCCTTTAAGGGTTTCATTGTTTCCGAGGTGGAGTCATATATACGCAGCACTCCTTTATGCCTTATGTTCTTTCACCCTTGTCGTGTAGCCAATGCTAACTTCTAACTTACTCAAAATCACATCAACTTCGTCTTACTAATGGTCTTATCTTACCACCTTGTCGTCGTAGTGCACCTTTAAGTTCATAGCTATATTTATCCCTTTTATTCTATACTCATACTCGATTAATCACGTCTGTCTTAGGTGTTTCCTTTTGAATTATCTTACCATTTCTCCAGTCTATGTCCATCTTTTATTTTGTGCACGAGGAATCACATGCTATCTCTGTATCCTTCGGAAAACACTACATCGGCATAATTCCTTTCTCATTCTCCAAACGTATTCTGTTCATCCTTATTTATTCTTATTATCCCAGTCATTTCTGGCACTCATTCTGCCTCATTTCTCATCTTCCTATAGTTTAGTCTCTCACAAGTTATGCCATTTATATTACTTGTGTTCTCGGCTATGTCATAACCTGTCACTACACTGTTATCTCGCTCGCTTTCTTCTTATTTCTATTAACTCCTTCTCCTGTACTCGCTTTCGCTTTCGTTACCACTTGATCTCTATTCTGAACTTTCCCTATAGGACTTTGTAAGTCTTTCTTATTCGTCCTATATTTGCTTTTCCGTTCCACACTGATCACATCATATCCTTTAGTTACTTCCTTGCTTGGCTTTACTCATTTCCATAACAATCCTCATGGTATTCGCATTGCATCATGTTCGTAATCAATCCTATAACGTAACACTTCTTAACCTTATTCACGATTCTTACTATGTTTTTATTGCACTCTGTGGAGTAGGCGTACTTAACCCTTCACCTTTTCTGATCAATCTTAGACTTAATATCTCACAAACTGTCTTATTAATACCTTCATAATCCGTCATAATTCTTCCTCCTCCGTACTTTTATCTCAATCATACTACTACTCCTTTTAACTGTAAACTCGTTGTGATTTATCCCTGCTTATCGGTTCAGTCGATACATCCATATAACCTTCTGTTAAGATTTGCCACCTTTTCTAAACCATCTCTTAGTGTCGCTAGCCCTTCCGAATTATTCTAGCATTTCATCAACAACATATGAAACACATGATCCTAGACAGCCCACAAGTTTGAGTTTTCCTTCCACAAATTCCATCTCCAATTAGTTTATTAATAACTAATAAAATGTCACCATGAGGCATTCTCCAACCACCACCAGAAGAAAAACTAGAATCCGACAAGCACCAAGGGACTTCTAGTGCTTGATTCACATGGTTTACCTCCGGATTTATTCTTGAGTCGTGAACGAATCATTTAGTTCATAAACTACTTGTTGTATGATTTGTACTCTTCCAATAGAGTGAAACTTAATTGCTAGACGTTTTTGCCCTTCAACATGAGCTTTTTCTAAGGCAAAATGTGGTTGGAAAATATTCTGGTCCGTTCAAATGAATTCCAAACTTTGCTGCTCATAGTTGCTTCTTCGAAATCAATTTTTCCAAATAAGAATAATGCCTCTTACGGATGATACGGAGGGTATCTCTTAAATCTTTAATCCAACATGATAAATTTACCCTATCGATATCAACCTCATACTTACCATTGCTATCAATTCAATAGTTAACTTTATTTCTCGAAGTCAGACTTGCAACTTAGTCAAATCCTATTATTACTGTTGACATAGCTTTTCAGGACATATTACAAACTTATATCTCATCCCCTTTTTATTTATAGGAAAATTTTGGCAGAGTTTCCTCTGTATTTCTTACTATCCCCGAACCTGCATGCAGGAAATACCAACAATGCCTCACAGGGCCAACATATATACGCATATAACATATCGTATCATAGCCACACAGGGCTCCCAATTTCAAGTAAAAAGTATAAAGGTGTCGAAACTTACCTCACATATCGCACCTCGAGACGTACCTGATCCTTTAACGATCCGTCCTGTTATACCTTCCTATCTACCTTTCTTTTCATTCTTCAACTTTACATTTCAATCATACTTCAATATTCTTACCTTATCCGACATGCATCTTTCGCACCGTTACTTACCTGTATACTTTGTAACTTCCAATATCATCAGCCACTTTGTTCGGTCGATGTCGTTCTTCAGCTGAAATCAAGGGTTAGTATAAGGAATTTCATTTCCTATGGCTGGGATCTATCGCACGATCTTAGATATGAAAGAAAGGTAACATCCTAAATGTCCCGTAGCTTCCTGTTTATAGATGTGGTGCACAACACACTGATAAACAAGACTCTACTAGACACAGTCTGTAGACACTCCGAGGACGAACTGCTCTGATACCACTTTTGTTTCGACCCAACCCCGTGGGCCATGACTAGGGCCCGAACTGGACACCCGTATACGAACCTGTTAAAATATAATCAAACTGAATCTATGAACAATATGGAAACTTGCAAAAGAACTCCAACGGTTCATAACGTCATCATGTATGTTTATTCAGATAAACTGTCTCCTGAGGAGTCACAACTGATCAAATCATAAAATGAAACGCAAGCCGACAAGGCTGCCACTACAGACGGACATCATATCATGGCACATCGGATAGACACAGCTGAACAGAACTTATACACAACCTACACACATGTCTACAGACCTCTAAGAGTATCAACAGTGAAATATGACGGGACAGGGCCCCGTCGTACCCCTGGACAAACATATATATATATATATATATATATATTTCAGAAAGTCTGTCCCAAAATCTAGGCTCCGGAACAACGGAGTTCTCCAAGTCAGCTGAAACTGAATCCTAAGCTGGGGGATCACCCAATCGAGCATCTGTACCTGCGGGCATGAAACGCAGCCCCCCGAAGAAAGGGGGTCAGTACGGAATATGTACTGAGTATATAAAGCATGAAATACAGTAAAAAGGATCATAACTGAAATAGAGATTACCAGAAACAAGTATGACCTTTAAAACATCAATACACTTGCCTTATGAAATGAAAATCGTGCATATCAATATCATATATCATATATATAACGTGTCCCGGCCCTCTAGTGAGGGACTCAGTGAATAAGGTCGCCACATAACATCCTTGGCGCCATAATCACATCATCACGCCATCATATCATCATATCATCACATCATCATATATATATATATATAACGTGTCCCGGCCCTCTAGTGAGGGACTCGGTGAACAATGCAGTGAAACTGTGCACGAAAACGTGTCCTGGCCCGGGACTCAGTGAAAGACATATTGAGGCATGCACTAGCAGAGTAGTGAGAAACTATATGCTATTTAAATCACATCTGAGACTCAATGGAATAATCAAAACTAACCATCATTTGCAAATCAAGACAATAGTCATATCAAATCCCTTTCGAATGTCACTGTGAATTATATCAAAATAGAACTCTGGAACCATATGTACGTATCAAAACATAATAAAGTAAGTTTTGGGAATCAAGAACATTAGCCATCATAGTGGCTCTAAGAATAGGAATTTCTTTGGAACCATATACACACCGTCTGTTCGTTTCATAAAGATCATGCCAAAAAGAAAGAAGGGTTAACTTTACATACCTGTTAACGATTAATCGTATTCTCGTTCGCTTCGTTGCTCCTTTAGCCTATTTAATAATAAAGTAACGCTATTGTTAGTAAACTTTACTTTTTAGGTCGTAAATCTTTAGCCAACCGCTTATAGGATTCATTCTTTAACTTATACTTTCTCGATTAGGGTTTTTCATTAGTTAAGGACTTAACGGAAATCAGGCAGCATTTCCCTTATATATTCGCCTAACCCGAACTTCCAATCAGAAATACCAACAATGACAGTAATAGCAATATTCATATAGAACCCTTATAATTCAGCCCCTAAACAACTCCAACAATCCAATAACCCTTTTTAATCCTTTTCAACCCACAATTTCGTATAGCAACAATTTTATGCAATTTCATACTTCCAATTTCATCCAATCCAATTTTAATCCTTCCATTACAACACCATTAATACAATTATACCACAAAATAATAAAATCTTACCTTAATTTACTCGGAGGAATTTCCATACTTATTTGCTCCAATTTCACTATTTCTTCTTCCTCAATTCAATATCCAATGTTGCTATCACCTCCTTGGACTTGCAAACTACCTTAGAATTTAATCTAAACAAGAAATATATATATATATATATATATATATATATATATATATATATATATATATATATTTGTCACAGCTGGCCGTGAGCTGCTGCCAGGGCTGCCTCCATGGACGTATTTTTTTTCTTCAATGATAGGAACTTGGCCGTGAGAGCCAAGTTATTACCATGGCCATATCTCTTTCTCTAGATTAGTAAGAATTGCAATGAAGTATTATGGCCATTTGTTTAGTCATCACTTTGATATATGGGCTGCCCATTAGGTTGACACGTGTCCACCCTTATGACACGTGTCCACCTTCAACTAAACACTAATCGCATCCCGCCACTTTTTGTGGGGCCCGCTTAGTGGTCTAGTTAGCTTAATTAATTATTAATCCCTACTTAATAATCTAATCACGGTTAATTAATCCCTAATCTCCACTAATATTTCTACACCAATTGAATTTTACACGCAATCGTGCACTTATTAAAAAAATCGGGGATTAAACCCCTTGCCTCATATCCCTAAAATAATCTCGTCCTTAACTTATGTCGATTATCTTGTGAATAATTCGACGTATAAATATACGGGGTATAACATCCTTCCCCCCTTTAGAACATTCGTCCTTGAATGTTAAACTGGTCCTGAACTCCCAATACTTTCTCAAGTGTTTCAATCACATACCTCTTCCATTGGTCGATTCGCTATAATTCACTATAACGCATTCCAGGTCTCTACATAGTCATTCCCGTAATATTTCCTTTTTCTGTTCCTTCTCAAGGTAATTATTTTACGTCGTTGTCTTTGCTCTCCTCTTTATTTCGCAGTTGGTTGTCAGTTGTATTGCGAGCTCTTCCGCTGAAGTGTTGCTCTTTTTCTTGTCTGCATACTGTTCAGTTGTACTGTCACTGATTGATTCGGACTTGTATTCATGGTGCACTTAGCCACAACTCGATTCTTTCTTCTTCTACAGTTACCCCCTTAAGATGATGTATCTTTCACTTCACTTTACTTCTAATCTTTAAGTAAGACCTTGTAACGTGCAGACATCCCTCATCGATTTATTAGACTTTACAATCCTTGGAGTATTTCATACGTCCGGTACTTGTAGACCCTTCGCAGATTCTACGGATAAAACGAAATTTCCCAGAGTGTAATATTATTCTACCCCGATAACCTTGCTTTGCTTTGCTGTTATAGTCCGTATTCTGGAATTTTCAGCATCATGTGTCACTTCTCGACTTTCTTATTAAACGATTTTAACTATCACTTTACTTTTAGCTCTTAATCTCGATCTTTAGAGTTGGCTATCAAGTAGCGCTGGAGTTCCCTCATATGATAACCTTATCTAGCTGCTCTGTGATCTGTCTATTATTAACTGGTACAATTCTAATTTTTTTTGATTTGACATATAAATTCACTGACATCCAGTAACCCGCTTGTTCTAATCGTCTCGCTTAAATTGTTTCACCATTTCCCTTACTCCAACTTGTAACACTTTAGGCATATTATCCCGTGCCGTTTCTTTACTTTTAATTCAAACCCTCCTATTGCCTCTTTACTCAGATTTTACTCTTAGTTTTTCTGTCACGCCTTATGCTGCAATCTTTACAAGAATATGCGAAGGTGCTCAAATGAGCCCAAGAATATCTTAACATCGTTTCGCTAGTCTGTATGCTTTATCTTGTATTTTCCTCTTGTATCTTTCAATCGGCATCGGGGCCCAGCTATCGCCATGTCCTATCTGCCCTCAGTACTAACACGGTACTTTGGTTCAAACCATCTCACACCTTTCCTTAATATATCCAAACGATCGCAACCGCATTGTTATTACTGAATCCTTGCTCTTCTTATCAAGTACTCACTTGGTCTCATTCTCAGCATACAAATATTCGTAGGTTATATAACTATTCTTGTACAACTTGTATAAAATATATCCAATCTTAGCCCTAGCTCTTCTTCCTCCTGGTTTATTCTGCTTTACATATCTTATTCGTATCAAAACTCGCTTGTAGCCTATCTTATCATACTCATTTCCTTCCTCTATTCACCCCTTTGATTTTCTCATATCCTATTGTAGGAGATTTTCTATCTCCTCCTTTTGCTACTTGTAAGTCGCAATATCATTAGCGCATAACTCTGTAGCCAAATCTTAGCCTCTAATCTAGTATAGCATTACTATCCTTCGAAATATCACTTAAATTACTTGTTGCCATTCTCTTGTCGTACTCTTTATTTTTACCATTCACCCACTTTCTAATGTCATATTATACAAGATCTTTACAAATGATGCTTGGTCTTGTTTCAAATACCATCATGACTGCTATCCGTTTATCGCTGGCCTTCAGATCTTACTAACTTATTTCAGCAAGGGATCACACTCGAAGTTTAAGCATCCCTATCAAATATTTTACAGCGTCAATCGTTTCCGTCTTACACTTTGCACTTTAGGGTGTACTTATACCATCATCTGTTTATATTCTGCTCTACGTCCCTATTTCCAATCTTCAAATTAATTTGATCTCCGCCTTTTTTTTTCCATTCGCTTGGCACACTGTATAATATTCATATCTTTTCTTTATGATTTATGATTTTGATTATCCACGTACGAAACCTTAACAAAATCGCGACGCGACGAGAACCTTTCTACATATAGTATAAAATCTCGTCTGACCATTTGTACTCAAGTAATACAACCCATGTAGCAACTTATCCAAGGCCGCATTCCACTTACTCTAATCAGTAATTAATTAGTACTTATAGTCGCTCCAAACTCTCAATTAGGTAGCACTTATATCTTGATGATAAGTGTCCCAAGCTCTCTTATAATAGTATCTTTATCCCAACATATATCATCTGTTTCCTCTAATAAATTTACAATACATCATTTGTTCCTCGACCTACAGTCCCTGTCCTTTAAGGGTTTCACTGTTTCCGAGGTGGAGTCATATATACGCAGCACTCCTTTATGCCTTATGTTCTTTCACCCTTGTCGTGTAGCCAATGCTAACTTCTAACTTACTCAAAATCACATCAACTTCGTCTTACTAATGGTCTTATCTTACCACCTTGTCGTCGTAGTGCACCTTTAAGTTCATAGCTATATGTATCCCTTTTATTCTATACTCATACTCGATTAATCACGTCTGTCTTAGGTGTCTCCTTTTGAATTCTCTTACCATTTCTCCAGTCTATGTCCATCTTTTATTTTGTGCACGAGGAATCTCATGCTATCTCTGTATCCTTCGGAAAACACTACATCGGCATAATTCCTTTCTCATTCTCCAAACGTATTCTGTTCATCCTTATTTATTCTTATTATCCCAGTCATTTCGGGCACTCATTCTGCCTCATTTCTCATCTTCCTATAGTTTAGTCTCTCACAAGTTATGCCATTTATATTACTCGTGTTCTCGGCTATGTCATAACCTGTCACTACACTGTTATCTCGCTCGCTTTCTTCTTATTTCTATTAACTCCTTCTCTTGTACTCGCTTTCGCTTTCGTTACCACTTGATCTCTATTCTGAACTTTCCCTATAGGACTTTGTAAGTCTTTCTTATTCGTCCTATATTTGCTTTTCCGTTCCACACTGATCACATCATATCCTTTAGTTACTTCCTTGCTTGGCTTTTACTCATTTCCATAACAATCCTTATGGTATTCGCATTGCATCCTGTTCGTAATCAATCCTATAACGTAACACTTCTTAACCTTATTCACGATTCTTACTATGTTTTTATTGCACTCTGTGGAGTAGGCGTACTTAACCCTTCACCCTTTATGATCAATCTTAGCCTTAATATCTCACAAACTGTCTTATTAATACCTTCATAATCCATCATAATTCTTCCTCCTCCGTACTTTTATCTCAATCATACAACTACTCCTTTAAACTGTAAACTCGTTGTGATTTATCCCTGCTTATCGGTTCAGTCGATACATCAATATAACCTTCTGTTAAGATTTGCCACCTTTTCTACACCATCTCTTAGTGTCGCTAGCCCTTCCGAATTATTCTAGCATTTCATCAACAACATATGAAACACATGATCCTAGACAGCCCACAAGTTTGAGTTTTCCTTCCACAAATTCCATCTCCAATTCGTTTATTAATAACTAATAAAATGTCACCATGAGGCATTCTCCAACCACCACCAGAAGAAAAACTAGAATCCGACAAGCACCACAGGACTTCTAGTGCTTGATTCACATGGTTTACCTCCAGATTTATTCTTGAGTCGTGAACGAATCATTTAGTTCATAAACTACTTGTTGTATGGTTTGTACTCTTCCAATAGAGTGAAACTTAATTGCTAGACGTTTTTTCCCTTCAACATGAGCTTTTTCTAAGGCAAAATGTGGTTGGAAAATATTCTGGTCCGTTCAAATGAATTCCAAACTTTGCTGCTCATAGTTGCTTCTTCGAAATCAATTTTCCCAAATAAGAATAATGCCTCTTATGGATGATACAGAGGGTATCTCTTAAATCTTTAATCCAACATGATAAATATACCCTATCGATATCGACCTCATACTTACTATTGCTATCAATTCAATAGTTAACTTTATTTCTTGAAGTCAGACTTGCAACTTAGTCAAATCCTATTATTACTGTTGACATTGCTTTCCAGGACATATTACAAACTTATATCTCATCCCCTTTTTATTTCTAGGAAAATTTTGGCAAAGTTTCCTCTGTATTTCTTACTATCCCCGAACCTGCACGCAGGAAATACCAACAATGACTCACAGGGCCAACATATATACGCATATATCATATCGTATCATAGCCACACAGGGCTCCCAATTACAAGTAAAAAGTATAAAAGTGTCGAAACTTACCTCACATATCGCACCTCGAGACGTACCCGATCCTTTAACGATCTGTCCTGTTATACCTTCCTATCTACCTTTCTTTTCCTTCTTCAACTTTACATTTCAATCATACTTCAATATTCTTACCTTATCCGACATGCATCTTTCGCACCGTTGCTTACCTGTATACTTTGTAACTTCCAATATGATCAGCCACTTTCTTCTGTCGATGCCGTTCTTCAGCTGAAATCAAGGGTTAGTATAAGGAATTTCATTTCCTATGGCTGGGCTCTATCGCACGATCTTAGATATGAAAGAAAGGTAACATCCTAAATGTCCTATAGCTTCCTGTTTATAGATGTGGTGCACAACACACCGATAAACAAGACTCTACTAGACACGGTTTGTAGACACTCCGAGGACGAACTGCTCTGATACCACTTTTGTTACGACCCAACCCCGTGGGCCATTACTAGGGCCCGAACTGGACACCCGTATACGAACCTGTTAAAATATAATCAAACTGAATCTACAAACAATATGGAAACTTGCAAAAGAACTCCAACGGTTCATAACGTCATCATATATGTATATTCAGATAAACTGTCTCCTGAGGAGTCACAACTGATCAAATCATAAAATGATACGCAAGCCGACAAGGCTGCCACTACACATCAACATCATGTCATATGCAAGCCGACAAGGCTGCCACTATAGACGAACAGCATATCATGCACATCAGATAGACACAGCTGAACAGAACTTATACACAACCTACACACATGTCTACAGACCTCTAAGAGTATCAACAGTGAAATATGACGGGACAGGGCCCCGTCGTACCCCTGGACAAACACATATATATATATATATATATATATATATATATATATATATCAGAAGGTCTGTCCCAAAATCTAGGCTCCGGAACAACGGAGCTCTCCAAGTCAGCTGAAACAGAATCCTAAGCTGGGGATCACCCAATCGAGCGTCTGTACCTGCGGGCATGAAACGCAGCCTCTCGAAGAAAGGGGGTCAGTACGGAATATGTACTGAGTATATAAAGCATGAAATACAGTAAAAAGGATCATAACTGAAATAGAGATTACCAGAAACAAGTATGACCTTTAAAACATCAATACACTTACCTTATGAAATGAAAATCGTGCATATCAATATCATATATCATATATATAACGTGTCCCGACCCTCTAGTGAGGGATTTGGTGAATAAGGTCACCACATACCATCCTTGGCGCCACAATCACATCATCACGCCATCACATCATCACACCATCATATCATCACATCCTATATATATATATATATATATATATATATATATATATATATATATATATATATGTATATATAACGTGTCCCGGCCCTTTAGTGAGGGACCCGGTGAACAATGCAGTGAAACTGTGCTCGAAAACGTGTCCTGGCCCGGGACTCAGTGAAAGACATATTGAGGCACGCACGAGCAGAGTAGTGAGAAACTATATGCTATTTAAATCACATCTGAGACTCAATGGAATAATCAAAACTAACCATCATTTGCAAATCAAGACAATAGTCATATCAAATCCCTTTCGAATGTCACTGTGAATTATATCAAAATAGAACTCTGGAACCATATGTACGTATCAAAACATAATAAAGTAAGTTCTGGGAATCAAGAACATTAGCCATCCTAGTGGCTCTAAGAATAGGAATTTCTTTGGAACCATATACACACCGTCTGTTCGTTTCATAAAGATCATGCCAAAAAGAAAGAAGGGTTAACTTTACATACCTGTTAACGATTAATCGTATTCTCGTTCGCTTCGTTGCTCCTTTAGCCTATTTAATAATAAAGTAACGCTATTGTTAGTAAACTTTACTTTTTAGGTCGTAAATCTTTAGCCAACCGCTTATAGGATTCATTCTTTAACTTATACTTTCTCGATTAGGGTTTTTCATTAGTTAAGGACTTAACGGAAATCAGGCAGCATTTCCCTTATATATTCGCCTAACCCGAACTTCCAATCAGAAATACCAACAATGACAGTAATAGCAATATTCATATAGAACCCTTATAATTCAGCCCCTAAACAACTCCAACAATCCAATAACCCTTTTTAATCCTTTTCAACCCACAATTTCGTATAGCAACAATTTTATGCAATTTCATACTTCCAATTTCATCCAATCCAATTTTAATCCTTCCATTACAACACCATTAATACAATTATACCACAAAATAATAAAATCTTACCTTAATTTACTCGGAGGAATTTCCATACTTATTTGCTCCAATTTCACTATTTCTTCTTCCTCAATTCAATATCCAATGTTGCTATCACCTCCTTGGACTTGCAAACTACCTTAGAATTTAATCTAAACAAGAAATATATATATATATATATATATATATATTTGTCACAGCTGGCCGTGAGCTGCTGCCAGGGCTGCCTCCATGGACGTATTTTTTTTCTTCAATGATAGGAACTTGGCCATGAGAGCCAAGTTATTACCATGGCCATATCTCTTTCTCTAGATTAGTAAGAATTGCAATGAAGTATTATGGCCATTTGTTTAGTCATCACTTTGATATATGGGCTGCCCATTAGGTTGACACGTGTCCACCCTTATGACACGTGTCCACCTTCAACTAAACACTAATCGCATCCCGCCACTTTTTGTGGGGCCCGCTTAGTGGTCTAGTTAGCTTAATTAATTATTAATCCCTACTTAATAATCTAATCACGGTTAATTAATCCCTAATCTCCACTAATATTTCTACACCAATTGAATTTTACACGCAATCGTGCACTTATTAAAAAAATCGGGGATTAAACCCCTTGCCTCATATCCCTAAAATAATCTCGTCCTTAACTTATGTCGATTAGCTTGTGAATAATTCGACGTATAAATATACGGGGTATAACATCCTTCCCCCCTTTAGAACATTCGTCCTTGAATGTTAAACTGGTCCTGAACTCCCAATACTTTCTCAAGTGTTTCAATCACATACCTCTTCCATTGGTCGATTCGCTATAATTCACTATAACGCATTCCAGGTCTCTACATAGTCATTCCCGTAATATTTCCTTTTTCTGTTCCTTCTCAAGGTAATTATTTTACGTCGTTGTCTTTGCTCTCCTCTTTATTTCGCAGTTGGTTGTCAGTTGTATTGCGAGCTCTTCCGCTGAAGTGTTGCTCTTTTTCTTGTCTGCATACTGTTCAGTTGTACTGTCACTGATTGATTCGGACTTGTATTCATGGTGCACTTAGCAACAACTCGATTCTTTCTTCTTCTACAGTTACCCCCTTAAGATGATGTATCTTTCACTTCACTTTACTTCTAATCTTTAAGTAAGACCTTGTAACGTGCAGACATCCCTCATCGATTTATTAGACTTTACAATCCTTGGAGTATTTCATACGTCCGGTACTTGTAGACCCTTCGCAGATTCTACGGATAAAACGAAATTTCCCAGAGTGTAATATTATTCTACCCCGATAACCTTGCTTTGCTTTGCTGTTATAGTCCGTATTCTGGAATTTTCAGCATCATGTGTCACTTCTCGATTTTCTTATTAAACGATTTTAACTATCACTTTACTTTTAGCTCTTAATCTCGATCTTTAGAGTTGGCTATCAAGTAGCGCTGGAGTTCCCTCATATGATAACCTTATCTAGCTGCTCTGTGATCTGTCTATTATTAACTGGTACAATTCTAATTTTTTTTGATTTGACATATAAATTCACTGACATCCAGTAACCCGCTTGTTCTAATCGTCTCGCTTAAATTGTTTCACCATTTCCCTTACTCCAACTTGTAACACTTTAGGCATATTATCCCGTGCCGTTTCTTTACTTTTAATTCAAACCCTCCTATTGCCTCTTTACTCAGATTTTACTCTTAGTTTTTCTGTCACGCCTTATGCTGCAATCTTTACAAGAATATGCGAAGGTGCTCAAATGAGCCCAAGAATATCTTAACATCGTTTCGCTAGTCTGTATGCTTTATCTTGTATTTTCCTCTTGTATCTTTCAATCGGCATCGGGGCCCAGCTATCGCCATGTCCTATCGCCATGCCAAAATAATCTCGTCCTTAACTTATGTCGATTTGCTTGTGAATAATTCAACGTATGAAAATACGGGGTTTAACAGTCTTACCCGCGTAAAAGTGCACCGTAACAGGCTTGTCGGCTTGTACAGTTTTTGTCATGCATAATCTTATCGTATGTCTTTTCAGGCTCATCCCTTTTCAGCGCATTTATTATATGATCTAGATGATTTCCATCTAATGACCCTCGAGGTCCACTCTTGTTTATGATTATGATATGAGAGTATGGTTAGCAGTGCTCAGCAAGTAGGGCCTGGGTGCCCGTTATGGCCATCCGGTTTAGGCCGTGACAAACTTGGTATCAGAGCAGTTGCGTCCTAGGGTTGTCTACAAGCCGTGTCTAGCAGAGTCTTGTTTATTGTGTATTGTGCACCACATTTATAAACAGGAGACTGCAAGGCATTTAGGTAGATTGTCTTCCTTTCTTATCTTAGATCATGTGATAGAGCCGTGCCATCAGGATTTATTTTCTAATAACGTACTGCGATTTCAGCGATGTCTGTGATGAGGAGAGCTTTAGCCAGCCATAGAGGCAAGGCTACGATAGATGAGGGTACCAGTCAGGTGCCACCAATAGCTGCGGGCCAGGGTGAGTCCCAGAGTGAGGCCCCATCTTAGTCTTTTTAGAGCCTTTCCATTCCAGCGGATCCTAAGGGGGCCACAGCTCCAATACCTCCAGTTCCTCTATATGATGCATCAGGCCAGGAGATGAGAGAGGCTATTTAGTTATTGAGTCAATTAGTGGCCGCTCAGGACCAGCGTCAGGGTAGGGTACTGGTTATGGTGACAAGGTTGTAAGTGCCAGGGATCGAGACTTCGTCAATTTGGAACCTTCAGAATTCTTTGGATCAAAACCAGATGAGGACCCAAAAAAATTTATAGATCGGATGCTGAGGACATTGAGGGTAATGCATGCTTCTGACATTGAGTCAGTAGAGTTGGTTTCTTACCAGTTGCAAGATGTTGTTGTCCAGTTGTTGTCCAGTGGTATAGTCGGTAATCATCATACCGTAGTTGATTTAATTGAGTTAGATATGGTGGACTTTGATGTTATTATGGGTATGGCTTGGTTGGCCTCTTTTTATGCTAATGTCGATTGCAGAACAAAGATGGTCCGATTTCAGTTTCTAGGAGAGCCAGTGCTGGAATGGAAAGGTAATATAGCTTCACCGAGAGGTAGGTTTATTTCCTATCTCAAGGCAAAGAAGATGATCGCAAAAGGTTGTATTTATCATATAGTTTGAGTTCAGAATGCAAAAGCAGAGGTGCCGGCTCTTCAGTCTATTCCAGTGGTTAATGAGTTTCCAAATGTATTCCCAAACGAGCTTCCAAGCCTTCCGCCAGAGCGGGAGATTGACTTTGCTATCGATGTTTTACCAGATACTCAATCAAGAGGCGGGTATAATTCTTTGCATACGACTTAAATACGCGACGGGGTATTGTAAGTGGCAGAGTCGCCTTGCTGCCACAATCTACTGAGATTCAGTCCTTTGTCGCTCTGATTCATCCCTCCCCCTCCAATCCATTCAATTTCTATCTTTTTTGAAAGGAGGTTTATGCATTACTTCTTTGTGATATGTCACTAAGTATTGATATGCTATAACAAGAAGCCAACCAGTCCATACCCATAATAACATCAAAGTCCACCATGTCCAACTCATTAAGTCTGCTATGGTATGATGATTGGAAATTTATAACTACACAGTTCTTGTATACTCGTCTAGCTATCACCGAATCTCCAACAGGTTTAGAAACCTCAAAAGGCCTAATCATTTCAGGTTCAATCCCAAACTTACCAGTAATAAAAGGAGTGACATACGACAAAGTAGAGCCTGGGTCTATCAATGCATACACGTCATGGGAGGAGACTGATAATATACCTGTAACAACGTCAGGCGATGACTCAAGATCCTGCTGACCAACTAAAGCATAAATGTGGTCTCGAACTGGACACTCCTGCCTCTACCACGACTTACTGATGTATGAGAATCCTGCACAGGAGGGCGTACCGATGATGAAGAACCAACTGCAGATCCTGTCAGCTGAACTACCGCCTCTCGATGGACAATCTCGCATAATATGACCTGGCTGACCACAGGTATGACACACATCTAAACCCAAATGACAGTGTCCGCCGTGCAACATACCACACTGAGCGCATCGTGGTAGGGATGACCTCATCTGGCCGGAATCACCTCTGAACTTGGAACTGGAAGCCTTATAGCTCTGGCCTGGCCCAGAATAAATGGTTCTATCAAACCTCGATCCTGGGAACTTTACAGGTGGACTAGCCACTAAATAGGCTTAATGCCTAGGGAACTGCTGTTTATGACTAGGGGTGGGCATGTGTTACACCTCGGAGAATTTCGTGTTAGCAAAACTGTAGACGGTTTAGTATGAGCTCAAGGGAGAGCAAAGTTATACAAGGATCAGGGATGAAGATTATATGATCTGAGTATAAGAATATATATATGACATTTGGAGACCGTATGGAGTAAATTAGTTAACACGTTACTTGATGAATAGCCCTCGTAACCGTAAGTTATGGTGGGGCCCACATGTCGGGATTTTATAAAGGACATATGAAAAGTGATATGAGTAGTACATGGGAAGTTGATCAAATCTTAAGAAGGACCCTTAAGCCAAATATGGGCATAAGTCCTCCAAAAGGATAATTTAAGGATACGTTTTCGGATGATCTGACTTGAAGGTAACAAAACGCTATTATAAGTTTGGAATTTGGAAACACACCAAAAATGAAAGTTGTAGATAATTGAAATATATTTCCAACCATAGGTCATGGGCCGTAATAAGATATCGGGATCAAGAATTATGGCCATTTTATGATAAAAACTCCAAGCTGCCAAATGGCTTCCGCGGGTCCCACTTGAGAAGGTTTGTGGAACCGACCTATGAGGGGTATAAATACCCCCATTAAATCCATTTTGTTTCAGAATTTTACATTCTTAATAGTCCTAGAAGCTTCCCAACATAACCCCCAAACATTTATAGCCCATTAAATCAAGAATTTAGCAAGATTACACCAAACTAGTCCATGAAAGGTGATTGTTCTTGCTTCTACTTGATGTTGTGGTAAGTTTGGTCTTGAAGAAAGTTGGCGTGGCTGAATTTATTCAAGTATAAGGTATGTTATTCATCCTATCTCTTATGTTCAGTTGATTTGAAGGTTTAAGCAAGTCTTAAAAGTGAAAATAGTTATGGAGGAAAGGTTATATAGTGTCGCGTTGTAGTTGTTGTGTTTATGGACTGTTTTGAGCATGTTGTGACCGTGTGGCTGGGCTGATTTACATGTATAGAGATGGTATCTAATGTTGTTGGTGTGTTGATGAGATTATGCTCCTTGATTGGGAAGAAAGGAAGTGTATATTGTTGTTATATGTTGAAAAACATCGTGTGGGATGTTTTATGGAATATATTGGTATTGATAATATTGTTGTTGATGTTGGTATTGTGGTTGTTATTGTTGGTTGCTGGATTGTGATTTCGGGCTAGACATATAAACAGGGGAGATGCTGCCTGAATTTCGGCAGATTCTAAAGGAGTTTGGTTTAAGGACTTGAGATAGGCATATGACGATAAGTATAACGGTAGTATAATTTATCTTGAGTGTAGATTTGCAAGTTCGGGAGAATAAGCGTTAATTCGTAGGAGATCAATCAGGTATGTAAGGCTAAACCCTTTCTTTCTAAAGGCATAATTCCTCTGTTATGAAACCATACATGTTTTCCATAACATCCTTATTCCTAAAAAAGCTAGAAGTTCATGATTCTCAAAGTTCTTATGATGCCAAAGATAGATGTTTTATACGATGATAAAGATGATGATGATGATCCCATTCTAGAAATTCCAAAGCTTATGATTATAATGCTATTATGAGATCAATGAGCTTATTTCATGATTTTCTCGCTTTTATTCATTGTTGTTGATCTCACCTTATAATAATTGTTCCTTCAAGGTGAGATATAACGATGATGATTGTTCCATAATATAAATCGGAGGTTACCGACCTTACGTCACTCCGATAAAGTAGTAGCTTTTATTTGAACTACCATGCATGCTATGAGTATAATATATGTATATAGCTATTTTGTGACATTACAGAGTTCTATTATTTCATTTTGCTTATGCACTGCACTCATTCTTATTCTTCATGTACATATAAATGGCACAGTTGACAGGGGGTGACGCTGTGGCCTTTGTTATGATGTATATATATAAGGCACAGTTGACAGGGGTGATGCTGTGGCCTTTGTTGTGATGTATATATATAAGGCACAGTTGACAGGGGGTGACGCTGTGGCCTCTGTTGTGTTGTATATATATAAGGCACAGTTGATGGGGGTGACGCTGTGACCTTTGTTGTGATGTATATATATATAAAGCACAGTTGACAGGGGGTGACGCTGTGGCCTTTGTTGTGATGTATATATATAAGGCATAGTTCACAGGGGTGACGCTGTGGCCTTTGTTGTGATGTACATATATAAGGCACAGTTCACAGGGGGTGAAGCTGTGGCCTTTGTTGTGATGTACATATATAAGGCACTGTTGACAAGGGGTGACGCTGTGGCCTATGATGTGATTTTTATCTATAAGAGGCGCAGTTGACAGGGGGTGATGCTTTAGACTATGTGGTGATGTTTTAGAGGTGATGATGTGGATTATGTTGTGGCATTTTTATAGATATATGTGTTTCCTTGATATAATTTATCTTGCCCATTCATTGATATGTCTCAAATGTCTTCCAAGATTTTATGTGCATGTTGATTTCATACCTTACATACTCAGTACACTATTCGTACTGACCCCCTTTCTTCGGGGGCTGCGTTTCATGCCATGCAGGTGTGTACAGATGAGTAGAAGACATTGGCTATAGGATGTTCCCAGGCTATCAGCTGGATTGGTGAGCTCCATCTCAGTTCGGAGTGTTGCCGAGTCAGAGTACTTATGTTATGGTATCTCGTGTATGTTAGAGACTTTTGCAGACAGTGCCCTGTGGATAGTGCATCGAGATGTCGACAGTTGTGTAAAGCGACCATATAGGTCGTTGTGTTTTTATGCTTTATTTTTAAAGATTTTATTGTGACTAAAGGTTTTCTTTAAATTAACGATAAGGGAGAAGTCCCTGATTTGACGGAAGAGTTTTATTAACAAGTTTTTTTTACCTGACGGAAGCTTTATTTAATAGATTAAAGGTTCACAAAAATTTGTGACTCCTGGATGTAATAGTAGTATGGCACTCAACCGAGTAGGGTCTTGGGTGTCAGTCGTGGCCCTCCGGTTTGGGTCGTGATAGCATGGTGCGGTATATACCGAATACCATACCGAAATCGAAATTTTTAATACCGCGATTTCGATATTACAGTATTTGGTATGCATTTTAATATTATTTGGACTTCGGTACGGTATTCGGTATTTATAAAAAGAATACCGAGATACCGTATACCGTACCGAAGTTTACACTACATATACAATCCATATATATTATATTTAATACTATTAAATATATAGACTAGTTTTTGTACAACATCTCATTCAAGTTAGATTTTGGATTACACTAAATGGAATTTTTGGTGTAAAATTGTACAGGACTAAGGATTATGCTTAATTTTGGATAATGTTGTTTAGACTTTGTAACATCGACTACTCTAGCATGATTCAAATGTCATTTTTGTGTAATTGAATAATGAAGAAAATTGCTTGTACTTTCTGTTGAATATGTCTACATGTGTAAGGTATTAGTTTAATATAATTGAGACGTTCCTTGAAAATTCGAAGCCATAATCCTTTATAACATGAGTATATATGTAAGTGGAAGTCAAACAAACTATGGTTACCGAATTGCCGTACCGAAAAATACCGAAACCGAACTTAGAAATGCCGAACCATACCGAATTATTTTGGTATGGTAATGGTATAGTATTTTTAGAAATCGAAAATCGAAGTTACCGAACCGAAGTTTCAAATACCGTACCATACCCACCCTTATCAATGACCACCCTGGTACTCACGCTCTTGATCAGCTCATTGCTTTCGCTCCTGTAAACTCTGAGCATATGCTTGAATTATCCATACCCTCCTAAAGTGAGGCCGTCATGCAATCATTAATCAAATGCGGCCCAAGTCCAATCATAAATCGGTGTACCCGATCCACCATCTCAGCTACAATCATGGGAGCATACCTGGCTAGTGAGTTAAAGAGAAGACTGTATTCCCGAACACTCATGTTCCCCTAACATAAATTCAGAAATCTATCAACTTGAGCCCGTTAGGCCTCCGCTGGCAAGTAGTGTCGCATGAAGCCCTCTGTGAACTCCTGTAACACTGATGGAGGTGCATTAGCCTCTCTAGACAACTCGCAGGTCTCATACCACTGGACAACAACATCTCGCAAGCGGTAGGAAGCCGATTCTACTGAATCAGTGTCAGAAGCATGCATTACCCTCAATGTCCTCAGCATCCGATCTATACAATTTTGCGGGTCACATCTGGTTTCGATCCAAAAAATACTGAAGGGTCCAAATTAATGAAGTCTTGAACCCTAGCACTAACAGTCCTATCAGCATAACCGGTACCCTGACGCTGGGCTTGAGGCAACTAACTGAGTCAATAACTGAATAACATCTCGCATCTCCTGGCCTGATGCATCATGTGAAGGAACCGAGGAAACTGTAGCTACTACCCCTCTAGGATCCGCTGGGATGGAAGGGCTCTGAGAGGACTGAGAGGGGACTTCACTTTGGTACTTACCCTGGCTCGCATCTACTGGTGGTACCCGACTGGTACCCTCATCCATCGTGGCCTTGCCTCTCTGTCTAGCTGAAGCTTTCCTCGTCACAGGCATCGCTGAAATCACAGTACATTATTCGAAAAAGAATCCTGTTGGTATGGCTCTAACGCACAATCTAAGATAAAAAAGAAGGATAATCTTCCTAAATGCCATGCAGCCTCCTGTTTATAAGTGTAGTGCACAAAACACCATAAACAAGGCTCTGCTTGACACGACATGTCGACAACCCTAGGATGGAACTTCTCGGATACCAAGTTTGTCACGACCCAAATTGGAGGGCCATGACGGGCACCCGGGCCCTATCTGCCGAGCACCGCTAAACATACTTTCATATCCTAATCAAAACAAGAGTGGACCTTGAGAGTCATCAGATGGAAATCTTCTAGATCACAAGAGAAATATGCTGATAAAGGGCTGAGCCCGGAAAGACATACTATATAACTATGCTGGACAAAACTGTGCAAGCCGACAAGGCCATCATGAAATAATATACAACAAAAAATATAGGCCGAGGGGGCCATACAATGTCTAACTAAACCGTGACTGTCTACAAGCCTCTACTGGAGTATATGACATAATAAGGTCAGGACAGAGCCCCGCCATACCCGTATGTACACAAAAGTATAACGTACAAAAAACACAACAGCAACTCCGGAACAAGAGGAGTGCTCTAATATCAGCTGAACAACAACTTACAGGGGCGGATCGTCAACCTGTCTACTTGAACCTGCAGGCATGAAATGCAGCGCCCCCAAAAAAGGGACGTCAGTACAGATAAAGTACTGAGTATGTAAGGCATGAAGGTAATATGAAAGAGACATAAAAGTATATAGCATGAAATGAATAAAAACTGTGTGTCTGAATTGCCTCTGAGGGCCAATGATATGCATAAGTACTGTGTGCATACATGTATGCGTATATAATACATGTGGGGTCATACATATATATGCGTATGTAACTCCTGTCAAGCCTCTGTGGGCCTCCCATGGTATCATATCTCCGTTGGCATAATAATCATCATCATTATATGACCAGCTGATCAGGTGGTAGTGCGTATATAACACCGTCACCATCCCTATACCCCATATATATAATACATAATATATGTGTATATAACGCCTGAGGGGTCATAGGTCTATATATATATATATATATGAATATGATAAGAGTACATCCTAAATCTTTCGGAGTGACGTAAGGTCGTTACACCTCCAACCCTCGTTATGAGATAGCATTTTCATCAACCCGTGACTCTATAAATCATACTGAATCTGAAGAAAGATGTTCTGAACAACATTACTAGAACATGAATCAACATGGGACATCCCTAGCTACTAAGAATAGATTCATTTATGGAGTAGCGTTACGTTTACGTTTCGTTCATAAGGATCATGCCAAAAGAAGGAAAGTTAGCCTTGACATACCTCAAGTCATCAACATAGATCCCACAATGAAACTGTAGGCTAGTATTCCAATCTCCTTAGTCGCTATAGCACACCGAACAGTCAACAACACAACAACAACCTCATATAAGTCTCTTTAATTCCACATCACTGAGCCCAAGATTACATCAAAACAACCCCATATACGCTTTGCATACAACATTTGTACGCTTACATCTTCCAATTATACCAAGTATAACATACTCAATACAATCTCAACACCAACTACTATCCTTACAACAAGGTTTTGTCTTAAAAACATATTTACAACATGACTCAAGTTAGATTACATTTCAACACAAACTCAAATTCATGTTTGAACCTTCCCTCCAAACCTAGCATAATCATCATATAAACTCATAGACATGGAAATAAGATGGAATCTTACCTTAAGAACTCAAGAACACTCCAACTCCAGCATTTCGTCAACTTGAAGCATCCTCCAAAACTTCTACAAGAGTGAGAAACAAGCTTCAACTATACTTTAGAAACCTTTGATCCTTGATTTCACTTAGGGGCTTGATAGATATGTTGGAGAGAACTTTCTGGAGGGTTAGAGATCAAGGGAAGTGGAGAAAATGATATAAAATGAAGAGTTTACGAATTATATATATATATATATATATATATATATATATATATATATATATATATATATATATATATAAACTGCAGCCGACTTAAAAATACGGCCACAAGTGCGGACCGTATTTTTAAATATGATCCGTATTTCTTGGCATAATTCTCAAGATAGAATTTTGCCTCTCTGCCAAGGGAAGTACAGACTGTCTTTCCAAATACGATCTATATTTCTCACATACGGTCCGTATATTGCACTATCCAAAATCAATTCCGACGAAACGTATTCTCTTCAATTTGTTCATCCTCTAATCCTTCCCACACTTGCCAAACATGAACTTAAAGACTCGTATACTAAAGATGAACACGTCTAATCACACATATCCCAGAAAATAACTCCTCTTTTCGAATCTATAGCAACCAACTCATGAAGAAACTTAACGAAAGTACGGGGTGTAACAAATTCTTCTTGGGGTAAGTCTCTTCCACCTTGTTATCTATTGTTTACCTTTCCTAAGCTTGAATCTATGGTGAAAATCTAGAAAGCTAGTTGAAGAAGATGAGTCTCAACCTCAGTTTTTTTATTTGAATTTTAAGCTTCAAATGTGAGATTAATTGATGGATTTGTCTAATCTAAGCATGGAATTTCATTAATTAGTAACCCAGAGGCTGAATCTTCCATTTGAGTTAAGAAATTGAATAAGGAAATGTCACGACCCAATTTTACTAAGTCGCGCGGGCACCTACCTTTCTCCCCTCGGTAAGCGAACCTTTATCCCAACAATCATAAAAATATGAACAAACAAATAAATAAGCGGAAGAAGATAGAATAATGTAAGTCTTACAATAATAATATAAGAAAATGTGGAAGTAATGAAATACACCCTAGTATCTGGTCTGGTCATAAAGAACTTCTAACTAAATACTACAAGTCTGAGTCATAATCATACATAAGTAGTCTCAAAGATCATGTCTCAAAATGGAAATACGGACATAATGATAGGAAGAGTCTTCGGGCAGCGAACGTTCTAATGCTCACCCTGAAGGACTCGAATCAGCCATCCTCGAATATCAGTCATGAGGAGTAGAAGTCGATCTCACCTGGTGCTCTGCATTCAGAAAAAAATACAGCA
Organism: Lycium barbarum; assembly: GCF_019175385.1. Classification (NCBI taxonomy): domain Eukaryota; kingdom Viridiplantae; phylum Streptophyta; class Magnoliopsida; order Solanales; family Solanaceae; genus Lycium; species Lycium barbarum. The sequence continues at coordinate 85,998,074 of NC_083341.1, forward strand.
AGTGCAGGTCAGTACAAGCAACACATACTGGTAGGTATCATAGGTCGACTAAGATTAGCTAACATATACCAAGACAATAAAGTAAGATAAATAGTTCAATCAACAAGGTATAAGTCAACACTAGCCAGTAACCAAATATAAGTCATCACCTATGTTATAGCATGTAAACCCAACTGTACCAAGTCTCAGTATAATCAATCCGAACTAGTATATCACAACCATATCACCACAAGTCATCTCCTATGTTACAGCATCTAAGCCCAACTGTGCCAAGTGTCAGTACATCCAATCTGAATCCGTATATCACAACCATATCACAATAGAAGCCAAAATGATACAAAGCAACGCAATAATGTATGAAGTGTGAATGCAATGCATCTGCAGTGTACACATGTACTCCGATGATGGAACATCACATCTCGGCATCACAACCCATGGGGGACCCGCGAAGTCTATCTACCTCACGATTTCGGCAATAACCACGGCAATCGCTACCTCATGATTCCGGCAACAACCTCGACAATCGCTACCAACACTCATCCTCGATTTCAGGATAAACATCGGACATCGGTCCTCACGTCACTCTCATCCAACTAAGCCCAGCTCATAACAGTGTTTCCTTGTGTATCATCAATGTATCAACAGTATATCATGAAGGATAAGAATGCATGCAATGTATGGGTGCAATATCAATAATCAAATAAATCTCAAACAGTACCACACAGGGCACACCAACAATATCAATAAAAAGGCTACACAATAAGCCATAATGGAATCACAATTCTCAACAGTACCTCCTAGGCACATAAGTAATATCAATAGTAAGGTAACCCAATATCATAGCCATGATATAACGCTATTCACCAATAACCCAATATCATCAACGTGGCAACGAGCCACAAGTAAATAGAAGAAAATAAGTCAACAACACAACGGGGTGGCTAGCCCTCAAATCATTCAACAAGGACCAACCTAAGACAATATCCAACCCAACTTCATACTCGAAGGTTTACATGCAGTCTCCGATAATATCATCAAAATATATGCGTTGCTAATTGAAGTCTCACCATAAGGTAAACCGTAACCTGCCTGGAAGGTCGAACAATAAGGTCTCCATAATCACACCTTAGCCTTTCCTTTCCTTTGAGCCATGAGAGAAAGAAATTCTAAGCACATTCGAATCAAGAAATTAGAATTAAGAAGAACATCGATCAAACCTTACTTCTATTCAAGACCCAATTTCCCAACCTATGAAATGGGTTTTATGAACTAGAAGGGTGAAATTAGGAATATAAAGATCTCAACATAAAATTAAAGCTTTAGGTGATTAATTCCCATCAATATCAAGCTAGAAGAACTAACAATTTACTCAAATTCAGTTTCCAGGCAAAACCCCCAAATTTGGGTATAAACCCTAACTCCCAATTCAACAATTAGACCTTAATCAAGAAGTAAACATTTTACTATAGCTTATTTTCATCAAATCCATGCTAAATAAAGCTAACCCAACCACTAATTTCAGATTTATAGCCAAGAAATCATTTAGGAAGAAACCCATTAGAACCCACTATTAGTGCTCAACTTATTGATGAACTTAGCATGAACCATGAATTTCTATGGTATTTTAATAATCAAGGAATGGGGAAACTCACCGCAAAGCTTAGCCTCTTGAAGAACTCGAAAACCCTCTCCAATAGCCTTTAGACGAAATGGGGAAATGTTTAGAGACTTAGGGGTTTTTATCACATAAACCATTCAGTTACTGCTCGACATGTGCTTCGGCACTTAGCTTGACCGCTTCAGCGGTCGCGCTTCGGCCCTCAGGGTACCGCTTCGACGGTCCCTTGTAAATGGTCTAGAACGATTCGGCGATCGGTCCACTACTTTTGCGGTGCCACTTCGGCGGTACTGAAACCAGTAAACTGTCCAAGTTTCATGAACTTCACCCGAAGTCCCGACTAACACTCCATACCATATGCTCACTAATCAAATATGCAACTATATATAAAAATGCGCTACGAACACACTCGTGGCCTCGAAATTTTCATCAGAGGTCTCGTTGACTGAGTCAACCCCCGATACCTCAAAATTAACCTTTCAACCCAAGTCTCAAAATGTACCCGAGTGCATTGGAAACCGAACCAAATATGCACACAAGTTCTAATAGACCATCCGGACCTCTCAAAATTGACGGATTCCCGAAAAAGGTCCGTTTACCCAAAAGTCAACTTTGAGTCAACCATTTTTTGCTTTTAAGCTAAATTTCCCCAAAATTTACCCAAATCAACTCTGATAACCTCGGGAAGCATGCTAACAGTCCCTGCGGGTTCATTATGAGCTACTAAAGCTCAAAAAAGGATCAAAAGGGTCAAAATGCAATAACGACCAAACGGGTCGTTACATCAGATACCAATTAAATAATCGCTCGTTCTCGGGCGACCAAAAAGAGAGGACGAAAAAATACTTTAATTGGCAATAACTAAGGATATCGGCTATGCTAGTCGGACTTCTCCTTCCGGGAAAGATTCTCATCGAACAAAACTGAATCCCAACGAATGATACAGGAACCACTAGAATGGTACTTCTTCAACATAGAAACATGAAAAACCGGATGAACACCCGATAGGCCTGGTGAAAACTAACTCATAAAACATAGGATCAACACAACGGGTAATCTCAAATAGGCCACTACACCTCGGGCTCACTTTGCCTCCTTCCCACAAACATTTCCCCAAATTATGCAATCCTTCGAAACATGGCTGATACGCTAAAATTACACCCTTCAATAGTGCAAAGCGGACGATGTCAAATATAGTAACCCAATAAGATTGGAGTCGAATCCCACAGAGAATATGGTGTGAAAATTTTACTAAATAAGTATTATACTAATCTTGTGGTCCTGGTGTATTCCAAAAAATGGGTTTTATGAGAGTTTTGGTTGTGGACTAATTTAGAGTGACTAGTAATTTAATGTTGTAAATATATGGGTAAAAAGAACCAAGGTTGTGTCCCCGTCAGATGAAGTGTATGATCATGGGTCTTGATCTTGATATACTTCTAATGGATCATTTGTATGGATGCACTTAACCTTTATGTGAATCTAGACTATTTCCCAATAAGAAAATATTATTTCTTTCTATGCTTTTCTCAAAGATAAGAAAGTATGCATGAAGAACGGTTAATTATGCCAAGTAAATTCCTCTTATTTCTAAGTGAATTTATGAAACAAGGTTTAAAGCCTTGAGTTCTTGTTATTTGTTCTTACCAAACCCTAGTTATTTTCCTAAATCAACCAAAGTTTATGGCATTAGCTAATGTTTGTAACTACTAACTGTAAGATTAAAACGAAGAACAACTAAACCCTAACAATCCATTATGCGTATATCAATCACAATCCCCAATCACAAAACACCCATCCTTGGGTTCACAACATTAGTAAAGAAATTTAGTTACTCATAGAAGAAGAAGAAGAACAATAATAAATAATTGAGACCATAATGCTTACGAATGATTGAATGGAATTGAAGAGAAAATAACTGCAATTGTTTGTAATCCCAAAAAGATCTTAAAAAACTATGAGTATTCAATGCTAAGGAAATAAACTGAAATCTGGTGAATTGTAGCCTACAAGAAAACTACATCAGGTATTTATAAGAGTCTAAGTCGTGAAAATCATATCGACAAAATTTCCCCCGACGGATCAACATACGGACCGTAAATATTATACGGTATGTAAAATTTGCAATTCCTGCCCGTAAAATCTCCTTCTGCCGACCAGATCTATGCTCCCTTTTTACGGACCATAAATATTTTACGGTCCGTATAATTGGTGCGTAAATTCTTCTTTCAGTTGAGACTTGCTGTAACTGATCTACGGTGGGATTTACGGACCATAAAAAATGTTCGGTCCGTACTTTCTACCGTGAATTTTTTCTTCAGGTATGAGACTTCACTGTCACTGATCTACGGTTGAATTGCCAGTCCGTAAATATTATACGGTCCGTCTTTTGCTCCGTAAAATCCCAGCTTCAGTGTTTTCTCTTTCTCGAACATCTTTTTAAGCCATTTTCATGACTTTCGCCACAAATACGATAAATACTTGCAACATAACACAAACACATCAAAAGACCTAAACTTGCTTGAAAAACAAGTAAAACTCGCCGTAAAAAAACATCAAATGTGTCAAAATTACACTCCTAACTTAAAGTATTTGCTTGTCTTCAAACAAGTCACACAACACAGACTGCTCCACTAACATAGATGCAAATAACATAATAATGTCTACAATGGTTTTGACTAAGAACTACCAGCTTGCATGATTTCACTTGACTAACCCTCTCAATTTAAAACAATTCAACTCAGTCTAAGAATGAAGCTTCCATAAATGACAACAAGTTATTGGAACTGCTCATGCACGTTACTTTTGGGTAAGTATTCAATGTTGCTCAACCCTTATACCTCACACAGACCAAAGAATGTCCCACACATATATATACAATGAATTTGGGATGAAGACGAAAGAGAGAAGAAACACTCACACTCACAAAGACGTCCACACACTACAAATGCACATACCATATGCTTGCCCTTAATTTCAATGCCTTAACTTTGGACGGTTCAGCCGTGATCACCCTAGGACTTTTTCTCGGCTTATAATGTAGGCTTAGGGATGGATAGGATAGTCATTAGGAATTTGTGACTCACCCTCCTTGAACACTACACTTTTCTTTCACCTTGGTTCGCCTCTCATTTTTCTCCCATTGTTTTCACTTGTTCGACCTCGATGTGGGTCGCTTATTAATAAAAATACTTTGTTTTTATGGTGCACTTTTTCTAATTTTTTTTTTCTTTTACACTATTATATTGTTTTTTTTTCTTTTTTTTTTTCTAACACCCACATCGACTCATGACTAGATAACTCACGCCACCCCTAACTTAGGATTTTAGCCTCTTCTTCACACTTCTGTCACCCCCAACTTAGGTGTTTCGCCTCTTCTCTCTAATAGTGTCAAGGAGGGAATGGGTACAAAGATGGATTCATTAAGAAAGGGTGCGGGTTTGTTAATAGCTAGTCAAGAAAACGGTCAAAGGCTCAAAAGGGGAAACTAGGGATTAATTGCATCATGGGGTAAGGCTTTTAAGGCAATAGTGACTGAATTCCAAAGAAAGCCTACGATCATTTCACAACCAAACCATCCTAAGCATTAAAGCATGAAAAACCAGGCAAGTTCTAAATTGCAAATGCAGAGTATGAACACAACTAAAGCACTCATACTGTTATATCCTGTATTTTCGAACGTCGGATTATTTGTAAGTTGAGGTGGGGCCCACACGTCAAGATTTTTTTTGGGACATGTGACAAGTTATATGAATCGCATATGTAAAGTTAAACACAACTCGTGAAGGGCCCTGGGGCCAAATCAAAGTGGAAGCCCTCCAAACGGATATTTTTAAGAAAACGTTTTCGGATGACCTGACTTGGAGGGGCAAAGTCGGCATTATAAGTTTGGAATTTTGGAAAACGCCCAGAAATAAAAGTTGTAGATAATTGAAATAGCTTTCCAACGGTAAGTCGTGGGCCTATAGGTGACATCGGTACAAGGAGATATGGACGTTTTAAGGTTGAAAGGTCAGTGGGCTAGGCCAACTCGTGACCAACCGAGTTGGCCCAAAAAAAAAATGAAAAAACAATATTAGGCCCAATGTTTAAGGGGTGGCCGGCCAAGTGAGGCCCAACCCATAGTTTAATTAAATTTCCATGTGCTAATTAATATAAGAGCCTTGGATGAGTCATAAAGCATAGAAGTTTTAAGAAAACTTGAGAGAAAGAAAAGAAAGAACAAGGAGAAAACTCCATGGCCATTTCGGCCAAGATGGGGGAATTTTCCCCCCATGAAATATTGTTCTAAAAATTATTTTCTTGTTGTATACCCACTAATTCAAGGGTCCTCTACAACTTGGTGTAATTATTTTGGAAGATAGAACCCTTGGTTCATCAAATGCACACCTTGGTCAAGTGAAGAAGTAAGGAGAAAAAGGTAAGAATTAATCCCTTTTTATGTGGTATGAAGGGTTTATTTATGTTGTAGTATGTAGAAATGGTTAGAATTCATGAAAGTATGAAAGTTTGTATGGTGTTTATATGTGTGTAAGTAGCCGTGTGCATGTGAATATTGTATAGCCAAAATGAGTTAATTTTATGTTGTATTTTAGTTGTGGTTATGGTGAAAATTATATTGGGAATGAAAGTTGAATGAATTTTGGTTGAAGTTGGAATGTAGAAGATTATGTCACTTTAGAATGATTTTGTGATATTATGGAAATGAAGTTGTTAAGATGTGAATTATGATTATGGTTGATGAAATTGGAAGATGGAAATATGTTATGGATAGGTAGGTTGAATATTAGAAGTTTTGGATGAATTATGACTTTGGTGGAAAGTTTGTATATTTTGTATACCTTGTGAATATTTTGTGGAAATGATATGAAATATTTTCAAATTGTATTGTAATGATCTTGATTAGTAAATGAATATGAGAAGGTTGATATTGACTTGAAAGTGTAAAGTTGGTTTGGAAGTTGTTGCATTATTTGAAAAAGAAGACAATTTATGTTAGAATGCATTTCTAATGGATTGTTGATATTGTTGGCATTGTTGATTGGGTTGGTTGTTGCTATTTGAGCCGAGTTGAATCTCGGGGATGTTGTATGTATAGGGGAGATGCTGCCCAAATTTCCGTAGACAAGTATTGGCAAAAATTGAACCTTTAGGCCCTATGATTAATATTTGGTAAACATGACCAAATGCAGATTTCGGACGAAACGGGATTTGAATTTGGAAAGGCGTAAGGAGCGAATAAGGTATGTAAAGCCTACCCCTTCATTCTCAGGCATGTTCTAGACGAAATAGGCTCGGCTGCGAGCCTTAGATACGACTCTGTTCTTCGGAATTCGAGATTGAAATCCGCTCCATTTCCTTCAGTAAGATTGAATCAGTTTTCTTATAACTTGCCCTTAAAGTAAACTTTATGTATGCAACTTTCCTAAACGGAGTCGGTATGCTTCTAAATGATTATGGACGACCTCATAAGGTCTATTATCTGTAATTTACGTACGCCGCCTCGAGTTGGTCCGAGGTGGGCCCACAAAGCCCGATACTTTCTGTATAACTTTAACTACCTTGTTTCTGTCCGATTTTCTCAGACAACATCTGGACTAATATTCTATCCGTTATATGGCAAGCGTTATGACTATTTTCATAAATCTGACAAAATATTTTTGACATCTGGAAATCTGATCCTGGTAATAATCTGTCGTGCCATCCCAAGTGATATATAGGCGCGTATTTTGAATATTGTCCGAATAGCTTGATTTGACCTGCCATTTGGCCTACTTCAGTTTGACTGAGTCGGTATAATGATCTGTATGTATGTGGTTTCTCATTAATCTGTTCGTGAATGTCTCAATGCTTCCTTTCACCTGAACCCGGGCCAGTTTATATCGTGCGGATGGTTCGCCGAGTCCCTGGTCGGGGGCCAAGTCCCATGTATGAATTCCGAAGTATGATGTGTCCGGTTCCGGGGTACTGTGGTATATGTCATTCCCGGTTATCGTGTATATGTTACGAAGTATGATGTGTCCGGTTTCCCGGCGTGTGATCTGTCCCCGGGGTTACCGTGGTTATGATATGATGTGTTATGTGACGGAGATGTTCGAAGATATGAAATCTTCTGAAATATGATATGTTGTGGCGCCAAAGGCAGGAGTGGCGACCACGTTCTTGTGCCTTATTATGATTCTGTCTGTCTTATTGGATTCTGATTCTGCATGTCCGTATGGATTCTGATTCGGTCTGTCCGTATGGATTATGATTCTATCCGTCCGTCTGGACTATGATTCTGTCCGGTATCCTTCCGTCTGTCTGTCTGAACTACGACTCTGTCCGGTATATCTTTGTCTGTTCGTTGGATTACGATTCCGTTTGCTATACTTTTGTGCTTCTGATTCAGACTATGATTATGTTTGTTATATTTCCGCTTTACATACTCGGTACATTTTTCGTACTGACCCCCGGTTCTTCGGGGGCTGCGTTACATGCCCGCAGGTACAGACGCACCTGAAGATACGCCGCCAGTATAGGGCTCAGATTCTGCTATTTTGAAGAGCTCCTTTGGTCCGGAGCGTGTACTTTTTGGTATATATCTTCTGTCTTCTGTATCTTCTGTATGTATGGCAACTCCGGGTACGGCGGGGCCCTGTCCCGTCATATGACTCTGTATGTCTATTAGAGGCCTGTAGTTATGTTTGTGGGTTAGGGTCTTTCTGTACGGATGTGTGTATACGTTGTGTTTGGGGCAATACCATTCGCCGCGGCGGCCGGTCCGCATATGTTCATATGTTGCTTTGTTGGCCGGTGTGGCCTTTGTTGGTATTTTCTGTGCGCAGGGTTATTTTGGATAGTCTGTAAAACAAAGGAAACTCTGCCAAAATTTTTCTGGAAATTATCTAAATTTGAAATATCGCCTTGACGGCTTCTGCTTTATACTTGAATGCGTTTGATAACCTTTGAGATAGCATTGGATAGATGTGTTTGGGTGCCCAGATCGGGTACTAGTCACGGCCTACGGGGTTGGGTCGTGACAGAAGTGGTATCAGAGCGGTTTGTCCTCGGAATGTCTACAGGCCGTGTCTAGTAGAGTCTTGTTTATCGGTGTGTTGTGCACCACATCTATAAACAGGAGGCTACAGGACATTTAGGATGTTACCCTTTCTTTGAATCTTAGATCGTGCGATAGAGCCGTATGGTTAGGATGTTTCTTTTCCTATGAATTGTTGTATCTACGGCGAGGCTCCAACGAGCAACAGTGTCAGCATTTGGGAAATTGTTTCTGACCCTCTTCCTGCAGGTGATTGTGGATTGATAAAGAATGAAAAGGGCAGCTTCTGACGATGTGGATGGGGGTGCTAAGAAGTCCCCCAGGATATCACCAGGACCGAGTAAGCAGAGCCCCAGCTACTCGATTGAGACAGACCCTTCGGAGGATCCGGCGACGATACCTCCAGAGTTCCTTACCCCCAGAGAAGAGGATATCCACGATACAGATCCACTAGAGCATTCCTCTGGGACGCCGGAGGAGGAGGTTTCCGGGGACATGCCAGCAGCTCCCGTGGTGGAGCACTATGTCAGACAGGCCTCCCCGGAGAGTGTTACGCCCTACTCCAGTCCTTTGTCCTGGTCATCAGTGAACCAGGAATTGCCGGGCTACCTATACTCCTCCGATTCGGATGCAGGTAATAGCGGGAGCCAGACGAGTGGGGCGCAGACAGACGATGATAATGATGTACACATTTCCCACGGCAGCTCCCTAGGTCAGACCCGAGATTGATCATTTATAAGTATATGAGTTTCCTAGAGCTTTGTCACGACCCAACCCCGTGGGCCGCGACTGGTACCCAAACTGGGTACCCATACGTACCTACCCGACCGAATTTCGAATCTTACGGATTTTTTTTTCTTTTTTAAAACAGAAGTACAGAAGTAGGCCGATACAATTACGGCACGCGCGTAACTTACATATATATATATACATATACCTGAACATACAGACATTTACAGATAAGCCGAAAAGGCTAACATACAGACGAAACCCGTAACCCACATATCCATCTACAGGCCTCTACAGACATACAAAATCATATGGCGGGACAGGGCCCCGCCGTACCCAGAATATACACACATACGGAGTACACAGAAGACAGAAAATATATACCAAAAGATATGCTCCGGGTCAAAGGAGCTCTTCAAAAAGCAGAGTCGGGAACCTACGCGGGCGGCGTATCACCTGGTGCGTCTGTACCTGCGGGCATGTAGCGCAGCCCCCGAAGAACGGGGGTCAGTACGGAAAATGTACCGAGTATGTAAAGTAGAAACGTAACAGATATAAACATAGTCCGAACTAGAGTCACAGAAATATAACGGGCAAAATCATAAGTCAAACTAACGGACAGAGTTATGATCCACACAGACATACAGAATCGTGTTACACACGAATGAACAGAATCATAGTTCGGACAGACAGACGGAATCATAATACGGACAGACGAGCAGAATCTGAATCCATACGGACATACAGAAGCAGAAGCCATACGGACATACATAAATAGTTGTAACACAGACGGACAGACAGTAGTATGACGGACAGAATTATGCATGCAGAGTAGCACAGAGTCATACAAAATCATACAAAGGCGTGTGCTTTATAAATACAGATGGCACACGCATATATTCATACAGATCCCGGCCCTGTCTGGGGGCGCGGTAACAGAACCCGGCCCTCTTAGTACGGGACGCGGTGGACAGACAGAATCAAATCAGATCATATGCCATCCTGGCCGCCATCCCCATACACAGATCATACAGACATACAGATCCCGGCCCGTACGCCGAGGGACGCGGTGAACAATGCAGAGAATTATGCACGATAACAGAACCTGGCCCGGGTCGCAGTGAAAGAATGCATTGAGACAGACACGAATCGATAAATGAGAAACCACCTACCTACAGACTCAACATACAGACTCGATCAATCAGAAGGGTGCCAAACGGCGAGCCAAAATCAGAATATCCAGATAGTATGCATAGCACGCGCTCATATCCTAGTTAGGAAGGCACGACAGATTATCAGAATGGGATGCTCGGATGTTCAGAAATAATATTGTATAAATTACACAAAAATATCCATAATATTCACAAAATAATAGTTCAGAAGTTTTTGGAGAAGATCGGACCAAAACAGAAGTATTTTAAAATCGTACCGGGAGTATCGGGCCTTGTGGGCCCACCTCGGACCAACCCAAGGCTACATACGTAAATTACTGATGATTGACCTTATGAGGTCACCCATACTCATTCGGAAGTGTTCCGACTCCGTTTGGGGAAGTTTTGTGCAGAATCTCACTTTAAGGACAATTTGTAAGAAAATAGGTTCAATTGAATTGAAGGAATTGGAGCGGTTTTCCGTCTCGAATTCCGGGGAACGGAGTCGGACCTAAGGCTCGCGGCCGAGCCTACCACATCCAGAACATGCCTAGGAGCGTATAGAAGTGCTTCACATACCTCGATGGCGCCTTATGCTCGCTCGGCGTCAATCCAAATTTTGTCCAAAATCTGGAAATGGTCAAGTTTACCATTTGGTTAGTTTCATTCTTTCAATACTCTATCTTTACACATAATTGCCTACCAAAATTTCGGCAGCATTTCCTCTGTATATACGACATCCCCGAGACTTAGCTCGGCTCAATTCCTCAACACAACAGCCCAGAGAAAACATCCAAACAACAACAAACATCAATAAACACTAATTCATACACTATGGCAGTATTAGCCATCTTTCGACACAACGAGTTATTTTTCGTTTTAAACTTGCATTTCCAACCAAACTTATTATTTTCATATCCATTATCCATCAAAATCATTACGACACACATCGGAGGCATCCATACCATATTCACATAACATTCATAAGTTACTCAAACATTCAACTTCCTATCAAATCACTACCTTTCCAATCTTTCCTAACTTCCAACATACAAGCTCATCAACACATTTTATATTCCAAGTTCATTGTCGTAAGCATAATTTGCCTCTTAACACTTTCATTTTCACTTATACACAAATCATCACAAAGTTAAATAATTTCCTTCAACAACTTAATAACCAATCTTCCATAACAACACAATTTAACATGCTAACAAGATTCAATTCACCTTCCAACACCAACACACACCACACGGCCACACCTTAAAATTCTCAATTTTCCTTAATTCATTCAACTTTCATTTCTAATACAATTCCTACCACACTACAACTAGATTTCAACATAGTTTCAAGTCACCATAGACATGCAATCTATATACATGCATACGGCCAAACAAATGCAAACACACCTACTTGCAAACTTCCATATTTTTACAAGTTCTTCTCATTTATACATACTACAACATAAATCAAACTCCATAACATAAGAAAATGAATTGTTTCTAACCTTTTCCTCAAGTTCTTCACTTGCCACCAAACTTGTCCTCTTGCCAAAATAATTGTACCAAGTTGTAGAGGACTTTGCACTTAGTAGTATTCCCACAAGAATAAGATTTTTGAACCCAAGATTAGGCTCCAACAATTTTTCTTTCTTTTCTTTCTTTCTTTCTTTCTCACCCGAAATGCCCTCTCTTCTTTTTTCCTCTTGCTTGTTCTTTCTCTTTCTTGAAGTTTCTAAGGATATACATTAGTATATAATGTCACATGATGAAATAATGGACTTGGGCCATTTGTAGCACTCTATGGCCGGTTGGGCCTTCCATTATTGGGCCTTGTTTTATTATTTTTGAGTCCAAATTGGTGGCTACATATTGCAATCCATGGGAAAAGTTTCCAAAATTCCAATTTTGCCCTTGGCCACCTTTCGTAATTCCACCCCATTGAATTCATAACCTAAACATGCATACAAAGTAAGGTCCAATTGTGGCCTTATTCATCACAAGTCAATTCACCTTGAATTTTTCGAATAAACAAAAATGTCGGATGTAACATCCTCCCCCCCTTTAGAAACATTCGTCCTCGAATGTTAAATTGACCTTATGGGGTGTCATACTACTTCGGGAGGGTCCTCTTTGTGGTTGTCCTTCACCGACTTTCCGACATGGCTTCTTTACCATCATTATGGGGTAATTTTTCACATCACTGATTCAGATGCCTTTATAATATATCTTCTCGTGCCCCACGCAATCGTCGAACCATAAGCTATATTCTTGTAACTGACGAACGCTTTCCAGACGTCATAGTCCGTCTCATTTATTGTTACACTCCGGAGATTTCTACCACGTTATCGTAATCCTTCTTCATACCAGACACTTCATACCAACAAATTCAGCACTAGAACCGGACGCGTAGAAGTATATCGGACGGATTCGTAATCGGAAGCAGTCATGCTAAACTATGGCGGATGGATTCATAATCAAAAGAAGAGATACGGAAGTATGTCAGACAGATCTGAGATCAGAGTCAGATGTACAGAAAGGTATCGGGCAGATTTCGATGTCGGAATCAGGCTTACAGAAATGTATCATACAGAGTCACACTTAGAATCAGACATGCGGAGATGTATCAGACAGATGCGTGATCAAAATTAGACGTACAGAGGTACACCAGACGGATTTATATCCAGAGTCAGACATACAGAGGTGTGTCAGACAGAGTCGTAATCGGAGTTAATTGTACAGAGATATGTCAGACAGGAACGTATTCGGAGTCAATCATACAAATCGCATTGGGTGTCGCTTATCGACTTTTTCAAAGATTCTGCTTACTCGCTCTACTTATCTCTCTCCTTCCCTACTATCCATACTCTTTTTCCTTTTACAACTATCGTCATACCATACTAACTTACGATGTAATTGGGCGTTTTCTATCCCCTGATAGCATTCGGGTCGTTGCTGACTGTTATCCAGATTCGTTCGATTTCCTGAGTGGTATCGCACCCTTGGCTTTTTGCCCATGTACCGCATCGGACTGTGTGGTGTTTGTAAAGGCACTAATTACTCCATACATTCTCTTTTCCTTTAGATTACCCCAAACTTTCATTTATATCAGTCATACCTACACTTGTGCAAAACTTTGCATTACTTCCCAGGGGGTCACCCATCCCAGAATTGCTCTGGCCTGAGCACGCTTGACTCCGAAACTTTCATGCATTTCGACGCGTTAGGGAAGATAGAATTTCGTCGATCGCCCCGCACGACCTTTGTCACGAAATTTTAGAGCAAATCGGGGTCTTCGAAAATTTTCGGAAAGTTTTTGTAGCGGGTCCCACCCCCCGGCTAAGTCGTACCACTACCATGTCGCCTTTCTGAATCTTAAACATTCACTTTCATACACATATACATATGATGACAGATAACCCACGGATTTAAGTCTTCGTCACACGAATTCCACCTCCAAATAATCGGTGGAATCTGATAAAATGTCACCGCAAGGTGTTCTTCGGCCACCGACAGAAGGAACTAAAGTCTGACAAGTATCGCGGGACCTTTTTGTACTTAATCTACATGTTAACCTCCATATTCCTGGAAAAATTTGGGCAGAGTTTCCTCTGCATTTCTTACTATCCAAAACCTGTACACCAGAAATACCAATCATGCCTCACAGGGCCAACTCATATACACATACATACATATCATATCATGTCGTATCGCAGCCACACGGGGCTGATAACTTCAAATGAGAATTATAATGTCGTCGACACTTACCACACGTGCCCAACTCAAACAGCATCGGAGGCACCTTCCTGTTTACTTTCATCCAGGATTTCTAGACTCACACTGACGGTGGGGACATCTCCGTCGCCCTTGCCTTGGGTCACTAGGTCTCTAATTCCTTTAAATTTCCGTCGTCTTCATAGAACAACGTCTTACAAATATCATACACACATAGGAAGTTCTAAAAACTCATACACTTATAAATAATCAATATCGAGTCTGACCTGGGGAGCTGCCGTGAGAGGTATGCCCACTATCATCCACGCCTGTCTGCTCCCTACCTACCCGGTTTCCATTATCACCCGCATCTGAATCGGAGGGGTATGGACGATCAAACAAATCCTGGCCCACTGGTGACCCAGGCCAAGAACAGGAGAAATCCATAGCACTCTCCGAGGTGGCCGGGCTATCAAGGTTCTCCCTAATAATAAGAGCTGGTGCATACTTGAAAATCTCCTCCTGCGTCATCCCAGAAGAATGCTCCGACGGGCCTGCCTCATGACTATCCTCCTCCTCAGAGGTAAGAAGCTCCGGAGGGGTCATCGCCAAATCCTCCGAGATATCTGTATCGTAGCCATCCTCCACGGGATCCTCTGCTCCAGGGTTCGGGGACTCTGGAGGAGTCGTAGATGGGTCCTCCGACGGATCCGTATCGTAGCTATCCTCCGGGGAATCCTCCGAAGGATCCGTCTCGATCGAGTAACTAGGGCCCTGCCTACTCGGCCCTGGTGACAACCTGGGGGCCTTCTTGGCACCCCCATCCTCATCGTCGGAAGCCGTCCTCTTCATTCGTCACCAACCTACAACTACCTGCAAGGAGAGGGTCAGAAACATTTTCCCGAATACCGACACTTCTGCTCCTTTGGAGCCCCGCTGTAGATACAACAATTCGTAAGGGAGAATCATCCTAACCATACAGCTTTAACGCACGATCTAAGAATTCAAAGAAGGGTAACATCCTAAATGCCCTGTAGCTTCCTGTTTATAGATGTGGTGCACGACACATCGATAACCAAGACTCTACTAGACACGGCCTGTAGACATACCGAGGACTAACCGCTCTGATACCACTTTTGTCACGACCCAACCCCGTGGGCCGCGACTGGTACCCTAACTGGGTACCCATACGTACCTACCCGACCGAATTTCGAATCTTACGGATTTTTTTTTTCTTTTTTAAAACAGAAGTACAGAAGTAGGCCGATACAATTACGGCACGCGCGTAACTTACATATATATATACATATACCTGAACATACAGACATTTACAGATAAGCCGAAAAGGCTAACATACAGACGAAACCCGTAACCCACATATCCATCTACAGGCCTCTACAGACATACAAAATCATATGGCGGGACAGGGCCCCGCCGTACCCAGAATATACACACATACGGAGTACACAGAAGACAGAAAATATATACCAAAAGATATGCTCCGGGTCAAAGGAGCTCTTCAAAAAGCAGAGTCGGGAACCTACGCGGGCGGCGTATCACCTGGTGCGTCTGTACCTGCGGGCATGTAGCGCAGCCCCCGAAGAACGGGGGTCAGTACGGAAAATGTACCGAGTATGTAAAGCAGAAACGTAACAGATATAAACATAGTCCGAACTAGAGTCACAGAAATATAACGGGCAAAATCATAAGTCAAACTAACGGACAGAGTTATGATCCACACAGACATACAGAATCGTGTTACACACGAATGAACAGAATCATAGTTCGGACAGACAGACGGAATCATAATACGGACAGACGAGCAGAATCTGAATCCATACGGACATACAGAAGCAGAAGCCATACGGACATACAGAAATAGTTGTAACACAGACGGACAGACAGTAGTATGACGGACAGAATTATGCATGCAGAGTAGCACAGAGTCATACAAAATCATACAAAGGCGTGTGCTTTATAAATACAGATGGCACACGCATATATTCATACAGATCCCGGCCCTGTCTGGGGGCGCGGTAACAGAACCCGGCCCTCTTAGTACGGGACGCGGTGGACAGACAGAATCAAATCAGATCATATGCCATCCTGGCCGCCATCCCCATACACAGATCATACAGACATACAGATCCCGGCCCGTACGCCGAGGGACGCGGTGAACAATGCAGAGAATTATGCACGATAACAGAACCTGGCCCGGGTCGCAGTGAAAGAATGCATTGAGACAGACACGAATCGATAAATGAGAAACCACCTACCTACAGACTCAACATACAGACTCGATCAATCAGAAGGGTGCCAAACGGCGAGCCAAAATCAGAATATCCAGATAGTATGCATAGCACGCGCTCATATCCTAGTTAGGAAGGCACGACAGATTATCAGAATGGGATGCTCGGATGTTCAGAAATAATATTGTATAAATTACACAAAAATATCCATAATATTCACAAAATAATAGTTCAGAAGTTTTTGGAGAAGATCGGACCAAAACAGAAGTATTTTAAAATCGTACCGGGAGTATCGGGCCTTGTGGGCCCACCTCGGACCAACCCAAGGCTACATACGTAAATTACTGATGATTGACCTTATGAGGTCACCCATACTCATTCGGAAGTGTTCCGACTCCGTTTGGGGAAGTTTTGTGCAGAATCTCACTTTAAGGACAATTTGTAAGAAAATAGGTTCAATTGAATTGAAGGAATTGGAGCGGTTTTCCGTCTCGAATTCCGGGGAACGGAGTCGGACCTAAGGCTCGCGGCCGAGCCTACCACATCCAGAACATGCCTAGGAGCGTATAGAAGTGCTTCACATACCTCGATGGCGCCTTATGCTCGCTCGGCGTCAATCCAAATTTCGTCCAAAATCTGGAAATGGTCAAGTTTACCATTTGGTTAGTTTCATTCTTTCAATACTCTATCTTTACACATAATTGCCTACCGAAATTTCGGCAGCATTTCCTCTGTATATACGACATCCCCGAGACTTAGCTCGGCTCAATTCCTCAACACAACAGCCCAGAGAAAACATCCAAACAACAACAAACATCAATAAACACTAATTCATACACTATGGCAGTATTAGCCATCTTTCGACACAACGAGTTATTTTTCGTTTTAAACTTGCATTTCCAACCAAACTTATTATTTTCATATCCATTATCCATCAAAATCATTACGACACACATCGGAGGCATCCATACCATATTCACATAACATTCATAAGTTACTCAAACATTCAACTTCCTATCAAATCACTACCTTTCCAATCTTTCCTAACTTCCAACATACAAGCTCATCAACATATTTTATATTCCAAGTTCATTGTCGTAAGCATAATTTGCCTCTTAACACTTTCATTTTCACTTATACACAAATCATCACAAAGTTAAATAATTTCCTTCAACAACTTAATAACCAATCTTCCATAACAACACAATTTAATATGCTAACAAGATTCAATTCACCTTCCAACACCAACACACACCACACGGCCACACCTTAAAATTCTCAATTTTCCTTAATTCATTCAACTTTCATTTCTAATACAATTCCTACCACACTACAACTAGATTTCAACATAGTTTCAAGTCACCATAGACATGCAATCTATATATATGCATACGGCCAAACAAATACAAACACACCTACTTGCAAACTTCCATATTTTTACAAGTTCTTCTCATTTATACATACTACAACATAAATCAAACTCCATAACATAAGAAAATGAATTGTTTCTCACCTTTTCCTCAAGTTCTTCACTTGCCACCAAACTTGTCCTCTTGCCAAAATAATTGTACCAAGTTGTAGAGGACTTTGCACTTAGTAGTATTCCCACAAGAATAAGATTTTTGAACCCAAGATTAGGCTCCAACAATTTTTCTTTCTTTTCTTTCTTTCTTTCTTTCTCACCCGAAATGCCCTCTCTTCTTTTTTCCTCTTGCTTGTTCTTTCTCTTTCTTGAAGTTTCTAAGGATATACATTAGTATATAATGTCACATGATGAAATAATGGACTTGGGCCATTTGTAGCACTCTATGGCCGGTTGGGCCTTCCATTATTGGGCCTTGTTTTATTATTTTTGAGTCCAAATTGGTGGCTACATATTGCAATCCATGGGAAAAGTTTCCAAAATTCCAATTTTGCCCTTGGCCACCTTTCGTAATTCCACCCCATTGAATTCATAACCTAAACATGCATACAAAGTAAGGTCCAATTGTGGCCTTATTCATCACAAGTCAATTCACCTTGAATTTTTCGAATAAACAAAAATGTCGGATGTAACAAGCTTCCTATGTGTGTATGATTTCTGTAGAATATTATTCAATGACGACAACGGAAAAAAAAATTAAAAAGGGATTAAAGACCCAGTGGTTAAAAACAAGGGCGACTGAGATGTCCCCGCCACCAGTGTGAATCTAGAAAACCCAGATGAAAGTGAAAATTGAAGATTCAGAAGGGCAACATGGTAATTGTATGGTTTAGACCGGAGTGGGACCCGTTACGAAAACTTTCTGAAAATTTACTAAGACCCCGATCGGCCCTAAATTACGTGACAAAGGTCGTATGCGGCAGTCGACGCAATTATATTAGCATTAACGCATCAAAACACATGAAAGTTTTGAGGTTAAGCGTGCTGGAGCCAGAGCAATTCTGGGATGGGTGACCCCCTGGGAAGGATACAAATTTTCACAAATGTAAGTATAAGCTATGAATGGATATTTGGGGTAACCTAAAGAAAAAGAGAATGTGTGGAGTAGCCAGTACCCTTATAGGAGTCACGCAGATCGAGTAAGAAGAAATTGGAAAAGAGTCCGAATGAGGATCTGGAAACATTGCGAATAGATATATTGTGATTGCAGTTTTGCGATGAGACACAATAAGGGAATGTTATGTATCAAAGGCATAAGAAGGGGATCCAAATAAAAATCTAAGAAATATGGTGAAGGAAAATATTGTAAGTGTACCTCTGTAACAGCGCAACAACGATAAGGAAGTGGTATGCATAAGAAAGTAAGAAAGGGCCTAAGGGCTATTGTACAGGGTCAGTAGAGTTCCATAAGGATACAAACTTATTTGTTATATTTGATTGGATACTTTGATGAAATAACTCGTGGTACAACGATCAGGGTGAGTAATGAAACGTCGACAAGGGAAATTTTCGTAAATCACTGAAGCCTTAGTGGAAGTGGTCTAATTCTAATCAAGATTCTGTCTGCTATACTTCTGCGCCTCTGACAGTACTTCTGATCCTTTGACTTTGATGAGGCTCTGTCTATGATGCCTCTGTACTTCTGGATCTGATTACGTTTCTGTCTGATATGCCTCTGTACGTTCGACTCTGATTACGAATTTGTCTGATACATCTATGTACATCTGATTTTTATCACGGAACGTCTGACATACTTCCATACGTCTGACTTTGACTACGAATCTGTCCGCCACAGTTCAGTACATCTGACTCTGATTATGGATCTGTCCGGTATGCTTCTGTGCGTCTGACCCTAGTTATGAATCTGTTCGATATGACATGGGATTATGATAACGTTGTAAGTAACCGACAAGTGTGACAAGGGGTGAAAGATGTAGATGGTAATTGTAACATTGAAAAGAATTTTGAAGGAGAGAAAGGAACCTCCCCGAAATATGATGAAACTTCATAAGGACAGTCGAACATTCGAGGACGAATGTTTTAAAGGGGGGGGGGGGGGGAGGATGTTATATCCTGTATTTTCGAACGTCGGATTATTTGTAAGTCGAGGTGGGGCCCACACGTCAAGATTTTTTTTGGGACATGTGACAAGTTATAAGAATCGCATATGTAAAGTTAAACACAACTCGTGAAGGGCCCTGGGGCCAAATCAATGTGGAAGCCCTCCAAACGGATATTTTTAAGAAAACGTTTTCGGATGACCTGACTTGGAGGGGCAAAATAGGCATTATAAGTTTGGAATTTTGGAAAACGCCCTGCAATAAAAGTTGTAGATAATTGAAATAGCTTTCCAACGGTAGGTCGTGGGCCTATAGGTGACATCGGTACAAGGAGATATGGATGTTTTAAGGTTGAAAGGTCAGTGGGCTAGGCCCAACTCGTGACCAACCGAGTTGGCCCAAAAAAAAATGAAAAAAAAAAATTAGGCCCAATGTTTAAGGGGTGGCCGGCCAAGTGAGGCCCAACCCATAGTCTAATTAAATTTCCATGTGCTAATTAATATAAGAGCCTTGGATGAGTCATAAAGCATAGAAGTTTCAAGAAAACTTGAGAGAAAGAAAAGAAAGAACAAGGATAAAACTCCATGGCCATTTCGGCCAAGATGGGGGAATTTTCCCCCCATGAAATATTGTTCTAAAAATTATTTTCTTGTTGTATACCCACTAATTCAAGGGTCCTCTACAACTTGGTGTAATTATTTTGGAAGATAGAACCCTTGGTTCATCAAATGCACACCTTGGTCAAGTGAAGAAGTAAGGAGAAAAAGGTAAGAATTAATCCCTTTTTATGTGGTATGAAGGGTTTATTTATGTTGTAGTATGTAGAAATGGTTAGAATTCATGAAAGTATGGAAGTTTGTATGGTGTTTATATGTGTGTAAGTAGCCGTGTGCATGTGAATATTGTATAGCCAAAATGAGTTAATTTTATGTTGTATTTTAGTTGTGGTTATGGTGAAAATTATATTGGGAATGAAAGTTGAATGAATTTTGGTTGAAGTTGGAATGTAGAAGATTATGTCACTTTAGAATGATTTTGTGATATTATGGAAATGAAGTTGTTAAGATGTGAATTATGATTATGGTTGATGAAATTGGAAGATGGAAATATGTTATGGATAGGTAGGTTGAATATTAGAAGTTTTGGATGAATTATGACTTTGGTGGAAAGTTTGTATATTTTGTATACCTTGTGAATATTTTGTGGAAATGATATGAAATATTTCCAAATTGTATTGTAATGATCTTGATTAGTAAATGAATATGAGAAGGTTGATATTGACTTTAAAGTGTAAAGTTGGTTTGGAAGTTGTTGCATTATTTGAAAAAGAAGACAATTTATGTTAGAATGCATTTCTAATGGATTGTTGATATTGTTGGCATTGTTGATTGGGTTGGTTGTTGCTATTTGAGCCGAGTTGAATCTCGGGGATGTTGTATGTATAGGGGAGATGCTGCCCAAATTTCCGTAGACAAGTATTGGCAAAAATTGAACCTTTAGGCCCTATGATTAATATTTGGTAAACATGACCAAATGCAGATTTCGGACGAAACGGGATTTGAATTTGGAAAGGCGTAAGGAGCGAATAAGGTATGTAAAGCCTACCCCTTCATTCTCAGGCATGTTCTAGACGTAATAGGCTCGGCTGCGAGCCTTAGATACGACTCTGTTCTTCGGAATTCGAGATTGACATCCGCTCCATTTCCTTTAGTAAGATTGAATCAGTTTTCTTATAACTTGCCCTTAAAGTAAACTTTATGTATGCAACTTTCCTAAACGGAGTCGGTATGCTTCTAAATGATTATGGACGACCTCATAAGGACTATTATCTGTAATTTACGTACGCCGCCTCGAGTTGGTCCGAGGTGGGCCCACAAAGCCCGATACTTTCTGTATAACTTTAACTACCTTGTTTCTGTCCGATTTTCTCAGACAACATCTGGACTAATATTCTATCCGTTATATGGCAAGCGTTATGACTATTTTCATAAATCTGACAAAATATTTTTGACATCTGCAAATCTGATCCTGGTAATAATCTGTCGTGCCATCCCAAGTGATATATAGGTGCGTATTTTGAATACTGTCCGAATACTTTGATTTGACCTGCCATTTGGCCTACTTCAGTTTGACTGAGTCGGTATAACGATCTGTATGTATGTGATTTCTCATTAATCTGTTCGTGAATGTCTCAATGCTTCCTTTCACCGGAACCCGGGCCGGTTTATATCGTGCGGATGGGCCGCCGAGTCCCTGGTCGGGGGCCGGGTCCCATGTATGAATTCCGAAGTATGATGTGTCCGGTTCCGGGGTACTGTGGTATATGTCGTTCCCGGTTACCGTGTATATGTTACGAAGTATGATGTGTCCGGTTTCCCGGCGTGTGATATGTCCCCGGGGTTATCGTGGTTATGATATGATGTGTTATGTGACGGAGATGTTCGAAGATATGAAATCTTCTGAAATATGATATGTTATGGCGCCAAAGGCAGGAGTGGCGACCACGTTCTTGTGCCTTATTATGATTCTGTCTGTCTGATTGGATTCTGCTTCTGCCTGTCCGTATGGATTCTGATTCGGTCTGTCCGTATGGATTATGATTCTATCCGTCCGTCTGGACTATGATTCTGTCCGGTATCCTTCCGTCTGTCTGTCTAAACTACGACTCTGTCCGGTATATCTCTGTCTGTTCGTTGGATTACGATTCCGTTTGCTATACTTCTGTGCTTCTGATTCAGACTATGATTATGTTTGTTATATTTCCGCTTTACATACTCGGTACATTTTTCGTACTGACCCCCGGTTCTTCGGGGGCTGCGTTACATGCCCGCAGGTACAGACGCACCTGAAGATACGTCGCCAGTCTAGGGCTCAGATTCTGCTATTTTGAAGAGCTCCTTTGGTCCGGAGCGTGTACTTTTGGTATATATCTTCTGTCTTCTGTATATTCTGTATGTATGGCAACTCCGGGTACGGCGGGGCCCTGTCCCGTCATATGACTCTGTATGTCTGTTAGAGGCCTGTAGATATGTTTGTGGGTTAGGGTCTTTCTGTACGGATGTGTGTATATGTTGTGTTTGGGGAAATCCCATTCGCCGCGGCGGCCGGTCCGCATATGTTCATATGTTGCTTTGTTGGCCGGTGTGGCCTTTGTTGGTATTTTCTGTGCGCAGGGTTATTTTGGATAGTCTGTAAAACAAAGGAAACTCTGCCAAAATTTTTCTGGAAATTATCTAAATTTGAAATATCGCCTTGACGGCTTCTGCTTTATACTTGAATGCGTTTGATAACCTTTGAGATAGCATTGGATAGATGTGTTTGGGTGCCCAGATCGGGTACTAGTCACGGCCTACGGGGTTGGGTCGTGACACATACGAACCATGGCATAAGCCTCACTTTAATTACCACCTAAGTAACATTCGACACGCATAATACCCCAATATTCCAACTGTCATAAACAGAAGCATATATGTCAATACACAACATATCCCGAGTATCTACATCATTTTTTTTCTGGAGAGGGGTCATTTGTTTCCATCAAACTTGATCAAAATCAACATGCATATCTTTAAGTTCATTAACCACTACCATCTAAGTCATAGCTATTATATCTTATCTACACAACCCAAATATACCAGTTTCAACAGAAATAAAATCCCTCAGGAAAAGAACTCTAGCAAAGAAAAGCCGAAGGGGTTCCTAAACGCATATTTACACTACAATAAAATCAAGTAGTCCCTACCCTAACTAAAAATTATGCACTTCCCTCAGTGCATCAATGTAAGCATAAAGAACAAACGGTTAGGACTACCTGAGGCGCTCTAGGCGCTATGTTCATCCTGCTGTGCACCCACCGCATCAGTATCGGCGGGTGCTGGATCAATAGTGCTGCTAGGAGGCTCGGAATGACTTTGTGGGAGTGGGTCCTCTGTAAGGATAGTAATCGCGGCCTCCTCAGGTACCACAATGTTGGGCACCGTCTGCTCAATAGGGGGATCTATGCTGCTCGATGCCCCCGTGAAGTGGTAGTCAACAAGGGATTGCCGTGTTGCTCTGTTCATCTGGCGCTTCTCTAAGTCAATTGGGTCTAGCCCCTCACTATCATCCCCGGATATCGGCCTCTTGCCTCTATCTTAGGCTGAGGGCTCTTCTCTCAACAGTGGCACAACTAGCACCAAAGATGACAAATCTATCGACATTGTTGGTTGAGGAGGGTCTACAAACACTCTCCCCTCCTTCACATAATGTGCAAGGACCTCGTCCTTCAGTTACGCTATATCCTTCTGTACTGTTTTCATCTTAGCTGCTGATGACACATTTTCCAACTCAAGGACTCTCCTCTCAACAACATCAATTTTGGAGTGAATTTGACGGTGTGATTGGGTGAGGGACTCCTGTAGCGGCTCCATCTCTTTCCAGACTGCCCGCGCCATGACCCCTTCCAACTCCTCTAACAGACTAGCAATCTGTCGATCAGCTCTGTCCGCCTTTACATAGGAGTCATGGAAGTTCTGCCTATTAAATCGAATAATGACACCCCCAGGTAGTGCTGTAGATGTGGGGGCAACTCTAGGAGCAGGCGGGGCAGTCATGGTGACAGGCTCAGTAGTGGTCTCAGAGGCTGCTGAAGAGGTAGGACCCGGAGAGGACTTAAGGACCGCTGTAGGACCTGGTGCTATCATGGTTCCAGTCTTAAGACCCTCTTGGGTCTCCTCTAATGTAGTGCCCTCTTTCTCATTCTGGTCGGAATCATATTGCACAAGTTCTGGTGTCGCCACACCACCTCGGGCTGTCAACAATGTAGCCTTAACATCCTTATCCTTGCTCTTGGTTAAGCTATAGACGTGCTTCGCCTCAACTCTGTAGTCTAGTAGGGAAACTTCTGGACCTCTGCCTTCAAGTAAAGACCTGTAATCAAGCACGGGAAAACTAACGAAAGCCTAGGTCGAGTCACCCGTGTACGAATCTCATCCGCTACGAACTTCCCTATGTCAACTGCATACCGGGACATGATGGAAGCCACTAGAATTGCCTGGTCAATAGCAAGCTGATTATCTGCCTGAGTAGGGAAGATTCTGTTTAGCAGAACGCTTCACCAGAATTTAGCTTCAACTGAGAGATATTTCTTTTTAATCTGCACACTCGAGTTGGTACGCCACGTGGGGTTCTCTCTTGCAATTACTGAAGCTACCCATGGCAACTCCTTCAATATATCAGGTCTGTTTCCCCCCATTCTGTAGTTTAACTCATCAGTGTTTGGTGGGGGCTCATAGTCATCCCCAAAGTAAAATCGGTTGATGGCTTTGCGGGAGAAATCAATCCTCAATCCCCTAACAGTTACCTTCTGAAGATGTATGATTGTCCGAGGTTGTTAGGCTAGCCTGTACCGGTTGTTTATCTCCACGGCATAATTGACATAAAACTCTCGCACAAGAGAGGGTATATATATGCCGGGTGGTTGGCTAAGGAAGCCCCATCCATGGTGATCAATGACAGCCTGTATGTTGGGGAAATGTTCCACCCCATCAAAACTGATCCGCCTCTCCTCATAGATGCTCCGGCGGAAACCATGTCCTCGTTCCTTGGGCTCCATCCCTTTTCTCATATATTTACTTTAACCCTTCCACCGAGAACCGAATAGCATGTTCAGACTTCTCCTTCATTCTGTTCTCAGAATAACGAAGAAAGTCGTGCTATAGGAGCCTGATCCTCTTCATTCAATTGGTCAAGGTCCTGATCACGGAGCCTTGTTATGATTTGGGTCTAACCTCGTCCCTGGCCCTATCTTGTGGCCTGGGCATGACCTCTTCTGACAGTATTCTTTGGAGCCATACCTGGTGGAATACACATTAGTATATACAATAGAGAAGGGGCAAACAAGGATAATATTGTACAACTACAAAATATTTTTTTTTATTTTTTATTTTACGGACCGTAAAAGATATACGGTCCATAAAGGTAACCGTAAATTAACAACAGTGAAGCATTGGTATAGCTAGGATATTTTACGGTGGGGTTTTACGGGCCGTAAAAATTCCACGGTCCGTAAAACTTACCATAAATTTGGGACAGTAACTTGGGAAATGAGGAAACTATTTTACTATGCAAGTTACGGTCCGTAAAATTTTTATAGTCCGTAAGTTGTATCGTAAAATAGGAACTGTGAGTGTTGCTATATAATAAGGCATTTTACGACACAGATGTACAGACCATACAAATTTTACGGTTCGTAAATCCATTCTGTTACACCTCGAAAAAATTTTCGTTCATGCACAATGAATAGATTGGCGACGGTCGCGACGTATATGATGTTTTGATAAACTAAGAAATAACATTTGATGATTCTAAATGAGATTTCAAAGACATTCGAAGTAAGGGAAGAAAGTTTGCCAAGAAAGACAAGGTATACGTTATGTACTGAGAAGGATTTACGAGTACCGAGCTAATGATAACTTGATGAAGTTTTGGAGAAGAGCTATAACGTCCCTTAGATTGATAATGGAGTGTTAAACAAGTGTCAAGAAGGTTCCATAAGGATTGGAGATCAAACGAGTCGATGAGAACGAGTTTCGAAAAAACTGTGGATTGTACGGTCCACTATACGGACCGTACACAAGATACGGGCCGTAAGTATGGCCGTATTTCCTGTCCAGAATGGTAGCTCCTCTGGACCAAATATACGGCCAGACATACGGTCCATCTAATTTATACGGACCATATGTTGGTCCGTAGAAACTGGTCGGGACAGATTTTGTGTATTAATAAGGGATCAAGTCTCATTTCATTTCATTTCCCTTTTACACCCCTTCTCTCTAAAAAATCTGTCTACACTTCTCCCACAAGGATTCAAGAGATATTAGTGATCAAATACATCAAACTAAGTGAATCAAGTGTAAGAAACCCATTAAAGTTCATCCAAGATAAGGAATCCAGGTAAAGGTGAAACTAGGGTTTTGCTCAAGTGAGGTGTTTTCACCCAAGGTTCATTCCTACACCATATAAGGTAAGATTTATGGTATTTCCATATTTTTTAAGGTATTTGAAATTTGAAACACTTGGATTATAGAAGGAAATAGAAAATGGGTTACAAATATGAGAATAGTGACATTTTTGAGTAGTAGCTTAATATGAATCATGATTCTTTGTATGTTACGAGTATAGTTATGTTATAAATGATATTAAGAACATAGGAGAAACATTATATGGGGATGAAGGTAATGTTGTATTATGACTATGGTTATGGATGCCCTTGAAATGGAAGTAGGAGAATTGAATAATGTATAGTTGATGAAGATTATTGAGTATGATAATATGGATATTGTAATTGATGTTTGGGAGTTGATATGTAATATGGGAAAAGTTGTATAAACAAAGGAAACGCTGCCCAATTTTCTCTAGCATTAGTAAGCACGTTCATATAATCGATTAGCTAATGTGAATGCGAATTCTCTTGAAGGTAGAAACGTGAGCATTCAAGGAGAGAAATCAAGCGATGGAAATTGTTAAACGAAAGAGGTATGTAAGGCTAGTACCTTCTTTCTAAGGCATGACTCTTATGGCATGAGTCCTCCTATCTTTCCATGATTTTCCTACATATCGGAAATTATGAGTCTACGAGTATAAAGATCTTCATACAAGATAAAGGAAAGAGATACGTTACGAGCATGACAATACTAACGATGAATCTAAGTCTAGAAGTCCAAAAGCTCACGATATGATGTCCATGAAGCTAATGATCCTTATTATGATCCATTGATGTTGTTCATTGAATACACTCACCTATTATGCTAATTCCTTCAAGGTGAGGCAGAATGCTTATGAATACTCCATAATGGAATCGGGCGTTCTCGACCTTATGTCACCCCGATATTGTTATAGATCGTCTATAAGCTCTAATGCATGCCCTATGACAAATGTTTCGGAAGAATTACGAGTCTATGTTCATAGAGGATTTCATCTGAGATAAAGGTAAGAGATATGCCATAGATACGATGATGGTAATGATGAGCCTAAGTTTAGAGATTATAAAGCCGATTATACGATATTTTTACGAAGTTCATGCTACGAATATGATATGATTTTCATAGATTGTCTTTAAATTCAAATGCATGATTTATGAAGAGTTATGATAAGCTTATGAGATGTATGTGATGATAAAAGATTTCCATTGTGATGATGTAATGACGACGACGATAATAGTGATAATGATGACGATGACGATGACGATGACGATGACGATGTTGATAGTGATAATGATAACGATGACGATGATAACAGTGATGACGTTAAAGATGTTTATGGGCTGTAATATATATGTGCCTATGTATGGCTATTATGAAACCTCGAGCTTATATGGACGGGTAGAATATATGTATATATATATATATATAATGCGCGCGCACCACTACAGTTGGGTACGGATACCACTGTGCCTTGGTAGGGCCAGGTACGAATATCACTGAGCCTTGGTAGGACCAGGTATGGACAATACTGAGCCTTGGTAGGGCCAGGTACGCATAATACCAAGCTTTATTATAGCTGGGTACGTAAGACATCGAACCTATATAGTCGGGTACGATACTACTATGTATTCAAATGTATGAAAAGCCCGAAGGACATGTATGTGATATTGTCGAGCCACTACGTGGCCGAATACGGATAATGTTTAATGTGTGTGAGCAGATATGATATTATGATAGATGTATGATACGATGATGTAGGCGCTATAATGATACATATACTATGATTATATATGATATAGGCATGAAAGGTATCCACCCTTAAAAGTTACGCAGGTTATATCTTCATCTTAAGTCTTATGATTCCTCTATTATGTTCATTTCATTCATGCCTTACGTACTCAGTACAATATTCGTATTGACGTATATTTTCTTTGGACGCTGTGTTCATGCCCACAGGTAGACAGGGAGGCGACCCAGATTTATAGAAGCCAATAAGCAGACTTTTGAGAGCACTCCATTATTCCGGAGGTGCCATTGATTTACTATTTTATGTGCATATATGTTTTGGGCACGACGCGGTCCTGTCCCGTCCATATGTTTAGTACTCTAGTAGAGGCTCGTAGATACGTATGTGTGGGTAGTATGGTCTCACGATTTTCTACGTGTATATATGTATTATGTGGATATCCAAAGGACTTATGTATATAAATGTAAATATGTTTCAAATGAAAAATGGTTTTTCCTACGATTATGAGCATAAGAAATACGATGGTACGTATAATGAGTAATAGAACGACCAGTGCTCGGTGGTTAGCCCCAGGTACCCGTCATGGCCCTAGCCGGGTCGTGACACATTCGTAAATTGCCTTCTATATAATTAGTTACCAATCTTCCTAAGTGACTTATCTGCATTCAACAATGAATTATTATACCTGAAACCCCGTTATTATGCTCGTATCATGTCGGGGTTACTCAGACTTCACCCCAATTCATACTTTTCCCCATTCAAGCATTTTATCGAACAGTTGGTGGGCATAACGAATTGTTATATCAATTATGACATTGACACTCGAAATTCCCACCGACTCAATAAGAGTTTCGAATACTCGTTCCTCATGAGTCCCATGTTAAAGCACAAACAACCAAATCCCCGCCCCAACTAATTTCATGAATCTATCCCCAAACCATAAAAACTTAAGAATTTGCAGATCAAGGTCATTGAAAGATGAATAGGCATTCGGCCATCTCTTTATTATGCAACATTAGATCATGAATAAGGCATGAGAGAATAAAAAAACCTTGTAGAGATGCTGGGGATCAAATAAACATGAAGAGTACAATTGATTTTTTTTTTCTTCTTAGTTCAACTCAAATGGTTAGCTTTGTTGGTGGTGATTTCTGAGTGTTTGAGGGATTGTGATTATGTGTAGGAGAGGAATATGTAACGTTTGATTGTGGGGAGTGAATTTAGGGGTATGATTAGTAGTGGTAGAGTTGGAAGAGGAGAGGGAGAGGGAGGGGGGGGGGGGGGGGGGGGGTTACTTTGAATTTGGAGTTTGAAGCAAAGAAAACTTTTTAAGTGTCAATTATATACCCTAGCCGCATTTCTTTGAGTACGTACGTGGGCATTTTATGCCTCTGATTTATGCCCGTAAAATTTTTACGGGAAAGATATACGGCAACTTACCCGGTGGATTTTAAATGACATGGCTCCAAAATGGGAATTCTTGATCTACGCTACCATTTATGGTACGTATAATTTATACGGATCGTAAATTATGGCATAAATCTTCCAATGGTGATTTGATCTAACGATCCTTGGTTTACACTCCATTTACGGATCGTAAAAATTGTACGGTCCGTAGGTGTTTGTCACGACCCAGGCCGATGAGTCGTGATGAGTGTCTGACCTCTAGCGACCAAACACCCCTAAGCTCGTATTTGAAACATACTGAACATCAAAGGCCCATAAATGGCATAAATTGATCTCATAAGAGGGAAACATCAGAACTCTGTACAATCTGCATATATATACACAACATGCAGAAGAAAAGTGCAAGCCAACTAGGCTGCTACATATACTGTACACAAAAGAATAAAAGCCGACAAGGCTGCATCGTGTGACCACTACATACCACTGTCTACAGACCTCTACTTAAATGAAAGCTGTAGAAAGGACGGGATAGGGCCCCGTCATACCCATATGTATACACATCTCAAAAGGGGCAAACCAAAACTGACTATAGCTCCGGAGCGTACTGACCACTGCTAGATCTAGAGGTCCTACTGAGCTGGACCACCTGTCTATCTCCCTGTACCTGGGGGCATGAACGCAGCCCCCCGAGCAACGGGGAGTCAGTACGGATAATGTACCGAGTATATAAGGCATAATAACAACATATATACATAAGAATCATGGATAAGATCTGAACTCATAAACTGAAATGACTAACCGCATGTACTTGTATGAAGTAGTATCTGCCTAAACCTGCATAAATCTGTATAACTGATAATGCCTCTGTGGGCACATAATATGCATGCTCATGCCTATCAATGATGGTCATGAATCTATACATGTGTGCGTATATAACGCTTGATATATGTGTGTATATAACGCCTGATACATGTGCGTATATAACGCCTGTAAAGCCTCTATGGCATCTCATCATATCATATCGGCTCCTCTACGGCCATAATTAATATCATCATCATAGTAGTAATGCGTGTATATCGCCTATATCTCTTCTCATATTGTACATATATCTAATATTCGAGTTTATAACGCCTTTTGGTCACAGACCAATGTACATAAATATATAATGAATGTAATGCATGAATAAATTGTATACACAGAGTTGGCTACATAAGACTGGACCCATGAACAGAAGGATCACTTATAAACGAGGTACATGAACATCAAAGATTGAAGTACTTCTAATGCTTCTAAGAGTAGAGTAATATGAAAGCTCGCTTGCTCGCTTGTTGGGTCATATCATAGGATCGTTCCAAAAGAAGGAAGGAATGGCCTTAACATACCTTGGAATCTACCCAATCATCCCACTTCTACCTCTGGAACTCATAAGTCTACAAATAAGATAATATAGACCTTCATTAGAATATTTACTTCACTTACTAACCTCCTTTAGATGCATATAGAGCTTAATGATTTATAGACAATATTTTCCTTATAGGCTTACAACTTTTCAACTTTCCATTTAATCCAACATTAACCACAACAACAATAACAACACTTATATATAAAAATATACCCAAATTTATGCCCAATCATCTCTTAAAATAGCCTCAAGTCACTACCTTGCCCTTCATCAACTTAACACTTCCAATAATACCTTCTCTTCACTTAAAATCACTAAAACTCTTGATAGCCAACTTAAATATAAGGGTAGAATCATTTATATACCTTGAAGGGTCTAAGATCCAAAGGATCACTTCAAATCCAACTTCCCTAGCTTCACAACCTTAAAGAAATCCTAGAATCAACCTTCTTCTTTACAAGCACGGGTTCACGGGCTCGGATTTAACCGAATCTCCACTAATAATGATGAAAAATATTGAGAGAGAATATATTAGGGTTTTTTTGATTTGGAATGGAGGAAAAATATGAAATAGGATCGTGAACCACCTATTTATACTTGGAAGCCAAAAGGCTACAGTGGTCCGGTTCGACGAGCGGGTTGATGGCGTCCATTGACTTGCCCCGTTGACCTACGACTGCAGATGCAAGGCTGCGGGACCCTATCGACGCCGCACATCGACGGTCCGTTGACCATGCCGACGACCCGTCGATGGTGATTGGTGTTCTGCGAATTTTTCATTATTCAGTGCAGATCGCGTCGATTCGATTCGTTCAACTTCTAACTCTATAAATTGCCAGTAATATCTGCTGGTACCCTTGTACACGGGGTAAGATACTTTCTATCTCCAAACTCGGGCTCGGATCTCTATTCCAAGGGCATACTCGACTAGGAAATCATAGGTTCTACCACTACGAACACGAGGGGTGTAACATTCTCCCCCCCTTAGGAACGTTCGTCCTCGAATGTTTGAATAATCCTGGTTATAAAAATTTTGGCAGACTTTCTCCTATACTTATACCAATCCATCCTGCACGCAGCAACCCAAAAAATGCCTCACAGGGCCACATACTATAACACACCATACCGTGGCCTCACACGACTAATCACGATAGCTGAAATGAAAATAATACCTGGGGGTGATGATGCGTCGGCCTGAACCTCCTGTACTGCTGGGAACAAATGCGGGTACTCCGTCATTATCTCCTCCTCTGCTTCCCAAGTCACGTCCTCAACATTCTTGTTCCTCCATAAGATTTTAACGGAGGCTACATGCTTGGTTCGCAATCAATGGACCTGCCTGTCTAATATAGCCACTGGAACTTCTTCGTATGATAACTGCTCGGTCATGTTACACCTCGGAAAAATCCTCCATTGTTGTCCAAGTGAATAGACCCGCGAGGAGTACGAGTATCCGATGTTTTCATGAGTAAGAAATAACGTTTGACGACCCTAAGTAAGATTTCGAAGGCAATTGCAATAAGAGATAGGTTATGCTCTATCATGAATAATTATAGGTTTTGGAAATGTGAAAAGTTGCAGGTTTCCATTCTGCCTAGTTGGTCGTAAAGTGAAATATGGACCGTAAAGTGGTATACGGTCCGTAAACTGTCATGTCATATTTTGGCTTCCAAAGCTTCAACTTTCTGCCAAATGATCAAATGGTTAAATACGACCTAAAATACGGACCGTAAAGTGGTTTACGGCCCGTAAACTGTGATAGTAAATCACCATGTTTCAGCCTGAGTTTTTGGTTCTGATATGATTAAACACGACCACGAAGGACGGTCCGTAAACTGGAATACGGACCGTAAACCAAATTTACGACCACTGTGCTGTTCATTTAAGATCAGATTTTTGGTTATTAAACAAGGGACCAAGTTTATTATTTCATTTCCACATTTCATCCCTTCTCTCTAAAACATCTCTCTTTGTTTATTCCAAAAGATTTCAAGGATTATTAGTCATCAACAACACAAATCAAGTGAATCAAGTGTAAGGAAACGCATTAAGATCATTCAAGTCAAGAAAATCTTATTGAAGCAAAACTAGGGTTTTTGCTTAAGTGGGGTATTTCGACCAAGGCTCATTCCTACAACATCTAAGGTAAGATTTATGGACATTAGATGAGTATAGGAAAATGGGTCATGAATGATGAATAGCGACATTTTGAGAAATAGTTTGAATTAAGTTATGAGTCTTGATGTATTGTGATATAAATGAGTTATAAATGATGTTGAGAACATGAGATGAACAATGTACGTGAATGGACAAAGTTGTGTGTTATAGCCATGGATATGAGTAATTGAAAGTAAGTCTAGAAATGTGGATAATGTGGGTGAATAATGATTATTGTTATGGTATTGTGAATGCACTATTAACGTTTGGGAGTTGATATACGCTATGGAGGAATGTCGTATAAATAAAGGAGATGCTGTTCGATTTTCTCTAGCTTTAGCCATGTGTGTTAGTTGTCGATTCTAGCGATAGTATGACTTTAATGAAGGTATAAACGCAACCGTTGAAAGAGAACGTGCAAGTGGTAAATAGTCGAACGGAAAAGGTATGTAAGGCTAACCCTTCTTTCATAAGGCATGGTTCTTTGGCCAATCATCTGAATCTTTTACGAGTTTATGATGTTCTCCAAATGCTTCTATCTTCAAAGCTACTAAGCTTATGATCCTCGATATGCTACGATTGTACTAAATTCCTCGTATGACGAGTAGGCCCATTAAGGCAAATGTGACGAATGACGATATGGATGACGATGATGATAATGGTGTTAATAGAAATGATGCTTATGAGGTAGTATATGTATGTACCTATGTATGACTATTATGGAACCCTGAGCTTATGAGGCCGGGTATGATATGTAAATAAGTATGTATATGATTACGAAATGCGCGCACACCTCTGCAGATGGTACGGACTACCCTGACGCCTTGGTAGGGCCAGGTAGATGTAACCCTGAAGCCTTGGTAGGGCCAGGTATGAGTAACCTTGAGCCTTGGTTGGCCAAGTATGTATGAAACACCGATCCTACGTGGTCGGGTATGCTATGTAAATGCTATGTATATGATATGATTATGTATATGACGTGAACATGAATATGATACGACTATGTATATGAATGTGAATAAGGGTATGTATACGAATATGAGCACAAATATGGTACGGGTACTATTATGGAATACGGATAATGATGTATGTACACAAATACGTATTAGCAATGGAAAGTTCCTATGAAAGACAAGTAAGTGCATGTGACGATGATATTGCCATCTCCCATTCTATGCTATTTCTTATGTTGCTATTTATGTTTCTATATTGATACTGATCATGCTTTACATACTCAGTACATTCTTCGTACTGACGTCCTTTTGTTTGTGGACGCTGCATCATGCCCACAGGTGCACAGGGAGACAGGCTTGATCCATAGCTGCTCTCTCAGAGATTACATAGCAGAGCTCCATTTAATTCAGAGCCATAGCTTTTGGGTACTTATTCTTTTGTGTACATAATTATGGGCATAGCGGGGTCCTGTCCCGCTCGTGTGATATGTTACACTCTTCTTAGAGGCTCGTAGTCATGTGTATATGGTTAGATATGTATGGCCTTGTCGGCCTATATTTTGTATATCATTTTGATAGCCTCGTCGGCTCATGTACGTTGATGTGGCATAGATGCCAATTATGATATAAAGGCATTGTCGTCCAATAGGACCAGTATGATGAATGAATAGATGTATATGTTTAATTGTATGGCTCACCTAGATGTAAGCATAAGTGTAAGTTAAGGGGCGCCCGGGTGGGCTAGCACCGGGTGCTCGTCGCGGCCCTCTAGACGGGTCGTGACAAAAGTGGTATCAGAGCAGTTCAGTCCTAGGGTGTGTCTACGAGCTGTGTCTAGTAGAGTCTTGCTTATGGGTGTGTTGCGCGCCACACTTATAAACAAGAAGCTGCAGACATTTTAGGAATAAATTACCTTCTTTCTTCATAAGAATCGTGCGATAGAGCTATGATATAAGAAATTCTTGTTCCTTAATCAAGTGTTGTGTATTTCAGAAATGCCTAGAAAGAGAAAAGCTACAGCAGCCCAAAAGGGCAAGACGGTGGCGGAAAAGTGGGCCAAAAGAGAACCGCCACCGGTAGTAGAGGAAAGTGAGTCCCAGAATGCGGCTCCATCTTAGTCCTCCCAGACAGAGCCTATTATTGAGGAGCGTGAGGGAGCCTCAGCCCCAGCTCCAGCTCCAGCACCTTCGGCTCCTCCACCGGATGCTTCAGGCCAAGATGTGAAGGAGGCCATACATTTGCTTACCCAGTTGGTTGCTGCCTAGACTCAGCGGCAAAGTACAGGGCAGGGTAATAGGGCTGTTAGTGCAAGGGCCCGTGACTTCATTACTTTGAACCCTCCGAAATTCTTTGGGTCGAAGCCGGAGTAGGACCCTCAAGATTTTATCGATGGTATGTTGCGGACGCTACGATTGATACATGCTTTGGACACCGAGTCGGTGGAGTTAGCGTCGTATAGATTGAGAGATGTCTCGATCCAATGGTATACAGTCTGGATGGCTTCACGGGGAGCCAATGCACCTCCCCCGGTATGGCGAGAGTTTGTTGATGCTTTTCTCCGACATTACATGCCTCCAGAAGTTTGGCGAGCTGGAGCCGATAAGTTCTTAAATTTGAGGCAAGGTAGCATGAGTGCTCTAGAGTATAGTCTCCGCTTCAATTCCTTGGCTAGGTATGCTTCGGACATAGTAGCGGATATGGGTGACCCGGTACACCGATTTGTAGAAGGCCTAGGGCCACATTTGATGGATAGATGCTTGACTGCGTCCCTTCAGGACGGTATGGATATTGCGTGCATTCAGGCCCATGCTCAGAACTTAGAAGAAATCTTGCAACAGCAAAGAAGTGAATGCGAGCAAGATAGGGGCCATGGCAAGAGGGCCAGATCTTCGGGTCCAATGAGTGAGTTTAGAGGTGGGAACAGGCAGCAGTTTCCTAGGAATCCAGGCTATTCCATGACCAGTGCACCTCCATGGTTTTCAGGCCAGAGATTCGACAGATCTACTCATTCTGGGCCGAGTCAGAGTTATTCGGGGTCTCAATTCAGATATGATTTGGGTCAGGCAAGGCCACCAGCACTACGATGTTCCCAGTGTAGGAAGTTACATTAGGGTCGATGCCGATTGGGTTCGGATGTTTGCTATTCATGTGGTCGACCAGGCCATATCATGCGTGATTGCCCCTCAATTCATGGTAGAGGTAGGACCCAGCCTTCAGGGTCGATAGCTGCATCTTCAGCATCTGTACGCCCTATAGGTCCAGGTTCACATGCGCCAGGCGGCCATGGTAGAGGTAGGGGGAGAGCTGCCAGTTCTAGCGATCCTCAGCACCGTGTTTATGCTTTGGATGGACGCCAAGATCTTGAGTCTTCTCCTGATATGGTTACAGGTATATTATCAGTATTCTCTCATGATGTATATGCTTTGATTGATCTGGGCTCCACCTTTTCATTACTCCGTATGTTGCGGGTCGATTTAGAGTCGAGCCGGAATCGATTAAACCTTTTGAGGTGTCTACACCCTTTTTGTGAATCGGTAATAGCTAGCCGAGTATATAGAAATTGTGTAATTGTGATTTGTGATCGTCGTACCATTATTGATTTGCATGAGCTAGAAATGGTGGATTTTGATGTTATTATAGGCATGGATTGGTTGGCTTCTTGTTATGCCAATGTTGATTGTAGAATGAAAATGGTTCGTTTCCAATTTCCGGGAGAACCAGTCCTAGAATGGAAAGGGAATACGGCGTCACCAAAAGGTGGGTTTCTTATCTAAAGGCAAGGAAAATGATCACAAAAGGGTGTATCTATCATCTAGTTCGGGTTCAAGATGTAGAAGCTGAATCGCCGACTCTTTAGTCAGTTCCCGTAGTAAATGAATTTCTGGATGTGTTCCCGGAAGAGCTTCCAGACCTTCCTCCCGAGCTGGAGATTGATTTTGCCATTGATGTGTTGCCAGGCACTAAACCTATATCTATTCCTCCTTATAGAATGGCTCCCACATAATTGAGAGAGTTGAAGGAGCAATTGAAAGACTTGCTTGAGAAAGGCTTTATTAGGCCTAGTTCATCCCCGTGGGGAGCACCCGTATTGTTTGTCCGAAAGAAAGATGACTCCTTGAGAATGTGCATTGATTATCGGCAAATGAATAAGGTGACGATTAAGAATAAATATCCTCTTCCGTGGATTGATGATTTATTTGATCAATTACAAGGTGCAAAAAGGTTTTGAAAGATTAATTTGAGGTCCGGGTATCATCAAGTGAGAGTTAGGGAGAAAGATATCCCTAAGACATCCTTTAGAACAAGATATGGTCATTTTGAGTTCCGGGAGATGTCATTTGGGCTAACTAATGCGCCGGCGGCATTTATGAATCTGATGAATAATGTGTTCAGACGCTTCCTGGATTTATTTGTGATTGTATTTATCGACGATATCTTGGTGTATTCTAGATTCGAGGTAGAACATGCGGATCATTTGCGTACTGTCCTTGGAGTCCTCCAAACTCGAGAGTTGTTTGCAAAGTTTACCGAATGCGAGTTTTGGTTGAACTCAGTGGCATTTCTGGGGCATATCGTTGCAGCCGATGGTATTCGAGTGGATAGTCAAAAGATTGAGGCCGTGAAAACTTGGCCATGGCCCACAACTCCTACGGAGGTTCGTAGTTTTCTGGGCTTAGCAGGTTACTACAGGAGATTCGTTGAAGGTTTTTCTTCTATTTCTGCACCACTCACCAAGTTGACCCAGAAATCGGCAAAGTTTCAATGGACAGATGCTTGTGAACGTAGCTTCCAGGAGTTGAAAAGTTGGTTGACTTCTGCCCCAGTCTTGACATATCCAGAGGTATTGGAAGGATATGTTGTTTATTGCGATGCTTCTGGGGTTGGGTTAGGCTGTGTAATGATGCAACATGGTAAAGTGATTGCGTATGCCTCAAGGCAATTGCGGAAACATGAGCGGAATTTTCCGACCCATGATCTAGAATTGGCCGCAGTGGTTCATGCGTTAAAGATATGGAGACATTATTTATATGGTGTCCATGTGGATATTTACACAGATCATAAGAGTCTCCAGTACATCTTCAAGCAGAAAGAGTTGAATTTGCGGCAACGACGATGGTTGGAACTGGTAAAGGATTATGATGTCGATATTTTGTATCACCCTGGAAAGGCAAATGTTGTAGCTGATGCTCTTAGCCGCAGATCTATGGGAAGTTTATGTGATGTACGACCAGAGAGAAGAGAAATGGCTCGTGAACTCCAACAATTAGCTAGCCTAGGAGTTTGAGTAGTGGACTCAGGTAGCAAGGGAGCTACTATTCAGAATTCTACAGACTCGTCGCTAGTAGCAGAAGTGAAAGAGCAACAATACGAAAATTCCATGCTAGTGCAGTACAGAGATACAGTCCATCAGAAAGAGGAGTCCTCATTTGATATTTCAGGAGACGGAGTTCTCCGATGCCGAGGCAGATTATGTGTTCCCGATGTGGCAAGTTTATGCCACCAGATTTTGAGAGAGGCTCATTGTTCTCGTTATTCTGTTCACCCCGGTGCGACAAAAATGTATCATGATCTTAAGTCTATATATTGGTGGAATGGAATGAAGAAAGATATAGCGGAATTCGTAGCTCAATGTCCCAATTGTCAACAAGTGAAAGTCAAGCACCAAAAGCTGGGTGGATTGTTGCAAGCCATAGAAATCCCAACTTGGAAGTGGGAAGTGATTAACATGGACTTCATTTCAGGCTTACCCCGTTCTTGACGTAAGTATGACTCTATATAGGTGATTGTGGATAGACTCACCAAGTCAGCTCATTTCTTACCAGTCAGAACGACCTATGTGGCAGAAGATTATGCAGAGCTTTATCTTAGGGAGATAGTGAGGCTCCATGGTGTTCTAGTATCTATTATCTCTGATAGAGGGACTCAATTTACAGTTAATTTCTGGAAGTCTTTCCAAGAGGGTTTAGGGACCCAAGTGAACCTTAGCACGGCATTTCATCCGCAGATCGATGGGCAAGCTGAACGCACCATCCAGAATCTTGAAGATATGTTGCGAGCATGTATGATAGATTATGGAGGTGATTGGGATGATCATTTGCCACTCATTGAATTTGCTTACAATAACAGTTATCATGCTAGCATCCAGATGACACCGTATGAAGCGTTATGTGGGCGAAAGTATAGATCCCCGATTGGGTGGTTCGAAACAGGAGAGGCTAGATTGATAGGGCCAGACTTGGTCCAGCAAGCCATAGAGAAAGTCAAGCTCATACAAGATAGGCTGTTGGCCGCTCAAAGTCGTCAAAAGTCCTATGCGGATAATCGTCGAAGAGACTTAGAGTTCCAAGTGAAAGATTAGGTGTTCTTGAAAGTATCGCCAATGAAGGGCGTTATGAGATTTGGCAAGAAGGGGAAGCTTAGTCCCCGATACATTGGGCCTTATGAGATTGTGCGCAAGGTGGGAAAAGTGGCCTATGAATTAGATCTACCTCCGGATTTGGAGTCAGTCCATCCAGTTTTTGATGTCTCAATGCTTCGAAAATGTGTTGGAGATCCTACTAGGATCGTCCCAGTAAATGATGTGCTAGTGACAGAGAAATTGACTTACGAAGAGGTACCCATTTCCATACTAGATAGGCAAGTACGGAGGCTTAGAAACAAAGAAGTAGCCTCAGTCAAGGTTTTATGGAGAAGCATTAAACGAGAGGAAATGACATGGGAAGCGGAGGAAAGTATGCGATCCCGATACCCGGATTTGTTTCAGCCCTTGGAGGAGATCCAAGATGAGATATCAAGATCATGAGGTAGGTATGTTTCCTTTTATGCTTTTTGGTCGTGTGTGGCCAAGTTCTATTGCTATTATGTTGTGGCCCTGAGAGGCATCGATATTATGGGTTGTTGTGACAGGATGGTAGTGCCACATTATAGGGGAGACTCTGGTGAAGTTTTTATAGAATCCCCGAAGACTTTAACATTCGAGGACGAATGTTCTTAAGGGGGGAAGAATGTTACACCTCAGAAAAATCCTCCATTGTTGTCCAAGTGAATGGACCAGCGAGGAGTACGAGTATCCGATGTTTTCATGAGTAAGAAATAACGTTTGACGACCCTAAGTAAGATTCTGAAGGCAATTGCATTAAGAGATAGGTTATGCTCCATAATGAATAATTATAGGTTTTGGAAATGTGAAAAGTTGCAGGTTTGCATTCTGGCCAGTTGGTCGTAAAGTGAAATATGGACCGTAAAGTGGTATACGGTCCGTAATCTGCCATGTCATATTTTGGCTTCCAAAACTTCAACTTTCTGCCAAATGATCAAATGGTTAAATACGACCTGAAATACGGACCGTAAAGTGGTTTACGGCCCGTAAACCGTGATCGTAAATCACCATGTTTCAACCCGAGTTTCTGGTTCTGATATGATTAAACACGACCACGAAGGACGGTCCGTAAACTGGAGTACAGACCGTAAACCAAGTTTACGACCACTGTGCTGTTCATTTAAGATCAGATTTTAGGTTATTAAATGAGGGACCAAGTTTATTATTTCGTTTCCACATTTCATCCCTTCTCTCTAAAACATCTCTCTACGTTTATTCCACAAGATTTCAAGGATTATTAGTCATCAACAACATCAAGTAAATCAAGTGTAAGGAAACCCATTAAGATCATTCAAGTCAAGAAAATCTTATTGAAGGAAAACTAGGGTTTTTGCTTAAGTGGGGTATTTCGACCAAGACTCGTTCCTAAAGCATCTAAGGTAAGATTTATGGTATTTATATGTTGTTTAAGGTATTTGAGAGTTAAAATTCTTGGACATTAGATGAGTATAGGAAAATGGGTCATGAATGATGAATAGCGACATTTTGAGAAATAGTTTGAATTAAGTTATGAGTCTTGATGTATTGTGATGTAAATATGTTATAAATGATGTTGAGAACATGATATGAGCAATGTACGTGAATGGACATAGTTGTGTGTTATAGCCATTGATATGAGTAATTGAAAGTAAGTCTAGAAATGTGGATAATGTGGGTCAATAATGATTATTGTTATGGTATTGTGAATGCACTATTGACGTTTGGGAGTTGATATACGCTATGGAGGAAAGTCGTATAAATAAAGGAGATGCTGTTCGATTTTCTCTAGCTTTAGCCATGTGTGCTAGTTGTCAATTCTAACGATAGTATGACTTTAATGAAGGTATAAACGCAACCGTTGAAAGAGAACGTGCAAGTGGTAAATAGTCGAACGGAAAAGGTATGTAAGGCTAACCCTTCTTTCATAAGGCATGGTTCTTTGGCCAATCATCTAAATCTTTTACGAGTTATGATGTTCTCCAAATGCTTCTATCTTCAAAGCTACTAAGCTTATGATCCTCGATATGCTACGATTGTACTAAATTCCTCGTATGACGAGTAGGCCCATTAAGGCAAATGTGACGAATGACGATAAGGATGACGATGATGATAATGATGTTAATAGAAATGATGCTTATGAGCTAGTATATGTATGCACCTATGTATGACTATTATTGAACCCTGAGCTTATGAGGCCGGGTATGATATGTAAATAAGTATGTATACGATTACGAAACGCGCGCACACGTCTGCAGATGGTACG
This sequence comes from Lycium barbarum, assembly GCF_019175385.1. Classification (NCBI taxonomy): domain Eukaryota; kingdom Viridiplantae; phylum Streptophyta; class Magnoliopsida; order Solanales; family Solanaceae; genus Lycium; species Lycium barbarum. Next base: position 86,040,306 of record NC_083341.1, read on the forward strand.
GACATCCCTGACGCCTTGGTAGGGCTAGGTAGATGTAACCCTGAAGCCTTGGTAGGGCTAGGTATGAGTAACCTTGAGCCTTGGTTGGCCAAGTATGTATGAAACACCGATCCTACGTGGTCGGGTATGCTATGTAAATGCTATGTATATGATATGATTATGTATATGACGTGAACAAGAATATGATACGACTATGTATATGAATGTGAATAAGGGCATGTATACGAATACGAGCACAAATATGGTACGGGTACTATTATGGAATACGGATAATAATGTATGTACACAAATACGTATTAGCAATGGAAAGTTTCTATGAAAGACAAGTAAGTGCATATGACGATGATATTGCCATCTCCCACTCTATGCTATTTCTTATGTTGCTATTTATGTTTCTATATTGATATTGATCATGCTTTACATACTCAGTACATTCTTCGTACTGACGTCCTTTTGTTTGTGGACTCTGCGTCATGCCCACAGGTGCACAGGGAGACAGGCTTGATCCATAGCTGCTTTCTCAGAGATTACATAGCAGAGCTCCATTTCATTCAGAGCCATAGCTTTTGGGTACTTAGTCTTTTGTGTACATAATTATGGGCATAGCGAGGCCCTGTCCCGCTCGTGTGATATGTTACACTCTTATTAAAGGCTCGTAGTCACGTGTATATGGTTAGCTATGTATGACCTTGTCGGCCTATATTTTGTATATCATTTTGATAGCCTCGTCGGCTCATGTACGTTGATGTGGCATAGATGCCAATTATGATATAAAGGCATTGTCATCCAATTGGACCAGTATGATTAATTAATAGATGTATATGTTTAATTGTATGGCTCACCTAGATGTAAGCATAAGTGTAAGTTAAGGGGCGCCCGGGTGGGCTAGCACCGGGTGCTCATCGCGGCCCTCTAAACGGGTCATGACAGGTCACCTGGATATCATCCACTGGTACCACTCTTGAAGGAGCCTCGATACGTTTACGAAGCATAGATACATGAAATATTGGATGTCCAGACTCCAACTCAGAAGGCAATTCTAGCTAATATGCCACCGTGCCCATAGTACGAATTATCTTATACGACCCAATATATCGAGGGCTCAACTTACTATTATTCTTGCCAAACCTTATCACTCCTTTTATAGGCAAAACTTTCAGAAAAACCCAATCGCCTATCTCAAACTCTAGCTTGCGTCGCCGATTATCCGCATAGGATTTTTGTCGACTCTGAGCTGTTAGAAATCTCTTTCTAATCACTTTCACCTTATCAACTGCTTACTGAATTAAGTCTGGGCCTATTAACTGATTCTCCATGACATCAAACCATCCTATGGGCGACCTACCTCTCCGCCCATTTAAGGCCTCATGCGGAGCCATCGGAATACTGGAATAGTAACTCTTGTTATAGGCAAACTCGATGAGAGGAAAATGATCATCCCATCTTCCTTGAAAGTTAAGTACACAAGCTCTAAGCATATCCTCAATGGTCTGTATAGTACGCTCCGCCTATCCATCCGTCTGGGGGTGAAATACAGTACTAAGACTCACTCGAGTCCCCAATCCTTGCTGAAAAGACTTCCAGAATTTAGCCGTGAACTGTGCTCCCCTATCTGAAATAATGGCTGTAGGAATACCATGAAGTCGTACAATCTCCTTAACAATAGTACAAAAAAACCAGTGCATTGCATTACACATCATTACATTTCATCCTGCGTCATCATATGGTTCCTTATTTCTGAAATCTGTATGGTTTGTTTGTACTATTATTGTGGTATAGATCTCATTGTAGTCTGGACAAGACTTATGGATTAGTGACTCTACCGAAGTTCAGGACTTAGATTTGTGATTAATGATTTGAGAAGTATTGAGACCGGGCAGACTTGCGGTTTAGAAACTTCACTTAGGCTTATGACTTGGAAAGTGAGATTATGCATGACGTCTGTGTGGGTGGAAGTCCTTGATTAATTATGATGACCTGATTTGTGAGAATGCTTAATTTCTTAGCTGCCTACTTGTTGATTTATTTCTTCATATATGTGAACTTATTGTTGTGGGCCTATGATACCTACCAGTACTTGTTGTTGTACTGATGCTACTCTTGTTGTACTCTTCTTTTGAGTGTAGAGTCTATTACTAGTTCAAAGTTACCGTCATCGAGAGTGAACCGAGCCTACTTGACAGAGATTTTAGGGTGAGCTTTTGGGCTAGATCCGCTACTCGGAGACTCTTCTTTTGTATTTTAACTTTCTACTTGTATTCCCGAGACAGTATTGATATTTGAGATTTTTACTTCCTATCAGACTTGTATCTATGTATAGTGGTTCTTGTACTAGTTTCAGACCAGATTTTGGGGTTATTATTACTTCCGCACTTATCATTTATGTAATTTGAATCTGTTAGCTAAATTATTATTTATTTCCGCATAATTCTTATTATTTATTTCCGCATAATTCTTATTATTTGACTAAAATGATTCGGGAATGATTCGCCAACCTGGAGGGACAGTGTAGGTGCCATCGCGATTCTCGAATTGGGTCGTGACAAGTTAGTATCAGAGCCCTAGGTTACGGTCATACAAGTACAAGATCATGTTTAGTAGAGTCTTATAGATCAGTACGATGAGCTCCGTACTTTTCTGCGAGAGGCTATAGGACATTTAGGAAACTTCCAATTCTTTCATTCTTTCGTGCTACTTTATTCAAATTATTATCTAGTTGATTCAATTGATATTTGAATTTCCTTGTCTTATTCTCCCACAAATGGTGGAACTCGTACCTAAGTTCTTATGCAAGTGATTTTGTTGCGACATGGCTTAGTATGGTACAGGATGTGTCATCCTAATTCTGACACGTGACTAAGTTCAGTATCCAGCTATGACTTGAAGTTTCAGTTGTGTGGGATGTTGGTTAAGCCTCGTTCATTATGGGGGGTTCCTTGAGACATGGGAAAGATGGTACAGAGGGTTAAATGATCTCCCTGTTTTCAGCATTAGGTTGCTCGAAAGGGGCAAAAGTGCATTAGTGGCTTTTCAAGAGTGATTTGTTCAATAATTGATTGGTTTTAGGAAAAGTTCAACTTCGTCAAGGTATTATGATGGTGGGCGTGGCACGGGCATATCAATGGCAGGTCAATGAATCATCAGCGGCAGGGTATTAGATGTCGATATACAGGGACTAGTGTAAGTTTTGTAAGGGTCATCAGATTTGACAAAAGAATAGTGACCATGTGTAATAAAGAAGAGAAGTTGAGGATAAGGACATGGAGGACGACTTTTTGGAAAATGTGTAGCGAGGTAAGATTTCTTAGGATATATTGGTGAGATTACTTTTGTGTTATGGGACGGAGGTGCAAGAAAGGGGATTTGGATAGATCAATCTGCACTATTAGGAAGGAAACAATTGGTATTTGATGTATTTGTTAGGATAAGGTTGCAATTGGTGTGAGAGTGGATTTTGTGTTCGGTCATGGAAAGTTAAGTTTGGTTTTGACATGACTATATGCTAGTGATTGTGGGTTCATTCAGGGAAAATATTATCGGTTGTAGATCAGAAAACAAAGTTACTTGTGACGAGTGGAAATTTAAGATAGAGGGCAGCTGTGGTTCTGGTCTTTTAGTAAATGGCGTGTTCATCAGGTCTTCATGCTTAGAGAAATAGTTAGGGGTGTTCCGGTCCGGCAACTAAGTCAAGGGGTGATTCTTCACGAGCGAGTAGCGTTTAAAGGAATTGAAGTGGTAAATCAATGATGAGGTTCGAATTAATTTGCGTTGTAGAGAAAATTTTAGAATTTAGGCTAGGGGAAGTTGGGTAAAGACACCTTGGTGGATATATGTCAGAGCAGTAGTAGGACTGTGTATGTGATATGCTGGATTTAGGAAGTTTTCAGTTTTAGAGTTAAGTGAGTTAACATGTAGAGTGTATGGTATACTACTATCTGCAAGATTGACTCGGCTAGTTTGCAAGACTTATGATTATGCGGTATTGTATTGAGTGAGTTTGAGAAATGGTTAGATGGTGATTTTATGGGAATTGAAAAGTAAAGAAAAGGTATAGTTGATTGAGAATCGATAAAAGAAAGGTACATCTTCGGGATTACTTGGGTCAATATGGATTGTGGTACTGCTTTCTAGCATATTTCAAATGGGGTGTGATTGTGAGTACACTTAAAGAAGGGAGTTTACAGAAAAGGACTAGGTGATATAATGGATTAAGTGATATGACGAAATTCCATGAGGTTTCGTGATCAGCGACTAGTGAGAAGCAAATTTCAAGTAACCGACATGTGAAGGGTTATGGAAGTGGCTTGTGTGGTACACAGTTGGATAATTTTATAACACTCTTCAGTGGATGAGTTAATGCGATTTAAGAGAAAGGAATTGTGGAAATCTCTATTATGTGAGGGCTAGAGTTATATTTTTGAGATGAGACCGTATTTTTGATATTGTATTATGTTGTGGGCATTATTGATCGGATAGCTTGGTTCAGCATTTTCGAAACATTAAAGGCTTGGGAATAGTTATGCGGGGTTGGCGCAAGGGATTGCGAGGTTTAATGCTTTCAAATAGTAATAGACATACCGAGGTGTTACAATGGGAGATTCAAGGGTTAAAGAGGTATTATATGAGGCTACAGGTTTTGCGTCGAAAAGTTCAAAGTTGTATCAGATTTAAATATCGGATAAAGGTTGAGAAACACGAAGTTGGAAATCATGAGATCTAGTTCCTGGGTACTAAGTCGACAACTTGGATGGAACCCAGCTTTCGGATTTGATGGGTTACAGTTCGAATTTGATGGGTTACAGTTCAGATTAGAGGTATGACAGGTTTACCGAGCTTTATCGAGTTTTGCGAGTAGACTTGATGATATTTTACCTGGGTCAGTCATTTAGACAGTTATAAGGGTTTACATCGGGGTTTGGTAATGATTTGAGGTGGTACTATGGTTGCAAGAGGTCTTTACAGTGATCAAATGGTTTCCCACTGACTTGGCTCGGCAAGGTATTTAGTGATATATTTTTCGCATTGTGCTTTGAAGGTTTAAGAATACTTGGAACTAGCGAAGTCGACTATGAGTAAGATCAATTTGATGGAATTACTTAAAGTTGCTCTGATAAAGCTAGTTCTCTTTTCTGGCTAGAGTAAGTCCTGGTTTTGGACTTGTGTTCGTGTGTTTCTAAGAAATCGTGGTGCGAATAATGGCTTTAGAAGGATGGAAGAAAGGTTAGCAGAATAATAATATTTTACTGGTTTAGAGTAGGCTATGATTGTGTCTATATCTAAAGGTTCGTGTTATTTTGAGAAATATTATGGGATCTATTGGTCGTGTTTAGTGGTATGGTTATATCGAATCAGAGAATTCCGGTAGAAACAGTTTTTATATTCGGGGATCAGTTGTAGAAGAAATTCGAGTATGGAAAATATGGAAAATTGGATCCTCGAGCTAAATTAAGTAGGTCTAACTGATAGGTGTACGGGCAATGTGTTTGGTGTACTTCTTGCCATAGAGGCTTTCGGGTGGTTATTATACAGGTTCGTTGGTTACCGTCATCTTTCGTACTCTCTTTCTTCGTTCGAGGACGAACGATTATTTAATTGGTATCTAATGTAATGACCTGTTTGGTCGTTATTGCACCTTCGACCCATTTAGCCTCGTTGACCCTTGCCAGAGCCTTGTGGACCTTTTTAAAAAATTCATTGATTCTGAGAGGTCTGGATGGTCGATTGTGACTTGGTGTGATGTTCAGTTTGGTTTCCGAGGCACTTGGGAGCATTTTCGGTTATTGGTTGGGTAGTAAATATTTGGCCATTGAGTGTTGCGGTCAAATAGATCTCCGTTGGGAATTCTGAGACCGCGAGTGAGTCCATAGTGTGTTTTTATGTGGGAATGCATGTTTGGTTTGTATATGGGAGATCTCGGTTGAATGTCGGATTTCAGGATTGAACTTTTGAAAAACCAGAGGTTTCTAGTGTCTGGTGTCTGCCGTAGAGGCCCCAGCTCCGCCATAGCAGACCCTCCACAGTGATGGCCTGGTCTACTATAGCGAGGGTGAGCATTACGTGATGGGTCGCCACAACGGACGGGAATCCGTTGTGGTGGATGCTCGAGGGTGCATGGGATAAAGCTGGCGCGAGCCCGCTGTAGCTGACTCGGGACCGCTGCAGCGGATGACGTGGTCCATAATCTATTTATTGCTAAGTTAAAACCCTTCATTCTCTATCACTTCATTTATCATTTCCCAAGCACTTTTGAGTCGATTTGAAGAGTTCTTGGCTGATTTCTCTTGTGGGAAAGTTCCCTAACCTCTAATACATTCCTTTACCTTTCTTAAGCTTGAACCCATGCTAGAATTTCTATAGCATAAGAGGAAAGGTGGGTTTTGATGATTATTTCATAAATTAGTTTTAGTCTTTCTAAATAGGATTTGTTGGTGTATTGACTAACATAAGTATGGAAATTGATGATTTATTAACTAATGGGCTTGAATTCTCAGTTTTTATTGATGAAATTGAAGGTTTGAAAGTTAAGGTTTATACCCAAACTGGGGTTTTTTTTTTACTTGAATAACGAAATTGACTCATTGTTGAGTTATTTAAGCAACTGAATAGTAGGATTGAACTCCTAGAACGTTGGATTGCATATTTCACTTTTGAAATACCCGTTTCCCCCTTTTTTCATAGTTGAATTTGATTCGAAGATAGTATAGAAATATGGGTGTTGTTCTTCATGATTTCTAATATGGAATTCGAATATGAATAGACTTTGAGTATTTGGAGGTACAACGAAAGGGCAAGGCTAAAGTTTGATTGTTTGTGGCTCCTGCTCGGCTACCAGATAGGTTACGACTTACCTTTTGGTTAGACTCCAATTAGTAAAACATATGTAGGAGTTAGATATTGACGGGGAAAGCATGCTAAGCCTTCGGGTATGGAGTTGGGATGGAATTCTATTAGGTTGGTTGTTGTGGGTTGTGGCTTATTGCCCTGTTATTGTGATTAGGCTTGTTGCCTTATTTACTGTGTTGTGATACGTGTTTGCATTCATTTCTCTGTTGTTGTGTCATTTATCATCGGAGAAAAGAAGGATAATGAGATTAGGCCTAAATCGTTATGTATACTTATGATGATATACGGTTGAAATCTTGATTTTGATTTACTGTTGTTGATGATATCATGCATGTTATACATTCTCATTCCACATGTATATTGATATTGAATTGTGACTTGATACTGAGGATGATAAATGAGAAAATGGAATGTATTGGTGACACGAGATCTAGTCTTGAGGTTTATTGATCATATTTGGAAGTGAAGGGTTGTTATAGACTCTCTATGCTGATTGAACTAGATTGTTGATTCGTTCCATGGTTGAGTTGATTTATCTAAGTGTTGATATGACTTACGGAAGTGTGGCTTCTTGTACCTTCATTTTTATTTGAGTGCATTGATTTACCATGTTTACACTCATTTGTGCATTCATACACTCATACGTGATTAAAAATGATTCGGAATTGAATGATGCAAGACTTAAGGTATCTATGAAAGAAAACGATTCAAATGCCCGATGGGAAATAGTTTCGGGTGATGTGATATGATATGTGAATCTGGGTCCGACACTCTTGTAAGAACAGATGGTATATGGCTCTGGGACCGAGGCTCTTCTCGAGACGGAGGGTGTATGAATTCGGGTCCGAGGCTCTTTCAGGGACGGATGGTACATGGACACCATGGGTCCCGTACGGGTCATGACTATTGTGCGAACAATGCCTTTAGCATGTTCGTACAAGTTTGAGGTATTTGGAAAGTACATTGCATTGCACACCCTTACATTTCATCCTGCGTCATCATATGACTCCTTTTTTCTGCTTTCGGTATGGTTTGTTTATACTATTGTTGTGGTATAGATCTGATTATAGTCTGGACAAGACTTGTGGATTAGAGACTCTACCTAAGTTCAGGACTTAGATTGGTGATTAATGATTTGAGAAGTATTGAAACTGGGCAGACTTGCAGTTTAGAAGCTTCACCTAGGCTTATGACTTGGAAAGTGAGATTATGCATGACGTCTGTGTGGGTGGAAGTCCTTGATTAATTATGATGACGTGATTTTTTAGTATGCTTAATTGCTCATCTGCCTACTTGTTGATTTCTTTCTTAATATATGTGAACTAATTGTTGTCGGCCTATAATACCTTCAAGTACTTATTGTTGTACTGATGCTACTCTTGCTGTACTCTTCATTTGAGTGTAGAGTCTGTTACTAGTTCCAGTTTCCGTCCTCGAGAGTGATCCGAGCCTACTTGATAGAGATTTCAGGGTGAGCTTTTGGGCTAGATCCGCTACTTGGAAATTGTTCTTTTATATTTTAACTGTCTACTTGTATTCCCGAGACAATATTGATATTTGAGATTTGTACTTCCTATCAGACTTGTATCTATGTATGGTGGCTCTTGTACTAGTTCCAAACCAGATTTTGAGGTTATTATTACTTCTGCACTTATCATTTATGTAATTTGAATCTGTTAGCTAAATTATTGTTTATTTCTGCATAATTCTTATAATTTGACCAAAATGATTTGGGAATGGTTCGGCTGCCTGTGGAGACAGTGTAGGTGCCATCACGATTCACGAATTGGGTCGTGACACATTATTTTTGGGAAAGACCAAAAATAAAATGGTGCCACATAAATTGGGACAGAGGGAGTACTAAAAAGTGCTGCCATCGACTTTAATATAAGGTCCATATATATGGACCATAAATAATATGTGGTCCGTAGAATTGGACAGTAAATTGCAAACAGTGGGTCACCCCACTATTATCAAAATACGGTGGGGGTCAAACCAAATATACGACCCGTATTCCATTTACAATCTGTAAAATCCAACCGTAAATCCCAACTTTCATCGAAACGCATTCTCGTCGATTCATTTAACCTCTAATCCTTCCAACACATAATAAGCATGAACTTAAACCCTCGTATACACAAGATGAACACGTCTAATCTTATTAGACCTCAAAGATAATTCCGCTCTCCAAACCTATAACAACCAACTCACGAAGAAATTCAATGTACAAAAATATGAGGTGTAACAATATGATTACCCTTGAGATTGATATTATCTATTGCATTCACATTCATTTTACATGATACATTGATACGAACTGTGATTGGTACTGATGATGATAAATGAGAAGGAAACATCTGGGATTATGGAAGGATTTGATATATTAGCCATCTCTGGGCTGTGTGCGGAATGGCTAGTGACATGGAAGCCACCTCTGGGCTGTGTGCGGAGTGGCTGGTGTTGTGGAAGTCATCTCTGGGCTGTGTGCTGAGTGACTAGTACATGGACCTCGCAGGTCCCCCATGGGTCATGACTATCGAGATGTGGAGGTTATCTGTCCGTAGCATGTGCTACAGAGACAGATAGTTGGCCAGTGCATATCATTGCATTGCATATGCACTCATTACTTCATTCATATTTTACATTGATTCTGCCATTGGTATTCTTATCACGTGTGTTATTTGTTCTTGGATTGTGTTGTGTTGTACTTGCTTGCTCGCATGCCTATCTGTCACACCCCGATCTTACTTGGTTGTGATGGGCACCCGACCCCATATTCGGAGCCGAGCGAACCCGCTGAATCATATTACATGCATAATATCTTTGGACTCTTAAATCAATTAAGAATGAAATACGTAGTAAGCTTTCAGAAACTTTTCTTTCATCGTACTCAAATCAAGTATAGTCTGTAATCATACTGGATCTGTAACATACTACTATAAGACAAATCGGCTGATGGAGCCGCTTACAAACTGACATTCTATGCCCACGACTCTGTCTGCAAAGTCTCTAACTTCGAACAAAACATCATAGCATAATACTCTGACCCGGCAACACTCCAGAGGCAAATGGAGCTTGCCAACTTCGCTGGAACATCTTCTGTAATGGCTTCTACTCATCTGGGTGTACCTGCGTGGCATGAAACGCAGCCCCGGAAGAAAAGGGGTCAGTACGAGCAATGTACTGAGTATGTAAGGCATGAATGATAACATGATAATATGTACAGAACATGAACAAAACATAATAAGGAAACATGGAAGATAAAGAAATGGTCTGACTGTAACTGCCTGCCTCTTAAGGCGGAATCATGCATGCTCACCTTGACTTTCATGTATACATAAACTGTCTGAATCATATAACATCATTAGCCCGCGGCCGGGCCTCCCGCGTCCGGGGTAGTCATCTCTCGCCGCCCACTAGTGGTGTTGCCCGTGCCATATAGACACGGTGTTATTATCCATAAGCCGCCCGCCTTAGCGGTGCTGCCCGGCCATATAGGCGCAGTATAGTCATCACAACTTAGACATGCATAAGAGCCCAATCAAAAGCTATAACTCCATCGGAGTGACGTAAGGTCGGTAACCTCCGATTACATTATGGAATAATCATTATGACTTTGTCTCACCTTGAAGGAGTAATTATTATAAGATGAGACTGGCAACGAATAACAGCGTTAAGAGAACATAGAATAAGATCATAAATCTCATAAGGCGTCGCTTCATATACATATGCACATAGAACAAATTTTTAAGACTCGATGGGTACGTACATAAATCAACACTTGAAAGCTCAGAAACAAGTTTCGGGTCAATCCGATTTAGTATAAGAAAGTTATGAGCGTTTGAAGTACAGAACCTTCTACAAACGTTTCAGAAGCTATTTTTGGAAAAATCGAAGCAATAATCATATCAATTATCTTTAAACATGAAATCATTCTTATCATAGTCATCATAGAAATATTCTCATCCTCGACACCATCAATGTCATCATAAAACATATCCATCGTTATTGTCATAAGATCTTACAAAATCACAAACCTCTGTTTGGTAGAATACGGACAATTTGAAAAAAAAACATTTACGAGTTATGGAGAAGAGAATCATGCCTTGGAATCATAAACATCTAACTTTCGAAAACAAGGAAGATATGGAAACAATTATGAAGTCATAACATCAGAATCATGCCTTTGAAAGAAAGGGACGAGCCTTAACATACCTGTTCCACGTCCAATTAGCTAAGCTTAATTGTCCAAGCTCGCTATCGCTAGTCTACATTCAAGAAGATTGACGCAATCATTAGACTCATCATCATATACTTGTCTTAATCCTTCAAATGACTTTATTTATAATCTGCCGAAATTTCGGCAGCATCTCCCCTGTAAATACACCATCCCCGAGAATCTAACTCGGCCAATTTATCAATCCACAATTCGAGAATTCAACTCGGCCAAACTATCAACAACAATACCAACAATCATACCAACAACATCAACAATCAATTCAAGACGCATTCTAACATTAACAACCTTCGTCACACAATTTAACGCCATTCCATTTGTATTCAATTCAATCATACATAATCAAGCTAACACCAATGATCCCACATTCAAGTATTAATCCGAAATCCTTCTTACATGATTCAAGAACACTTTAAACAATTCACATAATATTCAAAGCAACCCAATCAACATACTACTCCACCCGAAACCTTCCAAATTCAACAAGAACACTAACAACACATTTCCTTTCTTCCAAATTCATAAACTACATCAACAATCTATACTTTAGCAATATCATTCATTCTTATAATCATAAGAAACCATACTAATATCACATTAACTTCTTCCATAATCCATAAACGATTACAACTTCATTTCAAACCATTAAATTCTTATTTTACATCATAGAATCTATCACAACAACAATTAAAATACTAAGTAAAATCAATTCATCACATCTCACCCACATAGCCCCTATTCGGCCAACACTCCAACATACATGTTTTCATATATTTCATCCATTTCTTCACTCTACAACATATACAAATCATCCATAACATATGAAGAGAAGATTAAATCTTACCTTTTCCACTTCACTTCTCCCTCGGCTAGAGTTGCAACTTGCAAGAACCAATGGTTTATTTGCTCCAACTACCACTCGATGTTAAAAAGGACCTTCCATTTGGTGGAAATACTAGAAGAAAATAATTTTTCTTGATCAATTTCCCATGGCTCAATTCTAGGAGCCATGGCCGAATGCCTTCAACATTTTTTCTTCTTTCTCTCTTCTTCTCCAAGCTTCTTGATTTAAAGAAATTATGTCTTATTTGTCACCACTTATCTATATATATAGTTAGGCCCTCAAATAAAAATATGGACACATGTCCTCTTTCTTGAAACTTCATTAATATTAAAAAATCAAGATGACTAATTGTTTTATTTTGTCATCTCTTCTCCATATATATATATATATATATATATATATATATATATATATATATATATATATATATATACACACATGCCACACGGCCAAGTGGCCTTCTTCAAGATTTTTTCTTGAACATTTTGTGAAATTCCCATTTTGCCCCTAGCCTTCCACAATATCACCATGAGCCATTTTGTGAATTCCCCTTTTACCCTTAACCTTTCTCAATATTTCCATACTAATAAACAACTTGTATATTAAATTTTTTTTGAAACATAGTCTTGCCCTTAACCTACCACGACCACCTTGAAATATCCGAATGTATAAAATACGGGATATAACACTATCATTCAGTTTCTTTCTTTTATATGTGTTATCTAACTGTTGTCGGCCTGTGATACCTACAGGTACATGGTGTTTGTACTGATGCTACCTTGCTGTACTCTTTTCTAAGTGCAGAGTTCGTGACAGGCTCCACTATTATCCCTCGAGAGTGATCTCGAGGCCAGGCTTATGAGTATCCAGGGTGAGCATCTGATGGATCCGTTGCCCGAAGACTCCTTTATCCTTTGTCTTTATTTTTCCCATTCTGAGATATTTATTTATTTTCAGACTTATATTTCCTCGACATTTGTACTTAAATGCTCTCATACTATTCATACCAGATTCGGGGGTTGTATGTTTTAGATTCCAGATGATTATCTATCTATGATTTTAGACTGCTATTTCTTCTTATTTACTCTATTATGTTGTTTTTGTACTATTGACTAAGGGACGGGTTTGCCTACCAGGTGAGAATGAATATGTGTCCGCGCGATCCGTGATTTGGATCGTGACAGTTATACAAAGCACATATATTATTTATGCATTATATATAGTGTATAAGAATGTATATGTAATACATATGTAATGTATAATAGTCTATAAGGATGTATATGTAAAGTTACAAAAGAAGTTAAAGCAACTTATATATAGCTATATAGAACTGATACATTATCTATACACTGCAATTTGAGTTGGTTTTGTGTGTTTATACATAACATATATAGTATCTATACACCGATAACACAGTGGGCTACATTGGCCGCAAATTAGATGCATGGGCTATATATATGAGTAATTTCCCCAAAAATTATTGGATGATCAATCTTAGACCTAACCTAAACTACTCTATTTCAAAAGAAATTCAAAAGAACAAAAGTAATCAATGAAAATATTTTTTGAAAAATAAATTCTTCAATTGGTTTGGTTTGTTTTCATCAATTTTATTTCTATAAAAACATTTTTTAGAGTTTGATATGGTAACTGTCACGTTCCAAAATTGGTTGAGACGTGACCAACATCGATGCCGTTAACTTATACAGAGCCAACTTTTACTATGCAATCACCATCAAACTCATGGACACATACATCATGGTAACTCAATCTATGAAATTATAATAGCCTTTTCAAAACAAAGCATCGTTTTGGGAGTTTGACGTGATCTCTACCCATAGATTCATAACCAAAAGAAGAATACAAAGAGAAGGGAAACATCAAATCTATCCTCCTTAAATGTTTAAGTTTCGGAAGAGACTACTCTCCAAGTACAAACTTGCAAGTGCTTCTCAAGACAATATTCTCGGAAAGCATGCAATGTCAAGAACTACATAGACTATATATCAAAAATATTGTTAGTCCTAATCTTGAAGATGGAAATCTGGTTCATAGTTGTCACCATAGCAACTCGTACCTGGTAGAGCAACAACTCCCATGAAGAAATTAGTGCCCAGTAGTTGTATGCTTCAATTAGCCAGTGGGTCTGCTATGTGAATTGTCCTAACTAATTTCCTCTGGAAATGTCAAAAATAAAATCTCTTTTTTGCCGAGATCTATTGAATTGTCCTAACTGATAGGAGTATAGGGTGAAAATTATTTATCCTCCTTATGTTTGCGTTAAAGATCAAACTTCCCTCTCAATTTTGAACTATAAACATCCTCCCCCTTACTCTAATTGACTTTTTAAAATGTCTATTTTACCCTTACATTATCAACCTTTATCTTTTTATTTTACTTTCTTTGTAACAAATTTTCTATGAATAAAATAAATATACTATTATTGTTTAGATGAAAAAAATGTGAGAAGTACTAATTGAGTATATAAACTAATGACGTTCTATAAATAAATAAATGAGCAGAATAGAAAATCAATTTCATTAGTAATAATCAAAACTGTGAAGTTGAGAAGATATTCAAGCCAATTCCTACTCAAAAGCTGAAAGAAATAAAGCAATTTTTTTTTCTTTATTGGTTTTCAAGTGTTATTGGGATTTAACTCCTTTCTAGGAAAGACTTAGACCTAGTAGTAGAAATACATGCTAGCTATGGTTTATTAAGGTGAACAGAATATAGAACCTAAGAGTATTCCATCTTGTAACTCACTTTCTCCCTTGATAATAATAAAAGTGCCTGCCGTTCTCCGTGGACTAGGATCACATCGATCCGAACCACGTTAATTACTGTGTTTTTATCGTTTCTGCGCTAACAATTGGTATCAAGAGCCTACAGGTTGTGAGATCTAGGAGACGAGGAGACTATGACATCTATGAAGTTTGAGGTAGGGAATTTTGATGCGCGAAGTAATAATTTCAACATCTAGAAGATCAAGATCATGGCATTGTTACGGAGAGAAGGATCAGTCTATGCTTTGGATGACTCGTATCCCAAAAATACGACAGAGGTCGAGAAGCAGAAGATTGAGATGGAGAAGCAGAATGTTGAGATGGATGTGTTTACCGCAATTCAATTATCCTTATCAGACAACGTGTTATGTGAAGTCAGAACCGAGGAAACGACTGCGAGTTTGTGGAAGAAACTTGAAGATATCTACCAGAAGAAATCAGTAACAACTAGAATGTTGTTAAGGTAGCGTAGCTTTCACACACCTTCAAGATAAAGACAGGTACAACTTTACAGGATCATCTTGATGCTTTTAATAAACTGGCTATAGATCTTACTCATGCTGATATTAAAGTGGGAGATGAAGAACTAGCCTGCATGTAATGACCCAAATTACGGATCATGCCGGCACCTACCTTATTGCTACCTGATTGGCAAACCCTTACCAACCAACCCTTTATAAATTTGTTTTGGAAGCAAATGTAACCAACGATAGTAAATAAAATGAAAATTACGAAAACATTCTTTATTTATTTAAAACAATTCAACTTTCCCAAGGATATAGTCTTGACAGGTACAAGATCTTCTAAATTACAGAGAGATAACACAACTAAAAAGACACAGCTGCCGCCTTCGGAAGGAGACGTATATAAGCTGTAGGAAGATATCCGCCACTTCAACTAATGAAACCTTCAAGAAAAGACCTAAAACACATCTACACCCCAAAGGATGTAGCAAGAGTAGTATCAGTACACCACACGTACTGGTAAGCATCATAGGCCAACTAAGATTAGTTCACGCAACACGATATAAAATCAAACAGAATAAACAGATGGGTACAGTTGTAACACCTTTTTAAATCCTACCCATACTTAAACCGTTCTGACATAAACATGCTCATATCCCATTACCATGTCAATGCAACACTAGGAAGTAAGGACCAACAGACAATAACAGTTACATTCAAGACAGACTCTTGGACCAATTAAACCCCGGTAAATTATAAAGGACAGACCTCAACCTCCCTGTCAACCGACACTCAGTGGGACCACTAATTCTTACCTTTTTCCTCCTTGCTTTAGCATACTCATAATTTAACATTTAGACACCACCATGACAACCCACATCAGACATCAGCTAAAAGTCACTTATCAATTCAAATAAGCTAGGTAAAAGTAATACAACCCACAACTGTATCTTACTCGTACTTTCAAACCTGGACCATGCTAAAAGAAATCACTCCAACATCACCTTCCCTCATTAGTCAACGGAGCCATGAAATTACGCATTAACATAACCGCTTAACCATAAAGACAAATTAATTATGAAATCACCGAAAGAGTCACGATTCAATGCAATACAACCAGGACGAGTATCACCTCTTTCACATGCTTGGAACTAAGTAATATGTTTTCCCAAATAGTCATGACTTGCAGGGGACCCATGGTGTCCATGTACCACTTGCTCCAGAACTGACCTCGGATCACGAGCCCGTAACTAGGCCACGTCCTCACCCCTGTCAAATGTGTCTTTTCATATTTATATGTTCTTTCTCATCTCAATGTATATCCATTCCAACAATCAATAAGGAATGTGAACAATCAAATAATAAATATCAAGGAACATAAGTCACCATGTCACAAGTCATATCAAGACTTAAGAAATCAACCTCCCAGAAATGTGGATAGAAATCAACCTCCCAATAATGTGGATACTCCACAAAGATACATACAATAAGAATACAAGTCATCATACAACAGCCATACAAAGACTTCGAATCAACTCATCAATAGCATGAATGAGGAATCACTCCGAATCAACAAGAAAAAAATACTGAAGCTTCTCGCATGCTCAGTACATAGAATAACGATAACATGAATACCCAATGAGGACACCTACAATTTAGCAACAGGCCGCCACCCATGGTACAACAAGACTCTATTATGGACCCACCCCGCTAACTAGATCAATAACAAACCATATTCACTACTTTGCTTTCTTTTTTAGCCTATCAATTACGCATCTTGGTTCACTTATTCACTTAATGGCACAAGCCCACAGAAATCGGCATTTATCTTAGCCTAAACAATATCCAACCGAACTCCGTATCCGAAGACCTAATCATGTTTTCTCCCGTTAATTATATAGCATATATACGATTTACTAATAAAAGTCTAACTAAAGTAAACCATAACCTACATTATTGCCAAGAAGCTATCACGAACGTTCATGGAATATCCATCATCCCGTCTTTGAGTTGGAAGCCTTGATATTGAAATCTTTAAAGAAGATAATGCGAAGGATGTTTGAAGGGCTGTCATCAAGTGTTTTACTCTGGGAATACCCTAATGACGGCTTAGAAGAGGGGTTTTGTGGACAAAAGGGTTAAATCCCAAAATACGATCATTATTCGCGGGTACTAATTAGCGTATACTGCTGCAGTGAACTGCTTCCCGAGCCCAGAACTCTTCAAGTCTCATCTAATTCAGTTACGATAAATTATTACACTTAAAACTCCCCCGTGGACTAATCTTATGACGATACACTTGGTTTTTGTACGCGGGCTGTGAAACACCTAATAACAACCGAATGGGTCATTATAGTGCACTCTACTATGTTCATTATCACCGATGTACAAAGACGTATTTAATTCAATGTGTACAATAAGGAGGTGGTCACGTTACAGATGATAAGACATGCATTAAATTCAGATGAATTAAGAAAATATATCAACAAGGTAAGAAAGTGGACCATGGTGAGGGTTTGATAGAGGTCACTGAGCCAAAAAAGGAGAGGCAAATCAGCAGCTAGGTCAAAGTGTAGGAAAAGGGTGAGTAGGAAGGATGTTGAATGTTAGGGTTGTCAACAAAAGGGTCACTTTGAGAGGGATTTCCCGCATTAGAAGACTAATAAAACAACATCTAGTGCATCTACGGTTCACGTAGCTTAGACATCTGGAGAAGATTATGTGCTAACTGCTTCAACAGATGACATTCAGACACACAAGTGGATTTTAGATTCAGCTTGTACCTTCCATATGAGCTTTAGAAATGATTGGTTTACTAGTTACGAGCAGACGAGTGGGACTATACTTATGGGGAACGATGCAGTATATGAAATAGCAAGTATTGGTTCATCCCGTATATGGTGTCATGACGGCATCATAATAACATTGTCTAATGTTTGACATATTCCCAATAAGAAAAATAATCTGATCTCTCTTGGTACTCTTGATAAGCTCGGATACAAGCATGCTGGTGAAGGTTGAATCTGCAAGGTAACCAAGGGTTTTCTGGTCATGTTAAAGGCCAACCGGAGGGTGTTCTTTATGTACTTATGGGCGGCACCATTCTAGGTACTGCGAATGCTGCAACTTCACGGTTATCAGATGATGACAAGGCTAAGATGTGGCATATGAGATTAGGTCACATGAGCGAGAGGGGGTTGGAAATTTTGAGCAACCGTAACTTTTTGAAAGGTGAGAAGATTAGTAAAGCTGATTTTTGTGAGCATTGCATCCTTGGAAAGCAGAAATGGGTCAGCTTTAGCACGGACAAGCACAAAATCGAAGGGGTACTTGAGTGCATTCATTCATATTTATGGGGTCTATCTCAGGTTCCATCGAAGGGTGGAAAGAGGTATCTCCTTACTTTCATTGATGATTTTTCACGCAAAGTTTGGGTATACTTCTTAAATGCTAAAAGTGATGTCTTTGAGAATTTCAAAAACTGGAAGACATTAATTGAAAATTAGTGTGGCAGAAAGATTAAGTGTCTTCGAAGAGCTAATAGCTTGGAGTTTTGCAATGAAAAGTTTGACAATTTCTGCACGATTCATGTTGCATTAAGACATAGAACTGTTAGACATACACCACAACAGAATAAAGTAGCTGAAAGGATGAACCGCACTCTTCTTGAGCAAGCACGATGTATTCTCTCTAATGCCAAGTTGCCTAAGGAGTTATGGGCAGAAGCAGTAAAAACTGCTAGTTATGTTGTTAATCGTTCTCCAGAATCGGCGATTGACTTCAAAATTTAAAATGAGGAATGGTCAGGTAAATCGTCTGATTACTCGTACTTAAGAATCTTTGGATGTCCCACATATTATCGTGTAAGTGATGGAAAACTAGAACCTAGAGCTCGAAAAAGTTTATTTGTGGGATATGTTGAAGGGGTAAAAGGATATAGAATATGGAGTTTAGATCCTCTTAAGTTTGTAATCAGTAGAGATGTTACTTTTTATGAGGCCTTTATGCTTGATCCTAGAATGGTTTCTATTGAGTTTGCAGGACAAAAAGGGGTGAAGCAACGTTGCTACATTCTTACACCAGAAATGGTGGAGGAAAATGTGAAACCCATCGAGGAGGAGGATCAAGTGACTCAGGTGGAGTAAGATAATGGAAAAGCTCACACAGTAGCACATGAAGTTGAACCATATAGTATAGCTACTGAAAGGGACAAACGAACTCCGAAGCCTAATCCAAAATATTATCCTCAGCCTTTGTAGGCAAATCTTGTGGCCTATGCATTAGCTACTGCCAAGGATGAAATAAAGGATATGGAACCCTCAAGCAATACAGAAGCTACTATATGTGGTATAGTTGCTCAATGGAATTTAGCCATGACCAAAGAGATGGAGTCTGTACACAAGAATCAGACATGGGATTTGGTGCGTCTACTGAAGGGGAAGAGAATTGTTGGTTGCAAATGGGTCTTCAGAAAAAAAAATGGCATTCCGGGTTTAGAAGATGCTTGATACGAAGCGAGATTATTTGCTAAGGGCTTTTGTCAGAAGGAGGGAATCGACTACAATGAGATTTTCTCTCCAGTTGTGAAGCATAGCTCAATTCGTTTGTTACTAGCTTTGGTTTCCCATTATGACTTGAAGCTTCATCAGCTTAATGTTAAGACTGCTTTCTTATATGGTAGAAAGCATCTTGCCCCGTGTACAAGGGTACCAATAGGTATTCCTGGCAATTTGTAGGATTAGTAGTTGAGCGAATCGAATCGACGCAATCTGAACTGAATCGGAGAAAATCTGCAGACACCAGTCATCGTCGATGAGTCATCAACATAGTCGACGGATCATCGATGTTCGGCGTCGACAGGGTTCCGTAGCTGGAAATCTACAGGCGTAGGTCGACGGAGCAAGTCGACGGACCGTCTACACGTCAACGGGTTGTCGACCCGCTCGTCGAATCGGACCGATGTAGCCTTTTTAATTCTGAGTATAAATATGTGGTTCACGACCCTATTTCATATTTTTCCTTCTTCTAAGTCAGAGAAAAACCCCTAATATTTCTCTCCCAACATTTTATACCATATTAGTGGAGTTTTGGCAAGATTCGAGCCCTTTGAACTCGTGCTTGTGAAGAAGAAGAAGAAGGTTGATTCTAGGGTTTCTTCAAGGTTGTGAAGCTTAGGAAGTTGGAGTTGAAGTGATTCTTGGAATCTTAGACCCCCTCAAGGTATGTCAATGATTTCTGCCCTTGTATTTGAGTTTATTATCAAGGGTTTTAGTGATTTTAAGTAGAGAGAGGATACTTATGGAAGTGGTAAGTTGATGAGGGGTAATATAGTGATTTGAGGTTATTTTAAGAGATGATTAGGAATGGATTTAAGTATATTTTGATATATATATGTGTTGTCATTGTGTTGTGGGTATCGTGGATGATGTTGGATTAAATAAGAAGTTAAAGAGTTGTAAGCTAACAAAAGAAATTATTGTCTATAACTCGTTAAGCTTTATATGTATTTGAGGATGCTTAGTAAGCGAGGTAATAGCCTAATTAAGGCCTATGTTATCTCAATTGTAGATTTACAAGTTCAAGAGGTGGAGGTTGGGCGATTTGATATACGTCAAGGTATGTAAGACTATCCTTTCCTTCTTTTGGCATGATCTTACGATACAAACCAATAAACGAGTAAGTGAGCTTCCATATTACTCCACTATTTGAAGAAGAGGGAGTACTTCCGTCTTTGATGTTATGTACCCCGTTCAGGATTGCTCCTTCTGTTCATGGGTCCAGCTTTATGTATACAGTAATTCATACATTACATTAATTCATATATATGTGTTTTGACCCCTGACTAGAAGACGTTATATACGCAAGTATTATATGTATATGGGGTATGAAAAACGGATAGGCGTTATATATGCATTACCACCTGATCAGCTGGTGCACCTCGATGATGATATATGGATCGGGCCGTACGTTCCTCGGTATTACTATTATATGATATATAGATCGGGCCGTACGTTCCTCGGCATTACTATTATATGGGATATGGATCGGGCTGAATGTTCCTCAGCACTATGACTTATATTTATGTATATGAGCATGATTATCATTGAGAGCATGCATTATATGCGCCCACAGAGGCATAATCGGTTATACAGGCTTATGCAGATACATACAGACACTAGTTCATACAAATACATGCAGACAGTCATTTTAGCTTATGAGTTCAGATCCTATTCATGATTCTTATATGTACATGATTGTTCTTATGCCTTTCATACTCAGTACATTATCCGTATTGACTCCCTGTTGCTCGAGGGGCTGCGTTCATGTCCGCAGGTTCTGGTAGACCGACAAGTGGTCCAACTTAGTAGGACTCTATCCAGCAGTGGTCAGTGCACTCCATTGATCCGGAGTTACAGTTTATTTTGGTATGCTAGCCTTTTTGGATGTACATGCATATAGGTATGATGGGGTCCTGTCCTGTTCTTTCTACAACATTTATTCCAGTAGAGGTCTGTAGACAGTTTTATGTATTAGTCAAATGATGTAGCCTTGTCGGCTCCCATTCTTTTGGTGTACAGTATATGTAGCGGCCTAGCTGGCCTGCACTATTCTTCAGTATGTATATGTATCTACAGATTGTACAGAGTCTTGATGTTTCCCTTTTATGATATCGGTTCATGCCATTTATGGGCCCTTGATGTTCAGTATGTTTCAGATACATGTTTAGGGGTGTTTGGTAGCTAGGGGTTAGACACTCATCACGACTCATCGGTTTGGGTCGTGACATCAGTGGTATCAGAGCAGTTCCGTCCTAGGGTTGTCTACAGACCGTGTCTAGTAGAGTCTTGTTTATGGGCGCGTTGTGCACCACACTTATAAATAGGAGGCTACAGGACATTTAGGGTGATGTCATTCTTTCCCTTTTAGATTGTACGATAGAGCCATGTGTTAAGCGTTCACTTCTGATGAATTGTTAATGTTATGTCCCGTATTTTCATACATTGGGACGTTTTAAAATAAACGCGACAAGTTAAAGACAAGACTATCTTAAGGTACGAAGTAGAGATTTTAACTTCCGGTTTCGTTTCGAGTCACAATTTATCTACAATTTTCGTTTGGCATTGAAGTATTAATGGAAAATTGGGATTAAACTAACCATAATTGGATTAATAAGTGGGATTGGAAAGACAAAAATCTGCCCACTATTTTAGGCCATGTTTGGCCGTGCACTATAGTGCCTTGGTCAAGGAATCTTGACCCAATTTAGTGTGATCCACATGTCCAAGGCATGGAGGGGACATACAGACAAAAAAATCTGTTCACTCCACATTTTCACAACTCATTTCAACATTCCAAAGTGTAGAACACTTAGAGAGAGAGAGAGGGAAGCTCTCGGCTAAGAGCTAGCCGAGAGTGAGGTTCAAAAATTGCTCAAAAATTCCAGTTTTCTCCACCAATTTTACTCCTCGTCTAGTGTATAAGAAGGTGTAGTAGTTGTTGAAGAGAAACAAGAAAGTGTAGCACCTAAATAGAGTTGAAGTTTCGGCCAAGGTGAAGAACAAGATTGAAAGGTAAGAATGCTTATTGTTCTTGTGTTGCATGATAATTTGAATGTATAGTTCATGCATGTTGTTGTTGGATTGTTGTTGTGGTTGAAGTAGAGAGTGAGCCGTGAGTGTGGTGAAGTCATGATTGATTTCATTTTGCATGTATTGTTGATGAATTGAATAGGTATCAACATAGGTAAATGAACAAAGATTGTAGAAGTTTGGTTGTGATGTTGCATATTGGATATTGGACTGTTTTCTTGAAATTAAAATGAGCCGTGTGCCCTTGATTCTAATGAAGTCATGCTTAATATTCTTGTACATGGATTGGAAGTGAATTGAATGTGTTGTAGTATGGATAAATGGATGAAAATCATGAAGTTGTTGAAGTGGTGTTGTAGCCGTGTGAGTGGACTGTTTTGGGGGGATTTAGGGACTGTTTTGTGTCACATTTGGATTGTTGTTGTTATGAACATTGTGGTGTATTGTATGCATGTTGAATATGTGAATTGAGGTGTTAAAGAAATGAATTATGTTGAAGTGTATAGGCAGTCCAAAACCGTGGACTGTTTTGGTACTAGAAGTTAATTTGTGTGTGTTGAATGTTGATTCTTGTTGCAAACGTTTAGTGAAAGTAAAGTGCAATGATTCAAGTTAAAACTGAAATGAATTGTGGACTGTTGTAAGAATGAAGATGATGCTAAAACAGTTCCAAGAACCATGAAAGTAATGTCATTAAACGAGTTGTTGTTGTTGCAAGTTAAAACTGGAAAATTGCTAAGCGAGAATGAAAATGTTATGTGTGTTATTTAGCCGTGTGTATGGGGAAGTTTTGAATGATGTATGGACTGCCCAAGTTCCCTAAGTAGTGTTTAAACAAGTTTGGATTGATACATGAAAGAACGATTGACAATGTTAGCTTGTAGCGCTAGTTGGTTTGAATGCGAACGAAACGTCGTTTAAATGTTAGAAAGGGATTGTGAGCGTCAAAATACGTATTGAATTCCCTTGTAGACTAATTGTAGCTCTTCATATCTTGATATAGGATAAGTGTTTTTGGGCAGCAAGTACAAGTTAGAATACAACTAAACGCTAAAGGTATGTAAAGCATATTCCTTCGTTCTTTTGGCATGTCCTAGACGTAAGTATGAAACGATATGAACCTTGGGGTAAATTCTATTCTCTAGTTCCATGCATGACTTATTATTCTATATTTCATTAAGGCTATTGTCGTGTGCCTACAATATGAGTGACTAATGAATAATGCATGAAAGTTCTTATTCTTAAAGAATTGCACAACTAGAGACATACTTGACTTTCAAAAGCTACACCATGTTAAAGTGATATACGTACATGAAATCTGAAACGTTCCTTGTAATAATTTGTTGTGAGACTTAAAATGAACTGAATATGAATATTATTTTAACACTTTAGAGCTGGTTAGTTGCTTATCCATTGAGTCTCAAAAAGATAAATTGCATATATGTGGTTGCCTGTTATTCTGCTCGTGCCTACCGCTATATCCTTCACTGAGTCCCGGGCCAGGATACGTTTTCATGCGCATGTTTACTATATTATTCACCGAGTCCCTCATTAAAAGGTCGGGACACGTTATATATATATATATATATATGATGGTATGATGATATGATGACAAGATGATATGATGATAAGATGATGATATGATGATATGGAGATGGTGGCCAGGAGGGCATATATTCCTTATTACCGAGTCCCTCATTAAAGGGCCGGGACACGTACATGTTTATGATTATGATGCTATGATTTTAATTACCGAGTCCCTCATTAAAGGGCCGGGACACGTAATATATGTTATATACAGAATGATTATGCTATGCAGCTTTGATTACAAAACTCTATAATGACATTGATATGAGAATGATACAGATGAAATATATTCAAAGGCATGTTTTATGAAATTTTGGTTGTTGCATTGAATCCTATATACCTCGTCTCAATATAAGTCCATTACTATGTTTCAAGCTTTACATGCTCAGTACATATTCCGTACTGACCCCCTTTCTTCAGGGGGCTGCGTTCATGCCCGCAGGTACAAACGCTCGTTTCGGAGATCCGCCACCCTAGGACACTTATTCAGCTATTTTGGACTGCTCCTTTGTTCCGGAGCTAGCTTGTGGTATAACTCCCTTATGTTGTACTCATCTGTGTTTAATTGGGTACGGCGGGGCCCTGTCCCGCCATATGATACAGTCATTACTCTTAGAGGTCTGTGGACATCTGTGTGGGTCTGTTTGTAGTTGTTGATGCGTTCTACGACTATGACTTATGTTTGGGGCATACCCATTCGTAATGGTAGCCTTGTCAGCTTGCAGATATATGTATGTTTGGTATTTTGCATATCGTGGCAGCCTTGTCGGCTTGCGTAGGAATATATACATGTTGTTGTTTAAAAAGTGCAACTCCTCAGGAGACAGGTGCCTAAGACATACAAAACTTGGCAGCTTTAAAATAACACTCTACCTTTTTATACAAATGAGATCATGACATGCTGATTATAAATGATTATAGTTAACAGATAATATGAGTGTCCAACTCGGGCACTAGTCATGGCCTACGGGGTTGGGTCGTGACAAAAGTGGTATCAGAGCGGTTCAATCCTCGGAGTGTCTACAGACCTTGTCTAGTAGAGTCTTGTTTATCGATGTGTTGTGCACCACATTTATAAGCAGGAAGCTACAGGACATTTAGGATGTTACTTTTCTTTCATATCTAAGATCGTGCGATAGAGCCTGAACCTAGGAAAGATTGTTTCTGACCTCTTTTCCCGTCGGTAGGTGCAGAACTGCGAGAGATGAAGAGGCCAGCTGTAGATAGTGGGGGTGCTAAGAAGGCCCCTAGGGTAAATTCGGGACCCCAGTCTCCAGGACCGAATAGGAGGAGCCTCAGTTATTCTATCGAGACTGACCCCTCGGAGGATCCAGCGACAATTCCTCCAGAGTTTTTGATATCCAGGGAGGCGGCCCCTGAACCCATACCAGTTGCTCCTATGGCAGGGCACCACGTCAGACCGGCTACCCCGGTTAGTGTTACAGATTATTCCAGCCCCCTGTCCTGGTCATCGGTAAACCAGGAGTTGCCCGGTTATCTACATTCGTCGGATTTAGATGAAGTAGATGATGAAGATCAGACGAGTAAATGGCGGGCAAATGATGACGAGGAGCACACTTCACCTTCTAGATCACCGGATCAGACTAGAGACTGATCGACTACAGGTATATGAGACCTTATTGAAATTTCCTATGTATGTGCATTTGTTATAGATTGTTACCTAATCGCGGCAAGCGAAAATCAAAGGAGTCAACAACCAAGTATTTACGAGTAACAGTGACCAAGGCGTTCCCACCCGTGGGAATTTTGGAATCTAGAATGGAAAATAGTTGCACGTACAGGTGAAAGTTTGATAGCAAGGGTACATAATGAGAATTTATATATGCGGAATGGAAAATTAGCCGTCATTATGGTGAGTTATGGTAAGTATAGTAAGGAAACGGGTTGAATGGATACATTGCAGATAAGTCCAGTTAGAAAGTATGCACAGAAGAAGCTAAAGGGACTAGTAACTGTAAACAGAATATATGTTAGAGATAGTACGAATGCTGCAGGTACGTTTGAAACCTGCAGTTAAACATGGAAAAGGAAAATAAACAAGAAAGAGTGACAGGTACAGTTTGTGTTGGGTATATGGGGAAATTTCATCATTTTCATCTTGCGATTGATATAGG
Organism: Lycium barbarum; assembly: GCF_019175385.1. Taxonomy (NCBI): domain Eukaryota; kingdom Viridiplantae; phylum Streptophyta; class Magnoliopsida; order Solanales; family Solanaceae; genus Lycium; species Lycium barbarum. The sequence continues at coordinate 86,066,791 of NC_083341.1, forward strand.
AAGCCCTATGCGGCCACAATACGATATATATATGTATGGGTTGGCCTGGTGAGGCATTGTTGGTATTTCCTGCATGCAGGTTCTGGGATAGTAAGAATGACAGAGGAGACTCTGCCCAAATTTTCCCAGAAGTAGGAAAAAAAGAAATGAATAAGGCATAAGTTCATAATAAGTTATGGAAGGGTGACACCAGTACGGTAAATCTATCATGTTGGACTAGAAAACTAACAAAATATACCCCCACCTCATGCATAAGAGGCATCATTCTTATTTGGGGGACGTTGTGTTGAAGAAGCTTATATGAGCAGCAGAATTTGGAATTCATTTGAATGGATGAGAATACCTGCAGTCACATTTTTGTCGAAAAAAAAGGAGCTTATATTGAAGGACGAAAATGTTCGGTAAAGTACAAAGCATACAATAAGCAGTCTGTGAACTAAACGGTTCGTCCACGACTCAAGGATAAACTTGGAGATGAACTATGTGCATCAAGCACTAGAAGTCCTGTGGTGATTGTTAGATCCTAGTTTTCTTCTGGCGGTGGTTGGAAAATGCTTCGTGATGACACTTTATTAGTTCTTAGTCAATTAATTGGAGATGGAATTCGTGGAAGGAAAATTCAACTTGTGAGCTGTTATGAATCAGGTGTTCCACGTGTTGTTGATGAAATGCTAGGATGACTCGGAAGAGCTTGCGACCCTAAGGGATAAATTATGACGAGTTTACAGTTAAAGGGAGTAATGGTATGATTGAGATAGAAGTACAAAGAAAGAAGAATTATAACAAGTTATGAAGATAGTAGTAAGACAGTTTGTGAGATACTAAGGGTAAAATCTATCAGAAAGGGTGAAAGGTTAAGTACGCCTAGTCCGCAGAATGTAACTAAAAACATAGAAGAATCGTGAATAAAATTAAGAAGTATTACGTCATAGGATGGATTACGAACAGGATGTACTGTGAACACCATAAGGATTGCTATAGAAATGAATAAAGCCTAGCAAGGAAGAAACTAAAGGAAATGGTGTAACTAGTGTGAAATGGTAGACCGGAAGTAGAACGAATAAGGAAGAACTTACAAGGTCCTACAGGGAAAGTTCAGAATAAAAGTCAAGTGGTAACAAAAGTGAAAGTGCGCACAGGAAGAGAAGGGGGTTAAGAGAAGGAGGAAGATAAGAAGAAAACGAGTGGGATTACAGTGTTGCAATGTGTTATGGCGTGTATAGCTGAGAAAATAAGGAAGGGCTTATGTAGAAGTTGTGTTGTTTGAAAGATACGGGAATAGCATGAGATTCCTCGTGCACAAAATAAAAGATGGACGTAGACTGGAGAAATGAAAGGAATACTAAAGGAAGTACCCAAGACAAACGTAATTAATTGAGTATGAGTATAGAATAAAAGGGAAACATATAGTTATGGACTTTAAGATGTAGTGCGACGAAACGATGCTAAGAAAAGACCATTATTAAGAGAAATTCGATATGATTTCGAGTAAGTTAGAAGTTAGCATTTGATATACAACAAGAGAGAAAGAGTATGAGGCCTAAAAGAGTACTACGTATATGTAACTTCACCTCGGGAATAGTGAAATCCTTGAAGGACAAGGATTGTGGATTTGCGAAACAACTGATGTATTGTGAATTTATTAGAGGAAACAGATGATATCCGTTGGGATAAAGATATTCCTATAAGAAAGCTTGGGACATTTATCATCAGAATATAAGTGCTACCTAATTGGAATTTAAAACGACTATAAACACTAGCTCATTACTGATCGGAATAAATGGAATGTGACTTTGGGTAAATTTTTACATTACTCACATTACTTGAGTACCAGCCATCAGATAAAATTTTGTACTATATAATCGAGAGTTCTCATCGCCTCGTGATTTTGTTAAGGTCTCGTACGAAGATAATAAAGTTATAGATTATAAAGAAAAAACATGGATACGGTGTAAGTACAACCCAAAAAGGGGGAAGCGGGTGAAAGTAAAGTAAGTATAAATGGAAACAATTGACACTTCAACAAGTTTAATGTGAATTCTTAAACTTTAAGTGAGATCCCTTGCAGAAACAAGTTAGTAAGATTTGAAGGCCAGCAATAAGTGGATAGAAGTCAAGATGGTATTGGAGACAGTGCTGAGAATTATTGGTAGGGGTCTTGGATAATATGACATCAGAACGTGGATGATCACTTGCCACTTATCGAGTTTGCTTATAATAACAGCTACCATTCTAGCATTCAGATGGCACCGTACGAAGCTCTATATGGCAGGAAGTGCAGATCACCTATAGGCTGGTTTGAGGTCGGTGAGACTAAGCTAATAGGCCCAGATATGGTTCAGCAGGCTGTGGATAAGGTGAAGCTTATTCAGGAAAGATTACTGGCAGTCCAGAGTCGACAGAAGTCATATGCAGATAATCGACGTCGACATTCGGAGTTTCACGTTGGCGACTGGGTGTTCTTGAAGGTGTCACCCATGAAGGGTGTTATGATATTCGGCAAGAAAGGGAAGTTGAGCCCGAGATACATTGGACCTTACCAGGTTATCCGTAAGGTAGGCCAAGTTGCCTACGAGTTAGATCTACCAGCAGATTTAGAAGCAGTACATCCGGTCTTCCATGTGTCAATGCTTCGGAAGTATATAGGCGATCCTTCCAGGGTATTCCCTACAGATGATATTCAGGTAACAGAGGAGCTATCATACGAAGAGTAGCCTATTGCCATACTTGATCGACAAATCAGGAGGTTACGAACAAACGATGTGGCGTCAGTTAAAGTGTTGTGGCGGAACAATAATAGGGAGGAAATGACTTGGGAGGCCGAAGAGGAGATGAAAAATAAATATCCTCGCTTGTTTTCCACATCTACAGGTAATTTAAACTCCTTTGCTTGATTGTGTTAATTGGCTGCTCACTTTATATGTTAGCGATAAGGAAAACCCTTCCCAAAACTCATATAGAACCCAACGGGATAAAATCGACATTCGAGGACGAATGTTCTAAAGGGGGGGGAGGATGTTATGTCCCGTATTTTCATACATTGGGACGTTTTAAAATAAACGCGACAAGTTAAAGACAAGACTATCTTAAGGTACGAAGTAGAGATTTTAATTTCCGGTTTCGTTTCGAGTCACAATTTATCTACAATTTTCGTTTGGCATTGAAGTATTAATGGAAAATTGGGATTAAAATAACCATAATTGGATTAATAAGTGGGATTGGAAAGACAAAAATCTGCCCACTATTTTAGGCCACGTTTGGCCATGCACTATAGTGCCTTGGTCAAGGAATCTTGACCCAATTTAGTGTGATCCACATGTCCAAGGCATGGAGGGGACATATAGACAAAAAAATCTGTTCACTCCACATTTTCACAACTCATTTCAACATTCCAAAGTGTAGAACACTTAGAGAGAGAGAGGGAAGCTCTCGGCTAAGAGCTAGCCGAGAGTGAGGTTCAAAAATTGCTCAAAAATTCCAGTTTTCTCCACCAATTTTACTCCTCATCTAGTGTATAAGAAGGTGTAGTAGTTGTTGAAAAGAAACACGAAAGTGTAGCACCTAAATAGAGTTGAAGTTTCGGCCAAGGTAAAGAACAAGATTGAAATGTAAGAATGATTATTGTTCTTGTGTTGCATGATAATTTGAATGTATAGTTCATGCATGTTGTTGTTGGATTGTTGTTGTGGTTGAAGTAGAGAGTGAGTCGTGAGTGTGGTGAAGTCATGATTGATTTCATTTTGCATGTATTGTTGATGAATTGAATAGGTATCAACATAGGTAAATGAACAAAGATTGTAGAAGTTTGGTTGTGATGTTGCATGTTGGATATTGGACTGTTTTCTTGAAATTAAAATGAGTCGTGTGCCCTTGATTCTAATGAAGTCATGCTTAATCTTCTTGTACATGGATTGGAAGTGAATTGAATGTGATGTAGTATGGATAAATGGATGAAAATCATGAAGTTGTTGAAGTGGTGTTGTAGTCGTGTGAGTGGACTGTTTTGGGGGGATTTAGGGACTGTTTTGTGTCACATTTGGATTGTTGTTGTTATGAACATTGTGGTGTATTGTATGCATGTTGAATATGTGAATTGAGGTGTTAAAGAAATGAATTATGTTGAAGTGTATAGGCAGTCCAAAACCGTGGACTGTTTTGGTACTAGAAGTTAATTTGTGTGTGTTGAATGTTGATTCTTGTTGCAAACGTTTAGTGAAAGTAACTTGCAATGATTCAAGTTAAAACTGAAATGAATTGTGGACTGTTGTAAGAATGAAGATGATGCTAAAACAGTTCCAAGAACCATGAAAGTAATGTCATTAAACGTGTTGTTGTTGTTGCAAGTTAAAACTGGAAAATTGCTAAGCGAGAATGAAAACGTTATGTGTGTTGTTTAGCCGTGTGTATGGGGCAGTTTTGAATGATGTATGGACTGCCCAAGTTCCCTAAGTAGTGCTTAAACAAGTTTGGATTGATACATGAAAGAACGATTGGCAATGTTAGCTTGTAGCGCTAGTTGGTTTGAATGCGAACGAAACGTCGTTTAAATGTTAGAAAGGGATTGTGAGTGTCAAAATACGTATTGAATTCCCTTGTAGACTAATTGTAGCTCTTCATATCTTGATATAGGATAAGTGTTTTTGGGCAGCAAGTACAAGTTAGAATACAACTAAACGCTAAAGGTATGTAAAGCCTATTCCTTCTTTCTTTTGGCATGTCCTAGACGTAAGTATGAAACGATATGAACCTTGGGGTAAATTCTATTCTCTAGTTCCATGCATGACTTATTATTCTATATTTCATTAAGGCTATTGTCGTGTGCCTACAATATGAGTGACTAAGGAATAATGCATGAAAGTTCTTATTCTTAAAGAATTGCACAACTAGAGACATACTTGACTTTCAAAAGCTACACCATGTTAAAGTGATATACGTACATGAAATCTGAAACGTTCCTTGTAATAATTTTTTGTGAGACTTAAAATGAACTGAATATGAATATTATTTTAACACTTTAGAGCTGGTTAGTTGCTTATCCATTGAGTCTCAAAAAGATAAATTGCATATATGTGGTTGCCTGTTATTCTGCTCGTGCCTACCGCTATATCCTTCACTGAGTCCCGGGCCAGGATACGTTTTCATGCGCATGTTTACTATATTATTCACCGAGTCCCTCATTAAAAGGTCGGGACACGTTATATATATATATATATATATGATGGTATGATGATATGATGACAAGATGATATGATGATAAGATGATGATATGATGATATGGAGATGGTGGCCAGGAGGGCATATATTCCTTATTACCGAGTCCCTCATTAAAGGGTCGGGACACGTTCATGTTTATGATTATGATGCTATGATTTTAATTACCGAGTCCCTCATTAAAGGGCCGGGACACGTAATATATGTTATATACAGAATGATTATGTTATGCAGCTTTGATTACAAAACTCTATAATGACATTGATATGAGAATGATACAGATGAAATATGTTCAAAGGCAAGTTTTATGAAATTTTGGTTGTTGCATTGAATCCTATATAGCTCGTCTCCATATAAGTCTATTACTATGTTTCAAGCTTTACATGCTCAGTACATATTCCGTACTGACCCCCTTTCTTCGGGGGGCTGCGTTTATGCCCGCAGGTACAGACACTCGTTTCAGAGATCCGCTAGCCTAGGACACTTATTCAGCTATTTTGGACTGCTCCTTTGTTCCGGAGCTAGCTTGTGGTATAACTCCCTTATGTTGTACTCATATGTGTTTAATTGGGTACGGCGGGGCCCTGTCCTGCCATTTGATATAGTCATTACTCTTAGAGGTCTGTGGACATCTGTGTGGGTCTGTTTGTAGTTGTTGATGCGTTCTACGACTATGACTTATGTTTGGGGCGTACCCATTCGTAATGGCAGCCTTGTCGACTTGCAGATATATGTATGTTTGGTATTTTGCATATCGTGGCAGCCTTGTCGGCTTGCGTAGGAATATATACATGTTGTTGTTTAAAAAGTGCAACTCCTCAGGAGACAGGTGCCTAAGACATACAAAACTTGGCAGCTTTAAAATAACACTCTACCTTTTTATACAAATGAGATCATGACATGGTGATTATAAATGATTATAGTTAACAAATAATATGAGTGTCCAACTCGGGCACTAGTCATGGCCTACGGGGTTGGGTCGTGACAGTTATGATTTCAGCAATGCCCCACAAGAAAGATACAGTTGCCTCGAAGGGCAAGAGAGCAACAGGTGAGTCCACTAACCCACTCTGCAGGCAACGATGGCTCAGGATTAGATTTAGAGTAAGGGGCCATCTGAGACATCGAGTACCCCGCCTCCAGCACCTGCCCCAGTTCCTCAGCCGGATGAACCGATCCAGGATGTGAGGTATGCTATACAATTACTGACTAGATTAGTAGCCGCCCAGGCTCAGCGGCAGGGAGTTGGTGCTGACCAGGCAGATAGGACTGATAGTTCGAGGGTTAAGACCTTCCTTAGGTTAGGTCCTCCAGAGTTCTCGGTGGTAAAGCAAAATATGGACCCCCAAGATTTCATTGATGATGTTATATCCCGTATTTTGTGCATTCAAATGTTTCAAGATAGTCGTGATAAGTTAAGGGCAAGGCTATTTCCCGGAACTATTTTAATACACAAGTTGTTTATTAGTATGGAAATATTGAGAAAGGCTAGGGGTAAAAAGGGAAATTCAAGAAGGTTTTAGACAAGGGCCACCTTGGCCGTGTGGTGTGTATGTGGTCCCCACCTATGGCTTGGCCAATTGCCGTGAGCCATGAGGTGGGGTATGTGTCCACCCTTCTATGGGCTATGTATTTATATATATAGAAGGGTGCTTACATAGCAAGACATATTAGTCATCTTCCACAACTCAAGAAACTTGGAGAAGAAGATGGAGGCATTTGGCCATGGCTCCCGAAATTGGTGCCATAGAAATTGATCCAGAGAAATAATTTTCTTTTAGAATTTCAACCAATTGGAAGGTCCTCATTAACATGAAGGAGTTGTTGGAGCAATCAAACCATTCATTTATGCAATTCACAACCCTAGCCGAGTGAGAAGATGAGTGGAGAAAGGTAAGGTTTAATCTTTTGTTTCATGTATCATGGATGATTTGTGAGTGTTGTAGTATGTGGAAATGGATGAAATTCATGAAAAATATATGCATGTTGGTTGTGGCCGAATAGGGCTATGTTGGTAGGATGTGATGAGTTGATTTTATTTAGTATTTTGATTGTTGTTGTTGTGGATTCCATGAAAAAACAAAATGAAGGTTTGATGGCTTGAAAAGAAGTTGTAATCGTTGTGGGATTGTTGAAGAAGTTAATGTGACACTAGCATGAATTCTTATATTTGTATGAATGAAGTTGCTAATGTGTGAATCGTTGTTGTAGTTCATGAATTTGGAAGAAAAGAATGTGTTGTTGTTGTTCTTCTGGAGTTGGAAAGTTTCGGCTGGTGTTGCATAATGGTTGGGCCGTTTTGATCATTGCGCGGATTGTATGAAGTGTTCTTGAGTTTTGTTTGTAAGGTCTTGGGCAAGTATTTGAACGTGTGAGCATTGATGTTGGCTTGATTGTATGTGATTGAATTGAATATAAGTGAAATGTCGTCGAATTATGTGAAAGGAGTTACTAACGTTAGAATGCATTTTGAATTGATTGTTGAAGTTGTTAATGTGGTTGTTGGTATTGTTGTTGATGATTTGGCCGAGTTAAATTCTCGGGGTTGGTTGAATTTACAGGGGAAATGCTGCCGAAATTTCGGCAGATTATAAATGAATTTATTTGAAGGACTAAGACAAGTGTGTAACGATGAGTCTAATGGCTGTGTAAATTCTCTTGAATGTAGACTAGCAAGCTTGGGCGAATAAGCGTAGCTAATAGGACGTGGAACAGGTATGTAAGGCTTACCCTTTCTTTCTTTTGGTATGTCCTAGAGCTAAGTAAGGTATGATACGTATCTTGGGGTAATTCTATTCTTGATTCCGAGCTTGTCTACGATTCTTATTCACTTCTTGATATGAGTATACTTAGTATAGTCGAGATTATTATATGATTGAATAACGAGCAAAGCATAAAGAGTTCTTGTTTTTAAAAGAGTTCTATCAGTATTAATGTCCCTAACTTTCGTAGACAGTCTCGGATTGCTTTAAAACGTTCGTAGAGGGTTCTGTAGTAAATGATGGTCATAACTTTCTTATGCAAACTCGGATTGACCCGAAACGTATTTACGATCCTTCAAGTGTCGTTTTGGGTACTTATCTATCGAGTCTTAAAAATTGATTTGTGTGCCTATAGTTTCTCACTACTCTGCTCGTGCATGCCTCAATATATCTTTCACTGAGTCCCGGGCCAGGGCACGTTCTCGTGCGTACTCCACTGCATTGTTCACCGCGTCCCTCACTAGAGGGCCGAGGTACGTTATATATATGTATATGATGATATGATGGCATGACGATACGATGATATGGGGGTGGCGGCTAGGATGACATATGATGACTCTATTCACCGCGTCCCTCACTAGAGGGCCGGGGCACGTTACATGCATATATGGTATATGATGTTGACATGCATGATTTTCATTTCAAAAGAAAAGTGTATTGATGTTTTTTTTACAGTCATACTTGTTTCTGGTAAATTTCTGTTTTGGTTATGATCCTCTTTACTGTCTTTCATGCCTTACATGCTCAGTACATATTCCGTACTGACCCCCTTTCTTCGGGGGCTGCGTTTCATGCCACGCAGGTGCACTCAGATGAGTAGAGGACATTTGTAGGGGATGTACCAGCTGGATTGGCGAGCTCCATTTCCTTCTGGAGTGTTGCCGAGTCGGAGTATTCGTGTTATGGTATCTTGAATGATGTTAGAGACTTTGCAGACAGAGTCACGGGTATAGAGTGTCAGTTTTGTAAGCGGCTCTGCAAGCCGACGTATCACTATGTAACATGTTACAAGTTCCATATGATTACAACTTTTACTTGATTTGAGAACGACGAAAAGAATGGTTTTGACGAATTTCTATTATGCATTTCATTTCGTAACGTAAGGGTCCAGTGAGGTTATTAATGTAACAAGAGTTATAGGGGTTCGCTCGGCTCTGAGTATGGGGTCGGCTGCCCATCATGCCCTATCAAGATTAGGGTGTGACATATGGTATACTGAGGACCTTGAGGGTTATGCACGCGGATGAGGTCGAGTCTGTGGAGTTGGCTTTGTATAGGCTCTGTGATATTGCAGTGCAGTGGTATCAGACTTGGGAGCTATCTAGGGGAGAGAATGCCCCTCCAGCTATTTGGCGAGAGTTCTCGGATGCTTTTATTCGCCATTATCTACCTCCTGAGGTCAGGCGAGCCCGAGAAGATATATTTTTACGTATTGAGTAGGGCAGCATGAGTGTCCAGGAGTATTGCGTGTATTTTGATTCTGTGGCCAAATATGCTCCAACCATTGTGGCTGAGATGGAGGACAGAGTTCACTATTTTGTGGCCGGTCTAGGGCCACATTTGATAGATATTTGTAGGACTGCTGCATTACAGCCAGGCATGGATATCTCCCGTATACAGGCATATGCACAGAATCTGAAAGATCGCAAGCGTTAAAGAAGGACAGATTGTGACCGTGACCGGGGCCATAGCAAGAGGGCCAGGACTTTAAAGATTGGGGGTGAGTCCAGGGGAGGACAGAGACCGTAGTATTCCCGATATCCATTCTATTCAGCAGGGAGTGCACCTCCGTGGTTTTCAGGTCCGAGGTTTGATAGACCTCCTTATTCCGGAGCGGGCCTGAAGTCCCGAGCATCAGGCTCTCAGTACAGATCGTAGTCAGACCAGATGAGGCCCCCTTTGCCGCAATGTACCTAGTGTGGCAATTTACATGCCGATCAGTGTTGGTTGGGCTCAGATGTTTGCTATTCTTGTGGCCAGCCATGTCATAGGATGTGGCAGTGTCCGATGAGAGAGAGTTAGGGTAGGGTTCAGCCTACAGGGTCTGTGGCTGGTTCTTCTACTGTGGTGCGCCCTTCAAGGCAAATTTCTCAGACACCAGCAGGACTAGGTAGAGGGAGGAGTGGGGTATCCAGCTCGAGCGGTCCTCAGCACCGCGTATATGCACTAGTCGGTAGACAGGATCGTGAGACATCCCCTGATGTTGTTACAAGTATATTATCAGTCTTCTCCTATGATGTGTTTGCACTGATTGGCCCAGGTTTCACTTTATCATATGTTACGCCTTTTGTTGCCGAAAAATTTGGGATAGAGCTTGAGTTGATTAAACATTTTAAGGTGTCTACGCTAGTTGGTGATCCGGTTATAGCTAGGCGAGTAATACGGGACTTTGTTGTTATAGTTTGTGACCGCCACACCGTAGCAGATTTGATTGAGTTAGATATGATTGATTTTGATGTTATCATGGACTGGTTGGCTTCTTGTTATTCTAATGTTGATTGTAGAGCAAAGATGGTTAGATTTCAGTTCACAGGCGAGTCAGTCCTAGAGTGGAAGGGCAATGTTGCTTCGCCTAGAGGTAGGTTTATTTCCTACCTTAAGGCAGAGAAGATGATCAGAAAAGGGTATATTTTTCACCTAGTTCGAGTTCAAGATGTGCAAGAAGAGTCGCCGACTCTCCAGTCTATTCCTGTGGTTAATGAGTTTCCAGAAGTGTTTCCAGATGAGCTTCCAGGCATTCCCCCAGAGACAGAGACTGATTTTACTATCGACCTATTACCAGACACTCAGCCAATATTTATCCCTCCTTATAGGATGGCACCTGCGGAGTTGAAAGAATTGAAGGAGCAGTTGAAAGATTTGCTTGAGAAGGGCTTTATTAGGCCCATCACATCACCGCGGGGAGCACCCGTGTTATTTATAAGAAAGAAGGATGGGTCTTTGTGAATGTGTATTAATTATAGGCAAGTGAATAAAGTGACTGTAAAGAATAAGTATGCGCTCTCGAGGATCGATGATTTATTTGTTCAGTTGCAAGGTGCTAAATATTTCTCAAAAATAGACTTGAGATCGGGGTACCACCAGGTTAGGGTGAAGGAGGAAGGCACTCCAAAGATGACATTCCGGACTAGATATGGCCACTATGAGTTTCGTGTTATGTCGTTCGGGCGAACTAATGCCCCGGTCGTATTCATGGATTTGATGAATCGTGTATTCAGACCCTTCCTAGATTTGTTCGCGATTGTGATTTTAGCTGATATTCTTGTTTATTCTCCGTCAGAGGCTGATCATGCGAAACATCTACGAACGGTGCTTGGAATTCTTCGAGGTAGAGAGTGGTATGCCAAGTTTTCTAAGTGTGAGTTCTAGTTGAACTCTATGGCTTTTCTGGGTCACATTATTTTAGAAGAAGGCATTAGAGTGGATGCCCAAAAGATTGAGGCTGTGAAGAATCGTCCAAGGCCCACGACACCAACAGAGATACGTGCTTTTTGGGCCTGGCAGGATATTATAGAAGGTTTGTAGAGGGATTCTCCTCTCTTTCAGCCCCATTGACTAAATTGACTCAGAAATCAGCTAAATTCCAATGGACAGATGCTTGTGAGCAGAGTTTTCAGACGTTGAAGGATAAGTTGACTTCAGCACCAGTTTTGACTCTTCTAAAAGGAGCAGATAGCTATGAGGCATATTGTGATGCTTCAGGTGTTGGATTGGGATGTGTGTTGATGCAGCACGGTAAGGTTGTCGCTTATGCCTCCAGATAGTTGAAGAAGCATAAGAAGAATTATCCAACTCATGATCTTGAGCTAGCGGAAGTGATTCATGCCTTGAAGATATGCAGGCTCTACTTATACGGTGTCCATGTTGATATCTATATTGATCATAAAAGTCTCCAGTACATCTTTAAGTAGAAGGACTTGAACCTACGTCAAAGGTGATGGCTAGAGTTGCTAAAGGATTATGATATGGATATTCTATACCATCCTGGGAAAGCTAATGTAGTAACCGATGCCCTCAGTCATAAATCTATGAGTAGCTTGTCACATGTGCCACCAGAGAGAAGAGAAATGATCCGTGAAGTTCATCGATTAGCTAGCCTCAGAGGTCGATTGATAGATTCAGGTGATGCAGGAGTTACTGTTCAATACACAACGGTGTCATCTCAGGGAAGTTTATTGGTGGGATGGTATGAAAAGGGATATACCTAAATTTGTTGCCCAGTGTCCAAATTGTCAACAGGTCAAGACAGAGCACCAGAAGATCGGAGGTCTATTGCAGACTATGGAGATTCCGTCATGGAAGTGGGAGGTAGTTAATATGGATTTCATTACAGGTTTTCCCCGTACTCCGCGGAAGTATGATTCCATATGGGTTATAGTTGTTAGGCTCACAAAGTCAGCGCACTTTCTGCCTGTCAGAACTACTTATGCAGCCGAGGATTACATGAAGCTCTATCTCAAGTAGATTGTACGACTTCATGGTGTTCCTACAACCATTATTTCAGATAGGGGAGCACAGTTCACAAGCTAAATTCTAGAAGTCTTTTTAGCAGGGCTTGGGGACTTAAGTGAGAGGTAGCACTGCATTTCACCCGCAGACAGATGGACAGGCGGAGCGTACCATAGAGACCCTTGAGGATATGGTTAGAGCTTGTGTACTTGACTTTCAAGGCAGTTGGGATGATCATTTGCCTCTTATCGAGTTTGAATACAACAACAGTTACTATTCTAGTATTCAGATGGCTCTGTCTGAGGCCTTATATGGGTGGAGATGTAGGTCGCCCATAGGATGGGTTGATGTCGGGGAAAATCAATTAGTAGGCTCAGACTTAATTCAGCAAGCAGTCAATAAGGTGAAAGTGATTAGAGAGAGATTACTAACAGCTCCGAGTCGATAGAAATCCTATGCGGATAATCGGCGACGTAAGCTATAGTTTGAGATAGGCGATTGGGTGTTCCTGAAAGTTTCGCCTATGAAAGGACTGATGAGGTTTGGCAAGAAGGGTAAGTTGAGTCCTCGATATATGGGCCATATAAGATAATTAGTACTGTGGGCCCGATGGTATATGAGCTAGAATTGCCTTATGGGTAAGAGTCAGTACATCCGATATTTCATGTATCTATGCTTCGTAAATGTATCGGTGATCCTTCAAGAGTTGTACCAGTGGATGACATCCAGGTGATCGAGCAGTTATCATACGAAGAGGTCCTAGTGGCTATATTGGACAGACAGGTTCTACAGTTACGAACCAAGAATGTAGCTTTTGTTAAAGTTTTATGGAGAAATAAGAATGTAGAGGAAGTGACTTGGGAAGCGGAGGAGGCAATGAAAATTGAGTACCCGCATTTGTTCCCAGCAGTACAGGAGGTGCAGTCTGAGACATCTTCTCCCCCAGGTATTATTTCATTTATGTTATTGTGATTGGTCGTGTGAGGCCCTAGCATTGTATGTTATAGTATGTGGCCTTGTGCGGCATTATTTTGGGTTGCTGTTTGCGTGCATGACGGATTGGTATAAGAACAGGGGAAACTCTGCTGAAATTTTTATAACCCAGGATTGTTTGAACATTTGAGGACGAATGTTCCTAAGGGGGGAAGAATGTAACACCCTTCGTTTCCGTAGTGGTAGAACCTATGATTTCCTAGTCGGGTATGCCTTTGGAATAGAGACTTGATCCCGAGTTGGGAGGTAGAAAGTATTTTTCCCTATGTACAATGGTACCAGTAGGTATTCCTGGCAATTTGCAGGATTAGAAGTTGAGCGAATCGAATCGACGCAATCTGAACTGAATCTGAGAAAATCTGCAGACATCAGTCATCGTCGACGGGTCTTCGACATGGTCGACGGACCGTCGATATGCGGCATCGACAGGGTTTCGCAGCTAGAAATCTACAGGCACAGGTCGACGGAGCAAGTCGACACGTCGATGGGTCATCGACCTGCTCGTCGAACCGGACCACTGTAGCCTTTTTAATTCTGAGTATAAATATGTGGTTCATGAACCTATTTCATATTTTTCCTTCTTCCAAGTCAGAGAAAAACCCAAATATTTCTCTCCCAACATTTTATACCATATTAGTGGAGTTTTGGCAAAATCCGAGCCCCGTGAACACGTGCTTGTGAAGAAGAAGGTTGATTCTAGGGTTTCTTCAAGGTTGTGAAGCTTAGGAAGTTGGAGTTGAAGTGATTCTTGGAATCTTAGACCCCGTCAAGGTATGTGAATGATTTCTACCTTTGTATTTGAGTTTATTATCAAGGGTTTTAGTGATTTTAAGTAGAGAGAGGATACTTATGGAAGTGGTAAGTTGATGAGGGGTTAGTGATTTAGGGTTATTTTAAGAGATGATTGGGAATGTATTTAAGTATATTTTGATATATATATATATATATATATATATATGTGTGTGTGTGTGTGTGTGTGTGTGTGTGTGTGTGTGTGTGTGTGTGTGTGTGTGTTGTCATTGTGTTGTGGGTATCGTGGATGATGTTGGATTAAATGAGAAGTTAAAGAGTTGTAAGCTTACAAAGGAAATTATTGTCTATAACTCGTTAAGCTTTATGTGTATTTGACGATGCTTAGTAAGCAAGGTAAATAGCCTAATTATGGCCTATGTTTTCTCAATTGTAGATTTACAAGTTCAAGTGGTGGAGGTTGGGTGATTTTATATACATCAAGGTATTCAAGACTATCCTTTCCTTCTTTTGGCATGATCTTACGATGCGAACCAACAAACGAGTAAGAGAGCTTCCATATTAATCCACTCTTAGAAGCATAGGGAGCACTTCAGTCTTTGATGTTCATGTACCCCGTTTATGATTGCTCCTTCTGTTCATGGGTCCAGCTTTATGTATACAGTTATTCATGCATTACATTCATTCATATATATATATATATATATATATATATTGACCGTGACTAGAAGGCGTTATATACGCAAGTATTACATGTATATAGGGTATGGAAAATGGATAGGCGTTATATACGCATTGCCACCTGATCAGCTGGTGCATCTTGATGATGATATATGGATTGGGCCATACGTTCCTTCGCATTACTATTGTATGGGATATGGATCGGGCTGAACGTTCCTTAGCACTATGACTTATATTTATGTATATGAGCATGATTATTATTGAGAGCGTATATGAGCATGATTATCATTGAGAGCATGCATATTGTGCGCCCACAGAGGCATAATCAGTTATACAGGCTTATGCAAATACATACAGATACTAGTTCATATAAATACATGCAGACAGTTATTTTAGCTTATGAGTTCAGATCCTCTTCATGATTCTTATATGTACATGATTGTTCTTATGCCTTTCATACTCAGTACATTATCCGTACTGACTCTCCAATGCTCGAGGGGCTGCGTTCATGCCCGCAGGTTCAAGTAGACCGACAGGTGGTCCAGTTTAGTAGGACTCTATCTAGCAGTGGTCAGTGCGCTCCATTGATCAGGAGTTGCATTTTATTTTAGTTTGCTAGCCTTTTTGTATGTACATGCATATGGGTATGATGGGTGTTATACCCCATTTTAACCGGGTTAAATTAGAGTACAACATATTGGTGATTCCTATTTTTTTGTTATTTTAAGGACTCACCACCTAATTATTTATGGTGAATTAGGACACCTAAGGTTTATCAAAGTTATTTTCTAAAGTTAGCTCTGTTTAAGGTCTGCGAAACTTAAGATTCTAGGTAAGGGTTCAATTAGTCTAAAGGGAAGGTATTAGGCATCCTTTAAGACCCATTAACAATGGTTAACCGACCGGACTTATGTTAATTAATTAAGGCAAAAATGTAGATGTAATATTTAAATGTTTAAGAAAATATCTTGTAAATACTGCTAAAGTTATAGATAGAGATAGGATGCTATTTAAAGTAAGACTTGTAGAAAATAATTATTTGTAAAAGAGTTTAGTTAAAAATAAACTAAAAGAAGCAGGACATGTAATGTTTATATGTATTTGGCGAAAATGACTAACAAATTTGAAAGAGTTATTTAATAAAAGTTTTAAAAGGTTGTTTTAAACAAATATGTATTTCAAGTGTTGGAAAGGAACTAAAATGGAAAAGTTATCCGTTGAAACTAGTTTGCCTTTTATTTCTTAGAATAAGCTAACGTTAGTGTAAAATTTGTGACGTTTTAAACTTCTAAGATAGTAAGCATAAATTATGATTCCTTTAGCCAAAATATGTAGTCATGCTATTTTGAATGTCAATTGTTCTAATATAAAAAAAAAATTATAGATACTATAAATAATCATAACATATAAAAGAGAATGAAATCTATGAGGCTAATTGTGATTTTCTCTCTTAAATTAGACTACCCATTATGCTAAAGCTAAACTCATTAATTTACTAGAATTCATCTAAGTCAAGAAAATAAAGTAAGATAAGATGTTAGTCATACAAAGCAAATAAAATACACAACTATAAGAATAAGGAAGAGAGGAAAAGGTTAAATGGATCTGGCCCATTTATTAAGGCCCAATTGCTGCGAACTGTTCACGTTATTGGGCTTCGGCCCAGTAAATTTCTTTATATGGCTGCTACGGGCTGCTCCTGTCGATTGGGCTTTGGCCCAGATTTTTGTTTTCTATTTGTGCTGCGAACAGAGGCTGGACAGGAAAGAGGTCATGTTGGGCTTTTAGCCCAACACCAAATGCGGAGGGAGACGAGTCCGAGGGACCCGTATGCGATAGTCATGCATAAAAACGAAAGTAAAGGATTAGTATACAATCAAGGAATAGAGTTAAACATGTAACATATAAATTCAAAGTAGATTAGTAGATTATGTATATACTGCGTATATTTAAGTATATCTCATATATACACATTCATATGTATATGAGGTTAATATTGGAAAGTTGTCGCCCCCGTCTTCCTGATGTTGCACAAGTTCCAAGGGACTTCATGAATCCCAGGCATGGCTAACACCGGGGAGAATTCAAGCTTGATCCATAATGACCCGTCCAACTTCCCTATCAATGTATAACTAAGATATGCTGGAAATATACATCAATATATATACAAACGAATCCAATATGCTTGCAATGCACCAACACATACAAATTTAAACAAGCAAAATCATCACAATATTTAGGCAGACTGACTTAACAGAATATTTAGACTTATCAAGTGTATGGATGTTAACCTGTTGAACCTATTTAAAATATAATTCCCAGATGGATTATGGTTACAATCCAGCTTTGCAAGAACCACACGAGTAGCAAAGTTATGTTTGGTCATTGTTCCAATTCAAGCAATCCATGTTTGCTGCATTGTTTATTGGGCCAATCCCATATGTTGATTTCGGTTAAAGGATTCAAATACTAACAAGTTCAACAAACTCATACCAAACTTACATCTCCCAAGTTAATATCACAAACTAAATATTTATCTAAAAGCCACGGTTACAACTGCTTGGAGAAAAAAAAAACTGCTACAAGTAATTCTGAATAACACATCAACCATAAATTTTAAGGATAAAATATACTAACTACGAGTTGGAAACTTTGAGACATTGCTTATTAACAAACTAATCCGAATTTTAGCAGAAAACAAAATGACCACAGGAGAACAAAAGAAAGGGGAAGAAACTAGCGAACTAAATCGTGCTTCTCAATTAGCGTTTCGGGGTAGAAAACCAAAAGTAAGGTACACACATGCTTTATAACTCCATTGCAACTTAAGCAGAAAATAAACAGGAAGAATTTCTAATAGCAGGATTTCTATGGACAATAACTAAAGGAAACATTTCTAATAAAGCAGCAAGCATGAAGCAGATTCGGATAATATTAAGCCGACACAAAGTCGAGCTGTTTCTTTTCAGAGAAACAAGAAGAGAAGAAAAACAGTTGGGGCACCACACAACATTGGAGTGAATTAGTCCTAGTTAGGTTAATATTGTGGGATTCCCAAATCATCATGAACGTATATAGTAACTAGACAACGACACTGAATTAGTCCTAGTTAGGTTAATATTGTGGGATTCCCAAATCATCATGAACGTATATAGTAACTAGACAACGACACTGTATAAACAGCAAGATAACAAAATTGAGCACTAACAATAATCATATTTACTAGACAACTACATCAACTATGTAAACAACAAACTAACACGGACACTTCATCATATTTAACCAAACAACTCATGATAACTATTTAAATAAGTAGGAAACTAGCGAAATTAACACTTGTCATATTTTCTAGTTTCATAAACAAGTGACAAAATAGGACAGACAGTATCTTTCACAAACTAATTTAATCCATCACTACATTTTAAGCCTATTTTAAGATTTAACAAGAAAGACAGGATCGTGTTTAACTCCACACTCCGAGTTGATCTATTCAGAAACAACATATAGTCACAGAACCAAACAAAGACTAAAGCAAGAAAAGTAAATAAAGGGAAAGGATTGGAAGGTTGTTATCATCTTCTACATACTGTTATTGCAAATATCCTCATTTCTATGTCCAACTTAAATTATGAACTATAAAAAATCTTTCTATATAAGATTACTTAATCACAGTTGAAATTAGCCATGTTAAGGCATAATGCAATATCTGGTTGCATTGACCCAGCTTAACACAGTTTAACCCAAATTAACACTCTTCTCTTATAACAAACTAAATCAACCGAGCATGCTGCTAATGTATTAACAATCACCAACAAGATTTGTATTGATCTACCTAGTCATGACTGAGGAAAAATTGAAACTATCGATACAAGCAGCTAACCCCACCATATTAGAGCGCACTTAACTACTAAACAAACACAACCATTCAATTATACTAATATATACACACACTTCACAGAGCCACAAACTGAAACTTAACACTACAATATACTAAATCATACGGATAGTTAGCTAAGCTAACACATAATAACTAAGAAACTAAAAATGCTAAAATAAAGAAAGGAAAGGGAATCCACGGACCTTC
Source organism: Lycium barbarum (assembly GCF_019175385.1). Classification (NCBI taxonomy): domain Eukaryota; kingdom Viridiplantae; phylum Streptophyta; class Magnoliopsida; order Solanales; family Solanaceae; genus Lycium; species Lycium barbarum. The sequence continues at coordinate 86,085,721 of NC_083341.1, forward strand.
TTCGGGTACAGTGAAATGGGGCGTCGGGACCTCGAATCTACACTTGAACCACGAACAGATCCGAAACTCAGATCGAAACGAGACCAGAAATTTTATGTCGCGTAAATGTTCAAGAACAGATGATGATTGATCAAAAGTGTATGAAATGTGAGGGTAAGCTCTGGGAAACGCTGAATAATCGTTCCCTGAGAGACGCTAAGTAAAACTTGTTTAAAGATGTTGAGTAATTCTGTTGTCCCAAAATACTGAATCAATTCCCAAAAACAAATATGAAAATCCCCCCCCCCCCTCTCAACTGAATAATTCTTTTTATTTATAGAGTGAGGATGAAGAGGAGCGTATTAGAGAGAGGAGCGGCGTGGGGAACAAGGGGAAGTGGAGAGGAACGTGAGCGTAGGGGGACAACAGTGAGTGGACGGAGCGTGAGGCGTGGGAGAGAGACGAAGGGGGAGGAGAGAGAGAGAGCTGAATAGGAATGGGGGCGGCTGTGGTGAGTGGAGAGAGAAAAGGGATTAGGGTTTTAGTTTAGATGAATAAAATAGTGGGCCGGGTCGGGTATAAAAGATAATGGGCTGGATCGCGTAGAGGATAATGGAGTGGGCTGGTCTGTTGTTGGCTGAATTAGTTAAAATGTGGGCTTTTAATTTAACAACTAGTGCAATATTAGTGATTAATAAAATGGTGATGAGCCATAAAAAAAATTGTGATAAATTAATGCTCGTGATGTTGATATTAAAATAATGAAAATGAAAGTAAAGATACTAATAGCAGTAGAAATGAACTAATAGTGAAAATAAAGTGTTTAGCTCGTCGATGAATTTAGAAGCTCCAGTAAATAAATTGAAATAAAGGAGGGACAAATTGGATGTCAACAATGGGGCCCTGTCCCGTCCTTTCTAAAGCTTTCTTTCCAGTAGAGGTCATTAGATAGTTGTATGTATTAGTCAGATGATGTAGCCTTGTCGGCTCCCATTCTTTTGGTGTACAGTATATGTAGCGGCCTAGCTGGCCTGCACTGCTCTTCAGTATGTATGTGTATATACAGATTGTATAGAGTCTTGATGTTTCCCTTTATGAGATCAGTTCATGCCATTTATGGGCCCTTGATGTTCAGTATGTTTTAGATACGTGTTTAGGGTTGTTTGGTCGCTAGAGGTCAGACACTCGTCACGACTCGTCGATTTAGGTCGTGACAGTCTCGTAATTTAAATATTTATTTATTGTTATATGTTTATAATATGCTTATTGCTGCTAATAGTATGACAAAGATAAATGATTTGAAGAAACTGCTAAGTAAGGAGTTTGACATGAAATATTTAGGTGAAGTTAAGAAAATCCATGGAATGGAGATTCATAGGAAACATGGAGAGGTACATCTTTCACAGAAGAAGTATATTGCGAAGGTACTTCAGAGGTTTGGTCTGGATAAATGTAAACTTGTTACTTTACCGTTAGTACAACATTTCAGACTTTCTTTTTTGATGGCACCACAATCAAAGGAAGAGGTGGAGTACATGTCAAAAGTTCCTTATTCTAGTGTAGTTGGTAGCATTATGTATGCTATGGTTTGCACTCGGATTGGTATTGCTCAAGTAGTGTGTTACACTTCGCATTCTCAGAGCATGAGCATGTCACGTACTTCACCATATTAATGGAGTATCGGAGAAGTTCCATGAAGTTTTGGAAGGTACAAACCATAGGAAGTTCGTAACAATGAAGTAAAGGATGAATTACGATCTCGTAAGTCGTAACCTGGAAGTACAACCTTGAAACCAAAGGACATGACCATTATCAAGTATGATTAATGATAAATATCATGTATGGAGAGTTTTAGAAGATTCTGGGACCAAGCAAAGCGAAGATAATAAGTTTGTCGAAAATTTGAATAAAAAAGTTGGCAGAATTCTGGACAGAATTTTGGGTCAACTTTGGAGAGGTATATCTCCAAGTATATGAGGAATTTCATCGAGTCTAGTTTCCAACGCAACAAACCGTTCGTCAATCCGACATCAGAGCAGGGAGTTATGGGCATTTTAAAACTGGCAGTTAAAGGAACCCGAACTTGGGCGGGAATCCGGAAAAATCAACTTAAAATCCCACTTATGTTTTGACCCGGCCGAATCCGAATTTGGCACCTCTAAAAGGGCCTCTACACTTCATTTTAGTCATTTTTTCTTCAACTCCATAATCCTCTAGAACTCCCCTAACCTCTCCATACCTCTCTAGAATTTTCCACACTTCTCTCTCCACTACAAGATTATTCTTGAAGGCTCTCCACCATTCCAAAACATTCTATACCATCACAAAAGAGGATTAAACTCCAAAACCCCAAGCTAAGTAATGGAGAAGGATTGTTCTTGTCTCCATTTAATGTTGTGATAAATTTGGTCTTGGAAGAAGTTGAGTGGGGTGAAGTTCTTCTAGTGTAAGGTATGTTCTCCATCCTATTTCTCATGATTAAGTTGATTTGAAGGTTTAGCAAGTCCTATAAAAGAAGAGAATCATAGTATAGAAGTTGCAAATTATTAAAGTGAAGATGATGACTATGGAATGAATTTGAAAGGAGATTTTGGATTAATTTGAGATTAAATTGAATATAATTCTTTGATTATGGTATTGTGGATATTGTTATGGTTAGTTGAGAAATTTGGAAAACATCGTGTGGGATGTTTTATGGAGCCTATTGGCGTTGATAATATTGTTGTGATGTTGGTATTGTTGTTGTTGGTTGTTGGATTGTGATTTCGGGCTAGGCATATAAACAGGGGAGGTGCTGCCCGAATTTTGGCAGATTTTAAGGAGGTTTAATTTGAAGGTCTAGGATACGTATATAACAGTGAGCCTAACCATAGTATGAATGGTCTTATAGGTAGATTGCGAAACCAAAATAGGCGGAAAAGCCTAACGTGAAATTTCAGGTATGTTAAGGTTCGTCCCTTTCTTTCAAAGGCATGATCCCTATGGAACAATTTTATAAATGCTTCCATAACCTCATTGATTTCAAAAGCTAGAAGTTTATGACTCTTAAAGCTTCTTATGATGTTAAAAATGAGAATGTTTTTATGAGGATTACGATGATGATGATTTTATGCTTAAGGTCTCAAGTTATGATTTCAACGACGACATGAAAATGTTGAGCTAATTCATGATTTTCTCGATTTATTCCATTGTTGTTGATCTCACCTTATAAATTATTCCTTCAAGGTGAGATAGAGCGATAGCTTCTATTTGAACTCCTATGCATGCCATGAGTATAACATATGTATATGGCTATTTTGTGACATTACAAAGTTCTATTATTTCATTTTGAATATGCACTGCATTCATTTTCATTCTTAATGTATATATAAGGCACAGTTGACAAGGGGTGACGCTGTTACCTTTGTTGTGTATATATAAGGTACAGTTGATAGGGAGTGACACTGTGACCTTTGTTGTGTATATATAAGGCACAGTTGACAGGGGGTAACGCGGTGGCCTTTGTTGTGATGTGTATATATATATGGCACAGTTGACAGGGGGTGACGCTGTAGCCTTTGTTGTGATGTGTATATATATGGCACAGTTGATAGGGGTGACGCTGTGGCCTTTGTTGTGATGTGTATATATATGGCATAGTTGACAGGGGGTGATGCTGTGGCCTTTGTTGGGATGTACACATATATATAAGGCACAGTTGACAGGGGTTGATGCTGTGGCCTATGTGGTGATGTTTTAATTTATTTTTGCACATTCATTAAAATGTTTTAGATGTCTTCCATGATTTTATGTACATATTGATTTAAAAATGTTAAAGTTGCATGTATGGTATCCGTCTTAAGAGGCAATCAAATGTACGGGTCATCTTTATCCCCTGTTATGTTTTATACTTCTTATTATGATGTTATTCATGCCTTACATACTCAATACACTATTAGTACTGACCCCCTTTCTTCGGGGGCTGCGTTTCATGCCACACATGTGTATACAGATGAGTAGAAGACGTTGGTTATAGGATGTTCTCAGACTATCAGTTGGATTGGTGAGCTTCATCTCAGTTCGGAGTGTTGCCGAGTCAGATTACTTATGTTATGGTATCTCGTGTATATTAGAGACTTTTGTAGACAGAGTCCTGTGGATAGGGCGTCGAGGAGTCAACATTTGTGTAAAGCGACCATATAGGTCGATGTGTTTTTATACTTTATTTTTTTAAAAAAGATTTTATTATTACTAAAGGGTTTCTTTGAATTGACGATAAGGGAGAAGTTGTGACTCCTGGATGGAATAATAGTATGACACTCAGCCGAGTAGGGTCTTGGGTGCCAGTCGTGGCCCTCCAGTTTGGGTCGTGACATAGTGAGGGTGGTAAGTCGATTCATGTCTAATCCGGATAAGACATATCGGGAAGAAATTAAGTGGATATTGAGATATCTTAAAGGTTCTTCGAATGTTGGTCTAACTTTTTTGTCGGATGAGAAATGAAGGCTTCTCGACCCTTGGTTATGTGGATTCTGATTTTGCAAGTGATCTTGATAGAAGAAGACCAACAACTGGCTATATCTTTACTCTTGCAGGTAGTGCCATATGTTGGAATGCAACTCTCCAGTCTATAGTTGCTTTGTCCACAACAGAAGCTGAATATATGGCAACAACAGAAGCAGTAAAGGAGGCTATATGGTTCAAAAGTTTGGTGTCTGAATTAAGTAGGGTTCAACATGAACCAACTCTAAAATGTGATAGCCAGAGTGCTATTAACTTGATAAAAAATTAGAGATTTTATAGTCGCACCAAACACATTGATATCAGATTCCATTTTATTCGTGATGTTGTTGAACAAGGCACAGTTAAGGTGTTGAAGCTTGACACAATGGACAACACAGCGGATATGTTGACCAAGGTGGTTCCTTTTGTCAAGTTCAGTTATTATATGAATTTGGCAGGAGTTCGCATCAACTGATGCGTCAGGATAGAGAACGGCAGGGCAAGGTAGAGCTACTAGGATGTACAAGGTTTCGGTTAGTGTCTCTTGTTTACTACACGGAGTTATCTCATGTAGGTTTAGATACATTGGACTGAATGGCATTCATATGAAAGCTCGAAATTCATCTCAAGGTGGAGATTGTGAAGTTGGGAAGATATTCGAGCCAATCTCTACTCAAAATCGGAAAGAAATAAAAGGAATTTTTTATTCTTTGTTGGTTTTTGAGTGTTATTGGGATTTAGATCCTTTCTAGGAAAGAGTTAGACCTAGTAGTATAAATACATGCTAGCTATGGTTTATTAAGGTGAACAAAATATAGAACCGAAGATTATTCCATCTTGTAACTTACTTCCTCCCTTGATAATAATAAAAGTGCTTGTCGTTCTCCGTGGACTAGGATCACATCGATCCGAACCACGTTAATTACTGTGTTTTTATCTATTCTGCGCTAACAAAAACTCTAATATCTATTTAGACAAGTGAAAATGACAGGTAATAATTACTTTATAAACATAATTCAATGCAGGTAATACAAAAATAATTAATAATAGAAATAGATAGTTTATGACAAATTCCTATAAGATTATCTATTTTTATTGCAAATGAATTTTAAATTATAATTTAGAAAATATTTCATTATTACCAAACAAAACTCATTTATCTATCTATCTATCTATCATCATGCATCTATATACATATAACATACTTAATGCATGTAATATCAAAATAACTATTAAAAATAGCATTAGCGTTTGTAACAAATTCATAAAAGGATTATTCTACTTATATTGTTAACTTAAATAAGAATATACAAATACTTAGGTTAAATATTTTGTATAATATAAAAAGATTTACATATAAGGAGAATTAAAAATATCAAGGGTAAAATAAACATTGCATAGGATAAGAGGGCCAGAGTATGTATTTTTTATGATTGAGGGGAAAATTTAATTTTTAAAGCGAAGTTAGGGAGGATAAATGATTTTCACTCAGGAGTATAAGTGTCTTGTTGATTGAGTCGATCATTACCGGTGGAGGCACTGAAAGCCATAATAGGATTCCCATCCCTCAAGCATTCTTCACCTCCTCCAAGGCTTGGATTTTCTTTGGTGCACCCGTTAATATCGAATTCAAGCTAATAAATACTCCCTCTGTCCCAGTTTATGTGATAAACTTATCTTTTTTAATCTGTCCAAAAAAGAATGGTACATTTTTATATTTAGAAATAATTTAACTTAAAACTCCCGCTTTTACCCTTAATGAAACGCTTTACAGACACACGAATATTTATGGCTGGTTTAGATCACAAATTTCATAAGTACTCATTTCTCTCTTAAACTCCACCCCTAGTCAAACTATATCACATAAATTGAGACGGGGGGAGTAAGTGATTTTCTCCACTAAACTAGGAAACTAATGTTACACCTCGGAATTTCATATCGTTGTGCCATACATAAAGTAACTTCAGATTAAGGTGAATATGGAGTTCTTATGACATTAAGGAGGGTATTTGGTAGTTTTAAAGTGTATGCGATAAGATTTTGAAGTTGTATGAGTCGGAGGAAGAAAGTTCATCGAAGAAAAGTGAGGTGTAAGTCGCGTTTGGGGAAAAGATTTCGTAAGTATCGAGTTAAAGATTATTTAGTAAGGTCTTGTGAATGAGTTATAAGGATGTTTAGATTGTTAATGAAGTGTTAAACAAGTGCTAAGAAGGTTCCATAAGGATTGGAGGTCAAACGAATCGACATGAACAAGTTCGGGAGAAAAGTGGGTTATACGACCATTTATATGGTCCGTGTAATGGTCCGTATAACAGTTTTAGAATGGACCAGTCTCTGATGGACTTATACGGTCTCTTATACGGACCGTATAAAATTATACAGACTGTATAAGTGTCCGTATAAAACCATGTCGGGTCAGATTTTTGCAAGTATATATATTAGCCCCAAGTTCGTATTTTTCATTTATCTCATTTCCTCCACCCTTCTTGAGAGCTCTAGAATATTCTATACACCCTACTAACATAAATCTAAGGCAAATCAAAGATCAAACATCATTAATCCGAGGAAATCAAGTGCAAGGATGCTCTCTAGGGTTGCTAGAGGCCAAGAAGCCCTTTGGAATTGAATTTGGGGTTTTCTCACATGGAGTATTTTCATCGAAGGACCATTCCTATGTTATCAAAGGTGAGTTTCACATTTAATCCATGTTTATAAGAGTATTTGGTTGTAGAATAACTTGACTAAAGGAAATGAGTAGAATATGAAGTTCAAAGGTGGAATTAATGGTATTCTTGGATAGTGACTTGACATGAATCATAATTCTTGAGGTGCCATGAGTATGATCTTGTGATTAATGATATTAAGAATGTCGAAGAAGCATTATATTTGAACGAATATGGTGGTACGCCATAGTTATGGTTATGAATGACATTGGAAGGGCATTTTAAGAATCGAATAGTGTTTAACTTTAGCAATTTTATTGATTATGATGTCTTGGGTATTGTTAATGATATTTGGGAGTTTTTGATTAGATGGAGAAAGTTGTAGGAACAAAGGAAATGCTGCTCAATTTTCGTTAGTCTTTTAGTCGCTTTAGTCCAGATTTAAGCATGTTCGCAATGAGCTAATTTTGTACGGATTCTCTTGAATGTAGAATAGCAAGCTTGGAAGGAGAACTCTCAGTCATTAAGAAGACATAAAGGTATGTGAGGCTAGTCCCCTTCTTTCAAAGGCATGACTCTTATATTGTGATTTCTTCTCTATATTTCCATGATCTTCTTACACTCTAAAAGAGGAAAGTTAATGATTTTTAAGAGCTTATTATGAAATAGAGATGAGATATGTTCCATGATAATGATGATGATAATGATGCTATGATGAGTTCGATATTCTTATTTTTATGATTTCATGAATGTTTCCTCTTGTTGTTAGTCTCACCTCATGTTTTTAGTTCCTTCAAGATGAGACATGATGAGCATGATTATTCCATAACATAATGGTTTTTATGATTTCATGAATGTTTCCTCTTGTTGTTAGTCTCACCTCATGTTTTTAGTTCCTTCAAGGTGAGACATGATGAGCATGATTATTCCATAACATAATCGGAGGTTCCTGACCTTACGTCACTCCGATAGATTGATAACCTTTATTTGAGCTCCCATGAATGCATTGGCTTAGGTATATGTAAGATTACACCGCTCCTATACAACCGGGCAACACAGCTAAGGTGGGCTGCTTATGGATGATTACACCGTGTCTATATAGCACGGGCAGCACCACTAGTGGGCGGCGTGAGATGACTATCCCGGACGTGGGCTAGTGATGACATATGACTCAGACAGCTTACTCATATCTGTATATATGTGTTATAATCTAGTTTTAAAGGTAAAAGTGAGCATGCATGATTCCGCCTCAAGAGGCAAGCAGTTACAGTTATCTTTTCTTCTTATGCTTTCTATATTTCCTTATTATGTTACCATATATGCCTTACATACTTAGTATATTGTTCGTACTGACGTTCTTTTGTTTATGGACGCTGTGCTCATGCCCACAAGTAGAGAGGGAGACGGTGAAGACGCTTACGAGCTTACACAGCAGTTGTATAGGAGCACCCTACTACTCCGGAGGTGCAACCTATTGGTATATTCTTTTGTGTACATATTTGTGGCATGTCGGGGTCCTGTCCCGTCCTTATGACTCCAGTATTCTGGTTAAAGGCTTGTAGATACTTATGTGTGGGTAGTAGATGTCTCATGATTACTATAGTGTATATTCGTATATCATTTTTGATAGCCTCGCAGGCTTATATGCAGAAAGGTAGATGTATTTTGGAAATTATAATAATTGTATTATGACAAGTTCCGTGCTGAGAGTAATGTGTATTTAGGAAGAGTTTGATGACAAGTATGATAGGTAGTGCTCAGTAGGGTAGCTCTGGGTACCCGTCATGGCCCCTAGTTGGGTCGTGACAAAAGTGGTTTCAGAGCAATTCCGTCCTAGGGTGTGTCTACGAGCCGTGTCCAGTAGAGTCTTGTTTATGGGTGTGAAGCATGCCACAATTATAAACAAGAGGTTGCGGGGCATTTAGGAATGATGACCGTCTTTCTTCTTCATAGATCATGCGAAAGATCTATAATATAAGAATTTCCTTTTTCCTAACTGTGCGTTATGTTTTCAGCAAAGTTGATGAAAGGAAAAGCTACAGCAGCCCAGAAGGGCAAGATAGTGGTTGAAGAGGGGAATGAACGGGAGCCGGCTATGGATATAGAGGAGAGCTAAGCCCAGAGTAAGGCCCTATTTCGGTTTTCCCATACTTATCTCACTTTAGAGGATCAAAGGAGAGTCTCAACCTCGGCCCCAGCACCCCCAGTTCCTCCACCAGATACCTCAAGCCAGGAGATGAGGCAGGCCATTCTTTTTCTGACCCAGGTAGTAGCTGATAAAGCTTAGCAGTAGGATGCGGGCCATGGTAACAAGAGTTGGAGGAAGAGAGTCATGTCTTCAGGGTTTGATCATGAATTTAGGGGCGCTCCGAGGCAACGATTCTCTAGGCACTCAGTTCGTTCAACAACTAGTGCTCCTTCACATTTTCTTGGACCCAGGTTTGATAGATCCACTTATTCTAGGCCACCCCAGAGTCTCAGAGTTTCCAGTTCTCGGATTCGGAGTGGTTCCAGCTAGGTGAGATCACCGGTACTACGATGTACTCAGTTTCGTAAGTTACATTGGGGACCGTACCGTTTGGGCTTGGATGTTTGTTATGTCTGCGCTCGGCCAGGCCATTTCAGGTGCGACTGCCCATGGATGCGCGGTAGAGATAAGGTTCGGCCTATGGGGTTAGTAGTTGGCTCTTCATCATTGGTACGCCCTCCGAGGCAAAGGCCGCAGATATTAGCAGGCTGTGATAGAGATCGAAGAGGAATGCCCAGTCCAGGTGGATCCCAACCTCATGCCTATGCGTTAGCTGCGCGATAGGATCTTGAGTCTCCCCCTGATATTGTCCCAGGTATATTGTCAGTATCCTCTTATGATGTGTATGCATCGATTGATTCTGGTTCTATGCTGTCATATATTACTCCTAATTTTGTTGACTGTGTTGAGGTGAAAATCTGATCCAATCAAACAATTTGAGATGTCTACGCTTGTTAGTGACCCAGTGATAGCCAGAATTATGATTTATGAGTAAGTAAACCTTCCCGAAGGGAGTTGATTGACATAGTGTGTTGAAAAAACATATATAATGGAATTTTAGAAAGAGTGTGCAGGTACAACTTATGAGACAAGCTTTATTACTTATATCCTTTTATGGTAAACAGTTTGTGCTGCTGAGTAGCGTATTTTATGTGTTTCGATATGTGTCCTATTAAGGCATGGGATGTGTTTTTTGAGCTATGTGCAGGTTTGGGATCGTTATGTTTACAAGGGAAGCTCTGCCGAAATTTTCCCAAGAATCTAAAGGAAATTGTAGGAACTGTAGACAGAATTGCCATGAGAAGAAGAGAGGACCAGCAACGAGTGATTAAGGATGGAGCTAGTTGTTAAGATGCAGGATAAACATAGCAAGTATGTATTAAACTAAGGGAATGATGAATAGGTTAGGATGGAATAAAGAACATGGGAAGGGAGAATGGTGTGCTTGAAATAGAAAGAATTTTTATATACTAAGGAGAATTAGAGAGATTGGCCTTCCAGAAGAAGTCGTAAGTTAGAATAATTTGGTTAGCCCTTTTATGCTTTGGAAGATCGAATTATAAAATGAGCTTGACGTATACGTATATGCATGTAGCACCGAATCAGATTATTAAGTTAGGATTTACCTGATGATTATAGTGGGAGAAAACTTTCATGCCACTATAAGCTAGCCTTATTGACCTCGGTGAGTCCTTGAGGAAAGATATTAAAAGAGATGTGTTCACAAAAGCTCCTTGCCAGGAAATTGGTCGATAGTATGACCGCAGTTGTATCCTTTGTTGTAGTTCAGGTTATTTATCCAGGAATTTACTCAAACAGTTACATGACAGAAGTTGTTATTACTGATATGAAAGGAAGCGAAACCAAAATAAGGTTGATCAACGAAACAAAAGAATGATAAATGACGAATGCCCGGTATGTGTGATGCGTGTAGTAGAAAGAAAAAAGAGAAGAGAAGAAAGAGATACGTGTTGGAAATAGAGAAGGAAGGGAAAAAATGAGGCAAACAGAAGAAAGGTCTACTAGAGCAGAAACCCGATAAACAGAGGGTGGAAGAGAACCACACCCTATGGATATCTTAACATTAAGTAGGAATGTTAATAGGTGCTATGGAGTGATTGAAATTTTGAATGTTACCGTGGGAATGGTGTGACTGATTAAATGATGACAAGGAATGTGGAACCAATTATGGAGTAATATATTTATGTAGGAGGGGTGAGTTTACACAACATCTCTCCCAAGAATTTTAAAAGGGCCAAGTGTTACCCTGTTATTAAAATGTTGAGATGGCAGGGAACAATGCTCCTATAGCGGCGTGAACTGATCAGAGAAGAGTATGAAAGGATTGGCGTTGAACCTTAAGTTGCAGTTTAAAAAAAAAAAGGAGGGGTAGTCAATGTTACTCTGAAACATGCTTAGAAAGATTGTCCTGTGGATGAAATTATCTAAAGAAAGGATGAGAGGTAAGACGGAAGAAGAAGCAAGGTTTTATTGTGAACGATCAATGGACTGACTTCATATGTATCTCCAGACAGTAACAAATGGAATTGCACCCCAGTGAGTTACACGGTAAAGGTCCCAGGGAGTGATTGTTGAGGAAAGGTGAGCCAAGAAAGGGCGAGTTTATGGACGATGCGGTATAGGGAGTATAGAGCGGGTATGAGCTACACCGGTGAAATAATTAATATGTAAGATTATCTAGGGGTGTTAAATAGAATTGAGGAAAGGAGCATAGGGCTAAAGGATATTACCTCGTTGTTTCATAGTCGTGGCAACAAAATGGTAACCAAAAGAGACCATCAAAGAGGTAGTCTTCGATTTTTCGAGGCAACGTGGCTGCTGGAGGCATAAGAATGAGATAATACAATATATGGACCGTGGAAGGGAAGAAGGGCGGAGGACCCAACATGGCAGTCGTACAACAATAAGGTAGATTACGAGGTAGAGTAAAAGGATGAGCATATGACGGAAGAGCAGTAATAATCCCAAGAAGATACATCACATGAGTATTGCGGCTTCGGCTCAAGAATAAAATGGTATTTCCATATAATAAGGACTCATGCGAATGATTTTATAGTGAGGAGATTCAGGAGATGAGACTATGATTTGGATTAAGGGGGGAAGTGAATGATGGACTGAGACGGGAAGTCAAGTGAGATAGCCACCGCAAGCAAGTTACATGGATGCGAAGTTCCAATGTCGCATAACAATTTAGGAAGCATTGTACAGGAAAGACTTAAAGGAAGAGTGCTTGACTCAGAATTTAGTAAACGGAAAGATGCGGGGCTAACAATAGGAGAGGATTGAAATGGAAATGAACTAATTGGAAGCATGTGAATACCTTACAGTAGTGACCTACAATGAAAAGGAAAAAATATGTATGATCGTGTAGAAGAGGGAATGTATGGGTGATACGAGAATTTCAAGCTTAGGGTACTCAAACATGAAGAAATTAAGGCCGCATAGAGAAGTAAATGCAGTAAGATAGATTTAGATGAGAAACTGGAATCGACCAGTGTGGACAAAGAAGGAAATATGGAGTAAACTTGTGTAAGACAATTTCATGGTACTAGTCAAGAACGAGGGTGAATCTACTGATGAAATAGGCGTGGCAATTACAAAGAATCATATAAGCTATCTATGAAAATTTGTCAAAATACTTGGTTCTCTAACAGTGTCTGAAGATTGATACATTTCGAGAGATTTGGGAAAGATAGGTCATTCTAGTAAACCTCCATTTTGGAATAAATAAGCGGATAGAGCTCGTTTTCTAACTTCCCAAGGTATTTTAAGGACACATACGTTAAGCCTTTAAGAAAGATGAATAGACCTGTAAGATGGCTTAGAATTGATATATATCGGTGGTTGCATAAAGCTTGCAAGAATGAGAGGGTATTAAATCATTGAAGTGTGGAAATTTCATTTCGAAAAGAATTGGTGAAGATTATTGAAAGATTTTATAAGAATTTCTTGTTGCCCTCTCGAATGGTTTTGAAGTAATGAAGGAAGAACTGATGTAAGCTTGATAAAGCTATTACGAAAGAACATAGAATTAGAAGAGATGCATTGAGAAGTGAAAGAGGGTACGAAATCCAAGTATACGCATTTATCTCCACTCCCAGAAGAGGTTCAAGATGAGATGCCACTGCCCCCAGGTATGCAATGCAATGCTTTACTTTTAATGCTTTTGGTCGTGTGTGGCCATATTGTGTGTTGTGATATCGTAGCCCTGAGTGGCAATGTTATTTTGGGTTGCTGTGACAGGATGGTAGTGCAATATTATAGGGGAAACTCTGGCGAAATTTATGTAGAAACCCCGAGAGCTTAACATTCGAGGACGAATGTTCTTAAGGGGGGAAGAGTGTTGCACCTCGGAATTTCATATCATTGTGTCGTACGTAGGGCGTTACACCTTGGAATTTTATATTGTTGTGTCGTACATAGAATAACGTCAGCTTAAGGTAAGCAGGGAGTTCTTATGACATTAAGGAGGGTATTGGGTAGTTTTAAAGTGTATCCGATAAGATTTTGAAGTTGTATGAATCGGAGGAAGAAAGTTCATCGAAGGAAAGTGAGGTGGAAGTGCGATTGGGGAAAAGGTTTCATAAGTATCGAGTTAAAGATTATTTAGTAAGGTATTGTGAATGAGTTATAAGGATGTTTATATTTCTAATGAAGTGTTAAACAAGTGCTAAGAAGGTTCCATAAAGATTGGAGATCAAACGAATCGACGAGAACAAGTTCGGGAGAAAAGTGGGTTATACGACCATTTATACGGTCCGTATAATGGTCCATATAACAGTTTCAGAAGGGACCAGTCTCTGATGGACTTATAGGGTCACTTATACGGACCGTATAAAATTATACGGACCGGATAAATGTCCATATAAAAACAAGTCAGGTCAAATTTTTGCAAGTATATACATTAGACCTAAGTTCTTTTATTTTTCATTTCTCTCATTTCCTCCACCCTTCTTGAGAGCTCTAGAATATTCTATACACCCTACTAACATAAATCTAAGGCAAATCAAAGATCAAACATCATTAATCCAAGGAAATCAAGTGCAAGGATGCTCTCTAGGGTTGCTAGAGGCCAAGAAGCCCTTTGGAATTGAATTTGGGGTTTTCTCACAAGGAGTATTTTCGTCCAAGGACCATTCCTATGTGAAGGTGAGTTTCACATTTAATCCATGTTTATAAGAGTATTTGGTTGTAGAATAACTTGACTAAAGGAAATGAGTAGAATATGAAGTTCAAAGGTGGAATTAATGGTATTCTTGGATAGTGACTTGACATGAATCATAGTTTTTGAGGTGCCATGAGTATGATATTGTGATTAATGATATTAAGAATGTTGAAGAAGCATTATATGTGAACGAATATGGTGGTACGCCATAGTTATGGTTATGAATGACATTGGAAGGGCATTTTAAGAATAGAATAATGTTTAACTTGAAGAAGTTTATTGATTATGATGTCTTTGGTGTTATTAATGATATTTGGGAGTTGTTGATTATATGGAGAAAGTTGTAGGAACAAAGAAAATGCTGCCCAATTTTCGTTAGCCTTTTTGTCGCTTTAGTCCAGACTTAAGCATGTTCTTAATGAGCTAATTTTGTACGGATTCTCTTGAATGTAGAATCGCGAGCTTGGAAGGAGAATCCTAGTCATTAAGAAGACATAAAGGTATGTGAGGCTAGTCCCTTTCTTTCAAAGGCATGACTCTTATATTGTGATTTCTTCTCTATATTTCCATGATCTTCTTACACTCTAAAAGAGGAAAGTTAATGATTTTTAAGAGCTTCCTATGAAATAGAAATGAGATATGTTTCACGATAATGATGATGATAATGATGCCTTCATGAGCTTGAGAATCTTATGTTATGATTCATTGATATTATTCCTTGTTGTTGCCTCACCTCATGATACTAGTTCTTTCAAGGCGAGGCCTTGCGATGACAATGTTCCTGTCACGACCCAGCTAGGGGCCGCGACGGGTACCCGAGGCTAACCACCGAGCACCGCTCGTTCTATTTCTCATCATGCTCATTTAGCTCTTTTATCACATTTATACTCAAATGGTAGGAAAATCATATTTCATATGGAAACATAAATAGTTTTATATACATATGCCTCTCGGCCATCAAAATAATATATATACATAATAATCTCTCGTGAGACCATCTAACCCACACTGCGTATCTGCGAGCCTCTACTGGACTGCTAGACATAGAGACGGGACAAGACCCCACCATGCCCAAAATACATATACAAATGTACACAAAAGAATAATCAAGACACCTCCGAAACAAAGAAGTGCTTTCAATCAGCTAGCAGCTACTACGGATCTGGGTCAAGCTCTCCTCCCTGTCTACCTGTGGGCATGAACACAGCGTCCAAAGAAAACGGACGTCAGTACGAACATTGTACTGAGTATGAGAGGCATAAACAATGAAATAAAGGAAATATCAATATGAAACATCTGTATCTGACTGTCAAATATAAAAGAAATAATGCATGCTGTCTTACTCATACTCATCGTCATATCATATATGCATAAATGTAAAAGCTGCCCGTCCATATAGGTACGGTGTAGTAATGTGTTAGCCTCCCGTCCATTTCGGATCGGTGTGATAATCATTGTTGCTCCCAAACGCACACGCAAGTATACGTGGTCGTACAAGTAATATAGACTGTTAAGTCCAGATATCGATCCCACAGAGACTTAGATTCTACTGTTTAACTAATTCAAATTCGACTGACACTATTCAAGAAAGTGAAAATCAAGATTGTTTGTGGTACTAAACTAAACCAGAAAAGTAAACAATTTGTGATGGGTGTTTTTATGACTGGGACTACGTCGACAAAGATTGTAAGAAATTTCAAATGAGAGAAAGATCTAGGGTTGTGGCTTTCGACAATTCAGATGATCTTCAGACAATTCCACCTATTTTATTTCCTGTGTTACTAGTTGACGGGTTGATTATGCTTTATGATATTCTCTCGAACTACTCACAAGCCTATAGATGTTACTTTCATGCCTATATCTCTATGATCATTAGATGTAACAAGAACGCCTTTATTCCACCGTATTCAACTAAGTAGGACTAAAGGGTATATCTCTATCCTCATTAGCTAAACGATCAAATCGAACAAACTCTATTTATTCTTATTACGTACGTGAATTCCCTTTCTCAAGTTCAACCCACGCACCACAGATAGTGTCTAACTATTGGCCAGATAATCAAACAATTAAAACCAAGAATAAATAAGCAACCCACAATATGGAAAATCAATAGATAATAATTGTCGTCAAATCAACTTTCAAGTCTTTCGCCACAACCCTAGAACTAGGAGATTTAGCTACTCATGATTCGATCATAGACAAAAGAAACCATGAATAAACTAGGGTTAAAAAAGATGAAAAATAAAATAACCTAGAGAGATAAAAAGGAGAACGATGGCTTACAAATCCTTGAATAATCCCAGAATACCGTTCTCAGCTATAAAAACGTGTATATATAGGCTAGGGTAAAAATAATAAATAAGGAATCCAAATCCTAGTCTAATCAGGAAAACATCCGCAGAGTCCCGCTTTCCTTCCGCATCGCGGAAGGATCGCGCAATGATCTGCAGCTTCTCGCCTTCTTCGCGCGATGCGGGTCGATTGCGCACCCTGATGACTGAGTTTGGTTGTTCTGCTTTCTTCACGCGATGCGGGTCGATGGCCTGAATTTGTGGAGCTTCTCGCGATCCTTCCGCGATGCGGAAGGAAAGCGAGGATCTGCAGTTGATTAGCTCTCCTTTTCAGTTCGTCGTATTCGTTCGTCGACTCTTCACCTCAGCCAATCCACATATGCTACGAATTCCAATCACTTCAAGCACATTTCCCATCATTTGTCGCCATCGTACCTATACACATAAAATATAACGACATAAGTTCAAATACGACGGTTACTTCATGAATTAAGCGATAAAAGTCATAAGAAGAAGTTGTAATACGACAAAAAACATGATATTTGTGCCAAAAACTTGTTGCTCCCAAACGCACAGGCAAGTATACGGGGCCGTACAAGTAATATACACTGTTAAGTCCAGATATCGATCCCATAAGGACTTAGATTCTACTGTAAAGCTAATTCAAATTCGAATGAAACTATTCAAGAAAGTGAAAATCAAGATTGTTTGTTGTACTAAACTAAACCAGAAAAGTAAACAATTTGTGATGGGTATTTTTATGACTGGGACTACGTCGACAAAGATTGTAAGAAATTTCAGATGAGAGAAAAATCTAGGGCTGTGGCTTTCGACAATCCAGATGATCTTCAGACAATTCCACCTATTTTATTTCCTGGGTTACTAGATGACGGGTTGATTATGCTTTATGATATTCTCTCGAACTACTCACAAGCCTGTAGATGTTACTTTAATGCCTATATCTCTATGGTCATCAGATGTAACAAGAACGCCTTTATTCCACCGTATTCAACTAAGTAGGGCTAAAGTGTATATCTCTATCCTCAGTAGCGAAATTATTAAATCGAACAAACTCTATTTATTCTTATTACGTACGTGAATTCCCTTTCTCAAGTTCAATCCACGCACCACAGATAGTGTCTAACTATTGGCCAGATAATCAAACAATTAAAACCAAGAATAAATAAGCAACCCAGAATATGGAAAATCAATAGTTAATAATTGGCATCATATCAACTTTCAAGTATTTCGCCACAACCCTAGAATTAGGAGATTAGCTACTCATGATTCGATCATAGACAAAAGAAGCCATGAATAAACTAGGGTTAAAAATGATGAAAAATAAAATAACCTAGAGAGATAAAAAGGAGAACGGTGGCTTACAAATCCTTGAATAATCCCAGAATACCGTTCTCAGCTATGAAAGCATGTGTATATAGGCTATGGTAAAAATAATAAATAAGAAATCCAAATCCTAGTCTAATCGGGAAAACATCCGCAGAGTCCCGCTTTCCTTCCGCATCGCGGAAGGATCGCGCAATGATCTTCAGCTTCTCGCCTTCTTCACGCGATGCGGGTCGATCGCGCACCCTGATGACTGAGTTTGGTTGTTCCGCTTTCTTCACGTGATGCGGGTTGATGACCTGAATTTCTGGAGCTTCTCGCGATCCTTCCGCAATGCGGAAGGAAAGCGAGGATCTGCAGTCGATTAACTTTCCTTTTCAGTTCGTCGTTTTCGTTCGTCGACTTTTCACCTCAGCCAATCGACATATGCTACGAATTCCAATCACTTCAAGCACATTTCCCATCATTTGTCGTCATCGTACCTATACAAATAAAATATAACGACATAAGTTCAAATACGACGGTTACTTCATGAATTAAGCGATAAAAGTCATAAGAAGAAGTTGTAATACAACACAAAACATGATATTTGTGCCAAATATCACCACCCCCCACTTAGACTCTGCTCGCCCTCGAGCAGACACAAACCAACATCAGACTACACTACTAGCTCACTCATTCAAACAGGTCTGCAACGGGATTCGGCTAGTATGGCTAACTCTTGAAGAAAAATTTTCAAAAAAAACAAACAAACGACCCAGATTGCGAAAGCCATGCCAATGGTTTTAAAAGCCTCATTTTCAGCACCAAGTACTTCTTTTCAAAAAAACACATTTCGAATTTCAAAACAGTGGACATCAACGACACCACTTTAACGCATATAGGCAACCTTATGATCAAGAAATCAACACTTCACCACTCTATTGCTAATTATGTTCCCTCACAACAACAAAGTAGTCCTTATCTCATCAAGAATCACATGTTTAAATCAATGGACCTGAAATCAATAAATGCACTCACTCTCACAAAGAATGTCACATGTAATGTACGACATACCATATGCTTGCCCGTAGTGTAACCACTCTACTAATACAAGTGAGACGATCCTAGAATCAAGTAGGACTTCGAGGGTTGTAATGTAGGCTACGGGACGGGTAGGAATTATTTGGATAATAGTGACTAACCTCCCTAAGCACTTTAATACTTATACATTCGTCATTCTTGCACGCTTTCTTTATTAGCCCTTATTCAATACCAACCAACCTTTAAATTTCTCCCCAATTCACCCATTTTCTTTGTTTAAGCACCACTCTTTTTAGAAGTTACACAAGTTAGAAGGGAAACTTTTTTTTTTGGGACTCCCAACAAACTGGTGAACTAGTTCTGTTCATTCGGTGCTCCCATCGTCTTCCTAGATTACAATTAACAACCATTTCCCCTCTTTATTTCTCATACCATCTCCCATTATACTTGAAATTGATTAAAGTGCCTCTGGAGTGTTTTGGATCAAACATCGAGTGCTATAGAACGAAGGGGTAAGGAAAATTAACTGCTATCAAAGAAAAGGCTAAAGGCTCAAAAAGCGTTAACTAGGGTGTTATTTGTAAGTTGGTAGGATAGCTTTTTAGGCTTTTTAGTGACTAATCAAAGAAACGCCTCTATCACTTTCTAGGCTCAACCAAACTTCATTTCGCTTTGTGAACACACAGGGCAAGTTCTAGATGTCAATACCAAACATGGATTCAAATACGAAACCTTACTCACACATGGCACACAATTAACGCAAGAGGGATCTTGTTGTCCCTCGAATCAAACAACAATGACAGTCAACAATGCCAAGTGGGTCATACGAGTCAACACAACAACCATTTTCAAGTACTTCTAAGAAAAGTGATACAATTTCACGGAATGCTTTCTCACAACATCTCAAGGTCACTCAGATGCCAATACTTCACCTATCCCGTGCACCTAGCATTTGAATACACCTAGCCTACGGACTAATTTTCCCTCAAGCAGGTTGTCATCCACCCGTCATCAGGAACAACCTTTCTTATGACTATAAAAGAAAAAATCTACCTACGCCCGGTTCAAAGCCCCCCCCCCCCCTCGGGAAAGAACCGTGGCCATAAGAAAACCAAAGGGGGTGGATGAAGAATGCCTACTAATGGGGGACTTAAGAAGTTATCAAAGAAAAATAAAGAAAATAAAATCTTTTTGAAATTTTTCCACTTTTTCTCTCTCTCTCTATATATATATATATATATATATATATTGACACTAAGATGCAAAACGAAAAAAAAACCTAAGGCATACTAATCATCATCCGCAACCTCAAAACATGTTGTTATAAACCAGGGACGTATTTTTCCACCCCACACTTAAAACTATGCAATGCCCTCAATGCATGTATATTTGAAATCAAATAAAGCTCCAACAAGGTAAGAAATACTCCCTGGGGCCTACTAGGGCATAGCTAGCAACATGCTCTCATCATCAAGGGGCGAATGACCCCACACTTAAAACTCCGGCATGCTCCTCAGCTTTCAACTTTGGGTACTCAGACTTCCCCTTATCGTCATGGCATGACATGAATCAACTTTTTCCTCCACCTCGAACTTATGAATTTCACCCCTAATTTTGCATCCAATTTTCTATCACGCTTCGGGGGCGGTGGTGTGAAAATAAAAGAACCAATCAATAGATATCGTTTCTTGAACTTCTTGGCCCTTAAGTGAGGAATGTTGCTTTGTCTTTTCGGTGTGGCAAATTTCAGGATGTAAGGCTCTTGTTTCTCATCTCTACAATTCTTCATCGGCGTGGAGGGCTCGATTTCCATGTCGCCAACCAAACATAATGTAGAAAAGTGTTTAGAATGAGGACCAACACGCCCCAACTCTAAAACTGCATTATTTTTGACATCCTCACTTTTGTACACTTCCTCAACAATGACATCATCAACAAAGATCAGATCGAATGGGTGGAGTTCCTCTATCTGCTCCACATGCAGGCCACTTTCCAAGGTAATATGTAGTTGGGCATGAAACACCTCAACCATTTTATTCATTTGTGCCTGCAAGCCATGGATATCTAAGCCAAATTGGTCTATCTCTTGCCCGAGCTCAGTTCTACCTTCTATCAGTTGTGTAGCCATGTTTGTAAGACCATCACGGAGAAACCCAAGAAATTTCATTTGTTGATCTTGTTCTGTTAGCCAAGATTGGCTCACTATCTCTGCTTCTTCAAAGCTATCTACTTGTGGGAACTCGCTCTCTTCTTCTGTTTGAGGTTCGTCTTGAGTATTAGCTAAGCCTATAACTTGTAGATCATTACAAGTTTCGACCTCGGCCTGCATCTCTGTGAGGTTGGCACGAATCCTCTCTATGGCTTTCCACATTTCTGTGTTTTCCTCTCTCATTAATGCATCATGCTCCATCATTTGCTCCCCTATTTGCTTCATCATATCGCTAACCCGAGCAAGACTTTTCGCATCCTCCACTTCATTACTACTGTCAACATCACAAATAACAGGAGAATCATAATATGGGCTCGGGGATGGGGAGTGAGAGTTAGGACAACCATTCCAATGACCGTCTTGACCACCACATATATTACAAATATTCCACTCAAAAGATTGGGAAGGTTCACACAACCCATTCCCGGAAATATTTTGACAGTGTTGCCAAGAGTGGGGTCACCCACAAATCAAACAAGGATCACCAAAATAGGAACAACCAATATTCGACCAATTTTTACTCCAAGATGCCATATCAAGCAAACTAACCAAAATATTAAATTAAAAATAAAATAAAATAATAATAAATAAATAAAAACTTGAATAGAAATTCTAAAATCCAAATTAGAAAAACAGTAATATTGGTAAGTCCCCGGCAACGGCGCCAAAAACTTGTTGCTCCCAAACGCACATGCAAGTATACGTGGTCGTACAAGTAATATAGACTGTTAAGTCTAGATATCGATCCCACAGGGACTTAGATTCTACTGTTAAGCTAATTCAAATTCGAATGAAACTATTCAAGAAAGTGAAAATCAAGATTGTTTGTTGTACTAAACTAAAACTGAAAAGTAAACAATTTGTGATGGGTGTTTTTATGACTGGGACTATGTTGATAAGGACTGTAAGAAATTTCATATGAGAGAAAGATCTAGGGTTATGGCTTTCGACAATCCAGATGATCTTCAGACAATTCCACCTATTTTATTTCCTGGGTTACTAGTTGACGGGTTAATTATGCTTTATGATATTCTCTCGAACTACTGACAAGCCTGTAGATGTTACTTTAATGCCTATATCTCTATGGTCATCAGATGTAACAAGAACACCTTTATTTTATCGTATGAAACTAAGTAGGGCTAAAGGTTATATCTTTATCCTCAGTAGCGAAACGATTAAATCGAACAAACTCTATTTATTCTTATTACGTACGTGAATTCCCTTTCTCAAGTTCAATCCACGCACCACAGATAGTGTCTAACTATTGGCCAGATAATCAAACAATTAAAACCAAGAATAACTAAGCAACCCACAATATGGAAAATCAATAGATAATAATTGTCATCATATCAACTTTCAAGTCTTTCGCCATAACCATAGAATTAGGAGATTAGCTACTCATGATTCGATCATAGACAAAAGAAGCCATGAATAAACTAGGGTTAAAAAAGATGAAAAATAAAATAACCTAGAGAGATAAAAAGGAGAACGGTGGCTTACAAATCCTTAAATAATCCCAGAATACCATTCTCAGCTATAAAAACGTGTATATATAGGCTAGGGTAAAAATAATAAATAAGGAATCCAAATCCTAGTCTAATCGGGAAAACATCCGCAGAGTCCCGCTTTCCTTCCGCATCGCGGAAGGATCGCGCAATGATCTGCAGATTCTCGCCTTCTTCACGCGATGCGGGTCGATCGCGCACCCTGATGACTGAGTTTGGTTGTTCCGCTTTCTTCATGCGATGCGGGTCGATGGCCTGAATTTCTGGAGCTTCTCGCGATCCTTCCTCGATGCAGAAGGAAAGCGAGGATCTGCAGTCGATTAACTCTCCTTTTCAGTTCGTCGTTTCCGTTCGTCGACTCTTCACCTCAGCCAATCGACATATGCTACGAATTCCAATCACTTCAAGCACATTTCCCATCATTTATCGTCATCGTACCTATACACATAAAATATAACGACATAAGTTCAAATACGACGGTTACTTCATGAATTAAGCGATAAAAGTCATAAGAAGAAGTTGTAATACGACACAAAACATGATATTTGTGCCAAATATCAATCATAACATTAGCCTGCGTCCAGGCCTCCCACGTCCGGGGTATCATCTCATGTCGCCCACTAGTGGTGTCTGCCCATACCATCTGGCCATGGTGTATACGCTGCCCACCTTAGCGGTGACTGCCCAGCTATATAGGCGTGGTGTTATATCACAATATGCTCATCATAATATACTCATCATAATATGTTTATCATAGTACATGCATAAGGCTCAAGGACAACTATACTTTATCGGGGTGATGTAAGGTCGTGATCCCCCGATTTCATTATAGGGCATTCATTGACATTCTGCCTCACCTTGAAGGAATTAGCATATAAGGTGAGTGTATGCAATAAATAACATCATAAGATCATCATATCATACATTTTAGAATCTTCATACTTTAACTCATCATCATCATTATAGGACTCATAACATAGCTCTTATCTTGTGTAGCTATTCATGGGCATAGACTTTTAGCTTTCCGAAATGTAGGAACTCATGAAGAAAATAGGAAGTCATGATTTAGGATTCATTCCATTAGAAAGAAAGGACTAGCCTCACATACCTTTGTCATTGACTAATTTATCGCTTGCTTGTTCTCCTTTAGTGCGTGCGTTCTACCTTCAAGAGAATTTGTATCGACATTAGCTAGCGATTATAAAAACAGCTTACTAACGCTAGAGAAAATTGGACAACATTTCCTTTCATTTATGCAACTCTTCCCCTATTCTATATCAACTCTCAAGCGTTCATAACAACATTCTCAATATGATAGACAACACTCATCATTCATTTACAATATCCGTATTTCACAATTTGTCTTCAATCTCTCCATAATCATGGCCATGGTTCATTGTTGCATTTTCTCACATAGGATACTTATTCCATGTTCTAAATGCCATTCATAACATTTTTATAATCACAAATTATCAATGATCATGGCTCAATTCAAACCTTTACTCACCATTGCT
The DNA here is from genome assembly GCF_019175385.1 of Lycium barbarum. Lineage (NCBI taxonomy): Eukaryota > Viridiplantae > Streptophyta > Magnoliopsida > Solanales > Solanaceae > Lycium > Lycium barbarum. The sequence goes on from NC_083341.1 coordinate 86,109,945, forward strand.
ACTATTCCCACTTTCATGACCCATTTCTTACATCCTTATATAATCCAAGTGTTTCAGCTCTTCCATTCCCTAAATAACATGTAAATGCCATAGAACTTACCTTGGATGTTGTAGGAACAAGCCTTGAGTGGTATTACTCTTCTTGCGCCAAAACCCTAGTTTGCTTCTCTTGAAATTTCTTAACTTGGATGAACTTTGATGAGTTTTATACACTTGATTCACTTGGATTCTTGATATTAATCTTTGATTTCCTTTGTTTTCTTGTAGATAAAGAGTGGAGAATATTCTAGAGGTTTCTCGAGAGAAGTATCGTGGGAATGAAATGAATTAATGAGCTTAGGTCTCCTTTTTAATGACTTAAAATGTTATCCGAAATGAACAGTAGTTGAAGTGCATAGTGGTCGTAAACCCAGTTTACGGTCCGTATTCCAGTTTACGGTTTGTATTCTACGGGTGTATTTAAGCATAACAGAACCAGAAAGTCAGGTTGAGGACATAGTGGTTTACGACTCATTTTACGGGCCGTATTTCAGTTTACGGTTCGTATTTCAAGTCGTATTTAACCATTCAAGTCTTTGGCAGAAAGTTGAAGTTTTGTAAGTTGAAATACGACATGGTAGTTTACAGGCCATATGCCACTTTACGGTCCGTATTTCATTTTACGATCGACTGGGCCAAAGTGCAAATCTGCAACTTTCACGTCTTCAAAACCTATAATTAGTCATTGTGGAGCATAACCTATCTCTTATTCCCATTGCCTTTGAAATCTTACTTAGGGTCGTCAAACGTGATTCCCTTATAATTAAAACATCGTATACTCGTACTCTTCGTTAGTCTATTCATTGTACGTTCATGGGGAAATTTCCGAGGTGTAACAGTTCCATAATGTAATCGGAGGTTCCCGACCCTACGTCACTCCGATAGATTGATAGGTTTTATTTGAGCTCCCATGCATGCATTGGCTTATGTATATGTAAGATGTCACCGCGCCTATACGGCTGGGCAGCATTGCTAAGGCGGGCGGCTTATGGATGATTACACCGTGTCTATATGGCACGGGCAGCACCACTAGTGGGCGGTGTGAGATGACTATCCCGGACGTGGGCTAGTGATGACTTATGACTCAGAAAACTTACGCATATGTGTATATACGTGTTAGAATCTGGTTTTAAAGGTAAAAGTTAGCATGCATGATTCTGCCTCAAGAGGGAAGCAGTTACAGTTATCTTTTCTTCTTATGCTTTCTATATTTCCTTAGTATGTTAGCATATATGCCTTACATACTTAGTACATTGTTCGTACTGACGTCTTTTTCTTTGTGGATGCTGTGCTCATGCCCACAGGTAGATAGGGAGACAGTGCAGACGCTTAGGAGCTTACTCAGCAGTTGTACAGGAGCACCCCACTACTCCAGAGGTGCAACCTATTGATATATTCTTTTGTGTACACATTTGGGGCATGGCGGGGTCCTGTCCCGTCCTTATGACTCCAGTATTCCAGTTAGAGGCTCATAGATACTTATGTGTGGGTAGTAGATGTCTCATGATTACTACAGTGTATATTCGTATATCATTTTTGATAGCCTCGCAAGCTTATGTGCACAAAGGTCGATGTATTTTGGAAATGATAATGATTGTATTATGACAAGTTCCGTGCTGAGAGTAATGTATATTTTGGAAGAGCTTGATAACAAGTATGATGTGTGGTGCTCGTTAGGGTAGCTCCGGGTACCCGTCATGGGCCCTAGTTGGTTCGTGACACTCATTAACCATAAGGCTAGACAAATCTGTCTCACTGACCCGTAGGTCAGGCATATATGTCTCTCTAACCAGGTGGCCGAGCTAAAGAAAATATATGTATATCATGTATATGCTGACAAAAACTGATACTGTAACATATCTCTTTTGTCTTTCTATAAACTCAAGGACATATTGAGGGGATATAGACCTTTAGAAAAACTAACATAACACTCGGAAGCTATGCAACATTATGACAAGCTCTACTTTGACAACCTCTAGGTACAAGGTTCATTACGCTCTTACTATATATGGAATCATGCCAAGAAAAGAAGGAACATCCTTAACATACCTTGCTGCTTACATAGCCACTCAAAGTCTACCTTCCGAGCCAGCAAATCTACATCCAAGATGATTCATACAACAATCAGGCCATATTAACACATACATACTCAAACATAGCTAGTTAATAAGTTAACGAAATTCAGACAACATTTCTCCTATATCATCTACTTCCTCCAAATTGCAAAACAACTCCCAAACATCATTAACAGCATGAACAATAACATAGTCAAGATACTACATGAAAACATATACAAATCCGTCCGAAACCTCCTTCGAAATTCAGTCCATAAGCCAATAAAATCAACATATCAAACTACGACCTTTATACTATGTTTTCCTTCACTTTAAACCATCAAAATCCCCCTAAAACAAACTCAATATCAAAGTCAAGATGAATAACATACCTTATACTTGAAGAACTTCAACTCACACAACTTGCTTCAAGACCAAACTCACCACAACATCAAGTAGAAGCAAGAACAATCACTTTTCATGAACTAGTTTAGCGTAATCTTGTTGAATTCTTTATCTAAGGGACTACAACTGGTTAGGAGATGTATATGGAGGTTTCTAGAGCTCAGGGGAGTGTAAAATGGTGATAAAATGGAGATAAAGGGGTATTTATATCCTTTGAAAGTCGGTTCCATTGACTTTCCAAGTGGGCCCGCGGAGAAGTCATCTGACAGCCTATCTTGAAACGCCTATAACTTTCTAGTACGATGTCGTATCGACGAACGGTTTGTTGAATTGAAAACTATACTCAATGACTTTAATTTACATAGGTTATGCTTTCCATAACACTTCATATTCTAGGAGATATACCTCTCTCAATTTGGACCAGAATTTCCTATTCAAAATTCTGCCAAGTTTTCCAAAATTTCAACAAACTTAATTTCTTCGAATCGCTTGATCCCGAAACCTTTAGACACTTTCTAAGCACATGTTAAAAGTATTCCTTAACCTTATAAGGGTTCCATGACCTCTCCGAGCTTATATTAGTTTACTTACAATGCAAACGACGCAAAAATTTTCGAGGTGTAACATTCTCCGCCCTTAAAAACATTTGTGCTCGAATGTTGAACTCTCAGAGATCTTATGGATATTTTGGCAGAGCTTCCTCTGTATCTGTACCACTATCAACCTGTGACACAGAAACCCAAAATATACAACGCCACACAGGGCCACAATAAGCAATAACAATAATGGCCTCACACGACTCGTAGTCATAAGGAATGAAACATTACACCCCTGAAGACACTGATATCTCTGTCTGGACCTCCTCTGGTAATGGAAACAAATGCGGATATTTGATTCTCATATTTTCCTTAGCTTCCCAAGTCATCTTTTCTACCTTCACATTCTTTCATAGTACTATTACCAAGGGTACATCTCTGGTTCTCAATCCCTGAACCTGGAATTTTCAATCTGGAAGGGTAGTAGGAACTTTCTCGTACAATAATTGTTCTGTAATCCAAATATCATTAACCGGTACAACTGTGGGGGATTTCTCAATACCCTGGCGGAGCATAGACGTGCAACAGACTAGTTATGCAGTTTCCCATTTTAAGGGTAAATCTCTTAGGCCCTTTGGCCCATCCTGCGTATAATCTTGTGAAGTCTAGAGTATTCAAGGGTAAACTTGTCCTCCTTATTACATCTCATAAATCTCTTCAGAATGAAATTCCAAATTTCAAACAATCTAATACTCTCCCATTCTTATAGAACTTCGTGCGACTATCTGGATATACAAAGTCAAGCCACACTAACTGGACGTTCAACTTCTCTTCAAAGGTCTACCATAAATGTTCATAATATATCGTGAGATGTCTGAAAAGTGTGCTCTACCAACCCACATATTGGGTAACCTATATTCTTCAGGTTTATCTAAATGTACTAATCTTCGGGCGCTAGTAGAAAACTGGGTATCTTAACCGGATAAATAGAGATACTAGGTAACTGGACAATTCCATCTATAGCTTACATGATTCCTTACAATTATAACATCCATACTGATCATTCCTTCATTTCTCATTGTCCTCTTCACTACCACCACTAGCCTTTAGTTCCTCATTTAGGTCCATCTTATTCCACTTACTTACGACCTTAATTTTTTACGTCTTGAATATTCTATGCCTGGAATTCTCGTATCATCTATTAGATTTCGCTTACAAATAATCATACACATTTATTCTTTTTCATCGTAGGCTGTTACCGTCAAGTACTCGCATACCTTCAAATAGCTTATTTCCATTCTAGCCCTCTTTTATTGTTACCTGCACATCCTTCCCTTAATAAAGACGTTACTAGATTCTGACTCGAATGCTCTTGCCTTTAAGGCTTTCCCTGTACAATGCTTTCCCAACCGGTATGTGATGCTGGAACTTCGTATCCACATGACTAGCTAACAGTGGCTATTTAACTTAACTTCTTATCTACCACAACCCAAACCGGAGGGCCGCGACTGACACCCAAGACCCTACTCGGCTGAGTGCCATACTACCATTCCATCCATGAGTCACAAATTTTTGTGAACCTTTAATCTATGAAATGACGCTTCCGTCAGGTAAAAAAAACTTTTTAATAAAACTCTTTTGTCAAATCAGGGACTTCTCCCTTATCGTTAATTCAAGAAAACCTTTAGTCACAAATAAAATCTTTACAAAGGAAAAAAAGCATAAAGGCACATCAACCTATATGGTCGCCTTACACGACTGTCGACTCCTCGACGCCCTATCCACAGGACACTGTCTGCAAAGTCTCTAACATATACAAAATACCATAACATAAGCACTTTGACTCGGCAACACTCCGAACTGAGATGGAGCTCAATAATCCAGTTGATAGCCTGGGAACATCCTATAGCCAAATGTCATCTACTCATCTGTATACACTTGCATGGCATGAAACGCAGCGCCCCCAGGCAAAGGGACGTCAGTACGAACAACGTACCGAGTGTTACACCCTGGAAAATTTCGCGTTATCAAGACTGTGGACGGCTTAGTATGAGCTCAAGGGAGAGCAGAGTTATACAAGGATTAGGGATGAAGATTATATTACCTGAGCATAATAACATATGTATGACATTTGGAGATTGTATGGAGTAAATCAGTTAACACGATTACTCGATGATAACCCTCGTAACCATAAGTTGAGGTGGGGCCCACATGTCGGGATTTTGTAAGGGACATACGAAAAGTGATATGAGTAGTACATGTGAAGTTGAGCAAGTCTTAAGAAGGACCCTTAAGCCAAATATGGGCATAAGCCCTCCAAAAGGATGATTTAAAGATACGTTTTCGGATGACCTGACTTGGAGGGGCCAAAACGCCATTATACGTTCGGAATTTTAAAATACACAAAGAATGAAAGTTGTAGATAATTGAAAGAGCTTTCCAACCGTAGGTCGTGGGCCCTCACACCATATCGGGATCAAAAGTTATGGCCATTTTAAGATCAGGACTCTATGTTTCCAAAATGGCTCCGCGGGCCCCACATGAGTAAGTCGGTGGAACCGACCTAGGGGGGCGGGGGGGGGGGTATAAATACCCCATCAACCTCTTTTGTTTCAGCATAATAACATTCCAAAAGATCCTAGAAGTCTCTCAAAACATCTCCCAAACATTATAGTCCGATAAATCAAGAATTTAACAAGATTACGCCAAACTAGTCCGTGAAAGGTGATTGTTCTTGCTTCTACTTAAGCTTGGTGTTGGAAAAAAAGTTGAGGTGGCTGAGTTTATTCAAATATAAGGTATGTTATTCATCCCGTCTCTTGTGTTGAGTTTATTTGAAGGTCTAGCAAGCCTTAAAAATGAAAATAGTTATGGAGGAAAGGTCATAAAGTGTTGTGTTATAGTTGTTGGGTTTAGGAGTTGTTTTTAACATGCTGTGGCCATGTGGATGGACTGATTTATGCGTATAAAAATGGTATCTAACATTGTTGGTGTGTTGATGAGATTATACTCCTTGATAGGGATGGAAGAAAGTGTATACTGTTGTTGTATGTTGAAAAATATCGTGTGGGATGTGTATGGAATATATTGGTATGGATAATAGTGTTGTTGATGTTGGTATTGTTGTTGTTGTTGATTGGTTGCTGAATTGTAATTTTGGGCTAGGCATATAAACAGGGGAGATGCTGCCGAAATTTCAGCAGATTATAAATGAATTTATTTGAAGGACTAAGACAAGCGTATAACGATGAGTCTAATGATTGTGTAAATCCTCTTAAATGTAGACTTGCGAGCTTGGACAAATAAGTGTAGCTAATCGGAGGTAAAACAGGTATGTTAAGGCTCGTCCCTTTCTTTCAAAGGCATGATCCCTAGGTTATAACTTCATAAATGTTTCCATATTTTCCTTGTTATCAAAGGTTAAAATTCTAAGATTCCAAGGCATGATTTCTTTCTTGTTAACCCATAAATTTTTTCCAAAATATTCGTACCCTCCAAACCAAAGGTTGTGATTATGTGAGCTTTTATGATAACAACGATGGATATGTTTTTCAGTGACAATGATGATGTCAAAAATGAGAATATTATTATGATGACTATGATGAGAAAGGTTTTATGTTTAAAGGTTCCAAGTTTACGATTTCAACAACGATATGAGAATTTTGAGCTATTTATTGATATCTCAATTTATTTATTGATGGTGACTTTATTTCTAAATCTTCCAAAGTATATGAATTGTCGCCTTATAAGATTTATGATCTTATTCTATTTTCTCTTAATGCCATTCCTCATTGATAGTCTCACCTCATAATAGTGGTTCCTTCAAGGCGAGACAACGCGACCATGATTATCCCATAATCTAATCGGAGGTTACCGACCTTACATCACTCCGATAGATACATGATTTCATTGGGCTCACATGCATGCTGCTTATATGTATATGATATATGTATATGTATACGGGGAATATGGGGAAAAAAGGGACACATGTTACACTATAGACGCATAACCACCTGATCAGTTGGTACCAGAGCCAGTGGTGGGGCAAACCCAGTGGTAGGGCAAACCCAATGGTAGGGCAAACCCAGTGGTGGGGTGAGTGTAAAGCTTGCCTTAGGCGAATCCCACATTGGTTTAGGCAAATCCCACATCAGTTAATATCATCCCGGACGCGGGATATATGGGGTTGAATGGAGCGTAGCCGACGCCTCGGCAATTTTATATGTTCTATTTTCTATATATATGAAAAAGAAATGTTTTCAAAGGAAAGCAAAGCATGCATGGCATCCGTCCTAAGAGGCACTCATATGTACAGGTTACTCTCTTATCTCATGACATGCTCTATGTTTCCATTCGGTTATCATCCATACTTGTACTCTTTATTATATTATCGTTCATGCCTTACATACTCGGTACATTACTCGTACTGACGTCCCTTCTTGTGGACGCTGCGTTTCATGCCACGCAGGTGTATACAGATGAGTAGAGGATATTGCTAGAAGATGTTCCAGCTGGATTGGCGAGCTCCATTTCCTCCCGGAGTGTTGCCGAGTCAGAGTATCTATGTTATGGTTTCTTGATTGATGTTAGAGACTTTACAGACAGAGTCACGTATATATCATGTCAGTCTTGTAAGCGGCCCTGCACGCCGATGTATCATTATGCATTATGTCACAAATTTCATATGATTATAGATTTTACTTGAGTTGAGAAAGACGAAAGGAACGTTGTTGAAAAGCTTTCATTATGCATTTCATTTCGTGATTTGAGATTCCAGTGAGACTATGAATATACTGAGAACTAGCGGGTTCGCTCGGCTCTAAGTAAGGGGTCGGGTGCCCATCATGCCCTATCAGGAATGGGGTGTGACAAATTGGTATCAGAGCAGTTCGTCCTAGGGGTTGTCTGCAAAGTCGCGTCCGGTAGAGTCCTTTTTATGGGTGTGAAGCCGACCACACTTTTAAACAGGAGGCTGTAGGGCATCTAGGAATCATTGACCTTCTTTCTGTCTTAGATCATGCGATAGAGCCAAGTCATAGGGAATGAGATCCGTTATACTAACCTTTGATCTCAGCAGAAGCACAGTATCGACGGGAGCAGGTGAGTGATGATATAGGAAGTCACAGAGGTAAGTTTTGATATTTTTGTTCTTTTACCTGAAATTGGGAGCCCTGGGTGGCTGGGATATGTCGTATATATATATGCCCTGTGAGGCATTGCTGGTAATTGTTGTGTGCAGGTTTTGGATAGTAAGAATTGTAAAGGAGACTCTGCCAGAATATTTCAAAATCAGGTCATTTAGTTAAGTACATCTAACAGGAAGAAGCGTGGAAAGAAAATATCGTAAATAGACAATAAGTGGGATGCGTTGTTTTATAGGAGTTATGGACTTGGCAAGGCATGAAGAATAATTGCGAGAAAGATGATTAGCAGTCAGAAGGATTAAAATGGGTTACATTGGAGATTTAGTAGGAGCAAGGCCTATTGGGGGATTCAGGGAAAGTCGACAAATGAGTTTTGTTGTAGATTATTATATAAGAATGGTGAGTGGAAATCCAAACAGGCTAATAACCGAGTATTTATAAGTAATGGCGACGAAGGTGTGTTCCCTACCATCAGGAATCTGGAAATCCAGGATGAAAGGTAGCCATACACACAGGTGAACGGTGAATATTGGGGATTGATAAGGCTAAAATAGTAATTGTTAAAGGACAGAGATGTGTTACGAGAATGTCTCGGAATCTGTTAAGACTTCAACTTGCTCTTGATCATGTAATGAAGGTCATGCGGTGAGGTGGATGCGATTATATCAGCATTAATGCACCGGATTTCATCGAAGTTTCAAGGTTAAGCGTGCTAAGGTGAGAGAAATATTAGGATGGGTGACCCCCCTGGGAAGTGTACTAAAAGTCCTATAGATTTAGACTTAAGAGGCAAATGAGAAGCTAGAGTAGCCTAAGGGAAATTAGAGCATACGGAATGGTTGGAAACCTTAAGAGGTCGCGTAGGACGAGGCAGACTAGACCGGTGAAGACAAAGAAAGTGCATCACAGCTCTGGAATTAGGATGAGTTTGAATAGCGTTTGGAAATATTTTGTAGGCGAGATGGTAGTAATTATATATATATATATATATATACGTATGCATATGATGTCCCATACATGGCTATATCAGCGGGTATGTGTTTCCCGACAACAAACGTTGCGGTGTATGGAAGGCATTAATCGAACAGGGTAATGAAGTTCAAGGGACAAAACAAAAGATATGGTACAAATGTTACAAGGTAAGCTGATGTTGTTTCCACTACAGGTTAGGTTTGTAGAGTTCTAATGCAATTGTCACACCCTAATCTTGATAGGGCATGATGGGCACCCGACCCCATACTCAGAGCCGAGCAAACCCCTTTATCTCTCGTTATGTTCATAATCTCACTGGACTCTTAAGTTACGAAGTGAAATGCATAATGCAAACTTTTCAAAAACCATTCTTTTCGTCGTTCTCAAATCAAGTAAAATCTGTAATCATATGGAATTTGTAACATAATGCATAATGGTACGTCGGCTTGCAGATCCGCTTACAAGACTGACATGCTATATACGTGACCCTGTCTGCAAAGTCTCTAACATCAATCAAGATACCATAACATGGATACTCTGACTCGGCAACACTCCGGAAAGAAATAGAGCTCATCAATCCAGCTGGAACATCTTCTAGATATATCCTCTACTCATCTGTATACACCTGCGTGGCATGAAACGCAGGCCCCGAAGAAAAGGGGTTCAGTACGAAATATGTACTGAGCATGTAAGGCATGATGTACAGTAAGCAGAGCCATAATCGGAAAAAGAAATATAAAAAGTAAGTACACTATTCAGAATACCAAAATGCATACTTTTAAAACACAAATCATGCATGTCAATGTCATATGTCATATCCGGTCCATTATGGGACTCGGTGAACAAAACATGGTCGCCACCCCGTCGTTGGCGCCATAACACATCATACTCCAGAATAGGGAATAACTCTGTAACCCATCATAACGCCATAACACATCATAACGCCATAACACATCATACTCCAGAGTGTGTATACATATAACGTGTCCCGGCCCTCTATTGAGGGACTCGGTGAACAATGCAGTGCAGTACGCACGAGAACGTGTCCTGGCCCGGGACTCAGTGAAAGATATATTGAGGCATGCACGAGCAGAATAGTGAGAAACCATATGCATATAAATCAATTTTAGGACTCAATAGGTAAGTACACTAATCGACAGTAGAAGGATCATAAGCACGTCTCGAGTCAATCTGAGTTTGCACAAGAAAGTTATGGACATCAGTCTTTATAGAGACCTCTACGAACGTTTCAAAGCAATCCGAGACCGCCTATGAAAGTTAGGGACATTAACCCTTATAGAACTCTTCTAGGAACAGGAACACTTTATGCTTTACTAGTTATTCAATCATACAATAAGCTCGACTAAACTAAGTATGCTCATGTCAAGAAATGAATAAGAATCATAAACAAGCTCGGAATTCAAGAATAAAGTTACCCCAAGGTGCATGTCATACCTTATTTAGCTCTAGGACATGCCAAAAGAAAGAAAGGGTAAGCCTTACATACCTTGCCCGCTTCTTAAGCTAATCCGAACTTAAGTCTCGGCTTTCGCAAGATCTACAACAACGTCAAAAGGTATCAAACGTTAGCTATAGGTATTTAGGAATCCGGCTCTAAGCTAGCAATCCACCTACAGAAATTTGGGAAGCATTTTCCCTATAAATTCAACCAACCGCGAGAATTCAACTCGGCCAAATCGTCAACAACAATACCAACAACCACATTAACAACTTCAACAATTGATTCAAAATGCATTCCAACGTTAGCAAACCTTTCTACATAATTCGACGGCATTTCATTTATATCCAATTTAACCACAACAACCCAACTTACAATCTTCCAAACCCAATAAGAACAACAACGACACATTCCTCGCTTCCAAGTTCATGACTTACACCAACAACCACATGTTAACAACATCATTCATACAAATATAAGAAACCATGCTAGCATCACATTAACTTCTACAACAATCCACAACGATTACAACTTCATTTCAAGCCATCAAACCTTCATTTTCATCATGGAATCCATAAGAACAACAACCATAAATACTAAATAAAATCAATTCATCACATCTTACCAACATAGCCCCTATTCGGCCACAACCAACACACACATATTTCATGAATTTCATCCATTTCTACATACTACAACACTCACAAACCATCCCTAACACATAGAAAAGGAGATTAATTCTTACCTTTATCCTTTTACTTCTCAACTTGGCTAGGGCTTACAAATTGCACAAATGAATGCTTTGCTTGCTCCAACAACTTCTCCACATTAATAAGGGCCTTCCAATTGGTTGAAATGCTAGAAGAAAATTATTTTTCTTGACCAACTCCAAGGCATCAAATTTTTCTACCCATGGCCGAATACTACTATATTTTTTTTTCTTGAAGTTTCTTGAATTGTAATGATGAAGAATATGTCTTGCTTTGGTCATCTCTATCTATATATATAATTGCTCCTACAAATATGAAGTGGACACATGCCCCCACTCATGGCTTGAGTTAATTGTCCAAGCCATGGGTGGGTCCCATTTGAGCCACACGGCCATGGTGGCTATTGTCATGAACCTTCTTGATTTTTTTTCCTTTTTACCCCTAGCCTTTCTCAATATTTCCATACCATTAATAAACAACTTGTGTATTAAAATAAAATCGGAAGGAAAATGATAGCCTTGCCCTTAACTTATCGCGACTATCTTGAAATATCCGAATGTACAAAATGTGGGATATAACAGCAATGACATTTGGAAAAGAAAGAAAGTGAAAATATGGAAGGTAAGGAGATCAAAGTGTTGAAAAAGTAAAAAAAGTAAGAAACATGAGTAAGTGAAGTCTTCGAGAGAGACGACGGGCAGAGCGCGAGACTATTTGGGTAAAAATTCGAAGGTAGGCGGGTGAAAGCGATAAAGTGTGGTAGTATGGAACAAAAGAGAAATGCGTGGGGTTGGATAATAGAATTTCATAAGTATGGCTAAAATGATAGTGACCACAACGAGGAATGGGAATTAAAAGAAAGAATGGTTAGGCCTTGCGACGACGTTAAGAGATTTCCAACTCTCGAAAGATATATTTACAAAGGGATAAATGTGTAGTCATATTTATACGGTTGCCTCAGAGATAGAGAAGCTTTACAAAAAGGATAAATAAGGCAGACCATACGATGATAGAACCTCGACATTGAGAAGGTCGTGAAGGGCGGTAGATAATTATCGAAGACGATGGGTACTCGAAGACTATTGTCGTATAAGGATCTCCTTAATAAGGGGGGAAGAACATATTATATTAGACTTAAAAGGAATCACGACATTTTCAAGCTCCAGAAGAGGAAAATTTATTAGCTCGGGGCCAGAGTTCAAAACATATCGGCATATCAGGAGGATACCTGAAAGAAGTACAAACGAATTGACAATAAGTGTACCACGAGGCAGACATGAGGAGAAAGTGTGGAAGACACCTTAAGAGAATGCTTCATGCCGACATGAGCTACGATATTTCTAGAACATTGGTTGAATCCCCCATATCGAGCAAAATTGCGCAGTACCTAAGTATGCAGCGACGTGTCCTAAAGGGTAATAAAGAGAACAAGAAAGGTCTACAAGCAAAGTTCACAAATAATAATGGAGAAGATAACAAATTCAAAGGACACTTCGGATGACAACGGCTATTATAACGAAAGTACCAACGATTGGTAGTTTGGAAATTTTTGGAAGGAAATAAAGAACGCTGCTCCTATGAATGGAATAAAAGAGTTCACCGAATATTAAAAAATAGTTCATGGACCGCTAACTTTGCTGAACATGAGAGCATATGCTATGGAATTATATGAACTGTCAACGTGAAGCTATGCCCAACTACAATTGTAAGTAGGCCACACCGGAAAGCCAACAAGGAATAACGATTGACGAAACAATCACCAAAATAAGGAAGTCGAAGACAAATATACTTGAGTTGCAAAAGAGTCATAATAGAAGAATTGCCGTAGTCCTATGCTTCGGGGATTGTGTTGAGAGATGTGAGGAAAGGAAGTAAAGAAAAAGTTGTAGCAGGAGCTCAAAGATGTTGCGAGCTATGAAATTAGTTGAACTCGGATTATGAATTACCATAAGTATAATGGTACTGTGAAGGATAGTAAAGGGTGATGAACCATTATGTATATACGTACTTTGGATCGAAGGAAGTGGTCTTGGAAAGGAACTGGGAGGAATAGTTTAAGGAACACAGCCATTATGCCCACTAGCGGCAAAGTCATGATTGGACAAATATTTAGAATGTAAGATTAAGAGGGATAGTGACAAGATGTAAAATAACAGAGAGCTGAACTAATAAACTACAGGGAGTCGATGCAGTGTATGTCTAAGATCAACAGGCATAAAAAGGATAGCCCGAGATGGTATCGAAGAGATAAACACAAAGAGTATGACGTATATGAGCAAGGTAATTTCCCACTAGCAGGGAAACAAGGAGCGAGAAAACGAGAATACTTACAGGCCGATAAATATTTATAGCACGATAAGCAAGACTACAATACTGGAGACAAAATAAGAGCGAGGTGCTAGTTAATTTCTGATCATGTACATGAGGACAAAGAAGTGGAAGAAACTGACTGGAAGCAATGAAAGAGTTAAGGGAGGATGAGAAGAAACTGAATCAAGTTGAAGTCTAAGCAAACAGTAATCGGACCCTAAGGGAAGAATAACGGCTCTAAGGAATCAAAGATGGTGTTGTGAATTGGCAATACTGCAACATTCGAGGACGAATATTTCTAAAGGGGGAAGGATGTTACACCCTGGAAAATTTCGCGTTATCAAGACTGTGGACGGCTTAGTATGAGCTCAAGGGAGAGCAGAGTTATACAAGGATTAGGGATGAAGATTATATTACCTGAGCATAAGAACATATATATGACATTTGAAGAATGTATGGAGTAAATGAATTAACACGGTTACTCGATGATAGCCCTCGTAACCATAAGTTGAGGTGGGGCCCACATGTCGGGATTTTGTAAGGGACATATGAAAAGTGATATGAGTAGTACATGTGAAGTTGATCAAGTCTTAATAAGGACCCTTAAGCCAAATATGGGCATAAGCCCTCCAAAAGGATGATTTAAAGATATGTTTTCAGATGACCTGACTTGGAGGGGCCAAAACGCCATTATACGTTCGCAATTTGAAAAACCAAAAAGAATGAAAGTTTGAGATAATTGCAATATCTTTCCAACCGTAGGTCGTGGGCCCTCATACCATATCGGGATCAAAATTTATGGCCATTTTAAGATCAGGACTCTAAGTTGCCAAAATGGCTCCGCGGGCCCCACATGAGTAAGTCGGTGGAACCGACCTAGGGGGGGGGGGTGGGTATAAATTCCCCATCAACCTCTTTTGTTCAGCATAATAAAATTCCAAAAGATCGTAGAAGTCTCTCAAAACATCTCCCAAACATTATAGTCCGATAAATCAAGAATTTATCAAGATTACGCCAAACTAGTCCGTGAAAGGTGATTGTTCTTGCTTCTACTTAAGCTTGGTGTTGGAAAAAAAGTTGAGGTGGCTGAGTTTATTCAAATATAAGGTATGCTTTTAATCCCATCTCTTGTGTTGAGTTTATTTGAAGGTCTAGCAAGCCTTAAAAATGAAAATAGTTATGGAGGAAAGGTCATAAAATGTTGTGTTGTAGTTGTTGGGTTTAGGGGCTGTTTTTAACATGTTGTGGCCATGTGGATGGACTGATTTATGCGTATAAAAATGGTATCTAACATTGTTGGTGTGTTGATGAGATTATACTCCTTGATTGGGATAGAAGAAAGTTTATGCTGTTGTTGTATGTTGAAAAATATCGTGTGGGATGTTTATGGAATATATTGGTATGGATAATAGTGTTGTTGATGTTGGTTTTGTTGTTGTTGTTGTTGATTGGTTGCTGAATTGTAATTTTGGGCTAGGCATATAAACAGGGGAGATTCTGTCGAAATTTCGGCAGATTATAAATGAATTTATTTGAAGGACTAAGACAAGCATATAACAATGAGTCTAATGATTGTGTAAATCCTCTTAAATGTAGACTTGCGAGCTTGGACAAATAAGCGTAGCTAATAGGAGGTGAAACGGGTATGTTAAGGCTCGTCCCTTTCTTTCAAAGGCATGATCCCTAGGTTATGACTTCATAAATGATTCCATATTTTCCTTGTTATCAAAGGTTAAAAGTCTAAGATTCCAAGGCATGATTTCTTTCTTGTTAACCCGTAAATGTTTTCCAAAATATTCGTACCCTCGAAACCAAAGGTTGTGATTATGTGAGCTCTTATGATAACAACGACGGATATGTTTTTCAGTGACAATGATAATGTCAAAAATGAGAATATTATTATGATGACTATGATGAGAAAGGTTTTATGTTTAAAGGTTCCAAGTTTACGATTTCAACAACGATATGAGAATTTTGAGCTATTTATTGATTTCTCAATTTATTCATTGATGGTGACTTTATTTCTAAATCTTCCAAAGTATATGAATTGTCGCCTTAGGAGATTTATGATCTTATTCTATGTTCTCTTAATGTCATTCCTCATTGATAGTCTCACCTCATAATAGTTGTTCCTTCAAGGCGAGACAAAGCGACCATGATTATTCCATAATGTAATCGAAGGTTACCGACCTTACGTCACTCCGATAGATACATGACTTTCTTTGGGCTCACATGCATGCTGCTTATATGTATATGATATATGTATATGTATACGGGGAATATGGGGAAAAAAGGGACACATGTTACGCTATAGATGTGTAACCACCTGATCAGTTGGTATCAGAGCCGGTGGTGGGGGCAAACCCAGTGGTGGGGCAAACCCAAAGGTGGGGCAAACCCAGTGGTGGGGCAAACCCAGCAAGAACGTTGAGTCCCAAAGGGGGGTGAGGCTGAGTCCCAAAGGGGGGTGAGTGTAAGGCTTGTCTTACGAGAATCCCACATTGGTTTAGGCGAATCCCACATCAGTTAATATCATCCCGGACGCGGGATATATGGGGTTGAACGGAGCGTAGCCGACGCCTCGGAAATTTTATATGTTCTATTTTCTATATATATGAAAAAGAAATGTTTTCAAAGGAAAGCTAAGCATGCATGGCATCCGTCCTAAGAGGCACTCATATGTACAGGTTACTCTCTTATCTCATGACATGCTCTATGTTTCCATTCGATTATCATCCATACTTGTACTCTTTATTATATTATCGTTCATGCCTTACATACTCGGTACATTACTCGTACTGACGTCCCTTCTTGTGGACGCTGCGTTTCATGCCACGCAGGTGTATACAGATGAGTAGAGGATATTGCTAGAAGATGTTCCAGCTGGATTGGCGAGCTCCATTTCCTCCCGGAGTGTTGCCGAGTCAGAGTATCTATGTTATGGTTTCTTGATTGATGTTAGAGACTTTACAGACAGAGTCACGTATATAGCATGTCAGTCTTGTAAGCGGCCCTGCACGCCGATGTATCATTATGCATTATGTTACAAATTTCATATGATTACAGATTTTACTTGATTTGAGAAAGACGAAAGGAACGTTGTTGAAAAGCTTTCATTATGCATTTCATTTCGTGATTTGAGATTCCAGTGAGACTATGAATATACTGAGAACTAGCCGGTTCGCTCGGCTCTAAGTAAGGGTCGGTTGCCCATCATGCCTTATCAGGAATGGGGTGTGACAAATTGGTATCAGAGCAGTTCGTCCTAGGGGTTGTCTGCAAAGTCGTGTCCGGTAGAGTCCTGTTTATGGGTATGAATTCGCACAACTTAAGAATGCCCCTTCGGGCTTAAGAGGTCAAAGAACTCAGGATATCCTATATCTAGGAATGGATTCATTATGGATATCGTTACGCTTCACACTTGTCGTAGATCATGCCAAAAAGAAGGAAAGGATAGCCTTAACATACCTGGAAGCTCGCTTCTCGACTTTCCAACCTACCTCCTATCTTGAAATCTACATATAAAACCATTCATTCTATTGTTAGGCTCGTTGTTATATACTTATCCTAAGCCTCCAAATAAATGTTTCTAGAATCTGTCGAAATTTCGGCAGCATCTCCTTTATTTATATGCCTAGCCCAAAATCTCAATTCAGCAGCCAACAACAACAACAACAATACCAACATCAACAACAATATTATCAACACCAATATGTACCATAAAATAGCCCACATATTGTTTTCCAACTTCCATAACTAACCAACTTACTACACAATTATGTAATGACTTATCTCCGTAAATAAGTCTTAAATAATACCAAAAGAGAAATATTCATACCTTCTTTCTTGTTAAGACCGCAATATCCTCAATATCCATGCTAAAATCCACCGCAAAACAACACTAGAATCACAACGATGCGTTACCCGGACCTAAACTACTACTCCACTACTTGAAAATTGCTCACTTTTTGTTTTCCTCACTCTCTCTCCTCAATTTCTGGAATTTTCTAGAAAAATCTGATGGAAAAAGAGGGTTATTACCCTTTATATAGGGGTCAAATTCGGGTCGGGGTAACTGTAGCAAGTCGGTTACTGTAGCAAGTCGGTTACTGTAGCACGCGTTTCTGCTCTGTCAGCTGAACTTGTAACTTCCATAATTCTCTACTCCGAAGTCCAATCGATGAGCGGTTTATTGCGTTGGAAACTAGACTAGACGAACTGCATTTTGGGATTTTGTTTCACCTTAAAACACTTCATATGCTAAGAGATATTCGTCCCCCAAGTTGGACAAAAATTGCTCCTCATATTTTCTCCAAAGTCCGACAAACTTAATTTCCTTGATTCACTTGCCCGCCAATCCTTTCGGTACTTCTCATACATGATCTTAAACCCTTACAACCATAAAATAGGAACATATCGCTTCAGTGTTCCCAATTAAGCTATTAACACCTACGAAACTCAACGTCCGAATTGCGAGGTGTAACATTATCTTAGTCCATTATTTACTTCGAGTGCCATGATACTCAATCCTTCTCTATTTCTTCCTTACCAAACCTCCCATAACTCCCTGAAACTTCGAATGAAACCTTCCTTCGAGTCCTATCTCCCAACCTTTACCTTGATATACGTATGACTGTCTGGCTACGTCCATTGTTTAATCGTTCCTTTACTTCTCGCTCTGCTTGTATAATACCCTTGACAATATAATCTATATGATAAGAAGGCCCTCGTCAATATCTAGCTCATTGAGCGTCATACATCGTTGTTTTACGTTTTTAACCAATCATATTCCTTTTTGACTTTAGGCATCATCATCCTTATAACCGATACTCTTTTCCGTTTTCGTACTTCCTATTTCACCTATTTTTGCTCTTAAATCATTGGCATATTTATACTCAAGGATCATATTTAAACATATACATAACCTTTCCACCTTGGGGGGAAAAACACAACTCCCATCTAATCATATCAATGTCTCATTAATAAAACACTTCTATGGTTGATAACCACCCACAATATAACTACTATCCTTTGCTATTACCCAACTGAAAATCCCATTGACCTTCTCTTCTTTTTAAGTCTCATTAGAATACTTCAAAATTTATCTCAACAGAATTGCATATAATATATCAATACCGCCCTCAAGGATGTACAAACAATGCTACCACAATAATTGTTCCTGGCGTCATCACTCATCCCCTTGTACTATACTATCCTCCCTTACTTACAAGTCATTCATATCTTACTGATTCCTCTTAATACCCATCATTCATAATTATGTACATATAGCCTCTTCATCGAACTATGTTCCCTACACATGCCCTTCCAGATTAATCATACTTTTGCCCTATTAGCAAAACATGTCTTTTTTTTCCACCGTACTATCAACATATTGAAAATTTTAACCCATCGTCTAACTACAGATTCCACTCTAGGTTCCTCTTTAATATTACGCCTCTTCCTTCCCCCGTCATCATTGCAATCCTTCAATCACCTGTAGTCCTTTCTGAAGGAGTCATCTTTAAACTGTAAAACAATAGAGGTCAGGGTTGAAGATTTCTACCCTATGACTCAGCTCTATAGCACGATCTAGGATACAAAGAAGGGTAACCATCCTAAATGCCCTGCAGCTTGCTGTTTATAAGTGTGGTGCACTTCACACCCATAAACAAGACTCTACTAGATACGGCTCGTAGACAACCCTAGGACGAACTGCTCTGATACCAAGTTTGTCATGCCCCAAATCTGGAGAGGCGTAACCGGCACCTGGTGCCACACTCGGCCCGAGCGAACCACTCTATACCTGTAACTGTAACTCTGGATGGATAACCCTCTACTTAGGTCGATAGGACATATTTGCACACAGATAATACTAACTGACCGACAAGGCCATAATGTGGATAAACATAAACACTGACTATCTCATCTGAACTAGGCACACACACCCAAAACATATATATATCTGAGCAAGCTGTCGAGGCTGCTATGATCATACAAAACCACCAATACTGAAATAGGCATATACAAGTTGGCCAGGCTATCACACTTCACACTATATATAGGACTTGTCTACAAGCCTCTAAAGAAACATAACTGAATCATGGACGAGATAGGGCCCCGACACACCCGTCATGTCTATAAACACAAGAAGAAGACTCCCCATAGACCTGGAAACTCCGAACAAAGGGGAGCTCACCAATCAGCTGATATCAAGTTCTGTCTACTGAGGAGGTCTTTCAGTCTGTCTATCTATACCTATAAGCATGAATGCAGCGCCCTCGAAAAAGGGTCGTCAATATGAAATAATGTACCGAGTATGTAAGGCAATAGATAACTGAAACTGAATTATAACTGAATCTGAAATACACAAATCTGTTGAAATAAACAAGGATTAAGGAAACCTGAGAAGTACATCTATCTGCCTCTACTCAACTGACAAGCAAACTATACTATTGAGTCTACCCAGCCACATCTGAGGCTCGGTGCGAACTACCCGACCATGCGTGGCTCGGTGCATCTCTACCCGGCCATAAATGGCTCAGTCCAAACTCTACCTGGTTGTCAGAGGCTCAGTGCATCTCTACTCAGCCATATATGACTCGGTGCAATCTCTACCCGGCCATCGGAGGCTTGGTACCGTTCTTTAATAACAACCCCACATGCTATCAACAACATCTATACCAACCTATCATAATTTCATTACACAATCACGAGAGCTAACACTGAAAATACTCCTGACATAGGACCAATCTAATAATGACAATGTAATTCTAAAGAAATGGAAGTGCAATTCTATCACACCCCAAGTCTGGAGTGGCGTGACCGCCACTCGATGCCAAGCTAGGCCCGAGCGAACCACTCTAAATCTGAAACACTAGGGAGTAACTCCGAACTTAAGCTGATAAGGCCTACCTGCACACAGACAATATAAACAAACCGGGGAGGCCAAAATCTGGATATATACAAATACTGACTATATCGTCTGAACTGGGCACTTACACATCCAAAACACATATACACAACTGAGCAAGCCGACGAGGCTACTATGATCGTACAAAGCCAACAGTATCCAAGCAAACATATACAAGCTGACAAGGCTAGCACACAAACATACTATTTACAGGACTTGTACACAGGCCTCTAGGGAATGTGTGACTGTACCATACAATCAGTAATAAAAAAGGAGAGACTCTAAGGACAAAACAACTTCGAACAAAAAGGGAGATCACCAATCAACTGATATCAGATTCAACATACTGGAGAGGTCTATCAATCTGGTGATCTGTACCTGCAGGTAAGAATGCAGCTCCCCCAACAAAAGGGCCGTCAGTACGAAACAATGTACCGAGTATGTAAGGCGAATGATAACTGAAATTGAACTGAAGATAATAAAATTTGGAGGCCAAAGGATGCCCTGAATATCTCCCCTGACCTGTCTCATATAAAATGCAATATAATGCTATTATATATATCTCACTGACCAAGTGGCTAGGCAACTGTAAAATCTCACTGGCCAAGTAGCCAGGCAATATGTCTCACTGACCCGGCGGCCAGGCAATCTATCTCACTGACCCGTATGCTAGGCATATCTTTCTCACTGACCTGTAGGCTAGGCATATCTGTCTCACTGACCCGTAGGCCAGGCATGTCTGTCACACTGACCCGTAGGCCAGGAAAAATTAAAAAAATATCTTACTGACCAAGTTGCCAGGCAAAATAAAAATGTCTCACTGACCCGTAGACCAGGCTAAATAAAATATATGTATATCATGCATGTGTTGAAAGATACCGATATTGTAACATGTCTCTTCTATCTCTCTATGAACTCAAGGACGTAGGGATGGTATGTGGCCCCTCAAAAAGGTTAACTTAACATTTTGAAACTACGCAATAATAAGTCAAGCTCTACTTTGATAAATCTCTAGTCACAAGGTTCATTACGCTCTTACCATATATGGAGTCATGCCAAGAAAGGAAGGAACAGCGTTAACATACCTGAAGCTTACTTCTCGACTTTCCAACCTACTTCGTGTTTTGCAATCTATATAAGATCAATCATAGTCTCATAACCTACATATAAAACCATTCATACTATTGTTAGACTTATCGTCATATGCTTGTCTTAAGCCTTCCAATTAATTCCTCTTAAAATCTGCCAAAATTTGGGCAGTATCTCTTCTATTTATATCTCTGGTCTAAAATCAAAATACCAACAACCAACAATAAAAAAATGGAACTATCATCAACAACATCATTCTCAATACCAATATGCTCCATAAAACATCCCACACGATGTTTACCTAATTTCTCAATCAACTTCTTTACACGACTATTTAACACCTCTATCTTCGTAAATAAACCTAAATCAATATTAACAAGGAGGGATTCATGCCTTGTTCTTATTAGGGCAGCAATATCTTCAATATTCACCTTGAATCCAAGCCAAGATCTAACACAATATGATACTATAACCACAACTATGCGCTACCCGAGCCTCGATTAATCAAAATCACTCCAATCCCTCAATTTATATGACACAAATACCCCTATATATGTGCTGAGCTTTTTGGGAAATAATTTGGGGGAAAAATGAGGGTCTTGGCCCTTATATAGTGTGTTGAAGTTGGTGGAAACCGACTTAAAATCAATCTTGTAGCGCGTTCACGCAGAGTTGCTCAGTGCTCCTCTGTGCGTTCGCGCCACTTTCAGGCGCGTTCGCGCAGGTTTAATCTTTGCTCTGTTTTTCCGTCTTGAAATGCTCATAACGTTTGATTGCGATGTCCGATCGACGCGCGGTTTGTTGCGTTTGAAACTAGACTTCCAGAACTTCACCTTAGGATTTTGTTTCACTTCAAAACTCCTGATATACTAGGAGATATTCCTTTCTCAAGTTAGGCTAAAATTATCGTACGAAACCTTGCCCATCCTTTTTCCAAAGTTCCAATAAACTTAATTTCCTTGTTCTCCAATTCTTCCATGACCTATTACATGAACTTAAAGTCTCATAACCATAAGATAGGCGCATATAGCCTCATATATCCTAGAAAATAACTCCAGTGTCTACTATTGAGCACTTAACACCTAACGAGTCTCAATGTAGAAAACTACGAGGTGTAATATTCCTCCCCCCTTAGAAACATTCGTTCTCGAATGTTAAACTGTTAGGAATTCTACGAAAATTTCACCAGAGTTTCCCCTGTAATTGTACCACTAGGATGGCTAATGTTCTTGATTCCCAGAACTTACTTCATTATGTCTTGATACGTGTCTATGATTCCTGAAGTTCTATTTTGATATAATCCATAGGTGACATTCGAAAGGTACTTGATATGATTATTGTCTTGATTTTCAAATGATAGTTCATTTTGATTATTCTATCGAGTCTCAGATATGACTTAGTTTGCATATGGTTGCTCACTACTCTGCTCCTGCATGCCTCAATGTATCTTTCACCGAGTCCCGGGGTAGGGTACGTTTTCGTGCACAGTTTCACTGCATTGTTCACCGAGTCCCTCACTAGAGGGCCGGGTACGGTATATATATATATATATGATGTGTTTATGGCGTCGAGGATGGTATATGATGACTTTATTCACCGAGTCCCATGATGGGCCGACTATGATATATGATATTGATATGCATGATTTACATTTCATAAGGCAAGTGTATTGGTATCTCTAATTGTCATACTTGTCTCCTGTAATCTCTATTTCAGTCATAATCCTCTTTATTGTATCTCATGCTTTATATACTCAGTACATATCTCGTACTGACCCCCTTTTTTCGGGGGGCTGCGTTTCATGCCCGCAGGTATGGATACTCGATTTGGAGATCCTCCAGCTTAGGGCTTGTACTCAGCTGTCTTGGAAGAGCTCCATTGTTCCGGAACTTAGACTTTTGGTACAGATCTTTTGATGTATGTATATATATGTATATCCAGGGGTACGGCGGGGCCCTGTCCCGTCATAATTCACTATCGATACTCTTAGAGGTCTGTAGACATAGGTGTGGGTTGTGTATAAGTTTTGTTCAACTGTGTCTATGTGATTTGCTATGGATATGTTCGTCTGTAGTGGAAGCCTTATCGGCTTGCGTATCGTACTGGTATATAGTGGCAGCCTTGTCGGCTTGCATATCGTGCCATGTATTGGTTAGCTGTGACTCCTCAGGAGACAGGTTTATTATGATATACGGCGTTTTGAGTCTATAGCTTGCTCTTGCAAATTCCCATATTGTCGTAATTTCAATGTGATTATATTTAACAGGTATGTATACGAGTGTCCAGTTCGGGCACTAGTCATGGCCCATGGGGTTGGGTCGTGACAGTTAAGGGAATGGTTCGCCGTCGGGGGGGGGGGGGGTAGTGTGGGTGCCATCACGACGCATTGGGTCGTGAAAGCCGGCCCTTAAGATAAAGGCATGAATAGAATTCTTTTGGTTTCTTCATCCACCACATCATTAATGATTGTCTAAGTTCATAAGCTTTTCCTATACCTAAAGCCTGTTTGGATTGGCTTATTTTAGGTATTTTTAAGCCAAAATAGTTTTTACGCACTTTTGTAGTGTTTTCGTAAAATAAAAAAGTGATTTTAAGCACTTGTTTTTAAGCCAAAATGACAAAAATAATTCATAAGCTAGATTTCCTAACTTATGACTTTTGGCTTATAAGTCAAAAGTCATAAGCCCATCCAAACAGGCTCCTAGTGAATTATAGAAGAACTTCCAAGTCAGAATAGCGTTCTCCCTCTAAGAAAATAATATGATCAATAGATCATGAGATAGGTACTCAAGCGTAGGAACAAATTGACGGGCCAGTTTTACTCTACCAGGTACTTCTACTCCTATAGTTGCTTGTTTTAAGACTACAGAATTATAATTGAAATTGTCCAAAATCATAGAAAACATTATGATAACTTTGGCATGGAAATTGCTTATGATTTTTTTTTTTTTTGCATGAAAGCCACCAAACCAAGTTTGGCAGTATTTTATTAAAAATAATAAGTTTTCTATACACAAATGTAGAAAAGAAAAGAAAGCCAAATGAAACTATCCTAAAAAAGAAACAAAAATGCTGAAGTATGAACTACATCCAAAATAGTATGGAGTCTAATCTGCTGCAGATCCTCTGGCCTTGCCTTGATACCATTTCAGACACCTACAAGCTCTCACCAGGTGCTATGGTTCAAAGTCAAAATGAATACATATTCAGGCTTCCAGGATGGAGTAGAAATCCTCCATGTTCCTTCAGATGTAGCTGCTATCTCCTTGCCTTGATGTTGACCATTGTTTGCCATTGTCTCAGATTGCTTGATTGAAAAAATCATTAGAAGTCATACAAGAGAATGAGCTTGACTTGAAGCTAATACCACTCTTGTACTCCTGCCAAAGATAGTGTCATACAGGTCCATATGCTATTCATGGCATGTTGAGATGCAAACTTGTTGCTGCAGCTGCTCTCCAGATTGTTATTAATCTCCAGGTATATGATGGTCCTTAGCTGGTCTAATCCTCATGTATGGTATATGTGACTTTTCTGTATTTAGTATTTTCCTTGCTTTCACAGGAAGTGAAGTAAAATTCTGAAAATGATGATCACCTGCAAAATCAAAAGCATAGTTAGTTAAAAAATCAGCCAGTCCATTTCCTTCTCTCAAAACATGCTCCACCCTCACTTCCTTATCCCTCCTCAACCTTGAGATATCATTTATGATCATTGATATGCTCCATGGAGTCTCCCACTGCCCAGTTAAGATCATTTTCATAGTCATTGAATTTGTTTCCAACACCACTGGTAGCAGACTGTGTATAACACAATATTGAAGACCCTCATGTAGTGCCTTTGCTTCTGCTATCAAATTGGAACCATCTGGTATCCTTCTTGCTGTTGCATACTGGAGATCACCTACTGTATTTCTAATACAAAAGGACACAGAACTTGGTCTAGGATTTCCCCTAGAAGCTCCATCAGAATTACATTTATACCATCCTGGCTTAGGAAAGTCCCATTTCACTATCCGGCTTACAATTCTTGGCCTATATGCTTCAAATATTTGTAGAATTTGAGGTATGCATCTTGGTAAATTTTGCTGCCCTGGGAACCTCATTCTACTCATTTGATATATGATCATGTTTATCTCATAAATCACTTTGTTGATGGACATCCTCCCTCCATGTAGAACTGTATTCCTCCACTTCCTTATCTGCCACATGGTGACTATTGGAATAGCTTTAAAGATTGGTCTGAACTTTGAGGGACAATCTTTATTCCACCAGACTTGAAGGAGTTGCCTGACTTGTTGAAACTGTGTTGTGATGCCAGCAGCAGTTTTAACATAAGTTCACACTTTTGTAGCAATATTTCCTGTAACAAACAAATGGTCCACAGTTTCATATTGCCTGTGATCACAGCAATAGCAGGTTGCCTCAGTATCTATCCCAATCCTTCTTACTACCTCTCCCACTGGTATTTTGTACTTCCACAACCTCCAGAAAAAGAAGGATATCTTAAAAGGTACCCCTGATATCCATATATTGTTATAGACATCTAACTTGACTGCTTTACTCCTCATTAAATCCCATGCAGTGCCTACAATAAATTTGCCTGATGCTGTCATCATCCATCTTGGCATATCCAACTCTTCTTTTGGTTCATGAAGGTGCAATTCTTCTAGTATATGATCCACAATACCCACAGGAAACAATTGCTGCAATTTTCCTAAATTCCAACCACCCTGCATCATTAGTTCTTTTACATCTTGAACACCCTCATCTATTACAAAATCTTCTGGTATGATGTGGTATAGAGCCTCTAGTTTTGTCCAATTGTCAAACCATACATTTGCAGTTCCACTCCTTGGTTCCCACCATATTTCTTGCTCTATATTATCTCTAGCCTCTATCAAAGCCTTCCATACTTGAGAACCTCCCTTCCACTGCACAGTCTGAGGACTGTGCCTTTTGCAATATTTGATCCACATGTAATTTGCCCATAGAGTATTTGTTGTCCTTAATTTCCACCACAATTTTGCACATAAGGCTTTAGACACATCAAACAAAGATCTAGATCCTACTCCTCCTTCTTCTTTTGGCTTACACAGATTTAGCCAAGATGACCAGTGTCTTCTTCTGCCTTCCTCACTATTATTCCAGAAGAATCTTGCTAAGATTTTGTGCATATCATTGATAACACATTTTGGAGGTTTGATGGCTGACAACAGATGTATTGGCATACTCATTAATACATTATTGATCAGAACAGCTTTTCCTCCAAATGATAGCAATCTTCCTTTCCAAGTCTGTAGCCTATTCTTGACATTGTTGATCAGATCATTATAATCAGCCTTCCTTTTCCTTGAATGTGTGATAGGACAGCCCAAATATGTAAAAGGAAAAATGCCTTTTTAAAACCAGTAATAGTCTCCACCTGTTGAATCAGCCCATTAGACACCTTACTGTGTACATGAAAAGAGCTCTTGCCTTTATTTATAAGTTGGCCTGATACCTGCTCATATGCTTGTAGTACCTCCATAATTAACTCCAAAGATCTAGCATTATCAGATGAAAAAATTATTGTGTCATCTGCATATGCTAGATGATTCAGATTTGCACTCCATTTGGGCATTCCATAACTTCTAAATTCATTATTCTCAAATAAAGAATTCAATGCTCTAGATAAAACTTCAGCAGACAAGATAAACAAGGCAGGAGAGAGAGGATCTCCTTGTTTAACCCCCTTGGTGGAATGAAAGAAACCATGTGCTTGACCATTAAGGAGTATAGAGTACCAGTTATTTGCTATCAGCCTCCAAACCATGTCTATGAAAATTTCTGCAAATCCCATCTTCCTTAAGACTCTGATCAAATAACTCCATGATACTCTATCATATGCTTTAGCCATGTCAAGCTTAAGTACCACATTAGCTGGTTTTCCTCTTAGTCTAATGTTAGTCACAACTTCTTGAGTTAGTAGGACATTTTCAATGATACATTTGCCCTTTACAAATCCAGACTGGTTAGGAGATATCAGAGTAGGTAGAATTCCTTCCAACTTATCCTGAACCACTCTAGAAATCACCTTGTTGATGAAATTGTTGAGACTGATTGGTCTCATATCAACAAAAGTATCAATGTTGTTCTTCTTTGGTATCAGTACAAGGTTGGTATGTGTGACTGACTTAGGAAGAGTTTGGCCATTAAAAAAGGCTTTCACCAGATTGTATACATCAGCACCAACAATGTCCCAACACACCTGATAAAAAATTCCAATCATACCATCTGGGCCACCAGCACTATCTGCAGATAATTCAAATACAACCTTCTTCACCTCCTCTAAAGTTGGCATGCTTACCAGCTGATCATTAGTATCCTGATCCACCATACTAGGAACATGTTGTAGCAATTGAAAATTTAAAGGGTCAACCTCTTGAGAAAACTGCTGTTGATAAAATCTACAAGCTTCTTCTACCAAAAGTGACTCCCCTTCTATCCAAACACCTTGTTGATTCTGAATTCTTCTGATCTGCAATCTCTTTCTCCTACCATTCACAATACTATGAAAGTACCTTGTATTTCTGTCACCCTCAGCAAAACTAGTCATATGTGACTTTTGTCTCCAAAATTCTTCCTCATAATGAACATATTTTTTCAATGGTGCTTGTGCTTGCTGCAGCACCATCCTATTCACAGGAGTAGGATCCTCTTCAAAACATTGCTCCTTAATTCTCACCACCTCTTCCCTTACTGTTAGTTGCTTGAAAATATCACCAAAAGTTGCCTTACTCCAAGCAGTAAAAGCAGATTTCACATTTTTCAATTTCAGCTTGAATCTGATAAAATCACCCCCTTCAAAATCTGTGATCCATGCCTGATTAACCACCTCCAAAAAGGACTCATGTTCTGTCCAGAATTTTAGAAATCTGAAAGGCTTCCTCATGTGATGTGAAGATTAACCACAAGTAAGTAGTAAAAGAGCATGGTCTGAGCCAGTTCTGGATAAATGTTGCACCTCCATATGTGCAAACCAATCTTGTAGTTTGGAATTTGCAATCATTCTATCCAGTCTCTTGAAAATACAGTTACTACCTGCCCTCCCATTCCACCAAGTAAACAGACTCCCCATATAATTTATATCAAACAACTCACATGAATTAATACAAAATCCAAAATCCTCATATTCATCTAGGAATGCAGGTAAACCACCAATCTTCTCATCTTCATTCATAATGACATTAAAATCATCACCTACCAACAAAGGCAATTCCATTTGATCAGCCAAACTATACAGACTATCCTATAAACTGATTCTTTCCAGATGATCACACTTTGCATAGACCATGGTTACCATAAGTGACTTATCCCATTCTTGAAAACCCAGCTTTATAGTAATCTGTTGTTCCTGATCCTGCAATATCTCCACATCCACATTATCATTTACAAAGAACCATATTTTACCATTTCAGTTGTAGTGGGCATATGTCATGCCTAATCTCCTTCTATATCCCTGAATATGCCTATAGTGTTGAAAAGGCTCCATTAAAGCTATAATGGAAAATTTGTGATGTCTGTGCAGTATTTGGACTCTGTGAAAATCTTTTTGTGTGTTCATAGATCTGATATTCCAAAAGAGTGTCTTTATCATCATTTAAAAATAGTCTTACAACCTCTCCTTGGTACCACCCTTATAGGAATAGTATCTGTGTTTACCTGTTTCTTTCCTTTCTTAGAGCTTTTCTGCCTAGATCTTGGTGAGATGTCAGCTTCTTTGACCACATTATTAAAAACCTGCTCCACAGAAACCTCTTCCTCACTTTCATTGAATTTGTTCTTGCCTTCATCATATTGCACCTCAGCTCCCACATTAATATTATGAGAGATCACATCATGCAGTTCCTTCAAAGGAGATTGTTTTCTCTGATGAATCAGTGGCCGAGCATTGTCCATTTCCACTTGTGCCACTGCCAAATCCTTGATCACTTCCCTCTGAGAAGGAAATGAACCAATGCCATTGTCATTAATTGAAATGCTCAACTCTCCCTCCTTCATTGTATTATTAGGACAAAATTCCTGGACCTGATCAAATGATGGAAGATTTGATGTCTAACCTGTGTCTGCAAGCTCCAAATCCCCTTTGGCATTTGTCAAAATATCAGCCTCATTCTGCATTTCAACCCTATTTAATTCTATACCATGCACCTCTTAACATTTTCCATCTGCTCATATGTATCATCACCATCTAGAACCTTTTCTATCTGCTCCATATTAAATCCTGAGGCATTTCCATACTTAGAAATAAAATTCTCCTCAGCAGCACTGACACCCTCATTAATCATGTGTCCAACAGTTGCACTTGTGTCTTCTAAATCCTTGTCAGGATCATTTGCTTCAAGACCAGTTACATCCTCATGAATAATGTACCCCACACACGCAGTTGTGTTATCTAAATTCTTGTTAGGTTCAATTTCCTCAACAGAAATGAGGCCTTCTTCAACCATATCTCCCTCACTTTCATGCACATCTTTTGTTGTCTGACCTATTTCATTTGAGTCCATCTTCGTTTGTGAAATTTTGCTGGGATCATCTCTATCACTGACTGCTACACTTGATAGGAAATGCTGAACATTCTCCTCCATTCCTTTGTCATCAACAGACTTGCCCTTTTCTATATCCTTGACCTTGTCATCTGCTCCCTTGTCCTCTACATTGTTATCAACTTCTCCTTCTATGATTTTTTCTAACACATCAAAATTATTATGTGTAGAAATTTCAATGAAACTCTTGTTCCCAGTCTCAACAGGCATCTTAGTTTTGTTTTTTCCTTTGTCATTTATTCCAAGATAAGTAACAACCTTCCCACTTGATAGAACTTTAGGGACATATGTTTGGACAGGATATCTCCATCCCTGCTGTCTTCTGCTTTTTCCTACTGTAGATGTTGTAGCCATGTTTGATACATCCCCCTTCTCCTGCTCCTTCTCCTCTTTCTTTGCATCCTCATTTATATCTGCCACCAATTCAGGATGCAGTACTCGACAGTCATCATTTGCATGACCTTGCAACATGGATTCTGTGCAATACTTTGGCAAGTGATCGTATTGTATGCGCACCTTTTCCACCCTAATCTCCTTAGACTTCTCATCTTCAATTTACATCAGGACAAACTTAGGTAGATCAGATAGCAAATCTACTTGAACCTTAACCCTTGCGTAGTTAGGTCTAGTTTTATTTATGGTGGCCATGTCCAATACTAAGGGTTTCCCAACTGCAGATGCCAAGGTAAATAAAGATTCTTTCACAAAATACGTGGGAAGTAGATTTGGGAAAGAAATCCAAGCCATAGCTATTGACGTTTCTTCCTCAACCTTAAAGTTAGAATTATAAATTAATGGCCTCATTTGATACGTAAAACCATCCTTAGATTTCAACCAAAAAGCACCCTTGGAGGACATATTAATGAAATCCTCCATGAGAGAACATCTTATCAATAAGTGTCTATCTCTCAAGAGACCAATATCACACTTTCCCTTCACGCCACACTGTTAAGGGATAATAGTTCTTAATTCTTGCAACTCCGGCCATCCATAAGAAAACTTACCAACAATGGCATGTTGTAGGTTTTCAATCTGCTCCATTCTAGACACTTCAGCAGTTGTCCAACGCACCATAGGAATACCCTCAACGTACGATACCTCTTTCATTGGTATGGGATCACAGCTGGCTTTGAACGTGGGAACTGTTCCA
Organism: Lycium barbarum; assembly: GCF_019175385.1. Classification (NCBI taxonomy): domain Eukaryota; kingdom Viridiplantae; phylum Streptophyta; class Magnoliopsida; order Solanales; family Solanaceae; genus Lycium; species Lycium barbarum. Next base: position 86,141,310 of record NC_083341.1, read on the forward strand.
TGCACAAGGGTTTGAGCATAATTTGGAGTAGAAGAAGTGGACGGGAGAGTTGGTTGAAAATCGTGGGATTGCGGGTGAGTGAGGGGAGGATAGTGTAAAATTTTCATCGTTGGTGAAGGCTGACCAACCGCCGGTGAAGGCTGACCAGCCGCCGGTGACGGCTGGCCAGCGGCCAAGGTGGCCATGGTCAAGTTAGGGTTTAGTATCTAGGGTTGCATGGGAACGTAGGAGAGAGAAGAGAGCTTTTTGCACCCAATGAGTTTGGAAAACAAATTTCACATGAAATTGCTCGTGAATCATGATACTCTTATCAATATTTTTACACTATCAAGTTATCTGAAAGATTTCTACAAGTAATTACCATTAAAAAGTAAAACTAATTTACTTGAGAAATAAAATAGGCAACCTACTATTGTTTTCTGGTGAAAACGGATAATTAATTAGAGATTTGTGTTTTAAGGGTTTAAGTATCCAATCCCAAAAACTCTCCTTTTGGGTGTTAATATTGGTGATTGTCAGAGTCAGATTGAAAAAACCGAGCTTAAGAAATGATAAAATCAAGAAATATATGTATATATTCAAAGAAAATCTACGTGCCCGAATGTGTATTGCCTTAGAAAAATAAGAGGTGGGTTATAAGAGGTGAGATGAGATGCTCCTAAGCTTACATGATAAGCTATCTGTATAGAAACCAAAACAAGACATTTCAACCTTAACGGTCGACTGAAGTGACTCGATTGTACACCCACATACTGCTCTACCACAACACTCTGATCGAGATTCGTTGATGTGAACCGAGTAGGTTGAAGTGGGTGCCAGCTGTAGAAGTCTTCGCCTCTCCGAGCTCCCGATTATGGAAATAAGCCAGACACAGATTTTACCTAACACAGATAGTCCCCCCCTTTCCGGTCCCTTCATGAGTATGAGACGGGAAGGGAAGATCCTGATGTCACGACCCAAACCGATGAGCCGTGATGAGTGTTTGACCTCTAGCGACCAAACACCCCTAAACTCGTATCTGAAACATACTGAGCATCAAAGACCCATAAATGGCATGAACTGATCTCATAAGAGGGAAACATCAGAACCCTGTACTATCTGCATATATATACACAACATGCGGAAGAACGGTGCAAGCCAACTAGGCTCCTACATATACTGTACATAAAAGAATAGAAGCCGACAAGGCTACATTGTCTGACTACTACATACAACTGTCTACAAACCTCTACTATAATAAAAACTGTCGAAGGGACGGGAGGGCCCCGTCATACCCATATGTATACACATCTCAAAAGGGGCATACCAAAACTGACTGTATCTCCGGATCAAATGGAGCGTACTGACGACTGCTAGATCTAGAGGTCCTACTGAGCTGGACCACCTGTCTGTCTCCCTGTACCTGCGGCCATGAACCCAGCCCCCCGAGCAACAGGGAGACAGTACGAATAATGTATCAAGTATGTAAGGCATAAGAACAATATAAATACATAAGAAACATGGATAAGATCTGAGCTCATAAACTGAAATAACTAATTGCATGTACTTGTATGAACTAGTATCTGCCTAAATCTGTATAAATCTACATAACTGACAATGCCTTTGCGGGCACATAATATGCATGCTCATACCTATCAATGATGGTCGTGCATATATATGGATGTGTATATAACGCCTGATATGTGTGCGTATATAACACCTGATGTATGTGCGTATATAATGCCTGTAAGCCTCTATGGCATCTCGTCATATCATATTGGCTCCTTTGTGGTCATAATCAATATATCATCATAGTAGTAATGCATATGTAATGCCTATATCTCTCTTCATACTTTACATATATCTAATATTCGCGTATATAACGCCTTCTAGTCAGGGTTCAATGTACATAAATATATAATGAATGTAATGCATGACTAAGCTGTATGCACAGAACTGGCTACATAAGACTGGACCCATGAACAGAAAGATTACTCATAAATGGGGTACATGAACATCAAAGACTGAAGTACTTCTAATGCTTCTAAAAGTACAGTAATATAGAAGCTCGCTTACTCACTTGTTGGATCATATCATAGGATCATGCCAAAAGAAGAAAAGAATGGCCTTAACATACCTTGGAGTATCTCCAATCGCCCAACCTCTACCTCTTGAACTCGTAAATCTACAATTAAGATAACATAGGGCTTAATTAGGCTATTTACTTCGCTTACTAACCATCCTCAAATACGTATAAAGCTCAACGAACTATAGACAATAATTTCCTTTGTAAGCTTACAACTCTCCAACTTCTCATTCGATCCCACATCAACATATATATATATATATATATATATATATATATATATATATATATATATATATATAAAACCCTAAGTCACTATCTTGTATTTCATCAAAATATACGTAAACCCGTTTCCAATCATCTCTTAAAATAACCCTAAGTCACTATCTTGTATTTCATCAACTTACTACTTCCGCAATTACCTTCTCTTCACTTAACATCACTAAAACTCTTGATAACTAACTTAAATATAAGGGTAGAATCAATTACATACCTTGGAGGTTCTAAGATCCCAAGAATCACTTCAACTTCAACTCCCTAAACTTCACAACTTTGAAGAAACTCTAGAAGCAACCTTCTTCTTCACCATCTCGGGTTTACGGGGTCCGAGTCTTGTCAAATCTTCACTAATATGATGGAAAATATAGGGAGAGAATATCTTAGGGTTTTTCTAATTTGAAAAGGAGGAAACTATGAAATAGGGTCGTGAACCACTTATTTATACTTGGAAGCCAAAAAGGCTACACGGTCCGATTCGACGAGCGGTTGAAGGCCTATCGACTTGCTCCATCGACTTGCGCCTGCAGATGCAAGGCTGCGGGATCCTATCGATGCCGCACGTCGATGGTCCGTCGAATAGGTCGTCGACCCGTCGATAATGACTGATGTCTTGCAGATTATTCTAATTCAGTTCAGATAGCGTCGATTCGATTCATTCAACCTCTAACTCTATAAATTGTCAGGAATATCTGCTGGTACCCTCGTACACAGGGTAAGGCATTTTCTACCTCCAAACTCGAGCTCGGGTCTCTGTTCGAAGGGCATACCCGACTAGGAAACCATAGGTTCTACCACTACGAACACGAAGGGTGTAACATTCTTCCCCCCTTAGGAACATTGGTTCTCGAATGTTCGAACAATCCTGGGTTATAAAAATTTCGACAGATTCTCCCCTGCACTTACACCAATCCGCCCTGCACACAGCAAACAAAAATAATGCCACATAGGGCCACATACTATAACATACAATACTAGGGCCTCACACGACCAACCACGATAACTGAAATGAAATAATACCTGGGGGCGATGATGCCTCAGATCGAAAATCCTATAATACTGGGAACAAATGTGGGTACTCAATTTTCATTGCCTCTTCCGCTTCCCAAGTCACTTCCTTAACATTCTTATTCCTCCATAAAACCTTAACTGAGGCTACATCGTGGACCTGCCTGTCCAATATAGCCACTGGAACTTCTTCGTATGATAACTGCTTGGTCACCTGGATAACATCCACTGGTACCACTCTTGAAGGATCTTTGATACACTTACGGAGCATAGATACATGAAATACTGGATGTACCGACTCTAACCCAGAAGGAAATTCTAGATCATATGCCACCGTGCCCACTGTGCGAATGATCTTATATGGCCCAATATATCGAGGGCTCAACTTACCCTTCTTGCCAAACCTTATCACTCCCTTCATAGAACAAACTTTCAGGAACACCCAATCGCCTTTCTCAAACTCTAGCTTGCTTCGTCAATTATTCGCATAGGATTTCTGTCTACTCTGAGCTATTAGCAACCTCTCTCTAATCACTTTCACCTTATAAAATGCTTGCCGAACTAAGTTTGGGCCTACTTACTGATTCTCCCCGACATCAAACGATCCTATGGGCGACCTGCATCTCCACCTATATAAGGCCTCATAAGGAGCCATCTAAATACTTGAATGGTAATTGTTGTTATATGCGAACTCGATAAGAGGAAGATGATCATCCCATCTGCCTTGAAAGTCAAGTACACAAGCCCTAAGCATATCCTCAAGGGTCTGTATAGTACGCTCTGCTTGTCCATCTATCTGGGGGTGAAATGCAGTACTAAGGCTCATCTGAGTCCCCAATCCTTGCTGAAAAGACTCCCAGAATTTTGGCTGTGAACTGTGCTCCCCTATCTGAAATGATGGATGTAGGAACATCATGAAGTCGTATAATCTCCTTAAGATGAAGCCTTGCATAATCCTCGGCAGCATAAATAGTTCTGACAGGCAGAAAATGGGTTGACTTTGTAAACCTATCAACTATGACCCATATCAAATCACACTTTCGCTGAGTATAGGGAAACCCTGTAATAAAGTCCATATTAATTACCTCCCACTTCCATGTCGGGATTTTCATAGCTTGCAATAGACCTCCGGGCTTCTGGTGCTCTATTTTGACCTGTTGACAATTTGGACACTGAGCAACAAATTCTGCTATATCTCTTTTCATACCATCCCACCAATAATCTTTTTTGAGATCATGGTACATCTTTGTTGAGCCTGGATGAATAGAATAGCGGGAGTAATGTGCCTCCCCCATAACCTGCTGATAGAGCCCTGCAACATTAGGAACACATAATCTATTTCGATACGTGAGTGCTCCATCATCCGTGATCACAAAGGGTGTCTTTTATTTCTGAGGCACTGTATCTCGGTAACAGACTAGAACAGGATCCTCATACTGACGCTCCTTTATCTCTACTACCAAGGATGATCCTGCTGTGTCTTGAACAGTAACTCCTGCATCACCTGAATCTATCAATCGAATTTTGAGGCTAGCTAATTGATGAACTTCACGAGCCATTTCTCTTTCCTCTGGTGGCACATGTGACAAACTACCCATATACTTACGACTGAGGGCATCGGCTACCATATTAACCTTACCGGGTAGTACAGAATATCCACATCATAGTCTTTTAATCTCTCTAACCATCGCCTCTGACGCAAGTTCAAGTCCTTCTGCTTAAAGATATAATGGAGACTCTTATGATCAGAATAGATATCAACATGGACACCATATAAGTGGTGCCTCCATATATTCAAGGCATGAACCACTGCTGCTAACTCAAGATCATGGGTTGGATAATTCTTCTCGTGCTTATTCAACTGTCTAGAAGCATAAGCGACAACTTTACCATGCTGCATCAACACACAACCCAATCCAACACCTGAAGCATCACAATATACTACGTAGCTATCTGCTCCTTCTGTGTTACACCTTGGAGAATTTCCCGTTAGCGTACAGTGAATGGGCTAGCGAAGAGCATGAGGTATACGATGATTCGGATAAGTGAGAGATAGCATTTGACGATCCTAATCGAGGTTCAAGACATTAGACGTAAAGGAAGAAGTTTGACAAAGGAAGTAAAGGATATGTTGTGCGTCTGGTAAGAATCATGGATGACGAGTTAACGATGGCATAATGATGTCTTGGTGATGAATGATAATGTCCCTTATATTGGTATTGAGGTGTTAAACAAGTGTCAAGAAGGTTCCATAAGGATTGGAGATCAAACGAGTCGACGAGAACGAAATCGGAACAACTGGGCACTATACGGCCCAACATACGGACCGTATAAAATATAGTGGCCGTATATTTAGCCAAGAGGAGCACCACCTACTGGACCAAACATACGGCCACACATACGGCCCGTATAAAATGTACGGACAGTATGTTGGTCCGTATAACTTGGTCGGGACAGGTTTCAACATTTAAAATAAGGGACCCTTTCTTATTTCATTTCATCTCACTCCTCCACAAGTCAAGAAACCTCTAGAACCTTCTCCATCATTCATCCACAAGAATTCAAGGGAAAACCAAGATCAACTACACCAAATCCATGAAAACAAGTGTGTGAAGCCTAGCAAAAGCTCATCTACACCAAGAAACCTCAAAGGAAGTGAGTTAGGGTTTTGGTGCAAGAAGAGAAGTTCCACTCAAGGGCTGTTAATCCATCATCTAAGGTAAGTTTTATGACCATACCATATTGTTTAAGGTATTGTAAGGCTAAGACACTTGAATTGTAGAAAGATATAGGAGATGGGTCATGAAAGAGTGAATAGTGTCATTGTTGAACAATAGTTTGAATTGAATGACTAATATTGGTATGTTGTGATTGTAAATATGTTATGAATGAAATTTAGACCATGGAATAAGTATTATATATAAGAAACGCGATAGGGAGTTATAATCATAATTGTGGAGAAATTGAAGGGAAATGGTGAATTGTGGTAAATGTAGATAAATGATGATTGTCGTGTGCGATGTTGTGAATGTTGTTATGAACGTTTGGGAGTTGATATACTATATGAGGAAAGTTGTATAAACAAAGGATATGCCGCCCAAATTTTCCTAGAAATAGTAAGCATGTTTAAGTAATCGATTGACTAACGTTCGTACAACTTCTCTTGAAGGTAGGAACGCGAATATTGAAGGGGAACGATCAAACGGTGGAATAGCTACAGGAAAAGGTATGTAAGGCTAGTCCCTTCTTTCTAAGGCATGGATCCTATGATATGGTATTCCCTTCTTCTTCATGATTTCCTACGTATCGAAGTCTATGAGTCTACGAGTACAAGAAGTTTCATACAAGACAAAGAGAAGAGATATGTTACGAGCATGACGATACCGATGATGAATAATAGTCTGGAAGTCCTAAAGTTCAGGATATGACATTCTTACAAAGCTAATGATGCTTATGTAACTCCCATGATATTATGTTCCCTACCTCCCTATGACTTCCCTACCTTCTGGAAAACTAAGAGTTTATGATCATAAATAGTCACGGGAGATAAGGGTATGAGGCATGTTATGAGCACGATAATGAAGATGATAAGCTTAAGTCTAAAGATTCTAGAGTTCATGGTATAATGTTTCTACCAAGCTTACGACGTCAACTATAATCTACTGGTGTTACTTGTTGTATACACTCACCTTATATACTAATTCCTTGAAGGTGAGGCGGAATACCTATGAATGCTCCATAATGTAATCGGGGGTTATCGACCTTATGTCAACCCGACATTGTTATAGATTGTCCATAAGCCTTAATGCACGTCTTATGAAAAATGTTCCGCAAAGTTGTGAGTCTATGTTCATAGAGGATTTCTTATGAGATAAAGGTAAGAGATATGCTATATAAACGATAGTGGTAATGTTGAGCTTAAGCCTAGAGATGATGAAGTCTATCCTACGATATTCATACGAAGTCCATGCTACGAATATGATGTGATTTTCATAGATTGTCTTTAAATTTAAATGTATGCATTAATGAAAGGTTACGATACGCTTATAAGATGTATGTGATGACAATGATGATGATGAGATATACTGATCCTTGTTATGATGTATGTGATATGGTCGAGCCACTACGTGGTCGAATACGGAAGATATGTATGTGATACTGTAGAGCCACTACGTGGCTGAATACGGATATTGTCGAGCCACTACGTGGCCGAATACGGATATCGTCGAGCCCCTACGTGGCCAAATACGGATAATGTTTTATGTGTATGAGCAGATACGGTACTACGACGATGAATTATATGACATAATGATGTATACGCTGTGATGATTCGTGTACGACGATTATGTATATATGATATATGTATGAAATGTATTCTTCCCTAAAGGTCGCGCAGGTTTTGCCTTCACCTTATGACTTATGATTTCTCTATCATGCTTATTTCATTCATGCCTTACTTACTTAGTACGAATATTCGTACTGACGTCCGTTTTCTTTGGAAGCTGTGTTCATGCCCACAGGTAGACAGGGAGACGGCGCAGACCTTTAGGAGTTATCAGCAGATTGGCAGGAGCAGTCCATTATTACGGAGGTGCTAATCGGGTTTATACTTTTGTGTGTGTGTGTATATATATATATATATATATATATATATACGTATGTGAGGGTAGTATGGTCTCACGAGGATGCTATTATGTATATATATTATTTTGATAGCCAAAAAGGCTTGCGTATATAAAAGTATTTATGTTCCCAAATGAAATATGATTTTCGTATGATTATGAGTTTATGAATGGTAAAGAAGTGTATGATGACTATGACGAGTAAGGAAATGAGTGGTGCTCGGTGGTTAGCCCCGGGTACCCGTCGAGGCCCCTAGTCGGGTCATGACATTCTGGAAGAGTCAAAACTGGTGCTGAAGTTAACTTATCGTTCAACATCTGAAAAATCTGCGTACAAGCATCTGTCTATTGGAACCTAGCTGATTTCCGTAGATGTTCTGCATGATCAGCCTCTGACGGCGAATAAACCAGAATATCATCTTTGAACACAATAACGAACAAATCCAGAAAGGGCCTGAATACACGATTCATCAAATCCATGAATACAGCTGGGGCATTCGTTAGCCCAAGCAACATAACACGAAACTCATAGTGTCCTTATCTAGTCCGGAATGCCGTCTTCGGAATGTCCTTTTCCTTGACCCTGACCTGGTAATATCCTGATCTCAAGTCTATCTTCGAGAAATATTTAGCTCCTTGCAACTGATCGAATAAATCATCGATCCTTGGGAGCGGATACTTATTCTTTACAGTCACCCTATTCAATTGCCTATAATCAATACACATTTGCAAAGAGCCATCCTTCTTTCTTACAAATAGCACCGGCGCTCCCCACGGTGATGTACTAGGCCTGATAAAGCCCTTCTCAAACAAATCTTTCAACTGCTCCTTCAATTCTTTCAACTCCGCAGGTGCCATCCTATAAGGAGGGATAGATATTGGCTGAGTCTCTGGCAATAGATCAATAGCAAAATCAATCTCCCTCTCTGGGAGAATGCCAGGAAGCTCATCTGGAAATACTTCTGGGAACTCATTAACCACAGGAACAGACTGAAGAGTCGGCGACTGTGCTTGCACATCTTGAACTCAAACTAGGTGAAAAATATACCCTTTTCTGATCATTCTTTCTGCCTTAAGGTAGGAAATAAACCTACCCCTAGGTGAAGCAGCATTGTCCTTCCACTCTAGGACTGGCTCGCCTGGAAACTAAAATCGAACAATCTTTGCTCTACAATCAACGTTAGCATAATAAGAAGCCAATCAGTCCATGCCCATAATAAAATCAAAACCAATCATATCTAACTCGATCAAATATGCTACGGTGTGGCAGTCACAAACTATAACAACACAATCCTGGTATACTCACCTAGCTATAACCCGATCACCAACTGGCGTAGACACCTCAAAAGGTTTAATCAGCTCGGACTCTACCCCAAAATTGCCGGAAACAAAGGGTGTAACATACGATAAAGTGTAACCTGGATCAATCAGTGCATAAACATCATGGGAGGAAACTGATAGTATACCTATAACAGCATCAGCAGACATCTCGCAGTCCTATCCACCAGCCAATGCTTACACGCGGTGCTGAGGACCGCTCGAGCTGGAGGCTCCACTCTTCCCCCTACCTCGCCCTGCTGGCATCTGAAAAACTTTCCCTTAAGGGCGTACTGCAGAAGAAAAGCCAGCCACAGACCCTGTAGGCTGAACCATACCAGAACCAACCCCCATCGGGCACTCCCTCATCCTGTGGCCTAGCTTTCAACAAGCATAGCAACCATCTGAGCACAGCCGACACAGGCCTTCATGTAACTTTCCACACTGGATACATCGCGGGAAAGGGGTCTCATTTGGCCTTACTCTGGCTGGTACTAAGAGCCTGACGCCTTAGAACTTTGGCCCACTCCAGAATAAGAAGACCGATCAAACCTAGGGTTTGAAAATCGAGGAGGTGCATTCCTGTCGGCTGATAAGAATACCTGGGATGCTGCTGTCTCTGTCCTCCCTTGAACTCACTAACCATCTCAAAAGATCTATCCCTCTTACCACGGCTCCGGTCATTTACGATCCTCAAAATTCTGTGCATACGCCTGTATACGGGAGATGTCCATGCTTGGCTGTAGTGCAGCAGTCGTGCACTCATCTATCAAGTGTGGCCCTAGACCCGCCATAAAGCGATGAACTCTATCCTCCATCTCAGCCACCATGGCTGGGGCATATCTAGCCAAGGAATCAAAGTGTACACAATATTCTTGAGCATTCATACTGCCTTGCTCAATACGTAGGAACCCGTGGAGGTAAATAATGGAGAAGGAAAGCATCTGAGAACTCTCGCCACACAGCTAGAGGGGCACTTTCTCCCTAGATAACTCCCATGCTTCATACCACTGTATCGCAATATCTCAGAGTCTATATGAAGCCAACTCCATCGATTCAACCTCTTCCGCGTGCATAACCCTCAAGGTCTTCTGCATACCATGAAAGAAATTTTGGGGGTCCATATTTTGCTTTTCCACATAAAACTCTGGAGGACCTAACCCAAGGAAGGTCTTAACCCTCAACTACTAGCCCTGTCTGCCTGGTCAACACCAACTCCTTGCCACTGTGCCTGGGCGGCTACTAATTTGGTCAACAACTGTACAGCATCCCGTACATCTTGGCCCTCTGCATCCGGCTGAGGAACTGGGGCAGGTGCTGGAGGCGGGGTATGCGATGTCTCAGAAGGCCCCTCACTCTGAATCTCATCCTGGGCCCTCGTGGCCTACCGAGTATGGCTAGTAGCCTCATCGGCTGCTCTCTTACCCTTCTGGGTAACTGTTGCTTTCTTGCGGAGCATCGCTGAAATAAAAACAATTTATCAGTAGCGAACGCTTAACACAGGGCTCTATCGCACAATCTAAGAGAGAAAGAATAACATCATCCTAAATGTCCTGTAGCCTCCTATTTATAAGTGTGGTGCACAACATGCCTATAAATAAGACTCTACTAGACACGGTCTGTAGACAACCCTAGGACAAAACAGCTCTGATACAACTTCTGTCACGACCCAAACCGATGAGCCGTGATGAGTGTCTGACCTCTAGCGACCAAACACCCCTAAACTCGTATCTGAAACATACTGAGCATCAAAGGCCCATAAATGGCAAGAACTGATCTCATAAGAGGGAAACATCAAAACCCTGTACTATCTGTATATATATATATATATATATATATATACACAACATGTGGAAGAACGGTGCAAGCAAGCTAGGCTACTACATATATTGTACACAAAAGAATAGAAGCCGATAAGGCTACATCGTCTGACTACTACATACAACTGTCTACAGACCTTTACTGTAATAAAAGTTGTAGAAGGGACGGGACAGGGCCCCGTCATACCCATATGTATACACATCTCAAAAGGGGTATACCAAACCTGACTGTAGCTCCAGATCAAATAAAGTGTACTGACCACTGCTAAATCTAGAGGTCCTACTGAGCTGGACCACCTGTCTGTCTCCCTGTACCTGCGGGCATGAACGCAGTCCCTCGAGCAACGAGGAGTCAGTATGAATAATGTACCGAGTATGTAAGGCATAAGAACAACATATATACATAAGAAACATGGATAAGATCTGAGCTCATAAACTGAAATAACTGATTGCATGTACTTGTATGAACTAGTATCTGCCTAAATTTGCATAAATCTGCGTAACTGACAATGCCTCTGGGGGCACATAATATGCATGCTCATACCTATCAATGATGGTCGTGCATCTATATGGGCGCGTATATAACGCCTGATATGTGTGCGTATATAATGCCTGATGTATGTGCGTACATAAAGCCTGTAAGCCTCTATGGCATCTCGTCATATCATATTGGCTCCTCTGTGGCCATAATCAATATCATTATCATGGTAGTAATACGTATATAATGCCTATATTTATCTTCATACTTTACATATATCTAATATTCGCGAATATAACGCCTTCTAGTCACGGGTCAATGTACATAAATATATAATGAATGTAATGCATGACTAAGCTGTATGCACAGAACTGGCTACATAAGACTGGACCCATGAACAGAAGGATTACTCATAAATGGGGTAGATGAACATCAAAGAATGAAGTACTTCTAATGCTTCTAAAAGTAGAGTAATATGGAAGCTCGCTTACTCACTTATTGGATCATATCATAGGATCATGCCAACAGAAGAAAAGAATGGCCTTAACATACCTTGGAGTATCTCCATTCGCCCAACCTCTACCTCTTGAACTCGTAAGTCTACAATTAAGATAACATAGGGCTTAATTAGGCTATTTACTTCGCTTACTAACCATCCTCAAATATGTATAAAGCTCAACAAACTATAGACAATAATTTCCTTTGTAAGCTTACAACTCTCCAACTTCTCATTCGATCCCACATCAACTACAATACTCACATCAACAATAACAACACACACACACACACACACAGATATATATATATATATATATATATATATATATATATATATATATATATATATATATATATATATATCTATATATATATATATATATATATATATATATATATATATATCTATATATATATATATATATATATATATATATCAAAATATACGTAAACCCGTTTCCAATCATCTCTTAAAATAACCCTAAGTCATTATTTTATATTTCATCAACTTACTACTTCCACAATTACCTTCTCTTCACTTAACATCACTAAAACTCTTGATAACCAACTTAAATATAAGGGTAGAATCAATTACATACCTTGGAGGGTCTAAGATCCCATGAATCACTTCAACTTCAACTCCCTAAACTTCACAACTTTGAAGAAACACTAAAAGCAACCTTCTTCTTCACCATCTCGGGTTTACAGGGTTCGGGTCTTGTCAAATCTTTACTAATATGATGGAAAATATTGGGAGAGAATATCTTAGGGTTTTTCTAATTTGGAAAGGAGGAAAATATGAAATAGGATCATGAACCACCTATTTATACTTGGAAGCCAAAAAGGCTATAGCGATCTGATTTGATGAGCTGGTCGAGGGCCCATCAATGTGTCGACGGTCCATCGACGTCCGTCGACTTGTCCTGTCGACCTGCGCCTGCAGATGCAAGGTTGCTGTTACACCTCAAAAAAATTTCCGTTCATGCACAGTGGATAGACTGACGAAGATTAGGACTTATATGATGTTTTGATAAGTAAGAAATATCATTTTGCTATCCTAATCGAAATTTTAAAGACATTGGAGGTGAGGGACGAAAGTTGTCAAGGAAGGCAAGGCATACGTTGTGTATCGGAAAGAATTATGAGTAACGAGTCAATGATGATTTAATGATTCTTTGGAGAACAGTAATAACGTCCCTTAGATTGGTATTGAAGTGTTAAAAAAGTGTTAAGAAGGTTCCATAATAATTGGAGACCAAACGAAACGACGAGAACAACTTCGGGAAAAATGTGAGTTACACGACCATGTTATACGACCCGTGGAATGTTATACGGACCGTATATTGGTCCGTATAACCCAATAGCAATGAAGTGTTCCAAGGTGGTGAACCACGACCACTTGTACGGGCCGTACAATGTTCCACGGACCGTACAAGTGTCCGTGGATGTCCCGACGGGCTGAATAAGTTCACTTATATAAATGTGATCCCACTTCATTAATTTCATTTCCCACACACTTCTTCATCTCTCTCATGACCTCTAGAAGGTTCCACATACTTCATCTACAAGAATACAAAGGAAAACAAAGATCAATATCAAGAATTCAAGTGGGTCAAGTGCATAAAGATTACTAGGGTCCATCTAAATCAAGAATTCTCTTGGGAGTGAAGTTAGGGTTTTGGTGCAAGAAGAGAAGTTCCACTCAAGGGTTGTTCATCTATAATCTAAGGTGAGTTTTATGATCATTATTGGTTGTTTAAGGTGTTGAAAGTTAAGAACACATGGATTGTAGAAAGATATAGAAAGTGGGTTATAAATGTGGGAATAGTGACATTGTTGGGTGAAGGTTTGGATTGAATTATGGATGTTGGTATGTTGTGATTGTAAATATATTGTGAATGACATTTAGACCATGGAATAAGTATTATATATGAGAAAACGCAATAGCGAACTATAATCACAATTATGGAGAAATTGAAGAGGAATTGTGAAATGCGGATAATGTAGATGAATGATGATTGTGGTCTATTATATTGTGAATGTTGTTATGAATGTTTGAGAGTTGATATAGAATATGGGAAAAGTTGTATAAACAAAAGAAATCCTGCCCAATTTTCCTTAGCTTTAGTAAGCACGTTTAAGTAATCGATTAGCTAATGTTCATGCAACTTCTCTTGAAGGTAGAAACGTGGGCATTGAAGGAGAACAAGGAAGTGATAGATTAGTTAAACGGAAAAGGTATGTGAGGCTAGTCCTTTCTTTATATGGCATGAATCCTATGGTATGATTTCTCTTCTTCTCCATCAATCCTCTATATCTCGGAAAACTAATAGCCTGTGTCCATGAATAGCCTTATGAGATGAGAGATATATTATGAGTTCAATAATTATGATGACGAGTTAAGTATAAAGATTCTAGAGTTTATGACATGATGTTCCTATAATGCTAATTATGTTATATATTGTATACACTCACCTTATACATTGTTCCCTTCAAGGTGAGGCAGAATACCATAAATTTAAAGATGTCATTTATCGTACACACTAACCTTATATACTATTTCCTTCAAGGTGAGGCAGAACACTTATAAATGTCCCATAATGAAATCGAGGGTTTACGACCTTATGTCACCTCGATAAAGTATAGCTATCTTTGAGTTATTATACATGCATTATGATGATTATATGTTGATGATAATACACCGCGCCTATATGGCACGGGCAGACACACCACTGCAGTGGGAAGCTTAAACCCCGGACGCGGGAGGCCTAGACGCAGGTTAATTATTATCACACCGTGCCTATATGGACGGGCAGCTTATAAACTTATACATTTATGCATACATGATATGATGATGATTATGAAGTAAGCCAGCATGCATTATTTCTTTTATAGTTGACAGTCAGTTACAGATTGCTCCTTATTTGATGCTTCCTTTATCTCATTGACGTATTGTTATTACTTATGCCTCTCATACTCAGTACAATGTTTGTACTGACGTCCATTTTCTTTGGACGCTGTGTTCATGCCCACAGGTAGACAGGGAGGTGATCTTGATCCAGACTCATAGGAGCCAGTAGGTGATTTGAGAGCACTCCATTATTCCGGAGGTGCCTTTGATTATTCTTTTGTGTACATATGTATATCATAGGCACGACGGGGTCCTGTCCTGTCCCTATGTCTACTCTAGTAGAGACTCGTAGATACGCAATTGTGGGTTATATGGTCTCACGAGGTTACTACTACATATACATATATATGTTATCATTTTGATAGCCGAAAGGCTTATGTCTATAAAAATATCTATGTTCTCAAATGAAAAATGATTCCCTTATGATTTGAGCATGAATTTGATAAAAGAATGCTTAATGGGTATGATGAGTAGTAGAATGAGTGGTGCTCGGTGGTTAGCCCCGGGTACCCGTCACGTCCCCTAGTCGGGTCATGACAAAAGTGGTATCAGAGCAGTTCAGTCCTAGGAAGTGTCTACGAGCCGTGTCTAGTATAGTCTTGTTTATGGTGTGTTGCGTGCCACACTAATAAATCGGAGGCTACAGGGCATTTAGGAAAAATTACCATCTTTCATATTATGAGATCGTGCGATAGAGCTGTGTTATAAGATTTTCCCCTCTTAATTGTGCGTTATAATTTCAGTAAAGCTGATGAAGGGAAAAGCTACGGCAGCCCAGAAGGGCAAGATAGTGGTTAAAGAAGGGCTTGAATGAGAGCCGTCTATAGATATGGAGGAGGGCGAACCCCATAATATGGCCCCACCTCGGTTTTCCCATACTTCGCCCACTTTCGGGGATCAGAGGGGAGCCTCAACTTTAGCTCCAGCACCCCCCGTTCCTCCAACACATGCCTCGGGCCAAGAGATGAGACAGGCTATTCTTTTACTGACTCAATTAGTAGCCGCTCAAGCTCAGCGGCAGGATGTGGGCCACGATAACAGGGGTTGGAGAAAGGGAGTTAATTCTTCAGGGTTTGATCATGAGTTTAGGGGTGCTCCGAGGCAACAATTCTCTAGGCACTCAGTTAGTTAAACAAGTAGTGCTCCTCCGCAGATTTCTAGACCCAGATTTGATGGATCTACTTATTCTAAGTCACCTAGAGTCTCTGAGTTTCCAGTTCTCGTATTTGGAGTGGTTCTAGTCAGATGAGATCCCCGGTACCACGATGTACTCGGTGTCGCAGGTTACTTTGGGGACCGTGCCGCTTGGGTTCGGATGTTTGTTATACCTGTGCCCAGCCAGGCCATCTCATGCGCTGGCTCTTCATCGTCGGCTCTTCATCGTCGGTACGCCCCCCAAGGACAAGGCCACAGATGTTAGTAGGTGGTGATAGAGACCAAAAAGGAACGCCCAGTCCAAGTGGATCCCAGCATCATATCCATGCGTTAGCTGAGCGACAGGATCCTGAGTCTTCCCCTGATATTGTTCCAGATATATTGTTAGTATCCTTTTATGATATGTGTGCATTAATTGATTCGGATCCTATGCGGTCGTGTATCACCCCTGTTGTGATGGTTGTGTCGAGGTGAAAAATCTGAGCCAATCCGACAATTTGAGATGACTATATTTGTTAGTAACCTAGTGATAGCCAGAATCGTGATTTACGAGTAAGTTGATTGACAGTGAGTGAATATAAATAATATGTGTAGGTATACAGATATTGGAATTCTAGACCGAGTGTGCAGGTACAACTTATGAGACAAGCCCTATTATTTATATCCTTTAATGGTAAGTGATCTTGTGTTGTTCAGTTACGTATTATGTGTGTTCCAATATATGTCCTATTGAGTCATCGGACGTGTTTTCTGGGCTATGTGCAGGTTTGGGATTGTTATGCTTACAAGAGAAACTCTGTCAAAATTTTCCTAGAATCTAAAGGAGATAAGATATAAGTTTGTGGTATGTTCTAACGAGAAGAGATGTTGTGCAACAAGGTAATGGTAGGACGAGATTAAGTTAGGAGTATCATTAACAACTACACGAGATGAGTTAAATACTATTGAATTGATAGTAACAGTAGTTATGAAAGTGACATTGATACGGTAAAGAGAAATGCTTGGTAGTACTAAAACCTGACATGGAAGAGAAAGGGTAACTCCAATAGAGTGTGATACTGGAGTATTGATTGGATGAATAATTGCGAGTATGGTCGATACGATAAGTTTACTAGCAAATAAAGTAACAGTACCCGAAGACAGAGGTACGAATAGGAAGGGTTATAATGAATGAGAATACGTTGGTAAAACAATTTATATGGTAAGCGTAATAGAACTAATTAGAAAGAGTAACAGGTTGAGTATGCTTACTTCGCAAGAGTTATCCTATTTTACTAGCAGGCTTGCGAATAAGGTAAAGAAGTGGCACTCTATAGCGTTGATTATGATCAAGGCATAATGAGAGCATAACAAGAACTTTAATACAAAGTATAGCAAGGAAGCGACTAAGGATGTGACATGTTCAATATGAATAAAGAGTGAATGCCAGTGTGAAATCCACAAGCAAGCCATGGGGCTGCAGATGAGAAAACTTATAAGACTTTGTTAAGGGAAAGTCCATCATAGAGGTTCCTCAATGACAGAAATGATAGTAAGCAAAAGGGGGAAGTCAACTTGAACAAGAAATCAGAGAAAAGTGATATGGCAAAGTAGCAGCAGTTTGTGATTGGTATAATCAAGAGTATGAGTGATATCTTTAGGTGGATGCAAAAGACCAAGACTACAGAAAGATGGATAACGAAATAGGATGATTATTAGGAAGAGGATCAACACAATAAGGGTGAGAGGGGATGATCAGAATGAACTAGAATAAGTTTTGGAAGCAAAGAATGGATTGTACAAAGGTAGTATATTCTAAAGGACAAATTGGTACTCAGTTAGGGATTGGGTTCCTCATACGAAGCATAAAGGATTGATTATAAAACGGGAGAAAACAAGATAAATTGAGGAGGAAGGAATGTAAAGGAATAAGAATGAGAATAGAGAGAAAAGGAAATATACGAGGTACGCGTGCTTAAGAAGTAGTCGTGTTATGATTAAAAGAAGATGCATCTCCTACGAATATCCTATACCAAGTTAGAACGAGTAAAGTATATGAAGTAAAGAGTTGAAAGGAAAAAGATGATCACGAGTTATGATTTTACAGTACGACGATAAAGCGATAGAGTAAAGCTATCATCAACGACAAATATAATACGATCATGATTGGTCTTGAAATCAGTGTTCAGTGCAAAACAAGTGTAAAAGAATATGAGGTATGAGGGGTATTAGTGGCGTATGAAACTCGGGCCCTGGAAAACAAAGATGACGTTACAAGTGACATTATGTGGATGGTATGGATAACTAGACCTACTACTATTGTGAGCATCCCTATGGGACAGAAGTTGTTAATTGGAGTAGATTTAGACATTGACTCATAACTAACAGATGAGCTAAGTCAAATATATCCTTGTTCGGATTGTTACGTCGGTTGTATTATTTGGTTATAAGACTGCAAGGTGAGTATGTTAAGACTTCACACACGAATTATCGTAGCTCTGAATTACGAGAAAACAGCATGAATAAGATGCAGCATAGTAAGGGATACAGGAATTCAAGATTTGAAGGAGAGGCAACGGATTTGAGAATGGTGCAAGTAAAACCCTTAAAGGGGAGAGGGGGAGCGAGTAAAGGGAATTCAAGTGTAGAGATTTGGAACGATGGATCCTAAGATGGGACAGATATAGACTCCAAAACACAGAGTGAGAGTCGCGTAGAAATGAGTCGAATGACTAGTAAATGAACGAACATAAATTGAGCAGACATCTGAGACTGTACGGGAAACCATTCGCGAAGACCTTAAACCACGTGACATTGAAAGCAAATAAATCAAGGGGAAAAAAAGGAAGGAAGAGAGTATGACGAGATGATTTACCACAGATAGACAAAAGAGTTTAGGTATATATATATATATATATAATCATCGAGCCTAGCCATGGTCGGGCATGCGAAACACCGAACCTTTGTGGTTGGGCATGCTATGTAAATGATACGTATACGAATATGACTATAGACACAATATGTAAGTGAGTACGATTATGAATACGGATACGGATATGAATACATGTATATGTGTAGATGTGTGTGTACTCGAATCACGCAAGAACAGTTATGTAACTTGCAGATATTTATGCGTCGCCAATGAAATCAAATGGGTACTTAAAAGAGGAGTAAGAGGTAAAACGAGGATAATGTAGTCACGATGCTCGAGGTCAGTTGAAGGAAAACATATGGTAAATTGAGTTGAAATGTTGAGTGGGGATTATCGTTAGGGGCAAATAGGACAATTACTTGGAATATGACATAAGTACATACTATACGCTTACTACAGTAGCCTTGGGGTGTGACAACTTACGCAGGCAATTAGATCACTGAATGGAGGGGAAGCTAGTCCCCGATTCATTAGGCCTTATGAGATTGTGTGCGAAATAGACAAGGTGGCTTATGAATTAGATCTACCTCCTTATTTAGAGTCAGTTCACCCAGTTGTACATGTCTCGATGCTTCATAAATATGTTGGAAATCCTGCTAGGATTATGCCAGTAAATGATGTTCAAGTGACAAGAAAAGTTGATTTATGAAGGGCTACCCATTGCCATATTAGATAGGCAAGTACGGAGACCTCGAAATAAAGAAGTGGTCTCAGTTAAGGTCCTATGGTAAGACAACAACTGAGAAGAATGACTCGGGAATCGGAAAATAAAATGAAATCCACGTGTCCGCACTTATTTCATCCCCAGAAGATATTCAAGATAAAACACTAACATTATGAGGTATGTATGCTTTCTTTTCATGCTTATGGTCGTGTGTGGCCAAATTATAGTGCTATTGTGTTGTGGCCCTGTGAGGGAATATTATTGTGGGATGTTGTGACAGGATGGTAGTGCTATATTACGGGGAAACTTTGGCGAAATTTTCGTAGAATTCACGGATAGTTTAACATTCGAGGACGAATGTTCCCAAGGGGGGAAGAATGTTACACCTCGGAAAATTTTCTGTTCATGCATAGTGGATAGACTGACAAATATTATGACTTATGCGATGTTTTGATAAGTAATAAATAGCGTTTGAAGATCTTAATCGAAATTTTAAAGACATTAGAGGTGAGGGAATAAATTTGTTAAGGAAGGCAAGGCATACGATGTGTATCGAAAAGAATTTTGAGTAACGAGTCAATGATGATTTAATGATGGTTTGGAGAACAATAATAACATCCCTTAGATTGGTATTGAAGTGTTAAAAAAGTGTTAAGAAGGTTCCATAAGGATTGGAGACCAAACAAAACGACGAGAACAACTTCGGGAAAACTGTGAGTTACACGACCATGTTATACGGCCTGTGGAATGTTATACAGACCGTATATTGGTCCGTATAACCCAACAGCAACTAAGTGTTCCAAGGGGCTGAACCACGACCACTTGTACGGGCTGTGCAATGTTCCACGGACCGTACAAGTGTCCGTGGAAGTCCCGACGGGCTGAATGAGTTCACTTATATAAATGTGATCCCACTTCATTAATTTCATTTCCCAGACACTTCTTCATCTCTCTCAAGACCTCTAGAAGGTTCCACATACTTCATCTACAAGAATACAAAGGAAAACAAAGATCAATATCAAGAATTCAGGTGGGTCAAGTGCATAAAGCTTACTAGGGTCCATCTAAGTCAAGAATTCTCTTGGGAGTGAAGTTAGGGTTTTGGTTCAAGAAGAGAAGTTCCACTCAAGGGTTGTTCATCCATCATCTAAGGTGAGTTTTATAATCATTATTGGTTGTTTAAGGTGCTGCGGGTGAAGAACAGATGGATTGTAGAAAGATATAGAAAGTGGGTCATAAATGTGGGAATAGTGACATTGTTGGGTGAAGGTTTGGATTGAATTATGGATATTGGTATGTGGTGATTTTAAATATATTGTGAATGAGATTTAGACCATGGAATAAGAATTATATATGAGAAAACGCAATAGCGAACTATAATCACAATTACGGAGAAATTGAAGAGGAATTGTGAAATGCGGATAATGTAGATGAATGATGATTGTGGTATATTATTGTGAATGTTGTTATGAATGTTTGAGAGTTGATATAGAATATGGGAAAAGTTTTATAAACAAAAGAAATGCTGCCCAATTTTCCTTAGCTTTAGTAAGCACGTTTAAGTAATCGATTAGCTAATGTTCATGCGACTTCTCTTGAAGGTAGAAACGTAGTCATTGAAGGAGAACAACCAAGCGATAGATTAGTTAAACGGAAAAGGTATGTGAGGCTAGTCCTTTCTTTCTATGGCATGAAACCTATGGTATGATTTTCTTTCTTCTCCATCAATCCTTTATATCTCGGAAAACTAATAGCCTCTGTCCATGAATAGCCATATGAGATGAGAGATATATTATGACTTCAATAATGATGATGATGATGAGTTAAGTATAAAGATTCTAGATTTTATGACATGATGTTCCTATAATGCTAATGATGTTATATATTGTATACACTCACCTTATACATTGTTCCCTTCAAGGTGAGGCAGAATACCATAAATTTAATGATGTCGTTTATCGTACACACTAACCTTATATACTATTTCCTTTAAGGTGAGGCAGAACACTTATAAATGTCCCATAATGAAATCGAGGGTTTACGACCATATGTCACCTCGATAAAGTATAGCTATCTTTGAGTTATTATACATGCATTATGATGATTATATGTTGATGATAATACACCCCGCCTATATGGCACGGGCAGACACACCACTGCAGTGGGCAGCTTAAACCCCGGACGCGAGAAGCCTGGATGCAAGTTAATTATTATCACACCGTGCCTATATGGACGGGTAGCTTATAAACTTATACATTTATGCATACATGATATGATGATGATTATGAAGTAAGCCAGCATGCATTATTTCTTTTATAGTTGACAGTCAGTTACAGATTGCTCCTTATTTGATGCTTCATTTATCTCATTGACGTATTGTTATTACTTATGCCCCTCATACTCAGTACAATGTTTGTACTGACGTCCATTTTCTTTGGACATTGTGTTCATGCCCACAGGTAGACAGGGAGGTGATCTTGATCCAAACTCGTAGGAGCCAGTAGCTGATTTGAGAGCACTCCATTATTCCGAAGGTGTCTTTGATTATTCTTTTGTGTACATATGTATATGTTGGGCACGACGGGGTCCTGTCCCGCCGCTATGTCTAGCACTATAGTAGAGGCTCGTAGATACGCAGTTGTGGGTTATATGGTCTCACGAGGTTAGTACTGTATATACATATATATGTTATCATTTTGATAGCCGAAACGCTTATGTCTATAAAAGTATCTTTGTTCTCAAATGAAAAATGATTCCCTTATGATTTGAGCATGAATTTGATAAAAGAACGCTTAATGGGTATGATGAGTAGTAGAACGAGTGGTGCTCGATGGTTAGCCCTGGGTACCCATCACGGCCCCTAGTCGGGTCATGATAGCTGCGGGATCCTATCGACGCCACATGTCGACGGTCCGTCGAACATGTCGAAGACCCGTCGACGATGACTGGTGTCCTGCAGGTTTTTCTGATTCAGTTCAGACCGCGTCGATTTGATTCGTTCTACCTCTAACTCTATAAATTATCAGGAATATCTGTTGGTACCCTCGTACACGGGATAAGGCACTTTCTACTTCCAATTTCGAGCTCGGGTCTCTATTCTAAAGGGATACTTGACTAGGAAACCATAGGTTCTACCACTACGAACACGAGGGGTGTAACACCCGACCTGTCCAAATTTCATGCGGAAGTTAGCAAAATATTGCAACTCCCCAACACGATTGGACACCTTGTTAGGGTTACATTTAATGCGCCGCTTCACTCATTTGGCAGTGTCTCTTCAAAGACGGGTATCAGTTGTTATGTGAAGGCATGTTGTTTCGCCAATCAAGGCAAATAATTACCTTTTCCCCTTATTTAAACTACCACTTTGGGTTTCAAGAGCAATATCCTTTAACTTTCGACCTTCTTTTGAAGAAAAAAAACCCTTTCCTTAACATGTCTACTTCATCTTCCTTATCGCAACAGTTGGCCACCACTCAAGCAACAGGGCTATCCATGGGGGCCCAAAATAACTCTACTGACCATGAAAACCACAGCTCCCCTTCTAGCAACGCCCAAGAGATCGACTTGGGTTCTGCCATTGCTAAAATCATCCCCTCACTCCTCAATTGCTCAGGGGAACTCCGTGTTAGCTACCAACTGGAATCCGTCATGATGACTCGCTCCCTGGTTACCAGTTCTTGCCTCAAGCAGATATGTCTGACTATAATTAGGGGCCCAGAATAGAGATACGCCTGGTTCCTAGGAATGCTAACATCTCCTACCATTCTGTCCGTATGTCTACCGTCTATACGTACCCTTTCAATATTGGCTTCACTCTCCCGATCCACCAAGTAATTGAAGAATTCTTCCACCGCTACCAACTCTGCATAGGGAAATTATCCCATTAAGTAAGGAGGATGGTGCAGTGCATTCAGTTCTTGGCTGACCGAGCCAACCTGCCCTTTAACTTTGATCACTTGGTCCAACTGTATTCCTCTCGTGTATTCCGGGAGGGATAGTGCATCTGGCTTCCTGAATGTTCGGAGTCTCATTACTAATGCCGAGGATCACTATGATCGTGGGTGGCATGATATGTTTGTCATGATACCTACCGATCTTTTGCACAATGATTCTTCGGAACCATTCCCAAAGTTATGAAACCATGCCCATGAGTATCTTGACCTTATTTTTCTTTTCCTTCGAAGATTCCCTATTCACGTTTTGTTTTCTTTACAACAGTCGTCGTGGAGCTAGAACACATACCCGGTCTTTTCATTTGGGTGATGAACCTCCTGCGCTCCTCTATTGGGATTGAGAGGACCTGGAGGAGTATATCCACCGATCATTGGAGGGAAAAGGTCACGGTGAGTTTTTAACAAAGTCTTTCCCTTCCCGTCATCATTTTCTGCTTATCCCAGTATTTCGGACCGCTCCTCATATTCATTTTACAAAGGCTTGCCTTTCCGAGGATCATTGTCCCGAAGGACCCCTTCTCAGGAAGAAGCCCAAACCAATCTTGCGCTAGGTGTTGCCAGCCAAAAATTAAGGCTTCCCGGGAACGCAGGCGCGTCCAATTTTGGAGGAATTGGCTCCCGGGTAAAATCTTATCGCTAACTATTACAGTACTAGAACGAAGCTATATCGGGAGTGGTGAATTTAGAATAATACGGGGAAGGTGGAGCCGCTGATAGAGGAGAAGAAGGACCTTCTAGGCCTATTGCTGACAACCTCGGAGCGGCCACAGGCAATGTAGGCACCGATCCTTTCTCTCCGCCCCTCAGGGGGGGGGGGGGGGGGGGAAGACGAGCCTGATCTGCAGGATCCTCTCTCTTACCTGCCGGGACTGCTCCTCCAGGTATGTGCCACGACCCGGCTAGGGGGCCGCAACGAGCACCCGGTGCTACCCCACCCGAGCACCCCCTTATCGTACATAACATAACATCTAGGTGAACCATAAGTCAATTCGTGCTTTTCTTATCGTTAATCATATTGATCCCATTAGACGACCATCATCATTTAACATATCATAGGCATCTGTGCCACATCATAAGTACAAGGCCGATGTGGCTAACAAAAGATATACAAAACATGGGCCGACATGGCTGAACATCTCTACCCACATACACATGACTATGAGCCTCTAAGAGTATGACATATCGTATGAGCGGGACAGGACCCCGCTATGCCCATAATTATATACACAAAAGAATAAGTACCCAAAAGCTACGGCTCCGAAAGAAATGGAGCTCTGCTATGCAATCTCTGAATAAGCAGCTATGGATCAAGTCTGTCTCCCTGTGCACCTGCGGGCATGACACAGCGTCCACAAACAAAAGGACGTCAGTACGAAGAATGTACTGAGTATGTAAAGCATGATCAACATCAATATAGAAGCATAATAGATATCATATGAAATAGCATAGGAGGGGAGACAGTAATATCATCATCATCATGTCGCTTACTTGCATACATCATCGTTCGTATCCCATAATAATAGCCATACCACTTTGTGTTCATATTCGTATACATGCCCTTACTAAGTCTTATCACACTCATATTCATATTATATACATGGTCATATCATATACATAGTATTTACATAGCATACCCAACCTCGTAGGATCGGTGTGTCATACATACTTGGCTAACCAAGGCTCAAGATCATACATACCTGGCCCTACCAAGGCGTCAGGGTTATCCGTACCATCTGCAGAGGTGTGCGCGCGTTTCATAATCATATACATACTTTATACATAGTCATATACATATAGTCTTACCCGACATCATAATCTCGGGGTCTTATCATAGCCCTTCATAGGCATACATATACATATATCATAGCTCGTAAGCATCTCTAATCTCATTTTACTCTCATCATCATTACTATCCTCATCATTATCGTTACATCTACATTATGGACTTACTCGTCATACGAGGAACATAGTATAATCATAGTACATATCAAGGGTCGTGAGCTTATGAGCTCGGAATGTCAACCATGTGAAGACAACATACTCATATAGAGGAATTAGGAATTTGGCCAAGAACCATGCCTTATGAAAGAAGGGTTAGCCTTACATACCTTTCCGTCGAACTATTCTACACTTGCACGTTCCCTTCCAATGCTAGCGTTTATACCTTCATTAATATCATAACAATGGCCATTAGTCATTCACATTATCCACATTGTCTAGATTTCCTCAATTTGCCTCTAATTCACCCACATTCATGGTCATAACACCCAACTTCGTCCATTCGTCTAAAGTGTCTAGTTCATGATCTTAATACCATTTATAACACATTTATATCACAATACAACAACATTCATAACTCAATTCAATCTATTTCTCAAAATGTCACTATTCATCATTCATGACCTAGTTGACCATATTTTCTACAATCCATGTACTTTAATTCTCCAATACCTTAAACATCATGTAAAAATCATGAATCTTACCTTAGAAGTTGTAGGAACAAGCTTTGGTTGATAATACTCCTCTTTGAGCAAAACCCTAGTTTTTCTCCATTTGGATTTTTTTGACTTGGATGATCCTTGATGATTCCCTTATCCTTGATTCACTTGTCTTAATGTTATTGATGGCTTATAATCCTTGAAAACTCATATAATAAATGTAGAGAGAAGTTTTAGAGAGAAGTGGTGTAATGTTGTAATGAAATAAAATAAGTCTTGATCCTTATATTTAATGAATTGGAAAATCTGTGCTGGGTGAACACTGGTCGTCCATGGAGGTTTACGGTCCGTATTTCAGTTTACGGACCGTCCCTCATGGTCGTCTTTAAGCTTAAGCAGGACCAGAAACTTTGGCCTGCATGCATGGTGATTTACGACCATGGTTTACGGCCGTAAATCACTTTACGGTCCGTCCACCAGGTCGTGTTTTGCCATTTCCTCGGCTGGCAGAAAGTTGAAGTTTTGCATGCCAGTTTACGACCTGGCAGTTTACGGACCGTATTGCACTTTACGGTCCGTATTTTGCAATATACGACCACTGGGCAGTTGCAATTCTGCAACTTCCCATATTTCTTAGACTTCTCATTTCAATCACCCCCGTCCATGCACATGCATTGCTCACCTTGTATCTCATCTTAACTTAGCCAACTTCCTCGTCTTACATCGGATACTTTCGAAATCTCGCCTAAGGTCATCAAACGTCGTTTCTTGCTCATGGACATCATGCACTCATATTCATCACTAGTTCGTTCTCTTGCGTACCAACGGAAAATTTTCTGAGGTGTAACAGTATGTTACTTGATTAAATTTGTCACTTTGTTCTTTCAAAATTTCTCATTCTTCTGCCCACCTTTCTTCGTAGGGTCATGCTCCTGTTACTTCTGTTCTCGAGATGGTCATGAGCTCGCCTTCTTTATCCGAAGAAGTGTGGAGGATGCAATCCTAGAACTCCCGCATGAAGGCTGATCTGTCCGAGCTGATGACCCATAGATCTTTTTTGGACTCTAAGTAGAGAGAAGCTAAGGAGGCTTTATCTGCTCGGGAGGGAGCCCTTTGGCACTTGACAATTGCCCATCAAGAGCTTCAAGAGAGGACAGCTCGGGTGGAGGCCGAGAGGTTGGCTGCCCAAGGCCGAGTGTAGGTGCTGCAGGCTTCCCCGACATGACTCAGAGCCCGTAATGTCTGACTGTAGCAGCGTCGGGCTGCCGTTCAGTACTTTTCTAATATTTTAAGGGACTATGCCGTGCTGAAGTCTCGGGGCGATGTTCTTCTAGATATCAGAGAGGTCCGCCTTTGAGACATTGATTCTGCTCTGACGGACGCAGAGGTGGGTGTAGGGGCCGCCGACATTGCTATTGATGACCTCTATGACCAGACCCTTTCCTCCTCTGATGCTTCCTCTAGCTCTTCGGATGATGAAGACGCCGATCCTCCTGCTTAGCTCATGTTTACTGCTCTGCGGGCCTTTGTGCCCTATTAAGATTGCTCTGACCACTGTGACTTTTGATTGTTCTTTTCTTTTTGTGTTTTTCTGAAGGTTGGGTCTATGTACCCTTAGTCTTCTTACATGAGTTTACATGAACAAACTGTTTGACTAAATTACAAAAATCTTAGTAAGGTATATGAGGGTGGAGAAAGCTAGGCAAGGGATAGCACTCCTTTTCTCCCGATAGTCTCGGTCCTTGTCCATTTGTTCAGCTTGCTCGATTCCTCTTCTCTCCCTCCGATACTCATTTGCAAGGTACCGAGGATTCGTGTATCGGGTTTGACAATACCTGGCAGAGCTCTTTCTAGGTTCTTCAATTTCTGATCAGATGCGACACGTTTTTGTGTTGTTACCTCGTTAAATACATTGCCAGTAAAACCTCTTTCGGACAAAACCCAGGTCAAGAAAAAGAGTGCAACACGTGTCTTTGGTCCACCTTCCGATAGTCAGGAAGGGGGAAACAAGCAGTTCTTTCAAGGGTGATTCCTATCGTGGATAGGAAGTTAGTTAAGGTAGAATAAATAATATATTTAAACAATCATACCAGTCGCCCTTGTTAAAGGTAGAATCTCTTGAGATGGCTGACATTCCAGCTATTCTTTAACTCATTTCCATGCTCGTCCCTGATCCGATAAGATCTTTTCCCGCAATCCCCACGATTTGGTATGGACCTTCCCAATTAGGCCCTAGCTTACCTGCATTGACATCCTGTGTTGCGAGGGTGACCTTCCGGAAGACGTAGTCTCTAACCTTGAAATGTCTTATGTTTGTTTTCTATTGAAATATCTTTCAACCTGTTGTTTCTGCGCTATCATACTCACCAAAGCCATTTCTCTTCATTCTTCCAGCAGTTCCAACCCAACAGCCATCTCTTCATTGTTGGATTCTTCCATAGTCTGAGTGTACCGGATGCTTGGTTCCTTTATCTCCACAAATAGCAGGGCCATGTCCCCGTACACCAGGGAGAATGGGATTTCGCTCGTGTCTATTTTAGGAGTAGTTTTGTATGCCCATAGCACACCAGGTAATTCATCCGGCCATCGCCCCTTAGCGTCTTCCAGCTTTTTCTTGATATTCTGAATTAGGATCTCGTTGATTGATTCTGCCTGTCGGTTTGCACACTGATGGTATGGGGAAGATGCTATTCATTTGATCTTCAACCCTTCCAGGGCGATTTTGGTCCCTATAAATTGAGGACCGTTGTCACACGCTATTAATTTCGGTACCCCAAACCTGCATATGATATGATCACAGATGAAGTCGATCACTTTTTTCTCTTAGATTTTCGCGAAAGCCTTTGCCTCTACCCAATTCGTGAAATAATCTGTCAGCACCAGTAATAACCTTACAGTTCCTACAACCCCTGGCAACGGGCCTACAATGTCCATCCCTCATTTTTAGAAAGGCCATGGGGCTACGATCCAATGAAGTAGTTCAGCGGGTTGATGAATCATCGGAGAGTGTCGCTGGCATCTGTCGCATCTTTGAATGAAGTTTTAGCATCTCCCTCCATCCGGGACCAGTGATATCTGACTTTTATTATTTTCTTGACCAGAGACTTGTATCCGGTGTGGTTCCCACAGCTGCCTTCGTGTACCTCCCTTATAACGTATTCCGCTTCGACGGGACTCAAACATTTAGCCAAGGGGTCCAGCTATGACCGTGCTGCCTTGACTCTCAGAGCTCTTGTCGCTTTGGTGTCTTTCTGGAGAGTCCCATTCTGCAGATAATTCATTATTTCGCTCTGCCAGTCCTATATCAGGCCAATGGCGTTTACCTCATATGTGAAGGGGCTTAGGACGGAATGTAAGAGGCACACCATGGAGTCTGATTCTGCTTCCATTATGCCGGTCGAGGAACCGAGGTTTGCCAAGGCATCAGCTTCAATATTCATCTCTCGAGGGATTCGGGTGACTTTCCACCGTTGGGAACGTGTTAGCACCATTTTGACTTTTCCTAGATGCCCCTAGATTCGATCTTTCTTGGCCTCGTATTTCTCGAGGATTTGGTTTATGATCAATTGAGAATCTCTTTTCAGTTCTACTACTTCAGCTCCGAGTCCCCGGACCAGTTCCAAACCTACAATTGCGGCCTTATACTTGGCCTCATTGTTTGTCAAAGACAAGCATTTTATGGCCTGTCTGATCACGACTATTGATTGGGTTATCAGGATAATTCCAATCCCGTACCCTTTACATTGGCTGCCCCGTCTGTATATAGGATCTACTCTCCGAAAGCGCCCTCGAACTCCAAGGCAGCTTCTTTCTGAGCACGGGGCATCAAACCCGAATATATAATCAGCCACGAAGTCCGCTAGGGCTTGCGACTTAAAAGTAGTCTGGGGCTGATAGGTGATATCATAACCACATATTTCAATTGACCAACTCGCAAGCCTAACTAAAAGCTCAGGCTTGTGCAGGATATTTCTTAAAGGAAACGTAGTTACCACGGAAATAGGATGACATTGAAAGTAAGGTTTCAGTTTTCGGGCCGTCACTACGAGAGCTAGGGCCAGTTTTTCAAGATGCGGGTAACGAGCTTCTGCCTCGTTCAAGGCTTTACTAATATAATAGATAGGTGATTACGTGCATTTCACTTCACGGACCAGCACGGCACTTACCGCGGTATCAGAGATAGCCAGGTAGACTGGCAAGAGCTCACCTCCTTCCAGGTTTACGAGCAATGGTGGGTGTGACAGGTACCTTTTCAAGTCTTTCAACGTTTACTGACATTCTGGGTTCCATTTGAAATTTTTCTTCTTTTTAGTACGCCAAAAAACTTCTGGCAGCGCTCAGATGATCAAGATATGAACCTCCCCAATGTTGTTACTCTTCGGACCTATTGCTGCACCTCTCGGGCATTACTGAGCATATCCAGGATATGTTCGATTGCTTGGATATGATTTCGATTGGCTTCTATCCCTCTACTGGTCATAATGAACCCCAAGAGACTGCCGAAGTTTACTCCCGCATTTCTCCATGTTCAGCTTCAGATTATACTTGCGTAGGATATCAACTACTTCCTGCAAATGTTCTATATGTTCCTCTGTTCCCAGGGATTTAACAATTATGTCATCTAAATAAACTTCCACATTTTGGCCTAACTGGGGTTCAAACATCCGGCTGGCCAATTGATGGATGGTGGTCCCAGCGCTTTTCATGCCAAACGGGATGACAGTATAACAATAGGTACCATGCTCCATGATGAATAAGGTCTTTTCTTTGTCCTCTGGGTCCAACCGAATTTGGTCGAACCCTAAGAAAACGTCCAAGAAGCTGAGCAACTCGTATCCGGCCACCGAGCTGACAATTCTATCGAGATGGGGCATGGGGTATGAGCTCCTAGCGCATGCTTTATTCAAGTCCTTTAAATCTAAATACATTTGAAAGAGATTAGGATTTTTAGGGAGTACCACCATGTTGGCCAGCTAGTCGGGGTATTTTACCTCACAAATTGTTCCTAGCTTAATAAGTCTGGCCACCTCCTCCTTGACGAACTAGCTACGCTCCGCTGATACCTAGCACCTTTTTGCTTAACATACTAACTATCCAGGTGCATGATTACTTTGTGGATAGCTACTTCAGCCAGGACACCTGCAGTATCCACCCCCGACCAAGTGAAGCTACTCAACCTATCTATTAACAAGTTAAGTATCTTTTCTCGGGACCCGGGGTTCAAGCCCGAGCCCAGGTATATCTGCTTCTTCGGGGTATCTGGTCGGCAAGCAATCAACTTCATCTCCTCTGTTGTGGTTCTACCTACATCTGTTTCTTCTGGTGCAACGAACCCTCTTGGTATTCTATCTTTCGCGTCCTTCGAGGGGTGAGATTTTTTCTTGTGGTTTGTTGAGCCCAACCGAGGATTGTATCCCGGATCAGGGTTCTGTAATTGCTAGCGGCTGATATCTTGAAGTTCTCCTTCGATGGTTTCCAGGTTCACATCCCCTTAGCTGTGCTTCGGATCTCCTTAGACCTCTGCAATCCCCCACAGGGTGGAAAACTTCAGGATCAATGGTAAGTTAAGGGGACCGCCTTCATGGCATGCAGCCAGGGCCTACCTAGGACCATGTTGTCAGGCATTTCACCATAGAGCACCTCGAACAGAGATTCTAAGGAGACCCCCCCCCCCCCCTCACATGAGTGACCAGTTTGATCTGTCCTCAGGTGGTTTCTCTTAACAGGTTGAATCCGATCAGAATTTTTATCACCGGGATCACCTGCTCCGCCACCTGTATCTCTTTGAGTACTCGAAGCAGTACTATATTCACGGAGCTACCTAGATCGGTAAGCACACGTTTAATGTTAAAATTTAAGATTCATAAGGATATTACCAGTGCACCAGATGACTTTTTCTTCTGCTTCATTGAATATGATGGAGTCTTCCGAGGGACCTCTCCCTTCTTTTCAAGTGGGGGAGGGATCTTATTTTTGCAACTCCAGGGATACCACTTCTACTACCTTTTATTTGAAGATCACGTTGACCCTCTCCTAGGGCGCTCGCCTGATGCGCAAAGTCCCGGCCCCTTTTATCGATCATTCTTACTGCAGTTGTCTAAGAACTCCTTCAGATACCCCTTCCGGAGAAAGTCTTCGACCTCGTAACGGAGAAATTTATAATCCTCGATCGAGTGCCCCAAAATAGCGTGATATTCACACCATAAATCCACGTCTCGTCGACTGGGGTTAGATCTAATAATCGTCGAATACTTGGCCTCTGCCATATCTTTCATTGCTATGACAAATTCTCCAACTTCCACATTGAAGTTGTAGGATGCCACGTTCAGCGGACCCGAATCTCCGGGCGATCTGTAATGCGGTACCTTTCTGTCTCTCCTGGGTTGGCCATGATCATAATGTGACCTGTTATTTTGCGCCTCGTTCCTCGGAGGGGGATGAGTCGTATACGTCTCATACCTATCCCTCGGGCCCCGTTGTCTAAATGCGAGGGTAGCCTTGTGCTTGTCCTGGGGCCTTCTTCTTACTTTGATTCGGGCTTCTGCTCTGAGATCATCCTCAATCCTCATCTTTGCTGTGTATCAGTTCTTCACTTCGTTCTAATATTTGGCCAAAAATTCCTTCAGGCTTTCCTTCAGCTTCTTCGATGCATCTGAGCCACCGGTGTTTAAGCCATGTGCGAATGCCATGATAGCCCAATCCTCCTGAATTGTAGGTAAGGTCATCCTTTCCCGTTGAAACGTCTCTATGTAACCGCAGAGCGATTCATCCTTCCTTTGCTTGATAGTGAAGACGTCCTCTTTGTGCGTTTTAACTTTTTGTGCCCCCGCGTGAGCTTTTACAAAGGTTTTTGTAAAAGCAACATAAGAATCAATAGAATTTTCGGGTAAAAGAGTATACCAAGAGAGTGCTCCCTTTATGAGCGTTTGATTATATTTTTTCAACATTACTGATTCAAACTCTTGTTATTTGAGATCGTGCTCAGTGATTGTTGCTTTGAAGGTTGGTATGTGCTTCTCCGGATCCGTGGTCCCGCCATATTTGGGTATTTTTGGTATTTTAAACTTTCTAGGGATGGGTGTGGGGGACGCACACTATGTGGAAGGTATCTTTCCGTGATTCCTTGCTCCCACTCCCTTCAGGATAGGGGGAGCCCCCGGTATATGGCTCGGCCAACCCCATCCCCACTTTCTCCACGTCTACCGCAGAGGTCTCCGGTGCTTTAATGATATCAGGTTCATTCAAAGGGCGTTCCGCTGGTGTCGTGCCAGACAAAGAGTTTAAGAGCTTTTCCATATGTTCCATCCTTGCACTATTGACTGCTAGGACCGCGGCCAGGGAGGCATCTGAGAGGGGTGGGTCTTCCCCATACATCCCTTCTACTACAGGGTGAAGGCATCTTTTCTTTTTGCTGGAGTAACGCCCTCTTAGGAGCGTCTCCCTACTTTCCATTGATCGGTCGAGATGGCCCTCCCCGACAGGGGCTTTGCCGCGGTCTATTGTCAAGGGCGGTGTTACCTCCTCTCTTTCTTCCCATTAGCTCGACCCTTGGTCACGTTCCCTGCTCGGATTTTCTTATTCCCTCGGCCGCGATCCCCGTGGATCCTTCCTTTCATCAGAGATACTATATACTTCCCAACGAGCTACTTCCTGACTCAGGCATCACTGAGTGTTACGTTGTTACTAAAAAAAATTCAAATGAGCGCGTGCTTTTTCAAGAGTCTCTGCTATAAATCGGGACGACTCCACAACTGTCTATCTCCATTGACGGCGCCAAACTATTTTTCGGTGAAAACGGATAATCAAAGATTTGTATTTTAAGGGTTTAAAGATAAGCAGGTCGTATCCAGTCCCGGAAACTCTCCATTTGGGGGTTAATATTTGTGATTATCGAAGTCATATTGAAAGAACCGAGCTTAAGAAATGATAAAACCAAGCAATATAGGTATATATTCAAAGAAAATTTGTGTGCCCGGATGTGTATTGCCTTAGAAAAAATAAGAGGTGGGTTACAAGAGGTGAGATGAGAAGCCCCTTAGCTTACATGATAAGCTATTTATATAAAAACCAAAACAAGAGGTCGACAGATGTGACCCGGCTGTACACACACAGGCTGCTCTGCCACAGCACTCTGATCGTGATTTGTTGATATGACTCGAGTAGGTGGAAATGAGTGCCAGCTGTAGAAGTCTTCCCGGCCTCTCCTAGCTCGTGGTTGTGGATACTAGCCCGGACATGAATTTTAGCCAACACAACTACTATAACATATTAAATTACATTGTATTTAAGTTTTTTTAAAAAATAAATAAAGTAAAAGAAGAGACGAAAGGCCATCATACTTCTAACATGTTATAACCTAATCTTTGTCCTATCAAATCCTTCTTTCCATATTCTGTCTTTTTAATTTCTTTGTTACATCTCATTTCTCCTATGCTCTTGCATTTAAGAAAAATTATCTTTAATATTTAGCCATTCCTTTAGTCTCACAACCCTCCAACAACACAACATCATCATCCAAACAACTCCAATGGTCCATCATGGCTGTCTATAACTCTATGTAAGAAGAGGGTGGTACCAAAAACCCTGCAGTTTTGCACTTGCTATGTCCCCAAATAAAAGTACTCTTTATGGGTTAGGAGTTATGTTAGGGCATAGACTTTAAGCTGTTAGCCTTTGTCCACCTTATAACCTACAACAGGCACTACTCAATTATACGATACACACGTCATACATTTGAATATTCTCTCCCTCAGCCCCTACACCACTGCATCTTTCTCTAGCAGCTTTACATGGTCAAGGTTTAATATTCCAACTTGGTATGAGATGTTCCCCCAAGAGAAACTCACACTCCATGGTCAAAACAGATATTTATGGTGCTCCAATAACGGCAGATAAAACAAGAACTTGATGAGCGAAATTGATAAAAAGAAAAAGAAAAAGTGTAACATTTTACTGACATGTGTTTTTGGTCCTTGACTGATGTTTTTTTATATTTGGATGAAACTGTGGACAATCATCGTTTAACTATCTTAAATTTTCCGTCTTCATACTCTAATTAAATTTTTGACTGCTCTTATTCTTATATTATCCCACCTTGATTCCTAAGAAGATGAGTCAATAATTATTTAACCTATGTAGGCTTGTAGCATGACTAAGCTTGCATGATTACAGCTTACTAATTTGTTATTTCTCAAGTTGTCATGACACGTTTCCCTAAAAGAAACTTATACCCTTCGTTTGTTAGTCTATATATCTAGCATGCATGTTAGAAATTAGGTATATTTAATTGACTCTCCCTATCAACCTTTACTCCCTCCGGGGAATACACTTTGGGACCCGCCAAGAATGTAGATGATGAAATCACATCTGTGGTACTTGAGAAAACAATGCTTGCAAACATGCCCTTCATTCTGCTTTGTATTCACAGTGTTTTTTGAATTATAATACCAAAAATAAAACGACAGCTCGTGGTTGACCAAATACCTATTACGATTTACGTGCAATGTCCAAGGAAAGGTCATCAGTCATTTATTGTGTTTATAAGCGTAACCTTTTTAAAAAAAAAAAAAATCCACTAGGCTTGTGAGCCTAGGACTGATTTTATAAATTTTCTCAAAGCAACAAATTAAGGAGTCTTTACAAAGATTGCCAAAGTGGCTAATAAAAATGCAAGAATTAACCTAAGGACCAACCTAAGTCTTATAGGATGACTTAAGTTGGAAATATAAATTGCTAAAATAAGAAAGTGGTAAAAGACTAAAACTTGAGTAGATGAACTGCTAATCCCATTTATTATGCATATGTGAATGTTGTTCTTCCTCTTGTCAACCAAAATATGTCCCAAGTTAGATCCCTTGATGCATAAGTTGGCCAACACTCCAATATCAGTTGTACATCTGTGTATATCAGCAATGTAGTTGTGTATATCAAGGCCTGCAATCCTGTAGAAACTCATGAATGCCCATGTATGTCCTTTGTCTATCAGTAACACAAGAGTTATCCTCCAAAACTCAAGTAGTATATTGCAATATACATATTATATACTGCTGGATACTAACTGCCTGAGATTTTGCATGCCTGATCCCAACTTGCTACATGACGATCTGAGTGATCTTAACACTGAATTTGTTCCTTTCCTACTTGAAACTATCCGCCATATATAACTTGAGCATCTGATGCCACTAGATTCCTTAATGCAGCCACACCAGCTTCCATATAATGTCATCTCCTCTGCAGATTGAGCACAAAGTACTAATACCACTGCAAAAGGATTTGTCATCATATAGGAATTGATTGTCACTGTAAGGATTTGCCTTACTTTCCATGACAGCAATTCTGGAAATTCCTGAGTACCTACCATCCTCAAGTGATCACTGTGCGGAATCATGGTATTCCCAAGAAATAGTCTTACAAAGCCATCTTGATTTCTTCTTGTCTCTCTGCTGTATGAGTCCAGTACCATCATCCAATCAACTTCTGATGTTCCCATATCATGTCCTATGTGAATAGGATCAATAGGACAAAGCATGTGATCAGCTTTGTTTATAACTTGAAATTTATCCTTAGAGTTCCAAGTTAGCCTCAGAAAGTTGATCTTCTGGTGAATGTAATCTAACAGATGGACCATGTCATCTCCTATGTGAATAGGATCAATGGTGCCAAGTATTTGAATAACTTGGGAAAAATGAAAATTCAACTCAGTATGTAACTTTACATTGTAATTCTGCAAGAATTTATTTTCACAATTTAAACCCGTGACCTTCTTATCACAAAAAATAATCTAAAGAATTCGTATTGTTGACTCAAGAATCCCCTTTGAATAAATAAAAAGTTGGAAAAAATCTTCTTAAGCCAAAGCGCATGCAATTACTTTGGATGCATAATGGTGACAAGTGGCCCCTAGTAGTCTAACCAGTAGTTTTGTCATAGTGTGTAATAGCTTTGGAGCATATTTCTGTTGCTTGATGAGTTAGCAGGAGACCGCTCTAGACTGGGACCATTTTTTTCCATTTCAATAGTTCTCAACTTCAATTATTTCATTACTAGTGTACTCAATATTTTTGAGAAGGAAACCAGCCTATATTATTAAGGCTAGTCTTAATGGTTGGATTTGGGCATCAAATATGGGTACGTTATTAATTAGTTAGTCTATTTAATTTAGCTGTACAGTAAAAGAGTAACGGATTAAATATTGCATCAAAAGCTAAAACACACAAAATGTTGAAAAAATTTGAGAAGTTACATATAAGATGTAGGGATACTTTTAAGAGAAATTATCTTAAATAGACGCCTACACAAAAAAAAAAAAAATAGTCGGCAAATGTATAATATATGTATGTTGACTAGCAACTGTAAATATTTTTCACCAAGCGGCCAAACATGTAACTTTCCTAAAAACTCTGGACT
The DNA here is from genome assembly GCF_019175385.1 of Lycium barbarum. Classification (NCBI taxonomy): domain Eukaryota; kingdom Viridiplantae; phylum Streptophyta; class Magnoliopsida; order Solanales; family Solanaceae; genus Lycium; species Lycium barbarum. The sequence goes on from NC_083341.1 coordinate 86,178,835, forward strand.
ATAAATGGTGTGAAGCTTTTGGGGAAAATCATGCGGCCTTGGCCCAAAGCGGAAGGATCACACATTGTTAAGATTATTTTTGAGCTGACTTAGCCCAACAATTGGTACCTAAATTTGATGGGCGCAAAACACAGTATTATTTAAGTGCTTCGCTAGTCAAAGATAGTATAGTATTTGGATCATCTCCACAGGAATTAGAACAAACAATTACTCAAACAAAACTTTCTTAGTATCAGGTTATCAAAACTTGAATTGTTGTGGTTATAAATCATGATTATCGACTATAAAAATAATTAACGACAATTGATAACGAGCGCAACGGTTGCTATTAATATGAGAAGTAAGGGTTATAGATAAAATAGATGCAAGACTTTAGCAATTAGATCCAATTCGTTTTATTATTCTCTTCAAATATTTATTGATTCTTTCGAGTTCAATAAGTAATTAGTTTACTCAAGAATCGGGTTATTCAGATTCCACAAATTAAACTAACGCAAGCCCTGAGAATGTTCAAAAATAATGGATAGAAATACATCTATTGACGATTTCTCATGAATATCGTTAGCTTATAACCCAAGATAAATTATTCAAGAGTGTCTTCCGATTACTCAACAAAATCATTCAATCATGAGTTAAATCAAATTTATATTAACACAATTCATAGAACACTTCCTCTTTCAACTAAAGCATTTAAGAATATCTCAACAATGAAGTAATACTACTATCCATGAATTCAAGACTAAGAAAAAGCTTTGTGAACATATGCAAGAAAACATTAAGGGTTTAGTTTCAAGGAAAACGTCTCTTGAATATTTTCCTCTATTGGTTCAACCAATAATTCATGAAGCACTTTCGATTGCTTAGAAGAATCACCAATTAATTAAAACCAAACAAAATAATGCAGAGATATATTCACCAGACTATTCCTCTTTTGATTAAATAAAATAGTAAATAACTCTGCAATTCAATTCAGTACTCCATTAACAAATTCAAGCAATAAAACAATAATCAAATCTAAAAACATCAATCAATACATCATGTCTTGTAAAAATGCTATGATAAAACTACTCCAAAATAGAATAAAAGAACATAAAAGAAATAGGACTAGAAAACATTACAACCGATCATTGATCCAAACTCCCGTATTGAATCGAATCGTGATGTAAAGTAACGAATTTGGCTCAAATTAATCCTCTTCAATTCTCCTCCAATGCTCCATAGGTCAAAAGTCCTTTCAAAAACATTTTTTTCATATATTTATAGGATACCCCGAAAATGCTCGAACCATAAAACCCTTTAAAAAATGAAAAGTTGAAAACAACCCGAAATTGCCCTATCGCGCCGTGCAGGGTGTCGTGCCAGGAGGGGCGATGGACCAAATATTCTGCAACCTCATTTTTTTTTTATCTCAGGCTGGGCTACTGGTTGCTGGCGCATCTGGCATCGCCTCGTTTGCCTCTTGCCTCGTCTGTTTTCTTCACTTTTTAGCATGCATAACTACTCCTCGAGCCTCGAACTAGATCCTGAATTGTTCGTTGAACTTCTACTCTGACTTTGAAGACCCAAAATCTCCTTCTAAGCTCCAAAAATGCTCATTTTCTCGGGAACAAGTCCTAAACAAGAAACACACGTAATATTTATAAAAATACTAATATTATAGCTCAAACACGATTAAAATGTAGCAAGTAAAAGGTGAAATGTAGCTAAAAATCTGTATTTCTAGACTACCATCAACACCCCACACTTAAAATAGTGCTCGTCCTCAAGCAATCAAACTACACTCCAAGGAAGAAAAACCTTCTTCAGAAACTCTCCAAATGCAAAGAATGTTTAAAACAAATATAACACCTATCTGCAATCACCTAACCTTAGGACTCAACTCAAAAGCACCAATAATGTTTTTTGCACCTCGCTCGTTTACTCCATCAGAGAAGTCAAGGAATATCACTTACCCTTCACAAATCATATGCCCCTCACATAAATAACAAAGAATAGTCCCACACACATAAAATTCAAGAACAATCAAGGACGCAAGATAGAAAGAATTTACATTCTCTCGAATAAATAAAGTTCATGTGCCACAAAAGATGTACCATGGGCTTGTCCTTGGGATAATACTCCACTAATTCAAGCTCATTCGGACTAAGATCAAGTAAGACTGAATTTGGTTGTACTTGTTACTCCCCTCATTTTTGTAGTGGTAGAACCTATGGTTTCCTAGTCGGGTATGCCTTTGGAATAGAGACCCGAGCCCCAGTTTGGAGGTAGAACGTGTCTTGCCCTGTGTACAAGAGTACCAGCAGGTATTCCTAGCAATTTACAGGATTAGAAGTTGAGAATCGAATCGACGCAATTTGAACTGGATCTGATAAAATCTGCAGACTCTAGTCATCGTCGACGGGTCGTCAACATGGTCGACGGACTGTCAATGTGCGACTTTGACAGGGTTCCGCAGCTGGAATATACAGGCGCAGGTCGATGGAGCTAGTCAATGGACCGTTGACACGTTGACGGGTCGTCGACCCGCTCGTCGAACCGGACCGCTATAGCCTTTTTAATTCCTAGTATAAATATGTGGTTCACGACTTATTTCTCATTTCCTCCATTCCAAGTTAGAGAAAAACCCTAATATTTCTCTCCCAGCATTTTATACCATATTAGTGGAGTTTTGCCAAGATCTGAGCCTCGTGAACCCGCGCTTGTGAAGTAGAAGGTCAATTCTAGGATTTCTTCAAGGTTGTGAAGCTTAGAAAGTTGGAGTTAAAGTCATTCTTAGAATCTTAGACCCCCTTCAAGGTATGTGAATGATTTTTACCCTTGTATTTGAGTTTATTATCAAGGGTTTTAGTGATTTTAAGTAGATAGAGGATACTTATGGAAGTGGTAAGTTGATGAGGGGTAATATAGTGATTTGGGGTTATTTTAAGAGATGATTGGGAATGGATTTAGTTATATATATATACATATATGTGTGTGTGTGTGTGTGTGTATGTGTGTGTGTGTTGTCATTGTGTTTTGGGTATCATGGATGATGTTGGATCAAATGAGAAGTTAAAGAGTTGTAAGCTTACAAAGGAGAATATTGTCTATAACTCGTTAAGCTTTATATGTATTTGAGGGTGCTTAGTAAGCGAGGTAAATAGCCTAATTAAGGCCTATGTTATCTCAATTGTAGATTTACAAGTTCAAGAGGTGGAGGTTAGGCGATTTGATATACGACAAGGTATGCAAGACTATTCTTTCCTTCTTCTGGCATGATCTTACGATACGAACCAACAAACGAGTAAGCGAGCTTCCATATTACTCCAATCTTAGAAGCATAGGGAGTACTTCAGTCTTTGATGTTCATGTACCCTGTTCATGATTGCTCCTTCTGTTCGTGGGTCCAGCTTTATGTATACAATTATTCATGCATTACATTCATTCATATATATGTATTTTGACCCGTGACCAGAAGGCGTTATATACGCAAGTATTATATGTTTATAGGGTATGGAAAATAGATAGGCGTTATATACGCATTACCACCTGATTCGCTGGTGCACCTTGATAATGATATATGAATCGGGCCGTCCGTTCCTCGGCATTACTATTATATGGGATATGGATCGGGCTGAACGTGCCTCAACACTATGACTTATATTTATGTATATGAGCATGATTATCATTGAGAGCATGCATATTGTGCACCCACAGAGGCATAGTCAGTTATACAGGCTTACGCAGATACATACAGATACTAGTTCATACAAATACACATAGACAATTATTTTAGCTTATGAGTTCAGATCCTATTCATGATTCTTATATGTACATGATTGTTCTTGTGCCTTTCATACTCAGTACATTATCCGTAATGACTCCCCGTTGCTCGGGGGGCTGCGTTCATGCCCGTAGGTTCAGGTAGACGGACAGGTGGTCCAGCTTAGTAGGACTCTTTCCAGCAGTGGTCAGTGCGCTCCATTGATCTGGAGTTGCAGTTTATTTTGGTATGCTAGCCTTTTTGGATGTACATGCATATGGGTATGATGGGGCCCTGTCCCGTCCTTTCTACAACATTCATTCCAGTAGAGGTCTGTCGACAGTTATATGTATTAGTCAGATGATGCAGCCTTGTTGGCTCCCATTCTTTTGTGTACATTATATGTAGCGGCCTAGCCGGCCTGCACTGTTCTTCAGTATGTATATGTATATACAGATTGTATAGAGTCGTGATGTCTCCCTTTTATGAGATTAGTTCATGCCATTTATGGGCCCTTGATGTTCAGTTTGTTTCAGATATATGTTTAGGGGTGTTTGGTCGCTAGAGGTCAGACACTCGTCACTAGTCATCTGTTTGGGTCGTGACTGAAGTGGTATCAGAGCAGTTCCGTACTAGGGTTTTCTACAGACCGTGTATAGTAGAGTCTTATTTATGGGCGTGTTGTGCGCCACACTTATAAACAGGAGGCTACAGGACATTTAGGGTGATGTCATTCTTTCTCTCTTAGATTATGCAATAGAGCCATGCGTTAAGCGTTCGCTTCTGATGAATTGTTATGATATCAGCGATGCCCCGCAAGAAAGCTACAGGTGCCCAGAAGGGCAAGAGAGCGACAGGTATGGCCATTAGCCGCACTCGGTAGGCTATGAGGGCCCAGGATGAGATTCAGAGTGAGGGGCCGTCTAAGACATCGAGTGCCCCGCCTCCAGCACCTGTCCCAGTTCCTTAGCCGGATGCACCGGGCCAAGATGTGAAGGATGCTATACAATTACTGACTAGATTAGTAGCCGCCCAAGCTCAGCGGCAGGGAGTTGGTGTTGACCAGGCAGATAGGACTGGTAGTTCGAGGGTTAAGACCTTCCTTGGGTTAGGTTCTCCAGAGTTCTCGGTGGTAAAGCAAAATATGGACCCCCAGGATTTCATTGATGGTATGCAGAGGATCTTGAGGGTTATGCACGCGGATGAGGTCGAGTCTGTGGAGTTGGCTTCGTATAGGCTCCGTGATATTACAATACAGTGGTATCAAACTTAGGAGTTACCTAGGGGAGAGAACACCCCTCCAACTGTTTGGCGAGAGTTCTCAGATGCTTTTATCCGCCATTATCTACCTCCTAAGGTTAGGCGAGCCCGAGCAGATAGATTAGTACGTATTGAGCAGGGCAGCATGAGTGTCCAGGAGTATTGCGTTGATTCTATGGCCAGATATGCTCCAGCCATGGTGGCTGAGATAGAGGACAGAGTTCACCATTTTGTGGCTAGTCTAGGGCCACATTTGATAGATGCTTGTACGACTACAGCATTACAGCCAGGCATGGATATCTCCCGTATACAGGCATATGCACAGAATCTAGAAGATCGCAAGCGTCAGAGGAGGACAGATCGTGACCATGACCGGGGCCATGGCAAGAGGGCCAGGACTTTAGAGATTGGGGGTGAGTCCAGGGGAGGACAGAGACCGCAATATATATTTTGGTATATATATATACAGAAAACATAGTAAATAAACTTACATGCCTTTAGGTTAATAGATGCAAGATCATTATATAAAAGTCAAACAAAATTAAATAACCTATGTCCAGAATATATTAAATTAAGTAGTACCAAAGAAAACCAGTTAAGACTACAAGAATTAATAGATATAATATCAGGATTAGAATATAAGTTACTAGGATATATAAAATCTAGAAAGATCTCAAAGAACCAAAAGCGATTTAGACCATATTAATTGTATGAGAACACTACCCTTTGTTAGACAGATAGCTATCAATCATTGGTATTTATATAGAGATATAGAGAAAAGACGAGAATATAGACAAGTAGAAAAAGCCTTAAGTGCATATTTAGAAATAATAAATTCAGAAACATTATCGTCACTAATAAACAATAGACTCTTACAAAGTCAGAATAACGAAGAGACAATCTCTGCTATAACGTGGAAATTACAAGTCATAAGAGAAGATATAGAAAGACTTACAGCTAGTATAGAGTACCAGAAGAAAGTTTGGAAAATAAAGATTCCGTTAGGGTAATAAATAAAGCTAGAAAAATAGATACATTAAACAATCTAGAATACTTAGACTTAAGAATATACCCAGAAAAGAAATATAGAGCATTAAAAGATCATAGTATTATAAAGTGTAATTTCAGTAACGGAGACCATATATTACATAGTGAAGACAAACAGTTGAACACATTAGTAGATTTAGTCATAAATTTTAGTGAAAAAATACAAGAAAATAATAAAGACATTACTAGAATATTAGAGGTGGTACAAGCATCCCAGACTAAGCAAAAGAAAACTTTCGAAAAAGTAGAACAAAATCTCGATTACTTAAAAACACAAGAATTAGAATTAGAAAAGAAAGTCTAGACTTTAGTTAACAAATTTACTCTAGAAAAATTATCTACAAAGACGGAAATATGAAAGTTAGTTAAAGTTATTATAGAAAAACCAAAAGAGATAGAACTAAAGACAACCCAAATAGTCTCTAAAATAACACAACAGATAGAAGTTTTAACTAGTGATATTAAAGAATTAAAAAAGACAGTAGAAGAACTAAAAGAAATCACTCTTTCATGAGTAGACCAACCTTAGCTCAAGAAGAAGCCACAAAATTAATAGAAAAGTCTATACCTTTGCCAGCAGACTATAACGATTATATACCTAATGCTTAATCGGATCAAATAACACTACAACAAAATATTACTATAATTTCATTAATATTTGAAATAATAAAGAAAATCGAAATAATAGTACCAAGGTTAGAATTAATCAGTGAGCGCGTTTGGTTGTTAAGTGAACAACAAAAAGAGAAAAATAAAGAGACCTCTAAAAATAAAGAAGTTGAAGAATTAATAGACCAATTTAAAAAGGTAGAAATAAAGCCTCAAAAAGAAAAAGTCAAAATAACTAGAAAAGCACAAAAATGGACCTTCTTCCAATTAGATCAAGAAACGAAGGAGGATCGGAAAGGCAAGAAAGACCAAGAGTAAGTTTTTCAGATAATAGAATAGGTAATAATTTCTTATCAAGAATCTTAAGTAGAAGAACACCAGAGGAAAACAACCAACAGTTAAGTGAGGTAATAGATGTAGACCGAGACATACAGATTTCCAATAAAATCAATTAAAACTATTAAATTCAAAGACTTTATACAACATAGGACAGTTTTGAAGAACAACACAATTATATAGACATTATAGAGAAGAGCAATTGTCAGCCATAGGAGCTAAAGTTACTACTATAAATCTAATAAATCCAGAAGCTTTAAGACAAATAAAAAATACTGGAAGGACGCTAATGCATATGGAATTAATAGTAATAGGATTAAAGGGATTAACTAGAAAAAATTTAGGAACTAAAGTCTAAATAGTAATCTACGACGATAGATAGTCAGACATGAAGAAGTCAATAATCGGAATAACAGAGGTAGATATGACAAATAATGGAGGAATTTTTTATATTAGTCCAGACTTTATAATGAATTTAGCAGAATTTGGAAAACATATAAAAATAGGAATACAAACCAAAGGATACAAAGAAATGTGTAATGGTAATAATTTATTAATGTGTATAGGATTTTTAGGAAAATTGATGAATAATAGTAATACTAAGTTTAAAATTAAAGTAGAAGATGTCGTAGAATTAATGGGAAATAGAGGAATAAATTTAATTAAACCTATAAAAATAAATCCTGAAGAATACGCAGGGTTAGAATGGAAATTAGAAGACTTTAGTAGAAAGAAGATTTTACAACCAGAGTCACACCTAATGTACACTAATTCTAAAGGAGAGACATCTATAAGATTTACCAATTATAATTATACATCACAAAGAGACATAGAAGAAGAAAATACTCTAGATGAAAATGAAACTACTGGGTCAACCCTTATGAACATAGAATTAATGCAAAAAGATTTTGAAGTAGACATAGCTATAGAAGAAGCAAAAATACTTCATAGAGAAAATAAAAATATAAATTTTAGATGTAAAGGATGTAAGTTAGGAGATCTAACAATAGAAGAAACTATAAGTCACTTTAAATTATGTGAAGCTAGAACTGATAATTGGGGATATAGAGTAGAACATATACACCAAAAGAAATCAGACGCTTTCGATAAAATATTAGAAGATATACAAGATAGTGATGAAGAAATAGAATTAAACTCAATAATAAGCCAAAAACAACTAATGGAATCTAGTGCATCTAGTTCTAGTCCATTTCAAAGAACAACAGGAGAACAATACACAGTAGACAGGAGTACAGGAAATGTACCTAGAAGAAGAGTTTTTAGAACAGCAGGAGAACCTATAGATAATATAAAACCATCAGGGAAAAGAATGCCTATAGACGAACCTATTACTCTCCAAGAAGGAGGTAATAAAGGAAAAATATTAAATATAGCAGCTCATGATCCACAAAGATGGAATTCAGTAATAGACCTTTGGAAAGGAATAGTAGTAGCAGACTATATAAAAACTTATAATGATACAGATGCTGAAACTATGTATAAATACTTAGAGACATTTTTAGGAGAATCAGCTAAAGCTCTATGGGAAGCATATAAGGAAGATTTTCCGATGGAATTTCAATACTTAGTATCCATGGGAGCAAATCCATACAATTTTATTAATAAAATACATACTTTAATTACAGGAGAAGATCCAAATAGTGGATTAGTAATACTACAAAGAAATGTTTTAATTAAACTAGAGCAGTTAAGTATAAGTAGTTGGTTTCATATTAATTTTTTTTTAAATGAATATTTTTATTATTGTACAATTAGTGGAAACGCTTTTGACCATGAACTAGGAAGGAAATTATTTAATAAACCACCAGGAGCTCTAGGAAGAGAAATAGAAGACAAATGGAATAAAAGAGACGGAGTAGTAGAAAATCCTAATTTAAAATGGTCAATAGGACATAGAATACAACATATAATGGATATACTACAAGAAAAATGTACGCATATACAAATACAAAAAAAATTAAAACAAAATGAGATGATTTTTTGTAAAAGCGTAGTATACACTACTTAGAGTTACGATAAAGACAATTATAAAAAGAAAAAATATAAGAAATACCGAACTCAATATAATAGAAACTACCCTCAATACAATAGAAAGAAATACTATCTTAGAAAATCATCAGCCAGAAAACCCTATTTAGACAGAAATAGACATATAAGAAAATACAGAACAGATAGAAATTATAAAAATAAACTGGAATGTTTTACTTGTGGAAGTGTAGAACACTTAGCAAATACATGTCCAAAAAGAATAAATAATAAGACACGAAATTCACATCTAATTGTGGATGAATATATGTCAGACACAGAAAGTATATACTCCATAGTAAGTGTAGATACTGAAGAATAAATTAAAGCAGACTCATCAGACTCAGAAGCAGAAGAATTAATTAATGAGATAGGATTAGAAAAATTAGACCTAGAACCAATTCAAATGGATAATTTAGCAAATATATCAGAAGACTGTAGTCACGACTTCGAAAGAAATAAAGGTTTAGATAGTAATGCATGTTTCTCTTGTAAATGGTTTCCTAGTTGGCACTGATAACAATATTATAGGGGTAGTAAATTTTTCAATAAGTTCTTTCAATAAGAAAAGTTCAAAGGACAAAGCAGGAAATTAATGTTGTTTTCAAATAAATTTTTTAACAATCCTACTCGGTACTTCCTCACTCCTATATTTCTTCTTATCATGTAGTTATAATTAATTTTCTGTCTATCTCCCAAAATTTTCGTTTTTTTTAATGAACAGTAATTTTTTTTTATCTTAATCTGGACTTTGTCCAGTCACGAATTTTGTTATACTGCTCATCTCTTTCTCTTAACCTTTGTTCTTAATAACAGTCTTCTTTAACCACACCCCGGTAACCACGGCCAACATCGTCCTTTATCATTTGGACATTAAAACGGCCTCTTTAAAACCTAGGAATTTACAGGTTAATCCATCGAGGTTATTAAGAAGTTAAGAGAATAACCATATACTAAGAATAACACATTCATGATGATAAGGAAGTAATTACTTAAACATAATAATCACAAAATAGTTTACATAATAGGGAGATTAGTACAGAAAACATAGTAAATAAACTTACATGGTTTGAAGAAGGAGAGAGGTTTCCCTTTCGGGGAACCCCAAAAAACTACTTCACACTAGGGGGTAGTTATTAAAAACTTAATACTAATTTACAATAGGAGTTTATATTACACAGGTTTTTGACTGGGCATGGTATTGGAGCATTTGATGAAAGAGAAGGGGAATATGGATGTTTTCCTCACTTAACTATTGGTTGTTTTCCTCTGGTGTTCTTTTACTTAAGATTCTTGATAAGAAATTATTACCTTTTCTATTATCTGAAAAACTTACTCTTGGTCCTTCTTGCCTTTCTGATCCTCCTTCGTTTCTTGATCTAATTGGAAGAAGGTCCATTTTTGTGATTTTCTAGTTATTTTGACTTTTTCTTTGTGAGGTGTTATTTCTACCTTTTTAAATTGGTCTATTATTTCTTCAACTTCTTTATTTTTAGAGGTCTCTTTATTTTTCTCTTTTTGTTGTTCACTTAACAACCAAACGCGCTCACTTATTAATTCTAACCTTAGTACTATTATTTCGATTTTCTTTATTATTTCTAATATTAATGAAATTATAGTAATATTTTGTTGTAGTGTTATTTGATCCGATTTAGCATTAGGTATATAATCTTTATAGTCTGCTGGCAAAGGTATAGACTTTTCTATTAATTTTGTGGCTTCTTCTTGAGCTAAGGTTGGTCTACTCATGAAAGAGTGATTTCTTTTAGTTCTTCTACTGTCTTTTTTAATTCTTTAATATCACTTGTTAAAACTTATATCTGTTGTGTTATTTTAGAGACTATTTGGGTTGTCTTTAGTTCTATCTCTTATGGTTTTTCTGTAATAACTTTAACTAACTTTCCTATTTCCGTCTTTGTTGGCAATTTTTCTAGAGTAAATTTGTTAACTAGAGTCTGAACTTTCTTTTCTAATTCTAATTCTTATGTTTTTAAGTAATCGAGATTTTGTTCTACTTTTTCGAAAGTTTTCTTTTGCTTAGTCTGGGATGCTTCTACCATCTCTAATATTCTAGTAATGTCTTTATTATTTTCTTGTATTTTTTCACTAAAATTTATGACAAAATCTACTAATGTGTTCAACTGTTTGTCTTCACTATGTAATATATGGTCTCCGTTACTGAAATTACACTTTATAATACTATGATCTTTTAATGCTCTATATTTCTTTTCTGGGTATATTCTTAAGTCTAAGTATTCTAGATTGTTTAATGTATCTATTTTTCTAGCTTTATTTATTACCCTAACGGAATCTTTATTTTACAAACTTTCTTCTGGTACTCTATACTAGCTGTAAGTCTTTCTATATCTTCTCTTATACCTTGTAATTTCCACGTTATAGCAGAGATTGTCTCTTCGTTATTCTGACTTTGTAAGAGTCTATTGTTTATTAGTGACGATAATGTTTCTGAATTTATTATTTCTAAATATGCACTTAAGGCTTTTTCTACTTATCTATATTCTTGTCTTTTCTCTATATCTCTATATAAATACCACTGATTGATAGCTATCTGTTTAACAAAGGGTAGTGTTCTCATACAATTAATATGGTCTAAATCGCTTTTAGTTCTTTGAGATCTTTCTAGATTTTATATATCCTAGTAACTTATATTCTAATCCTGATATTATATCTATTAATTCTTGTAGTCTTAACTGGTTTTCTTTGGTACTACTTAATTTAATATATTCTGGGTATAGGTTATTTAATTCTTGTTTGACTTTTAAATAATGATCTTGCATCTATTAACCTAAAGGCATAAACTTTACTTTTAGTTCTAGCTGTCTAATATAGTCTTCAGTTCTAAATATCTCGTCGTTGGTAAAATGAATTTCCCAAAGGAGATTATTTCGAAAACTTAATACTGCTGTCATATTATTCAATTCTTCTCTGTAAGTTGTGTCTAAATAGTTAATGTGTTCGGTAAGGGACTTTCTTGAGCTTCTAAGGTTTACTAGTCTTTTTCGAGTAATAGTGAAAACTTATATGTTTAGCAAAATGGTGTTGTCTCATTAACTCTTGTCTAACAGTAGGTACATGTGCTTACTTTCTTCTTCTAGCAGAAAAAGGTAGTCTCATATAGTCTTAGATGAGCCTTAGGTTCAAAAAATCTTCTCCCTCTGATACCAATATTATAGGGGTAGTAAATTTTTCAATAAATTCTTTCAATAAGAAAAGTTCAAAGGACAAAGCAGGAAATTAATGTTTTTTTCAAATAAATTTTTTAACAATCCTACTCGGTACTTCCTCACTCCTATATTTCTTCTTATCATGTAGTTATAATTAATTTTTTGTCTATCTTCCAAAATTTTCATTTTTTTTTAATGAACAACAATTTTTTTTTTATCTTAATCTGGACTTTATCCAGTCACGAATCTTGTTATACTGTTCATCTCTTTCTCTTAACCTTTGTTCTTAATAACAGTCTTCTTTAACCACATCCTGGTAACCACGGCCAACATCGTCCTTTATCATTTGGACATTAAAACGGCCTCTTTAAAACCTAGAAATTTACAAGTTAATCCATCGAGGTTATTAAGAAGTTAAGAGAATAACCATATACTAAGAATAAAAAATTCATGATGATAAGGAAGAAATTACTTAAACATAATAATCACAAAATAATTTACATGATAGGGAGATTAGTATACAAAACATAGTAAATAAACTTACATGGTTTGAAGAAGGAGAGAGGTTTCCCTTTCGAGGAACCCCAAAAAACTACTTCACACTAGGGGGTAGTTATTATAAACTTAATACTAATTTACAATAGGAGTTTATATTACACAGGTTTTTGACTGGGCATGGGATTGGAGCATTTGATGAAAGAGAAGGGGAATATGGAAGTTTTCTAGAGAGAGGTGGTTGGTGCTCTTCTTGGTGATGTCTTTGCTTCTCCACAAATGCTGCTATTTATAGGCGTCTGGCGGTCTTTAACTCCGGATTTCAAAATGTTGAAGAATATTTTGAGTTCAGCCGGGTGCTCTTTGGCCCCATCGTCACATGAACTTTTTCAAAAGAAAACTTTATTTACTTGTCTGTTAGCTGATCTATCCATTTACTGTGGCTGCTTTATTAAAGCTACTATTAATAAAGCTCTTTTTTTCTGCAAATGTCTTATAGCAGTTACTTTTGTTCAACGAATCTTTTAGTCTTTTGTCTTATCATAACTATTTCCTCCACTACTTCTGTCTGATTATTTTGCTTTTCACACACACACACACACACACACACACACACACACACACACACACACATATATATATATATATATATATATATATATATATATATATATAATTTTATTTTATTTTAATTTTTTTTATGTGTCTAAATTATGTAGTGCAATAGAATCAAAACTCATTCTCGAATCGTCATTGTTTGGGTCTTGTGAATCTTGAAATGCACTATTCTGAAAATTTATCATATCTCCTTCTTCTGAACTATGGGCTGGTGACATTCTTGGACTTGGAGATAATTCCGGACTAGGGTCCTTGTCTTGTTCTGCTTTTGTTTGGAAAAATCTTTCCAAAGTCTCTTTAACTATACTTTCTATGTTGTCATTTTTTTTTCTTTTTTGCAAGTATGCTTTTCTTGGTAGAAGTAGCTCCTTGCGTCAGTGTCTTTGGTAGTCTTCGTCTTGTCTGGAGAGATGAACATCCCTCATCTTCACTTTTTGGCAAAGTGACAGCCATCAACGGCTTTGATGAGTCTTTACCGGCTACCGTTTGAACCGAACTAGCTGTATCTTTATCTGATACAGTGGATCTATTTGCATTCATCGGGGAATGCACACCCGTCTCATCCATTTTTGTCTGAGATGGAGAACTCTGGGATTGTACTAATTCGAACTTAACTGCTTGTAGTCTTTGTTCTAACAGTCTTGCTTGTTCCAAGAGTTTCATTTTTTCTTGGATGAGTGTCTCTTTCTGCTAGTTAAGTCTTCTGACGATCTCAGTCATAGTAGAGCAGTGATAGCATAAAATCACCTTGTCTGTGTATTTTTGTATATTGTACTGAGGGGTTCTATCTGGATTTTGTCTGAGAGCTGGAGAAATATAATAGTTTGGTCCCAACACTCCTCTAGCATAGTCTAATGCCTCAGTGAAATCATTAAAGCCTTTAAAAAGAGGTCTTCTTATATCTTTGATAGAATCTAAAACTTCTATCCAGGTTTGAAAAATACCATTAGTTCTACCATGGATTACAACATAAAATTTAAATTTCTTATCTAGATTTTTGTCTGTAAAATACTGACACGGTGCATTTAGAGTGGCTACAAAATGACTAGGGTCTTTTTTGTTATGCGATATCCATAAATTATCTACTAAACATGTCTGTTGTTTGTCTATTACCTATTCTGGTAATACCTTAAAAGTTAAATTAGATGGCGGGAAAAATACTAAATTATTGGTTCCAAAATGTATTCTTTCTGTGGCGTTTTTGTCTAATGCAGATGTAGGTCTAAAATGAAGATTACCTTGTACCTTTTGTCTGTAAGTGTCTTGGGTTGAGGCTATGCCTTTTCCCTTGTTTGCTGTCTGAGAACTTGATGGTCTCATGCTGTTCAAATAGAAAATAAGTTAGATGTGATTTTTAATCTACTTAATTGGTCTGCTAGATTATTATCTTTTCCTTTTATATGTTCGAATGTTAAATTATAAATTGAAATAGTATCCATAAAGTTTAACCATCTTCGTCTACTGCTACTTTATCATTAATATTTTGATAGAATTTTACTATAGCATCACATTCTGTTCTTACCAATATTTCTGGTTTATTTAGTATATACAGTCTAAAACTATTTAAGCCATATATTACAGCTAAAATTTCGGCGTCTATACTACTCATATTTCCTTTTTCTCGGTACTTACCACTTTGATAAGCACATATCTTTTCTTCACTTTTATTGCTATATTTATTTGGTTTTGCCTTTAATAAGACTCCCCATCCTTCGAAGCTTCAATCTGTTTCTATAATTAAATAGTCTGTTCCTAGGAGCATATTTAAGTTTGGAATAGTTTTTATTTTTTCTTTAATTTTTTGTACTAATCTAATATCTTCTGTATTAAAGTGTTTTTGATCATTTGATCCTGTTTTTTAATACAATGACCCTGCTATTTTTCCTAAGTCTTTTATAAAACTTCTAGCATAATTTACTATTCCTAAGAATTTTTGTAATTCTTTAACATTATCTAGTTTATCTGGCATTTCTAAGGCCTTTTTAGCTATATGAGGTTGCAATTTTATTTTGCCATCTCCTAGTACTACTCCTAAAAAGTTTATATGATTTTTACATAATTCCATATTTTTCTTGCTAATTATTATTACATTTTCTACAAATAATCTACATACTGTCTGGAGGTGTCCTAAATGTTCTTTCATGTCTTTACTAAATACTAATATATCATCTACATATACTAGGACAAATCTTTTATAGTCTCCAAATATACTATCCATTTTTCTTTGAAAAATTGGTGGAGCGGTCTTTAATCCAAATGGCATTACTAACCATTCGAAATGTCCTTCAGGACAGGTAAATGCAGTCCATTCTATACTTTCGTCATGCATTCGTACCTGCCAATATCCTGATTTACAATCAAATTTACTATAGATCTTTTTACTTTGTATTCTATTTATTAGTTCTGTTTTGTCTGGTAACTTATATCCATCCGTTCTTGTGTTATCATTAAGTCTTTTGTAATTTATTACCATTCTAGCTTTTCCTCTTACTATCTCACTATGATTTCTTACTATAAATGCGGCAGATCTATATTTAGAAGTAGATCTTCTTATTACTCCTAAATTTAATAATTCTTTTATTTGTACTTTAAAGTCTTCTATATCTTGGTTAGTTGCTTCTATTGAGGCTGTTTTAATTATATATTCTGGATTTATTATGTCTAATTTACATACAATTTTGTTATTTTTCCAATGTTTTAAAGGTTTTTCACCTATAATTTCTATCTCATCTAGTATTCTTATTATATTATCTAAATCTTTTTGGTTTTTTATTACTTCTATCCTTTCTATCCCTGTTTCAAAATTATATAATTCTGATTTTATGTCTATTAAAGTATAATTTTTTCCTCTTAGATTATCGTTGTCTAGTATTTCTTCTTCTTCTAGAGTTAAATTCTTTATTTCTCTTTTGCTTTTACAGCATGTATTGTTATCTTAACAATCTTTACAATAACTCTCTTCTTTCTTTTGCAGGTTTATTTGGTCAGGAGTAGAGATCTTCCTATGTCTGATTCTAGTTTCAGTTTTATGAGCTTGTACTGGCGTATGAGTAATATGTTTTAGAAAAATTACTCCATCTCTTGTAATCCTGCAACTTCCATTATTATGTAACATAAAGTCTAACCCGATGACGAAGTCTATATTTATATTCAAGTCTCTTACCCATAATTTATCCATTTTATAACTAGGTTTATAAAATTCTGAACAAGTGTTGATAAAGCTAATGTATGCTTTATGAACATAATGTTTATATATATTATGAGTTCCATCCATTTGCATGGCTGCAACTGGTTTGTCTAGAACTTTTATTAAATTTGGTGGAACTATTCGTTTATTTATTATACATTTAGTACATCCCGAATCTACTAATGCTAATGTCTCTATTTCATAGTCATCTATTTTAATTCTTGCAAGTATTTTTATTGTTCCTAATTTTTTATCTTTATTACATACTAGGGCTCCATGGTCTTCTATACTCATTAGTTCTGCTGTTGAATCTTCTGGTATTGTTCTTAGTGGTTGTATATTAGATAAACCTATTTCTTCATCTTCGCTATTTGCTTCTTTTTGTTTTTCTTTTTCTAATTTATATAATCTGGTTTCTAATTCGTTCATTCTAGTTTATAATGTCATTATTCTTATACTAATAGTAGGGTCTTCTATTTTTTATGTCTTTCTTCTTTGTGTATATTTGTCTTAAATTCTTTCTCTATACACATGATACATCCTTCTATAAAACAATTTTTACATTTTGTTCTTTTATCTCTACTAGGAAACCATTTACAAGAGAAACATGCATTAGTATCTAAACCTTTATTTCTTTTGAAGTCGTAACTATAGTCTTCTGATATATTTGCTAAATTATCCATTTGAATTGGTTCTAGGTCTAGTTTTTCTAATCCTATCTCGTTAATTAATTCTTCTGCTTCTGAGTCTGATGAGTCTGTTTTAATTTTTTCTTCAGTATCTACACTTACTATGGAGTATATACTTTCTGTGTCTGACATATATTCATCCACATTTATTAAGGTTTCTTGAAAGTCTTCAATTAGCTATGAATTTCGTGTCTTATTATTTATTCTTTTTGGACATGTATTTGCTAAGTGTTCTACACTTCCACAAGTAAAACATTCCAGTTTATTTTTATAATTTCTGTCTGTTCTGTATTTTCTTATATGTCTATTTCTGTCTAAATAGGGTTTTCTGGCTGATGATTTTCTAAAATAGTATTTCTTTCTATTGCATTGAGGGTAGTTTCTATTATATTGAGTTCGGTATTTCTTATATTTTTTCTTTTTATAATTGTCTTTATCGTAACTTTGAGTAGTGTATACCACGCTTTTACAAAAATTCATCTCATTTTGTTTTAATTGTTTTTGTATTTGTATATGCGTACATTTTTCTTGTAGTATATCCATTATATGTTGTATTCTATGTCCTATTGACCATTTTAAATTAGGATTTTTTACTACTCCGTCTCTTTTATACCATCTATCTTCTATTTCTCTTCCCAGAGCTCCTGGTAGTTTATTAAATAATTTCCTTCTTAGTTCTTGGTCAAAAGCGTTTCCACTAATTGTACAATAATAAAAATAATCATTTTAAAAAAAATTAATATGAAACCAGCTACTTATACTTAACTTCTCTAATTTAATTAAAGCATTTCTTTGTAGTATTATTAATCCACTATTTGGATCTTCTCCTGTAATTAAAGTATGTATTTTATTAGTAAAATTGTATGGATTTGCTCCCATGGATACTAAGTATTGAAATTCCATCGGAAAATCTTCCTTATATGCTTCCCATAGAGCTTTAGCTGTTTCTCCTAAAAATGTCTCTAAGTATTTATACATAGTTTCAGCATCTGTATCATTATAAGTTTTTATATAGTCTGCTACTACTATTACTTTCCAAAGGTCTATTACTAAATTCCATCTTTGTGGATCATGAGCTGCTATATTTAATATTTTTCCTTTATTACCTCCTTCTTGGAGAGTAATAGGTTCTTTTATAGGCATTCCTTTCCCTGATGGTTTTATATTGTCTATAGGTTCTCCTGCTCTTCTAAAAACTCTTCTTCTAGGTACATTTCCTGTGCTCGTGTCTACTGTGTATTGTTATCCTGTTGTTCTTTGAAATGTACTAGAACTAGATGCACTAGATTCCATTAATTCTTTTTGGCTTATTATTGAGTTTAATTCTATTTCTTCATCACTATCTTGTATATCTTCTAATATTTTATCGAAAGCGTCTGATTTCTTTTGGTGTATATGTTCTACTCTATATCCCCAATTATCGGTTCTAGCTTCACATAATTTAAAGTGACTTATAGTTTCTTCTATTGTTAGATCTCCTAACTTACATCCTTTATATCTAAAATTTATATTTTTATTTTCTCCATGAAGTATTTTTGCATCTTCTATAGCTATGTCTACTTCAAAATCTTTTTGCATTAATTTTATGTTCATAAGGGTTGACTTAGTAGTTTCATTTTCATGTAGAGTACTTTCTTCTTCTTCTTCTTCTCTCTCTCTCTCTCTCTCTCTCTCTCTCTCTCTCTCTCTCTCTCTATATATATATATATATATATATATATATATATATATATATATATATATATGTGTGTGTGTGTGTGTGTGTGTGTGTGTGTTGTCATTGTGTTGGGTATCGTGGATGATGTTGGATCAAATGAGAAGTTAAAGAGTTGTAAGCTTACAAAAGAAATTATTGCCTATAACTCGTTAAGCTTTATATGTATTTGAGGGTGCTTAGTAAGCGAGGTAAATAGGCTAATTAAGGCCTATGTTATCTCAATTGTAGATTAGCAAGTTCAAGAGGTGGAGGTTGGGCGATTTGATATACGCCAAGGTATGCAAGACTATCCTTTCCTTCTTTTGGTATGATCTTACGATACGAACCAACAAACGAGTAAGCGAGCTTCCATATTACTCCACTCTTAGAACCATAGGGAGTACTTCAGTCTTTGATGTTCACATACCCCGTTCATGATTGCTCCTTCTGTTCATGCGTCCAGCTTTATGTATACAGTTATTCATGCATTACATTGATTCATATATATGTGTTTTGACCCGTGACCAGAAGGCGTTATATACGCAAGTATTATATTTATATGGGGTATGGAAAATGGATAGGCGTTATATACGCATTACCACCTGATCAGCTGGTGCACCTTGATGATGATATATGGATCGGGTCGTCCGTTCCTCGGTAGTACTATTATATGGGATATGGATCGGGGTAAACGCTCCTCAGCACTATGACTTATATTTATGTATATGCGCATGATTATCATTGAGAGCATGCATATTGTGCGCCTAGAGAGGCATAGTCAGTTATACAGGCTTACGCAGATACATACAGATACTAGTTCATACAAATACATGCAGACAGTTATTTCAGCTTATGAGTTCAGATCCTATTCATGATTCTTATGTGTACATGATTGTTCGTATGCCTTTCATACTCAGTACATTATCCGTATGACTCCCCGTTGCTCGGGGGGCTGGGTGCATGCCCGCAGGTTCAGGTAGACCGACAGGTGGTCCAGCTTTGTAGGACTCTTTCCAGCAGTGGTCAGCGCGCTCCATTGATCCGGAGTTGCAGTTTATTTTGGTATGCTAGCCTTTTTGGATGTACATGCATATGGGTATGACGAGGCCCTGTCACGTCCTTTCTACAACATTCATTCCAGTAGAGGTCTATAGACAGTTGAATGTATTAGTCAGATGATGCAGCCTTGTCGGCTCCCTTTCTTTTGTGTACATTATATGTAGCGGCCTAGCCGGCTTGCATTGTTCTTCAGTATGTATGTATATATACATATTGTACAGAGTCGTGATGTCTCCCTTTTATGAGATCAGTCCATGCCATTTATGGCCCTTGATGTTCAGTATGTTTTAGATATATGTTTAGGGGTGTTTGGTCGCCATAGGTCAGACACTCATCACGACTCATCAGTTTGGGTCGTGACAGTACTGTAGCTGGGGGAAGGGCAGGATATATATGTATAATTATTGCTACACCTCCCTAAGCACTTTAATACATACAATTTCACAATTCAAACCCCACACTTGTGTTGAACAAACTTTCCCAAATTTTAAAGCACTAGCACCAAGTTCCCTCTTCTTTAAGCACAATCATAGCCAAAGTTACCACTAGCAAGGAATAATAATTTTTTTTCTTCTCATCTACACAAAACATTATGCATATTTTTTTTAATTCCTTACAAATGGCTTTCACATTTTGTTTTTCAAATGGTGCACCTTTCTCCTTTATCACAGTTCCACTCAAACCCCAATCGGACCTCCTCTTAGCTTTTAAAAAAGCTCAAAAACTTCAAGTGCTCACCAGTGGTGACGGGTTCAAAAAAATGGTCAAATTAAATCAATTGAGTAAAACTTGTAATGTGGTTGTCAAAGAAATAGGATTAAAGGCTCAAAAGAGCTAACTAGGATACATATAATTTGGTAGAAATAAAGGCATATATATGGCTCAATAAAGAAACGCATCTATCACTTCTTAGCCAAATTAAGACTTCCATTTTGTTTTGCACACACTCAGGGAAAGTTCTAGACATCATATGACATGCACAAAATATCAACCAAGAACCTCACACACACATTGGCATACAACTCGCTCAGGATAGGATACCTGACATTCTCCTAGGACAAATTGAGACAAAGCAATTATTTTTAGTACTTATACATGAGTTGAAAGGTGAGCCAAGGCGTCACAAACAAGATATTCATTTTTCTCAAGGCATAGACAAAATCTAGGAAGAACTCTCTAAATCGCACAAAAGAATTGAATTGTCTACTCCCAAAAAAAAAGTAACTACACCCGATTCAAAGAAAAATCAACCCTCGGAAAAGAACCACGACACAAAGAACAACCAAGGGGTTATTACCTAAAAATATTAAGACCCAAAATTATGCAAAATAAATAAATAAGTAAAGTAAAGACAAACACATGTGTACATTTTCCCACCCCACACTTTAAATTGTGCATGTGCCCATGACACTTAATGAAAAGATAAAAGGTAAGGATACTCCCCCAAAAAAATTTCCTTCTTTGAGAACTATGAACTTAGCCCGTAATTCTGAACTCATTCCACGTTTTCGCTCATTGGGATTCTTTATGGAGCTCATTATGCCAAATGCTTCTGAATATATATGTAAGACCCGCTCTTTTCTTTCTTTCTTGGCCTCATTTGGAGCGGTGAATTGTTCTTGCAGGATAGTCCTCAACTTGTTCCTGTATTCTTTCACAGAATCAATCCATGCATCTTCCTGAAAATATCCAACAAAAAAATCTACAATGTCAAGGTTAGAATAAGAATACAAAGAAGAAAGGTCATGAGGATATTCTTCTAGTATGTTCATGTCATGACCCAACCGGAGGGCCATGACAGGTATCCAGAGCTAACCTACCGAGCACCTCAAGACATAAAAGCATCACATGATCAAACCTGAATGGGCCATAATGGTAACTAATAGATATCATAAGCGGAATGGGACACAAGCCCAAAAGATGTATTTACATGCGTAATCGTACTGAACCACAACATACAAGCCGACAAGGCTATCCAAAATTATGATACCACAAAGTATGGACCGAGAAGTTCATGGAACATCTGGCTATACATGTCTGTCTACGAGCCTCTACTGGAGTGCATAACATAATAAGGACGGGATAGGTACCCGCCATGCCCAAATGCACACAAAAGAATCATCCCAAGCTGATCTGTAACTCCGAAAAAAGTGGAGTACTCCTGTACAAGATTAATGCCCTTTTTATTTCTTTTAACTCAAGCACGGAAAAGTCATAGTTTATAGGGAAACATAAATACTTATATATATATATATATATATATATATATATATATATATATATATATATATATATATATATATATATATCTTTAGTATATCAAAATAATAAGTACACATATACATGAAAAGTGTGAGACCATACTACCCACACTGCGCATCTACGAACAATGGAGTGCTTTCAGTTTGCTGTGAGCTCCTAAGAATCTGGATCAAGCTCGCCTCCCTGTCTACCTGTGGGCATGAACACAGCGTCCAAAGAAAATGGACGTCAGTACTAATATTGTACTGAGTATGAGAGGCATAAATAATGAAGAAAGACATTAATAGTATAATGATAACATCAACGTGAAACATCTGGACCCGACTGACATTCATAAATGAAATAATGCATGCTGTCTTACTCATACTTATCATCATAACATGTATGCATCATATGCAAGCTGCCCGTCCATATTGGAACTATGTGATAATCAATAACATTAGCCCGCGTCCAGGCCTCCCGCGTCCGGGGTACCATCTCATGCCGCCCACTAGTGGTGTCTGCCCATGCCAGAAGGTCATGGTGTATCCGTATAGCTGCCCGCCTCAGCGGTGACTGCCCGACCAACTAGGCCCGGTGTGAAATGCTCATGCCATGCTTATCATAAAGTAATCACAATAATGTGCTCATTATAAAATACTTATCTTATCATAGTACCTGCATAAGACTCGAGATTGACTTTACTCTATCGGGGTGACGTAAGGTCGTGATCCCCCGATTACATTATGGAGCAATCATGGACATTCTGCCTCACCTTGAAAGAACTAGCACATAAGGTGAGTGTAGGCAATGAATAACATCATCATCATTCTAGCATCATCATATCGTGTCTCTTATCTCATATAAGCATTTATGGAAGTAGGCTTTTAACTTTTCGAAATATAGGAACTCATGAAGAAGATAGGGATTCGAGTTATAAGATTCATGCCGTTAGAAGGAAAGGACTAGCCTCACATACCTTGTCGCTTAGCTACGTTATCGATCCCTTGTATTCCTTCAAGGTCACGTCGTTACCTTCACGAGAGAATTGGACTAACATTAGTTAATCGACTTAAAAGAATACGTCACTATTTCTAGAGAACCTTGGGCAGCACTTCCTTTATTTGTACTACTTTTCCCATCGTCTATATCAATTCCCAATGTTCACCACAACATCCACAATATTACAACCAACAACCATCATTTATATCTATTCACCATATTTCACCATTTCCCTCCAATTTTCCCACATTTATCCGTATAGCTCATTATTGTGTTCTCGCACCTTTAATACTTGTTTCATGATATAAACATCATTAATATCGTATTCGTAATCCTAACACTTCAACATTCATGATTCAATCCCAGTATCATCCAATGATGACACTATTCATCCATTCAAGACCCATTTTTCATGTCTTTCTACCATTCAAGCTTCCTAGCATCCTAATACCTTAAATAACATGATAAAGTCATGAAACATACCTTAGATAATAGTTGAATAAGTCTTTAGTTGGAATGCTTCACTTTGGCCAAACCCTAGTTCCACCTTCTATGGAATTTCTTGCCTTAAATGATCCTTTTGATGTGTTCTTACACTAGGTTTTTGTGGATTGATGATATTGATCCTAAATTTCTACTTGAAGTCTTGTTTTGGAAGAGTATGGAATGTTCTAGAGAGAGAGAGGGTAGTGGAGTGAGAAGAGGAAATGAGAAAAATGAAACTTGGATCATATTTTAATAAAATGCAAATCAGTCCCGATGCCATTTTACGGTCCATTATACGGTCCGTATAAATTTATACGGTCCGTATAATTGACCGTAAAACTGATCCAGTGGGCACTCTTCTCTGTGTCAACTTGACGGTTCATTTTACGGACCGTCAAACCATTATACAGTCCGTATAACCTACCGTAAAAGTCACCCTTCAGCAGTCTCTTCTGTGACACTTCTGCGGTTCATTATACGGCCGTAAAACCCTTTTACGGTCCGTATAGTTGACCGTATGACCCACCAAATCACTGAATCTCATTTTCTTCACATCGTTTCATCTCCGATCCTTATGGAACCTTCTTAACAATTGTTCAACACTTCGATACCAATCTACAGGACGTTATCACTCGTCTCCAAAACACCGCATACGCTATGTCCTTTGCTAGCCTACTCACTGTACACTAACGGAAAAAATTTCGAGGTGTAACATTCTTCCCCCCTTTTGGAACATTCGTCCTCGAATGTTAAACACTCGAGATTCTACAAAAATTTCGCCAGAGTTTCCCCTGTAATCTGGCACTACTAACCTGTCACAGCAACCAAAATATCATTGCCTAACAGGGCTACATGACAATATCAATACATCTATGGCCACACACGACCAAAAACATAAAAAAAAGCATACATACCTTATCTCGTCGACGTTTCATCTTGAATCTCTTTCGGGTATTGGAACAAATGGGGGTACATAGATTTCATCTTCTCCTCTGCTTCCCAAGTGATTTCTTCCCGATTGTTGTTCCGCCATAGAATTTTGACTGAAGCAACCTCTTTATTCCGAAGCCTTCGTACTTGTCTAGCTAAAATAGCAATAGGCACTTCTTCCTATGTTAGATTCTCCGTCACTTGCACATCGTCAACCGGAACTATTCTTGTTGGGTCTCCGATACACTTGCGGAGCATAGAAACATGAAAGATTGGGTGAACTGCTTCATGCTCTGAGGGTAAGTCCAGTTCATATGCCACGTGACCCACTTTACGGAAAACCCTATAAGGTCCAATATACCTTGGGCTCAAATTTCCTTTCTTGCCAAATCTCATCACTCCCTTCATCGGTGATACTTTCAGGAACACCCAATCGCCAACTTGAAATTCCAAGTCTCGTCGGCGATTGTCTACATAAGACTTTTGGCGGCTTTGGGATGTTAGCAATCGATCTCGGATCACCTTAATTTTTTCTGCCGCTTGCTGAATCAATTCGAGGCCTATCAATTGTGCTTCTCCTGTTTCAAACCATCCAACTGGAGATCTACATTTCCTTCCATAGGCCTCGTATGGAGCCATTTGAAGGCTGGAATGATAGCTATTGTTGTACGCAAATTCAATTAGCGGTAAGTGATCATCCCAGCTTCCACCGAAATCCAGCACACATGCTCGCAGGATATCCTCTAAGGTCTGAATAGTGCGCTCGGCTTGTCCATCAGTCTGCGGGTGAAATGCTGTACTAAGCTTTACTTGAGTGCCTAGACCTTCTTGAAAAGACTTCCAAAACTTGGCTGTAAACTGTGCCCCTCTGTCTGTGATAATGGCCAAATGAATTCCATGAAGTCGTACAATTTCCTTGAGATATAACCTTGCATAATCTTCGGCTGAGTAGGTAATCCTAACTGGGAGAAAATGGGCTGCTTTTGTCAATCTATCCGCAATCACCCTTATAGAATCATACTTCCCTTGTGAACGGGATATTCCCACAACAAAATCCATGTTAATGATTTCCCATTTCCACGTAGGAATTTCCATTGCTTGCAATAAACCTCCTGGCTTTTGATGCTCGGCCTTTACTTGCTGGCAATTCGGACATTGTGCCACAAATTCTGCTATGTCCTGCTTCATGCCATCCCACCAATATATCAATTTAAGATCATGGTACATCTTGGTTGCACCTGGATGAATAGAATACCGGGAATAATGTGCTTCCTCTAAAATCCGTCGACGCAAATTTGCCACATCCGGTACACATAACCTGTCCCGATATCTAAGAATCCATCTATGGAAACTTCAAATGGAGACTTTTCCTTTTCATGAGATAGATCTCGGTAGCGGCTTAACTGGGAATCTTCGTATTGCCGTTCCTTCACTTCCATATTCAAAGATGAAACTGTGGGATCATTGATGCCGATACTTGCATCACCTGACTCAATTGCACGTACGCCGAGACTTGCTAGTCGATGGAGCTCACGAACCATTTCTCGCTTTTCCGGAGGAACTCCACACAAACTACCCATCGACTGACAGCTAAGTGCATCGGCTACCACATTTGCCTTTCCGGGGTGGTATAAAATATTCACATCGTAATCCTTCAGTAATTCTAACCATCGCCTCTGCCGCAGATTCAACTCCTTCTGTTTGAAAATGTATTAAAGACTTTTGTGATCTGTGTAGATGTCAACACGTACACCAGAAAAATAATGTCTCCATATCTTCAAGGCATGAATAACCGCAGCCAATTCGAGATCATGAGTTGGATAATTCTTTTCATGCTTCCGTAACTGTCTCGAAGCATATGCAATAACTTTACCATGCTGCATCAATACGCATCCTAATCCGACGCCGGAAGCGTCACAATACACAACATAGCCGTCCGATCTTTCTGGAAGAGTTAAGACCGGAGCTGAGGTCAACCTGTCCTTTAACTCTTGGAAGCTGCGCTCACAAGAATCATTCTATTGGAATTTGGATGACTTTTGGGTTACCTTTGTCAATGGGGCTGAAATAGATGAGAAGCCCTCTACAAATCTTCTATAATATCCTGCTAAACCAAGAAAACTACGAACTTCCGTAGGTGTTGTAGGTCTTGGCCAAGTCTTCACGACTTCTATTTTCTGAGTGTCAACTCGAATGCCGTCATCCGAAATAACATGACCCAGGAATGCCAAGAACAATTCTTAAATGATCTGCATATTCCAATTCTGTGCGAGAATACACCAGAATATCATCGATAAATACTATCACAAAGAGATCCAAGAATGGCCTGAACACATTATTCATTAAATTCATGAACACCGTCGGGGCATTCGTCAATCCAAATGACATTACTCGGAACTCATAGTGCCCATACCTCGTCCTGAAAGCCGTTTTGGGGATATCTTCTTCTTTAACCCTAACTTGATGATAGCCCGATCTCAAGTCTATTTTAGAAAACCACTTGGCACCCTGTAGTTGATCAAATAAATCATCAATCCTTGGGAGAGGATATTTGTTCTTTATCGTCATCTTGTTCAACTGCCTATAATCAATGCACATTCGTAGGGACCCATCTTTCTTTCTCACGAACAAGACTGGTGCTCCCCACGGTGATGAACTGGGCCTAATGAAACCCTTCTCAAGCAAGTCTTTCAACTGTGCCTTTAGCTCTTTCAATTCTGCTGGGTCCATCCGATAAGGAGGAATAGAAATGGGCTTGGTGCCCGACAATACATCGATGGCAAAATCAATTTCCCTTTCTGGAGGAAGACCTGGTAGTTCATCTGGAAATACATCTGGGAATTCGCTCACTACCGGAACTGATTGAAAAGCTAGTGGCTTTGCCTCGGTATCATGAACTCGAACTAAGTGACAAATATAACCCTTAGCTATCATCTTTTTTGCCTTAAGGTAGGAAATAAACCTACCCTTTGGAGAAGCTGTATTACCCTTCCATTCAAGTACGAGCTCTCTCGGAAATTGGAGTCGAACTACTTTTTTCCAGCAACAAACATTAGCATAGCACGATGCCAAACAATCCATACCCATAATTACATCGAAATCTATCATCTCGAGTTCAATTAGGTCAGCTTTTGTCTGACGAACACATATAACAACTACACAATTCTTATATACTTGTCTCGCTATCACGGGATCACCAACCGGAGTGAACACCTCAAAAGGTTTAATTGGCTCGGGTCTCACCTCAATACAATCAGTAATATACGGAGTAATATATGAGAAAGTAGAGCCTGGATCAATCAGAGCATATATATCACAGGACAATATAGCCAATGTACTTGTGACAACATCTGGGGAGGACTCAAGATCCTGCCGCCCAGCTAGAGCATATACGCGGGGCTGGACAACACCTGAAGTAGATGCTCCCCCTCTGCCTCTACCTCTACCTGCTGAAGTCTGGGGAATCTGTGCTGTCGGGCGTACCGAAGAAGAACCCGCTGCTGAACCTGTAGGCTGAGTCCCAGCCCTATCTCTTGCTGAAGGACAGTCTCTCATCATATGACCAACTTGCCCACAGGAATAACAAGCATCCAAACCCTGACGACACTGTCTGGAATGCAATTTACCGCACTGGCTGCACCGCGGTACTGGAGGTCTCCTCTGACTAGAATCTCCCCTAAAATGAGAATATGGGGCCCTCGAACTATGGCCCTGTCCCGACTGGAAAGAACGGTCAAACCTCCTGTCTGAGAATCTGGGAGGCGCACTGGTCGCTGACTGACCTGAGTGCCTAGAATGCATCTGTCTCGGTCCCCCTCTATGCTCACTGCTCGTTCCCATAGATCTAACCCTCTTACCTTGTATCCGATCATTATCGCGATCACTCCTCTGCTGCTGTTGTCATTCCTCAAGATTCTGAGCATGAGCCTGTATTCGGGAAATATCCATCTCGTCTTGCAAGGAGGTCGTCAAACAATCTCTGAACAGATATGGCCCTAGACCACTCACAAATCTATAGACCCGGTCTCCCATGTCGGCCACCATAGTTGGATCGTACCTGGCCAATGAATTGAACTGCATACTATACTCTCGGGCACTCATGCTTCCTTGCTTTAAATTCAAGAACCTGTCCGCTCTAGCTCGGCGGACCTCGGGTGGCAAGTAATGACGAATAAAGGCATCCACAAATTCTTGCCAAACGGGAGGTGGTGCATTCTCTCCTCTTGATGCCATCCAATTTTTGTACCATAACACCGCCACATCGCGGAGTCTATAAGAGGCCAACTCTACGGATTCGGTCTCGGAGGCAGGAATAATCTTTAAGGTCCTCAACATTTCATCAACGAAGTTTTGCGGATCTTTATCTGGCTTCGACCCAAAGAATGCCGGGG
The DNA here is from genome assembly GCF_019175385.1 of Lycium barbarum. Taxonomy (NCBI): domain Eukaryota; kingdom Viridiplantae; phylum Streptophyta; class Magnoliopsida; order Solanales; family Solanaceae; genus Lycium; species Lycium barbarum. Next base: position 86,207,854 of record NC_083341.1, read on the forward strand.
GATTTAAGGTCATAAAATCACGGGCTCTCATAATAGCTGAACGATCACTTGGGCCCATATTCTGTCGTTGTGCCTGAGCGGCAACCAATCGTGTCAATAAATGTATGGCCTCGGATACTTGTTGACCCGAAGTACCCGGTGGAGGAATCGGAGCTGAGGCTCCTCCTTGCTATTCTACATCAGCACAACCTCATTTTGCGATTCACCTTCCTCTACATTCAGCGGAAGCTCTTGTTCTGCCCGCCTTTTTGTTGTAGCCTTGCCCTTCTGGGCGGCGATAGCTTTTTCTTTTGGCGGCATTTTTCCTGAAACCATAACACACTTTTAGGAAGGATGTAATCTTAGACACGGCTCTATTGCACGATCTCATGAGAAGAAGGATGGTAATTTTCCTAAATACCCTGTAGCCTCTTGTTTATTAGCGTGGCACGCAACACACCATAAACAAGACTCTACTAGACACGACTCGTAGATACTTCCAAGGACGAACTGCTCTGATACCACTTTTGTCACGACCCAGCTGGGGGCCGCGACGGGTACCCGGGGCTAACCACCGAGCACCGCTCGCTCTACTACTCACCTTACTCGATTAATGCCCTTTTTATTTCTTTTAACTCAAGCACGGAAAAGTCATAGTTTATAGGGAAACATAAATACTTTTATATATATATATATATATATATATATATATATATATCTTTAGTATATCAAAATAATAAGTACACATATACATGAAAAATGTGAGACCATACTACCCACACTGCGCATCTACGAGCCTCTACTGACATATTGTACATATAGACGGAACAAGACTCCGTCGTGCCCAAAATGTATATACACCAAAGGAATAATCATAAGCACCTCCGAACAATGGAGTGCTTTCAGTCTGCTGTCAGCTCCTAAGAATCTGTATCAAGCTCGCCTCCCTGTCTACCTGTGGGCATGAACACAGCGTCCAAAGAAAATGGACGTCAGTACGAATATTGTACTGAGTATGAGAGGCATAAATAATGAAGAAAGACATTAATAGTATAATGATAACATCAATGTGAAACATCTGAACCCGACTGATATTCATAAATGAAATAATGCATGCTGTCTTACTCATACTTATCATCATAACATGTATGCATCATATGCAAGCTGCCCGTCCATATCAGAACGGTGTGATAATCAATAACATTAGCCCGCGTCTGGGGTACCATCTCATGCCGCCCACTAGTGGTGTCTGCCCATGCCAGAAAGTCATGGTGTATCCGTATAGCTGCCCGCCTCAGCGGTGACTGCCCGGCCAACTAGGCCCGGTGTGAAATGCTCAAGCCATGCTTATCATAAAGTAATCATAATAATGTACTCATTATAAAATACTTATCTTATCATAGTACCTGCATAAGACTCCAGATTGACTTTACTCTATCGGGGTGACGTAAGGTCGTGATCCCCCGATTACATTATGGAGCAATCATGGACATTCTGCCTCACCTTGAAAGAACTAGCACATAAGGCGAGTGTAGGCAATGAATAACATCATCATCATTCTAGCATCATCATATCGTGTCTCTTATCTCATATAAGCATTTATGGAAGTAGGCTTTTAACTCTTCGGAATATAGGAACTCATGAAGAAGATAGGGATTCGAGTTATAAGATTCATGCCGTTAGAAGGAAAGGACTAGCCTCACATACCTTGTCGCTTAGCTACGTTATCGATCCCTTGTCTTCCTTCAAGGTCACGTCGTTACTTTCACGAAAGAATTGGACTAACATTAGTTAATCGACTTAAGAGAATACGTCACTATTTCTAGAGAAAATTGGGCAGCATTTCCTTTATTTGTACTAATTTTCCCATCGTCTATATCAATTCCCAATGTTCACCACAACATCCACAATATTACAACCAACAACCATCATTTTTATCTATTCACCATATTTCACCATTTCCCTCCAATTTTCCCACATTTATCCGTATAGATCATTATTGTGTTCTTGCACCTTTAATACTTGTTTCATGATATAAACATCATTAATATCGTATTCGTAATCCTAACACTTCAACATTCATGATTCAATCCCACTATCATCCAATGATGACACTATTCATCCATTCAAGACCCATTTTCCATGTCTTTCTACCATTCAAGCTTCCTAGCCTTCTAATACCTTAAATAACATGATAAAGTCATGAAACATACCTTACATAATAGTTGAACAAGTCTTGAGTTGGAATGCTTCACTTTGGCTAAACCCTAGTTCCACCTTCTATGGAATTTCTTGCCTTAAATGATCCTTTTGATGTGTTCTTACTCTAGGTTTTTGTGGATTGATGATATTGATCCTAAATTTCTACTTGAAGTCTTGTTTTGGAAGAGTATGGAATGTTCTAGAGAGAGAGAGGGTCGTGGAGTGAGAAGAGGAAATGAGAAGAATGAAACTTGGATTATATTTTAATAAAATGCAAATCAGTCCCGATGCCATTTTACGGTCCATTATACGGTCCGTATAAATTTATACGGTCCGTATAATTGACCGTAAAACTGATCCAGTGGGCACTCTTCTCTGTGTCAACTTGACGGTTCATTTTACGGACCGTCAAACCATTATACGGTCCGTATAACCTACCGTAACACTCACCCTTCAGCAGTCTCTTCTGTGACACTTCTGCGGTTCATTATACGGCCGTAAAACCCTTTTACGGTCCGTATAGTTGATCGTATGACCCACCAGTTCACTGAATCTCATTTTCTTCACTTCGTTTCATCTCCGATCCTTATGGAACCTTCTTAACAATTGTTCAACACTTCGATACCAATCTACAGGACGTTATCAATCGTCTCCAAAACACCGCATACACTATGTCCTTTGCTAGCCTAGTCACTGTACACTAACGAAAAAATTTCCGAGGTGTAACATTCTTCCCCCCTTTTGGAACATTCGTCCTCGAATGTTAAACTCGAGATTCGACAAAAATTTCGCCAGAGTTTCCCCAGTAATCTGGCACTACTAACCTGTCACAGCAACCCAAAATATCATTGCCTCACAGGGCTACATCACAATATCAATACATCTTTGGCCACACACGACCAAAAACATAAAAAAAAAAAAGCATACATACCTTATCTCGTCGACGTTTCATCTTGAATCTCTTCCGGGGATTGGAACAAATGGGGGTACATAGATTTCATCTTCTCCTCTGCTTCCCAAGTGATTTCTTCCCGATTGTTGTTCCGCCATAGAATTTTGACTGAAGCAACCTCTTTATTCCGAAGCCTTCGTACTTGTCTATCTAATATAGCAATAGGCACTTCTTTGTATGTTAGCTTCTCCGTCACTTGCACATCGTCAACCCGAACTATTCTTGTTGGGTCTCCGATACACTTGCGGAGCATAGAAACATGAAAGACTGGGTGAACTGCTTCACGCTCTAAGGGTAAGTCCAGTTCATATGCCACGTGACCCACTTTACGGACAACCCTATAAGGTCTAATATACCTTGGGCTCAACTTTCCTTTCTTGCCAAATATCATCACTCCCTTCATCGGTGACACTTTCAGGAACACCCAATCGCCAACTTGAAATTCCAAGTCTCGTCGGCGATTGTCTGCATAAGACTTTTGGCGGCTTTGGGCTGTTAGCAATCGATCTCGGATCACCTTAACTTTTTCTACCGCTTGCTGAATCAATTCGGGGCCTATCAATTGTGCTTCTCCTATTTCAAACCATCCAACTGGAGATCTACATTTCCTTCCATATAAGGCCTCGTATGGAGCCATTTGAAGGTTGGAATGATAGCTATTGTTGTACGCAAATTCAATTAGCGGTAAGTGATCATACAAGCTTCCACTAAAATCCAGCACACATGCTCGCAGCATATCCTCTAAGGTCTAAATAGTGCGCTCGGCTTGTCCATCAGTCTGCGGGTGAAATGTCGTACTAAGCTTTACTTGAGTGCCTAGACCTTCTTGAAAAGACTTCCAAAACTTGGCTGTAAACTGTGCCCCTCTGTCTGTGATAATGGCCAAAGGAATTCCATGAAGTCACACAATTTCCTTGAGATATAACCTCGCATAATCTTCGGCTGAGTAGGTAATCCTAACTGGGAGAAAATGGGCTGCTTTTGTCAATCTATCCACAATCACCCATATAGAATCATACTTCCCTCGTGAACGGGGTAATCCCACAACAAAATCCATGTTAATGATTTCCCATTTCCACGTAAGAATTTCCATTGCTCGCAATAAACCTCCTGGCTTTTGATGCTCGGCCTTTACTTGCTGGCAATTCGGACATTGTGCCACAAATTCTGCTATGTCCCACTTCATGCCATCCCACCAATATATCAATTTAAGATCATGGTACATCTTGGTTGCACCTGGATGAATAGAATACCGGGAATAATGTCCTTCCTCTAAAATCCGTCGGCGCAAATTTGCCACAACCGGTACACATAGCCTGTCCCGATATCTAATAATCCCATCTATGGAAACTTCAAATGGAGACTTTTCCTTTTCATGAGATAGATCTCGGTAGCGGCTTAATTGGGAATCTTCGTATTGCTGTTCCTTCACTTCCATATTCAAAGTTGAAACTGTGGGGTCATTGATGCCGATACTTGCATCACCCACATCAATTGCACGTACGCCGAGACTTGCTAGTCGATGGAGATCACGAACCATTTCTCGCTTTTCCGGAGGAATTCCTCACAAACTACCCATCGACCGACGGCTAAGTGCATCGGCTACCACATTTGCCTTTCCGGGGTGGTATAAAATATTCACATCGTAATCCTTCAGTAATTCTAACCATCGCCTCTGCCGCAGATTCAACTCCTTCAGTTTGAAAATGTATTGAAGACTTTTGTGATCCGTGTAGATGTCAACACGTACACCATACAAATAATGTCTAGATATCTTTAAGGCACGAATAACCGCAGCCAATTCGAGATCATGAGTTGGATAATTCTAAGGGTAAAAAGGGAAATTCATAAGGTGGCCCATGGTAATATTGTGGAGGGCTAGGGGCAAAACGGGAATTTCACAAAATGTTCAAGAAAATTCTTGAAAATGCCCCTTTGGCCGTGTGACATAAAGAGTGGGCCCCACCCATGGCCATGTGTCCATATTCTTACTTGAAGGGCTAAAATATATATATAGATAAATGGTGGGAAAAATAAATAAGACATATTTATCTTCATCTTTTAGAAAGATGAAGAAACTTGGAGAAAGCAAGAAACATAAGAGACCATTCGGCCATGGCTATCAAAATTTGGTCCATGGAAATTGATCAAGGAAAATTATTTTCTTCTAGCAATTCAACTAATTGGAAGGCCCTTATTAACATGGAGTAGTTGTTGGAACAAGCAAAGCATTCATTTGGACAACTCATAAGCCTAGCTGAATGAAGAAGTTGAGTAAAAGGGGTATGTGTTCAATCATCTCTTTCATATGTTATGGATTGTTTGTATATGTTGTAGTGTGTAGAAATGGATGGAATCATGAATTTGGTGTGATTGGGTGTTGGCCGTGTATATGTTATGTTGTGTAGGAATGGTGAACTAATTTTTATTTAGTATTTTGATTATTATAGATGTGGATTCCATGATGAGAATGTAGGTTTGATGGATTGAAATGAATTTGTAATCGTTATGGGATTGTTGAAGAAGATAATGTGATACTAGTATGGTTCCTTACATTTGTTTGAATGTTATTGCTAAAGTATAGATTGTTGGTGTAGTTTATGAATTTGGAAGAAAGGAAATGTGTTGTTAGTGTTCTTGTGGAATTTGGAAGATTCCGGGTGAAGTAGTATGTTGATTAAGTCGTTGTGAATATTATGTGAATTGTTTGAAGTATTCTTGAATCATGTTAGAATGATTTCGGATTAATACTTGAATGTGGGATCATTGGTGTTAGCTTGGATATATGTGATTGAGTTGAATATAAATGAAATGTCGTTGAGTTGTGTAGAAAGAATTGCTAGTGTTAGAATGCATTTGAAATAATTGTTGAAGTTGGAGATGTGATTGTTGATATTGTTGTTGATAATTTGGCCGAGTTGAATTCTTGGATTGTTGTTGATAAATTGGCCAAGTTAGATCCTCGGGGATGGTGTATTTACAGGGGAAATGCTGCCGAAATTTCGGTAGAAAATAAATGAATCAATTTGAAAGACTAAGACAAGTATATGTCGATGAATCTAATGATTATGTCAATTCCCTTGAATGTAGACTAGCAAGTTTGGACGAATAAGCGTAGCTAATGGGACGTGGAGCAGGTATGTAAGGCTTACCCTTTCTTTCTTTTGGCATGATCCTTATGAAACGAGCAGATGACGTATATGTATGATTTCAAAGAAATTCCTATTCTTAGAGCCACTAGGATGGCTAATATTCTTGACTTCCATAAGCTATTTCATATGGCTTTGATGCGTATCTATGATGTCCGATGTTCTATTTGATATGTTTCCGAATGGCATTCGAAAGATAATTGATATGACTAAAGTTTTGATCTTCAAAGGCTAGCACGTGCGATTATTCTATTGAGTCTTTGATATATTTTGATATGTACATATGGTTCCAAAAGCTATATTTGGTTTGATCCATAACAATATCCGAAAGGTATTTGGTATGATTGTTTCTTTGATTTTCCAATAACGGCTTCTGAAACGCTCGTAGAAGGTTCTGTACTTTAAACGCTCATAACTTTCTTATACTAAATCGGATTAACCCGAAACTTGTTTCTGAGCCTTCAGGTGTCGGTAAGTATACTTGTTTATCGAGTCTTGATTTATGTGCATATGGTTTCACACTATTCTGTTCGTGCAAGCCTCAGTATGTCCTTCACTTGGCCCCGGGCCAGGTTCTGTTATCGTGCGTCTTCCTCTGCATTGTTCATTGCGTCCCTCTCCCTTGCGGGTCGGGTTCTGTTATATGTACATCTGTATATGATGGCATGATGATATGGGGATGGCGTCCAGGATGGCATGTGATGATTCTGTCCACCGCGTCCCGTAATAGAGGGCCGGGATCTGTTATATGCATATATGATATACGTTTTTGACATGCATTGATGATCTGTTCACCGCGTCCCTCACTAAAGGGCCGGGATCTGTTATATGCATATATGATATATGATGTTGGCATATATGATGACTCCATCCACCGCGTCCCTCACTGCAGTGCCGGGATCTGTTATAAGTGCATATGATATATGATGTCAGCATACATAATGACTCCATCCACCGCGTCCTTCACTGCAGGGCCGGGATCTGTTATAAGTGTATATGATATATGATGTCAGTATACATGATGACTCCATCCACCGCGACCCTCACTAGAGGGCCGGGATCTGTTATATGCATATGTATATGATGACATATGATGTCGGTACGCATGATCTGTGTCTGGAAAGTAAGTATTTCGGTGCGCTGGACGATTTCCTCATTTTCTGTACTCCTTCTGACATATGACATCGGTATGCATGATTTGCGTTCGGAAAATAAGTACTTTGGTATTCTGGCTAATGTACTTACTTTTTGTACCGTTGTTTCGATTACAGTTCTGTTTTCTATATTCCATGCTTTACATACTCAGTACATATTCCGTACTGACCCCCTTTTCTTCGGGGGCTGCGTTTCATGCCACACAGGTACACCCAGATGAGTAGTAGTCATTATAGAAGATGTTCCAGCGGAGTTGGCAAGCTCCACTTGCCTGTGGAGTGTTGCTGGGTCAGAGTATTATGCTATGGTGTCTTGTTCGGAGTTAGAGACTTTGCAGACAGAGTCGTGGGTATAGAATATCAGTGTTGTAAGCGGCTCCATCAGCTGATGTGTCATTCTGTATTATGTGATAAATTCTATATGATCACAGATTTTGTTTGATTTGAGAACAACGAGAAACAATATTTCTGAAAGCTTTACTATGTGTTTCATCCTTATTTGATTTAAAAGTCTAAAGAGAATGTGTGTGTACTAAGGATCAGAGGGTTCGCTCGGCCCTAAGTAAGGGTCGGGTGCCCATCATACCCTAGGGAGATTAGGATGTGACACATACCTCTTCCTCAAGGTGATGCTAGGCAATGTATAGCTCAAAAGATACGAAATTTCTCACAATATGGCCCAACCTTAGCTTCCTCCAACGAACTTACTCCTTTATCCTCAAATGTCGTTAGAAATCTTAATTAGAATGATCAAACACACTTCTTAATTCTACATAGGCTTCATGCCCACTTAGGTTTTCATTAGCATGCTCATAATGGGGGTGACATGAAAATCCAAGGTGTAACATTCTCTCCCCCTTAAAAATATTCGTCCCTGAATGTTAAACTCTCAAGCATTCTATAAAAATTTCGCCAGAGTTTTCCCTGTAAATGTACCGATCCACCCTGCATACAACAACTCAAAATAATTCCACACAAGGCCACATCCTACAATAGACAACACCATGGCCACACACGACCAAGCACAACAACTACTATCAATACTATGGCCTCACGCGACCAATCACAATAACTATACTCAAAACAATACCTGGGAAGATGATGATGCTTCACATTGAGTCTCCTGGGATGACAGAAACATGTGTGGGTAGTTTGTCTTCATCTCCTCTTCAGTTTCCCAAGTCATTTCCTCAACATTGTTGTTCTTCCAAAGCACTTTAACAGAAGCTACATCCTTAGTCCTCAATCGATAGACTTGTCTATCCAATATAGCTATAGGGACCTCCCTGTATGATAACTGCTCAGTCACTAGGATATCATCTACCGGTACGACTCTCGAAGGATCTCTTTTATATTTACGGAGCATGGACACATTAAATACCGGATGTACAGAATTCAACTCAGAAGGTAGCTCTAACTCATATGCCACCTTACCCACTGTACGAATAATTCTATATGGTCCTATGTATCGAGGGCTCAACTTACCTTCTTTCCAAATCTCAATACTCCTTTCATAGGTGACACTTTCAGGAAAACCCAATCGCTTATCTCAAACTCTAGCTTGCGTCGCTGATTATCCACAGAGGATTTCTGTCGACTCTGAGCTGTTAGCAATCTTTCTAGGATCATTTTCACCTTATCGACTGCTTGCTAGATTAAATTTGGGCCCACTAACTGGTTTTCTCTAATACCAAACCACCCTATAGGGGATCTACATCTCCGGCCATATAAAGCCTCATAAGAAGCCATACGAATACTGGAATGATAGCTGTTATTATAGGCAAAATCAATAAGAGGTAAATGATCGTCCCAACATCCTTGAAAGTTAAGTACACAAGCTCTCAAAATATCCTCAAGTGTCTGTATGGTAAGCTCCGCTTGTCCATCTGTCTGCGGGTGAAATGCAGTACTAAGACTCACCTGAATTCCCAATCCATTCTGAAAAGATTTCAGAAGTTAGTTGTGAACTGTGTTCCCCTATCTAAAATAATGGCTGTAGGAACACCGTGAAGTCGCATGATCTCTCTAAGATAGAGCTTTGCATAATCTTATGCTGCATAAGTGGTTCTGACAGGCAAGAAATGAGCAGACTTTATACGTCTATCAACTACGACCCATATTGAATCATACTTCCATTACGTACGGGGCAAACCTGTAATGAAATCCATATTGACTACCTCCCATTTTTATGTCAGAATCTCCATAGCCTGCAATAAACCTCCGGGCTTCTGGTGCTCTACCTTGACTTGCTGGAAATTCGAGCACTGAGCAACAAACTCCGCTATATCTTTCTTCATACAATCCCACTAATACACTTCCTTGCGATCATGATACATCTTTGTTGTGCCCGGATGGATAGAATAGCGAGAATAATGGGCTTCCCTTATAACCTGTTGACGGAGACTTGCAACATTAGGAACGCACAATCTATCTCGATATCTGAGTACTCCATCTCCTGTGACCAAGAAGGGTGTCTTTTCTTTCTGTGAAGCTGTATCTCGGTAATGAACTAAAACAGGATCCTCGTACTGATGCTCCTTTATCTCAACTACCAAAGATGACGTCGCTGTATCTTGAACTGTAACTCCTGCATCACTTGGGTCTATCAACTGGACTCCCAAACTAGCTAATTGGCAAACATCGCAGGCTAGCTCCCTCTTCTCTGGCTACAAATGTGACAGGCTACCCATAGATATACGATTAAGAGCGTCAGCTACTACATTGGCCTTCCCAGGATAGTACAGAATATCAACATCATAATCCTTTAGTTACTCTAGCCATCACCTCTGATGTAAATTCAAGTCCTTTTGCTTAAAGATGTATTTGAGGCTCTCATGGTCAATATAGATATCGACATGAACACCATATAAATAATGCCTCCACATTTTCAAAGCATGGATCACCGCAACAAGCGCAAGGTCATGGGTTGAATAATTCTTCTCATGCTTCTTCAGCTGTCTAGTAGCGTAAGCTACAACCTTACCGTGCTGCATCAATACATAGCCTAACCCAACACCTGAAGTATAACAATAAACCACCTAACCCTCTACCCCCTCGGGAAGAGTCAAACCAGGAGCTGAGGTCAACTTGTCTTTCAATATCTGGAAACTCTGTTCACACGCATTCGTCCACTGAAATTTAGCTAACTTTGGTCAACGGGGCTGAAAGAGAAGAAAATCCTTCTACGAACCTTCTGTAGTAACTAGCCAAACCCAAGAAACTACATATCTCCGTTGGTGTCGTGGGCCTTGGCCAATTCTTCACAGCCTCAATCTTTTGAGCATCTACACTAATGCCTTCGTCTGAAATAATGTGGCCCAGAAAAGCCATAGAGTTCAACCAGAACTCACACTTGGAGAATTTGGCATACAACTCTCTACCTCGAAGAACTCCAAGCACTGCTCGTAGATGTTCTGCGTGCTCAGCCTCTGACAGTGAATAAACCAGAATATCATCTATAAACACAATCCCGAACAGATTTAGGAAGGGTTTGAATACGCTATTCATCAAGTCCATAAACACCGCCGGAGCATTATTTAGCCCGAACAACATAACACGGAACACATAGTGACCATACCTAGTCCAAAATGTTGTCTTCGGAATATCTTCCTCCTTCACCCTAACCTGATGATATCTGTTACACCTCGGAAATTTTTTCGTTCATGCACAGTGAATAGGCTAACGAAGGGCACGAAGTATACCATGTTTCGATAAGTAAGAAATGGCATTTGATGATCCTAATTGAGATTTCAAAGACATTCGAGGAAAGAGAGAAAAGTTTGCCAAGAAAGGCAAAGAATACGTTATGTATCGGAAAGGATTTACGAGTGACAAGTTAATGGTGACTTAATGATGTCTTGGAGAAGAGTTGTAATGTCCCTTAGATTGTTAATGAAGTGTTAAACAAGTGTTAAGGAGGTTCCATAAGGATTGGAGATCAAACGCGTCGACGAGAAATAGTTTGGAAAAGCTGGGCATTATACGACCCAACATACTAGCTGTATAAAACATACTGGCCGTATGTTCTGCCCTGAATGGGACTTCCACTGGACAAAATATACGGCCAGTATAAAAGATAAGGACCGTATGTTGGTCCGTAGAATTGTGTCGGGTCAGATTTTAAAATTTGATATAAGGACCCAATCTCATTTAATTCATTCCATTCTTTCTCTCAACACTTCAAGAACTCTCTAGAAAGCTCTCCGCTCAAGAGATATTTGTGATCAATTTCATCAAACAAAGAAAACCAAGTGTAAGAAACTTGTTAGAGTTCATCCAAGTCAAGAAATTCCATTGGAAGTGAACTAGGGTTTTGGCTCAAGTGAACTATTTCCATTCAAGGCTCATTCCCACACTATCTAAGGTAAGTTTTATGATCATTCCATGTTTTTTAAGGTATTGAGCGGTTGAGAAACTTAGATTATGAAAAGAGATAGAAAATGGGTTATAAAGATGAGAATAATGAGATTTTGAGTAGTAGCTTGGGATGAGTCATGATTCTTGATATATTGTGATTATGATTATGTTATAAATGATATTAAGGGCATGGGATAAGCATTATATGTGAGAAAACGTACTAGTGTACTACGACCATGATTATGGATGAATTAAAGAGAAATTGTAAAATGTTGGTAATGTAGATGAATGAAGATTGTTGGTTATAATGTTGTGAATGTTATTATAGATGTTTGGGAGTTGATATATGATATGAGGAAAGTTGTATAAATAAAGGAGATGCTGCCCAATTCTCTCTAGCTTTAGTAAGCACGTTCATATAATCGATTAGCTAATGTTAATACGAACTCACTTGAAGGTAGAAACGTGAGCATTGAAGGAGAACGATCAAGCGATAGAATAGCTAAACGAAAAGGTATGTAAGGATAGTCCCTTCTTTCTAAGGCATGACTCCCATGGCATGATTTTCCCTTACTCTCCATGACCCTCTTACATTCCAAAAGTTATGGGTCTTTGTTCATGAAGAGCCATAAGAGATAAAGATAGGAGACACGTTATGAGAATGATAATGATGATGCTTATTGTATACACTCACCTTATGTGCTGATTCCTTCAAGGTGAGGCAGAATGCTTATGAATGCTCCATAATGGAATCGGGAGTTCACGACCTTATGTCACCCCGATAAAGTATAGTTGTCTCTGAGTTCCTATGCATGTATTATGACAAGAGTATGACAAGATTATGATAAGCCTATGAGAAGTACATGATGATGATATTACACCGCGCCTATATGACCGGGCAGACACCACTAAGGCGGGCAGCGTATACACCATGTCTAGATGGCATGGGCAGACACCACTAGTGGGCGGCATGAGATGGTACCCCAGACGAGGGAGGCCTGGACGCGGGCTAATGATTATCACACCATACCTATATGGTCGGGCAGCTTATATATATATATATATATATATATATATATGCATACATGATATGATGATGATTATGAAGCAAGACAGCATGCATTATTTCTATCATAATTGACAGTCAGTTACAGATTGCTCCTTACTTGATGTCTCCTTATTTCATTGATGTATTATTATTGTTTATACCTTACATACTCAGTACAATGTTCTTACTGACGTCCCTTTCTTTGGACGTTGTGTTCATACCCACAGGTAGACAAGGAGATGGTGCAGATCCATAGGAGCTATCAACATATCTACAGGAGCCCTCCATTATTTCGGAGGTTCTATATTTTTATGTACATATATTTCGGGCACGACGGGGTCCTATCCCGTCCTCATTTTTAGTACTCTAGTAGAGGCTCATAGATACACATGTGTGGGTAGTATGGTCTCACGATTTTCCTCATTATATATATATTATTTTGATAGCCGAAGGGCTTATGTGTATAATGGTAAATATGTTTAAAAATAGAAATGATTTTCCTATGATTTTGAGTATGAGAATAATGAATGAACGCAAGATGAGTGCGATGGGTAATAGTATGAGCGGCGCTCTGTGGTTAGCCCCGAGTACCCGTCATGGCCCTTAGTTGGCTCTTGACAAAGCGGTATCAGAGCAGTTCAGTCCTAGGAAGTGTCAACGAGCCGTGTCTAGTTGAGTCTTGTTTATGGTGTGTTGCACCCCACACTTATAAACAGGAGGCTAAATGACCATTCTTCTTCTTGTGAGGTCGTGCGATAGAGCCATGTCATAAGATATACTCCTCCTTAATGGTGTGTTGTGATTTCAGCTATGCCGGTAAAGAGAAAAGCTACCGCCGCCCAGAAGGTAAAACCTACGGCAGAAAGGCGGATACAAAGGGAACCACCAACGAATGTAGAGGAAGGTGAATCACATAATGAGGCTCCATCCAATACCTCTCCCACTCCACCTATTATAGAAGAACAAGAGGGGGCTTCAGCTCCAGCTCCTATGCCTCCAGTTCCTCCACCGGCTACTTTGGGTCAACAAATGATCGAGGCTATCCATCTATTGGCGCATTTAGTTACCGCCCAGGCACAGCGGCAGGGTACAGGTTCAAGTGATAGGGCAGTTAGTACTAGATCCCGTGATTTCATGAGTTTGAATCCTCCGGAGTTTTTTGGGTCAAAGCCGGATAAAGACCCGCAAGGTTTTATTGATGAAATGTTGAGAACATTGAAGATTATTCATGCTTCCGAAACTGAATTTGTGGAGCTAGCATCTTATAGATTCCGAGATGTGGCAGTCGTATGGTATAATAATTGGATATCTTCAAGAAAAGAGAATGCGCCTCCCCCAGTTTGGCAGGAATTTTTAGATGCCTTCATCCGCCACTACTTGCCACCCGAGGTCCATCGAGCTAGAGCAGATAGATTTTTAAATTTGAAGCAAGGAAATATGAGTGCCTGGTAGTATAGTCTTCGGTTTAATTCATTAGCTAGATATGCTCCGATTATGGTGGCCGACATTGGAGATAGAGTGCACAGATTTGTGAGTGGCCTAGGGCCACATTTGTTCAAGGATTGTTTACGGCTTCATTACAAGATGGAATGGATATTTACCGCATTCAGGCCCATGCCCAGAACTTAGAAGGGTAGCAACAACTGCAAAGGGGTGAACGTGATATTGACAGAGGGAAAAGTAAGAGGGCCAGATCTATGGGTGCTCGTAGCGATTATAGAGGGGGGATTAAGACAGTCATATTCTAGACACTCAGGCCAGTCGACACGATTTGCGGGTAGGAGATTTGACCGCTCCATTCCTTCAGGACAGAGTCAGAGTTCGAGAGCTTCAGGTTCCCAATTTGGGGGTGATTATAGCTAGAGGAGACCACCAGTACCGAGATGTAGCCAGTGCGGTAAATTACATTCTGGTTAGTGTCGCCGAGGTTCAGATGCCTACTATGCCTGTGGCCAGGTTGGACATATGATGCGAGATTGTCTATCGATGAGTGGTAGAGTTGGGTTCAGCCCACAGGATCGACAGCTGGTTCTTCTTCTGTGCACCCGACAGGGCAGACTCCCCAGATTCCAGCTGGTCGAGGTAGAGTCAGAGGGGGAGCGACCAACTAAGGTGGTACTCAGCCCCATATCTATGCTTTCGCTGGACGACAGGATCTTGAGTCCTCCCCGGATGTGGTTATAGGTATATTGACTATATTCTCTCATGATGTTTATGCATTGATAGATCCGGGTTCTACGCTATCTTATATCACTCCGTATATTGCTGGTCGTGTTGGGGTGAAACACGAGACAATTGAAACTTTTGAGGTATCTACTCTGGTTGGTGATCCCGTGATAGCTAGACAAGTTTACAAAAATTGTGTAATTTTGATATGTGACCGGCAGACTACAGTTGATTTAGTTGAGTTGCAAAATGTTACATTTCGATGTAATCATGGGCATGGATTGGTTGGCCTCATTTTTTGCTAATGTTGATATCCGAATGAAAGTAGTTCGATTTCAATTTCCGGGAAAGCCCATGCTTGAATGGAAAGGTAACACAGCATCTCCAAGGGGTAGGTTTATTTCTTACCTTAAGGCAAGAAAGATGATAGCTAAAGGTTACATTTATCACCTAGTTCGAGTTCATAACACTAAAGCAAATCCACCGACTTTTCAATCCGTTCCGGTAGTGAATGAATTTTCGGATGTATTTCCAGATGAACTCCCAGGCCTTCCTCCGGAAAGAGAGATTGATTTTGCCATTGATGTGTTGCCGGACACCGAGCCTATTTCTATATCTCCTTGTCGAATGGCTCCTGCACAATTGAAAGAGCTAAAGTCACAATTGAAGGATTTGCTTGAGAAGGGTTTATTAGACCCAGTTCAACACCGTGGGGAGCACCAGTTCTATTTGTGAGGAAGAAAGATGGTTCCTTACGGATGTGTATCGATTATAGACAGTTGAATAAGGTGATGATAAAGAATAAATATCCTCTTCCGAGAACTGAGGATTTGTTTGATCAATTACAGGGTGCCAAGTGGTTTTCCAAAATAGACCTAAGGTAAGGTTATCATCAAGTAAGAGTTATAGAAGAAGACATTCCCAAAACAGCTTTCAGAACGAGATATGGCCATTATGAATTCCGAGTGATGTCATTCGGATTAACTAATGCTCCAGCAATGTTCATGAATTTGATTTATAATGTATTCAGGCCCCTCTTAGATCTGTTCATGATAGTGTTCACTGATGATATTTGGGTATATTCTTGGACAGAATCAGAACATGCAGACCATTTACGTATTGTTCGTGGAATCCTTCGAACTCGAGAATTGTATGTAAAATTTTTAAAGTGTGAGTTTTGGTTGAATTCTGTAACATTTTTGGGCCATGTTATTTCAGATGATGGCATTTGAGTTGATACTCAAAAAATTAAAGTTGTGAAGACTTGGCCAAGGCCTACAATGCCCATAGAAGTCCGTAGTTTTCTAGGATTGGCAGGTTACTATAGAAGATTCGTGGAAAGGTTTTCCTCTATTTCATCCCCCCTAACGAAGCTAACCTAGAAGTCAGCTAAATTTCAATGGAATGATGCTTGTGAACGCAGTAATCAGGAATTGAAAGATAGGCTAACTTTAGCCCCAGTCTTGACACTCCCAGAAGGGCCAGATGGTTATGTTATATATTGTGATGCTTTTGGTGTAGGGTTAGGATGTGTATTAATGCACCACGGTAAAGTCATTGCTTATGCTTCGAGACAATTGCGGAAACATGAAAAGAACTACCCAACTCATGACCTTGAATTGGCTGCAGTTATTCATGCATTAAATATGTGGAGACATTACTTGTATGGTGTTCACGTTGATATTTATACAGGTCACAAGAGTCTTCAATATATTTTTAAGCAGAAGGAGTTAAAACTACGGTAGAGGCGGTGGTTGGAACTATTGAAAGATTACGATGTGAACATTTTATACCACCCAGGCAAGGCAAATGTAGTAGCTGATGAGCTTAGCCGCAGATCAATGGGTAGCCTATATGAAGCTCCTCCGGAAAAAAAGGAATTAATTCGTGAGCTCCACCGACTAGCTAATCTTGGAGTTCGCCTAATTGACTCGGATAATGCAGGAATTGGTGTTCACAATCCAACTGTTTCCTCCTTTGATATGGAAGTGAAGAAACGTCAATATGAAGATCCTCAGTTGAGCCACTATAGAGATACATTTGATGAAAAAACGAAGTGTCCATTTGAAACTTCTATAGATGGGGTTCTTAGATACCGAGGCAGACTATGTGTCCCGAATGTTGCAGAATTACGCCGTCGAATTCTAGAAGAAGCTCATTATTCTCGGTATTCTATTCACCCAGGTGCAACAAAGATGTATCATGACCTCAAGTTAATGTATTGGTGGGATGGAATGAAGAAAGACATATAAGAATTTGTAGCTCAATGTCCAAACTGTCAGCAAGTGAAAATCGAGCCTCAAAAGCCAGAAGGATTATTACAAGCAATGGAAATCCCCACTTGGAAATGGGAAGTGATCAACATGGATTTTATTGTGGGATTACCCCGTTCCCGAAGTAAATATGACTCCATATGGGTGATCGTGGACAGACTCACGAAATTGGCCCATTTTCTTCCAGTTAGGACTACGTACTCGTGCGAATCCATGGTATTCCGATGTCTATTATTACTGAAAGAGGGGCACAATTTACAGCTAAGTTCTAGAAATCTTTCCAAGAAGGTTTGGGTACTTAAGTAAAGCTTAGCACAACATTTCATCCGCAAACTGATGGGCAAGCCGAACACACTATTTAGACCTTGGAAGATATGCTACGGGCATGTGTACTAGATTTCGGTGGTAGTTCGGATGACCACTTACCTCTTATTTAGTTTGCATACAACAACGGCTATCATTCTAGTATTCAAATGGCTACGTATGAAGCTTTATATGGAAGGAAGTGTAGATCCCCAATTGGATGGTTTGAAGTAGGAGAAGTACAACTAATAGGCCCTGAGTTGATTCAACAAGCAGCGGAAAAGGTCAAGGTCATCCGAGATCGATTTTTGACAGCCTAGAGTCACCACAAATCATACGCAGACAACTGGTGGTGAAAGTTAGAATTCCCAGTTGATGAGTAGGTAATCCTGAAGGTATCACCAATGAAAGGCGTGATGAGATTTGGTAAGAAAGGGACATTGAGTCCTCGGTATATTGGACCCTACAAGATTATCCGCAAGGTGGGTCAAGTAGCTTATGAGTTAGACTTACCCTCAGAAATGGATTCAGTCCATCCGGTTTTCCATATCTCAATACTCCGTAAATGTGTTAGAGATCCTACCAGGATCGTGCCAGTAAATGATGTTCAAGTGACAGAAAATTTGACCTATGAAGAGGAACCTATTGCCATACTAGATAGGCAAGTGCGGAAGCTCAGAAGTAAAGAAGTGGCCTCAATTAAAGTCTTATGGAGAAATACCAACTAAGAAGAAATGACTTGGCAAGCGGAAGCAAATATGAAGTCCAAGTACCCACACTTATTTCAGCCCCCGGAAGAGATACAATATGAAACATCAAGATTATGAGGTATGTATGTTTTCTTTTTATGATTTTGGGTCGTGTGTGGCCAAACTGTATTGCCATTATGTTGTGGTCCTGGAGGCATTGTTATTATGGGCTGTTGTGGTAGGACGGTAGTTCCGTATTATAGGGAAAACTCTGACAAAATTTTCGTAGAATTCCCGAGTGCTTAACATTCGAGAACGAATGTTCCAAAAGAGGGGAAGAATGTTACACCTCGAAAAAATTTTCGTTCATGCATAGTGAATAGGCTAACGAAGAGCATGAAGTATATGATGTTTCGATAAGTAAGAAATGACATTTGATGATCCTAATTGAGATTTCAAAGACATTCGAGGCAAGAGAAGAAAGTTTGCCAAGAAAGGAAAAGTATACATTATGTATCAGAAAGGATTTACGAGGGACAAGTTAATGGTGACTTAATGATGTCTTGTATGAGAGTTATAATGTCCCTTACATTGTTAATGAAGTGTTAAACAAGTGTTAAGGAGGTTCCATAAGGATTGGAGATCAAACGAGTCGACGAGAAAGAGTTTGAAAAAGCTGGGCATTATACGGCCCAACATACTGGCCGTATGTTAGGCCGTATGTTCTGCCCTAAATGGGACTTCCACTGGACTAAATCTATGGCCAGACATACGGCCTGTATAAAAGATACAGACCGTATGTTGGTACGTAGAATTGTGTCGGGACAGATTTTAAAATTTGATATAAGGACCCAATCTCATTTAATTCATTTCTTTCTTTCTCTCCACACTTCAAGAACTCTCTAGAAAGCTCTCCACACTTCTTCCACAAGAACTCAAGAGAGATTTGTGATCAACTTCATCAAACCAAGAAAACCAAGTGTAAGAAACTCGTTAGAGTTCATCCAAGTCAAGAAATTCCTTTGGAAGTGAACTAGGGTTTTGACTCAAGTGAAGTATTTCCACTCAAGGCTCATTCCCACACTATCTAAGGTAAGTTTTATGATCATTCCATGTTGTTTAAGGTATTGAGAGGTTGAGAAACTTAGATTATGAAAGGAGATATAAAATGGGTTATAAAGATGAGAATAATGAGATTTTGAGCAGTAGCTTGGGATGAGTCATGATTCTTGATATATTGTGATATTGATTTCTATCATAATTGACAGTCAGTTACAGATTGCTCCTTACTTGATGTCTCCTTATTTCATTAATGTATTATTACTGTCTATGCCTTACATACTCAGTACAATGTTCGTACTGACGTCCTTTTCTTTGGACGATGTGTTCATGCCCACAGGTAGACAGGGAGGCGGTGCAGATCCATAGGAGCTACCAACAGATCTACAGGAGCCCTCCATTATTCCGGAGGTGCTATTTTGAGACAGTATTTTTGTGTACATATATTTCGGGCATGACGGGGTCCTGTCCCGTCCACATGATTAGTACTCTAGTAGAGGCTCGTAGATACGTATGTGTGGGTAGTATGGTCTCACAATTTTCCTCATTGTATATATTATTTTGATAGCCGAAGGGCTTATGTGTATAAAGGTAAATATATTTAAAATGGAAATGGTTTTCCCATGATTTTGAGTATGAGAATAATGAATGAACGCAGGATGAGTACGATGGCTAATAGTATGAGCGACGCTCGCTAGTTAGCCCCGGGTACCCGTCATGGCCCTTAGCCGGGTCGTGACAATATCCCGATCTCAAATCTATCTTCGAAAAATATTTAGCGCCTTGCAGTTGATCAAACAAGTCATCAATCCTCGAAAGTGGGTACTTCTTCTTTACCGTCACTTTATTCAACTGCCTATAAACAATACACATTCTCAAGGAGCCATCTTTCTTTCTCACAACCAATACCGGTGCTCCCCACGACGATGTACTAGGCCTAATAAATCCCTTCTCAAGCAAGTCCTTCAATTGCTCTTTCAATTCTTTCAATTCCGCAGGTGCCATTCTATAAGGAGGAATAGATATTGGCTTCGTATCTGGCAATAAGTCAATAGCGAAATGGATTTCTCGCTCTGGCAGAATTCCTGGAAGCTCATCTGGGAACACGTTTGGAAACTCATTCACCACAGGAACAGACCGAAAGGTCGGTGACTCTGCTTGTACATTCCGAACCCGAACCAGGTGCTAAATGTACCCTTTTCTGATCATCTTCCTTGCCTTAAGGAAGGAAATAAACCTACCTCTCGGCGAAACAGCCTTGCCCTTCCACTCTAGGACTGGCTCTCCTCAAAACTGAAATCTAACTATCTTTGTTCGGTAATCAACGTTAGCATAACAGGAAGCCAACCAATCCATACCTATAATATTATCGAAATCAATCATATCTAACTCAATCAAGTCTGCTAGGGTATGGCTATTGAAAACTATCACTACACAGTCTCTATTTACTCACCTAGCTATGAGGATCACCAACTGGCGCAGACACCTCAAAAGGTATAATCAACTCGGGCTCTATCCCAAACTTGCCAGCAACAAATGGCATAATATATGATAAAGTGGAACCTAGGTCAATCAGTGCATACATATCATAGGAGGAGACTGATAATATACCTGTGACAACATCAGGAGACGACTCACGATCCTGCCTACCAGCTAGTGCATATATACGGTGCTGAGGACTGCTCGAGCTGGATGCTCCACTCCTCCCTCTACCTCGTCCTGCTGGTGTCTGAGGAAATTGTCCTGAAGGGCGCACTATAGAAGATGAACCAGCTGCGGACCCTATGGGCTGAACCATACTCCCACTCTCTCTCATCGGACACTGTCGCACCCTGTGACCTAGCTGGCCACAAGAATAGCAACCATCTGAGCCCAACCGACACTGACCTGGATGTAACTTGCCACACTGGGCACACCGTGGCAAAGGGGGTCTAATTTGGCCTGACTCTGGTCTGTACTGAAAGCCTGATGCTCTAGAACTCTGGCCCACTCCGGAATAAGGAAATAGATCAAATCTCAGACCTGAAAACTACAGAGATGAACTCCCTGCTGAATGGAAAGGATATATGGAATACTGCTGCCTCTGTCCTCCCCTGAACTCACCCCCGATATCTAGAGATATGGCCCTCTTTCCATGTCCCCGGTCATGGTCACGGTCTGTCCTCCGCTGACATTTGCGGTCTTTCAAATTCTGTGCATATGCCTATATATAGGAGATATCCATGCCCGACTGTAATGCGGCAGTAGTACAAGCATCTATCAAATGTGGCCCTAGACCCGCCACAAAGCGATGAACTCTATCCTCCATCTCAACCACCATGGCTTGGGCATATTTAGCCATAGAATCAAAATACACGCAGTACTCCTGGACACTCATATTGCCCTGCTCAATACGTAGAAACTTATCTGTTCGGGCTTGCCTGACCTCAAGAGGTAAATAATGGCGAATAGAAGAATCTGAAAACTCTCGCCAAACAGCTGGAGAGGCATTCTCTTCTCTAGATAACTCCCAAGTCTGATACCACTGTACCGCAATATCACGAAGCCTATATGAAGTCAACTCCACTGATTCAACCTCATCCGCGTGCATAAGCCTCAAGGTCCTTTGCATATCGTTAATGAAATCCTGGGGTCTATATTTTGCTTTACCATAAAAAACTCTAGAGGACCTAACCCAAGGAAGGTCTTAACCCTCGAACTACCAGCCCTATCTGCCTGTTCAACGCCGACTCCCTGCCGCTGAGCCTGGGCGGCTACTAATCTAGTTAATAACTGCATAGCATCCCGCACATCCTGGCCTGGTACATCCGGCTGAGGAACTGAAGCAGGTGCTAGAGGCAGGGTATGCGATGTCTCAGACGGCCCCTCACTCTGAATCTCACCCTGGGCCCTCGTGGCCTACCGAGTATGGCTAGTGGCCTCACCAGCCGCTCTCTTGCCCTTCTGGGCAGCTTTAGCTTTCTTGCGGGGCATCGCTGAAATCAAAACAACTCTTCAGAAAGTGAACACTTAACACATGGCTCTATCGCACAATCTAAGAGAGAAAGAATAACATCATCCTAAATGTCCTGTAGCCTCCTTTTATAAGAATGGTGCACAACACACCCATAAATAAGACTCTACTAGACACGGTCTGTAGACAACCCTAGGACGGAACTGCTCTGATACCACTTCTATCATAACCCAAACTGATGAGTCGTGACAAGTGTCTGACCTCTAGCGACCAAACACCCCTATACTTATCTCTGGACAATACTGAACATCAAGTGCCCATAAGCAACTCAAACTGTACTCATACTGCCTCATGAGAAGGTGACATCATGAACTCTATACATACATGCTGAAGGAACAGTGCAAGACAACTAGGCCGCTACATATACTGTACACAAAAGAATAGAAGCCGACGAGGCTACATCATCTGACTACTATATACAACTGTCTATAGACCTCTACTGGAATAAAAGCTATAGAAAGGACGGGACAGGGCCCGGTCATAACAATATGCATGTACATCTCAAAAGGCTAACATACCAAAATAGACTGCAACTCCGGATCAATGGAGTGCACTGATCACTGTTGGATAGAAGTCCTACTGATCTGGACCACCTGTCGATGTACCTGAACCTGCGGGCACGAACGGAGCCCCCCGAGAAACGGGGAGTCAGTATGGATAATGTATTAAGTATGTAAAGCATAAGAGTAGCAAAAGCATAAGAATCATGAACTGAATCTGTAACTCAAATATCACAGACTGTCCACATAGATTTGTATGAACCAGTATCTGTAAGCATGCATATATCTGTATAACTTACAATGCCTCTGTGGGCGCATAATCTGCGTACTCTCAACTATAATCATGCTCATGCCTAACAATGTAGGTCATACGTATATATATATATATATATATATATATATATATATATATATATATATATATATATATATATATATATATATATATATGTGTATATATGTATATAACGCCTATTAAGCCTCTATGGGCATCTCATCATATCATATCAGCCTCTCAGCAGCTATCATCATCATATACATTGTTGCGGTACGTGTAGCCCTAACCTTATATTATCATTATGGTGCACCAGCTGATCAAGTGGTAATTCGTATATAACGCTTGTTCATTTCCCATATCCCATATACATATAATACTTGCGTATATAATGTCGTCTGGTCACGGGTCAATATGCATATATGAATGAATGCAATGCGTGAATAAACTGTATATATGAAACTGGACCCATGAACAGAAGGAAGAATCACAACGGGGTACATGAATATCAAAGACTGTGGTACTCCTAGTGCTGCTATGAGTAGAGTAATATGGAGCTCGTTTACTCAATTATTGGCTCATTTCATAAGATCATGCCAAAATAAAAAAGGGCAAAGCCTTAACATACCTTAACGACTCTTTAATTGCTTAACGTTCCCCTTCATAATTGGAAAATCTACATTCAAGAGGTATTACACTAAAGTTAAGTCTAGAAGAAACACTCTTAAGCTCACACTAGCATAGTTAACGAATTAACGAAATTTGGGCAGCATTTCCCCAATATCATCACCTTCTACGAAATAACGAAACAACTCCAAAACAACAATAATAACAAGCATAATATCACAATCAAGAAGTCAAACCCAATAAAATCCCAAGTCTAGCCAAAATTGCCCTTTTTTTTTTAAGTTCACTCTAAGTCATCTTCTTCATTACATCATCCCTGGCTTCTCCACTTTCATTATTTTCCATTCTAAGGGGTACTAAACCTTTATATCAACTCAATCTCAAGAATAAGATGAATAACATACCTTATAATCAAAGTACTTCACTCAACTTCCTCCAAGCTCACATTCAACACTACTTTGAAAAGGTGCAAGAAGCTTAACCTTCCATGGATTACCATAAGCTCTTAAGGATGATCTTCTCTCTTGATGATACGGAAAGGTGGGAAGGGTTTTAGAACCTACAAAAGCTCTCAAGAGGACTCTAAAAAGGTAAGGAAATAAGTGAGAGAAGGTGGAAATGAATTTGAGGCCGTTTGGGTTTTAAAACGGTGGTAGAAATACGCCCCGACCAGCGAAGAGTATGCGGCTCAGCACACTGAGTGTGCGGCCGCACACTCCTCCCTTGTCCTGGGAAGAAAGGCCAGCCATTCTGGCAAGTTGGCGGCCAGTGTGCGGGTTAGCACATGGTCGCAAACTGCCCACTTTCTTCCGACTTCTCGAAAATGCGATCCTTTCGATTCGTTTGATCTCCAATCCTTATGGAACCTCCTTGGCACTCTTTTATAACTTCATTAACCATCCAAGGGGCCTCATACCTCTTCCTCAAGGTGATTCTAGTCAATGCATAGCTCAAAAGATATGAAATTTCTCACAGCATGGCCTAACCTTAGCTTCCTCCAACGAACTTACTCCTTTATCCTCAAATGCCTTTGAAAATCTTAATTAGAATGATCAAACGCTCTTCTCAATTTTACAAGGGCTTCATGCCCACATAGGTTTACATTAGCATTCACATAATGCAGGCAATACGAAAATCCAAGGTGTAACACTTTCTGAAGACACCTTATGGAACATGAATCAAATGGATCATCCCTAACTCTAAGAGTAGAATCATTATGGATTAACGTTACGTGTACATCTTATTCATAAGTATCATGCCAAAAAGAAAGAAAGGGACAGCCTTAACATACTTCGTCGTCTACTTAACCACTCAACGTCTATCCTCCCAAGACTGCAAATGTACATTCAAGATGATTCAAACTAAGGTTAAGTCGTTGAAATGCTTATAAGGTCAAACTAAACAATTAGGTAAGCTAACGAAATTTGGGCAGCATTTCCCCTGTAGCACCTACATCCATCAAACTCCAAAACAACTCCCATACATCAATAACAATATCAACAATATCATACCTAAGAAATTACATTCAAACTAGACTCGAATCCATCCAAAACTTCTTTTCAAATTCAATCCATAGCCATCAACTACAACACAACACTTATGACTTTTCTGCATAACACTTTTCATTTATAAGACTTGTTTAACCTTCAAATAAACTCAACATAAGAAACAAGATGAAGAACATACCTTATACCTGAAGAGCTTTAGCCACACACAACTACTCCAAAGCTTATTCACCACAACTTTAACTAGAAGCAAGAACCAACACTTTCTATGAACTAGTTGAGGCTTTTATGGCTTGATCTTTCATTGATTTGATTTGGGATGTTTATGGGTGTTAGAGAGAGCTTAGAGGGACACTTGGGATCTGGATTTATAGGCCCACAAAAGAAATTGTCCGCCTACTTTCAATTTTCTGGAAAATTCGGGCAAAGTATGACCAAAATGTACGGGTCGTACTTCAATGTACGTCCAGTACTTTCAGCCCGTACTTGGAAGGTCAAAATTCCAACTTTCTGGAAAATTCTAGTCAAGTACGGCCAAAATGTATGGGACGTACATTTTTGTACGGGCCGTACTTTATACCGTACTTCTCAGATTTGTGATCTGGCTGTTGCATTAGAAAGAAGACTCGTAGAACATGAATTTACATAGGTTATGCATTCGTAACTCCTCATATAATAGGAGATATACCTCTCTCAAGTTGGACCAAATTGTCTGTCCAACATTCCGTCAAGTTTTCCCAAAGTTTCGACAAACTTAATTCCTTCGATTCGCTTGATCCTGGGAGTCTCCCCTGTAACTGTACCACTACCAACCTGTGACACAGGAACCCAACATATACAACGCCACACAAGGGCATAACAAGTAATAACAATAATGGCCTCACACGACCAGTAAGCATAAGAAATGAAACACTACGCACCTAAGGCTAATGATGCCTTCGTCTGGACTTCCTCTGGAAGTGGAAAGTGCGAATACCTGGATCTCATATCTTCCTCAGCTTCCCAAGTCATCTCCTCCATATTCTTGTTCTTCCAAAGGACTTTAACTGAAGCTACATCCTTTGTCCTCAGTCTCCGAACCTGCCTATCCAGTATAGCAATGGGAACCTCCTCATATGATAATTGCTCGGTAACCTGAACATCATCAATGAGTACGATTCTGGAAGGATCTCCAATACATTTATGAAGCATTGATACATGGACGATTGGATGGACTAATTCTAAGTCTAAAGGTAGATCTAATTCATAGGCAACCTGGCCCACTCTACGTGTAATCTTGTAAGGTCCAATGTACCGAGGACTAAGCTTACCCTTCTTACCGAACCTCATAACGCCTTTCATAGGTGATACCTTCAACAATATCCAGTCATCAACCTAGAATTCTAATTCTCTTCGGCGGTTATCCGCATAAGACTTCAGCCGGCTCTGAGCTGCCAATAATCGATCCTAAATAAGCTAGACCTTATCCAACGCTTGCTAAATCAAATCTGATCCTAATAACTTAGATTCCCCACTTTGAACCATCCCATAGGTGACCTACACTTCCGCCCATATAAGGCTTCATACGGGACCATGCAGATACTGGAATGATAGCTATTATTATATGCAAATTCGATAAGCGGCAAATGATCATCCAGCTACCTCTTAAATCTATCACACATGCCCGTAGCATATCCTCAAGCGTCTGAATTTTACGCTCAGCCTATCCATCTATCTAGGGGTGGAATGCAGTGCTAAGACTCACTTGAGTTCCCAAACCCTTCTGAAAGGACCTCCAGAAGTTAGTTGTAAACTGTACACCCCTGTTGGAGATAATGGATACTGGAACACTATGAAGTCGTACTATCTCCTTAATATAAAGGTTCTCATAATCTTCTACTGTATAAGCAGTCCCGACAGACAGAAAATGGGCTGATTTGGTAAGTCTATCAATAATCACCCATATGGATTCAAACTTACTCTGAGAACGAGGCAAGCCTGTAATGAAATCCATATTTATTTCTTCCTATTTCCATATCGAAATCTCGATAGCCTGTAATAATCCACTGGGTTTTTTATGATCCATCTTCATCTGCTGGCAATTAGGACACTGGCTATGAACTCTGCTATGTCTTTCTTCATTCCGTCCGACCAGCAAAATTCCTTAATATCATGATACATCTTCATTGTCCCTGTATGAACAGAATAACGGTAGTAATGAGCCTCTCCCATAATCTGACGACGTAGCCCTGTAACATCAGGAACACATAGTCTGCCTCGATATCTGAGAACTCCATCTACAAAAATCTCAAATGCTGACTTCTTCTTCTGAGGAACTATGTCTCTATAATGAACTAGCACAGGATCCTCGTACTGGCACTCCTTAACTTCAACTATTAGAGATGAGACCGCCGAATCCTGAATAGTAACCCCTGTATCACCCGAGTCCAATAATCGAACTCTTAGGTTAGCTAACTGCTGAAGCTCACGAACTAACTCCCTTTTCTCCTGCTGAACATAAGATAAGCTACCCATAGATTTTCGGCAAAGGGTATCGACTACTACATTTGCCATCCTGGAATGATACAAAATGTTGACATCATAATCCATCAATAGCTCCTACCATCGCCTCTGACGCAAATTCAACTCCTTCTGCTTAAAGATATACTGAAGGCTCTTTTGGTCCGTGTAGATATCAAAATGAATGCCATATAAGTAGTGCCTCCACATCTTCAATGCATGAATCACCGCGGATAACTCTAGATCATGTTTTGGATAGTTCTTCTCGTGCTTTCGCAACTGCCTAGAAGTATAAGCCATAACTTTACCGTGTTGCATCAACACATAACCTAACCCAACACCTGAGGCGTCACAATAAATAATATATCCTTCTGATCCTTCTGGAAGTGTCAGAACTGGAGCCAAGTTAATCTGTTCTTTAATTCCTGAAAATTACGTTCACAAGCTTCTGTCCACTGGAACTTAGCTAATTTCTGAGTCGACTTCGTCAGTGGTGCCGAAATGGAAGAAAAAACCTGTACGAACCTCCTGTAATAACCTGCCAAGCCTAGAAAACTACAAACCTCCGTGGGTTTTGCGGGTCTCGGCCAAGTCTTTATGGCTTCAATCTTCTATGTATCCACTCTGATACCTTCATCTGAAATAATATGCCCCAGAAAAGTCACAGAGTTCAACCAGAACTCACATTTAGAGAATTTTTCATATAGCATTCGATCTTGGAGAACTTTAAGAACATCACGTAAATGGTCTGCATGCTCTGCCTCTGATCGAGAGTATACTAGAATGTCATCGATAAACACAATCACGAATAGATCTAGGAAAGGCCGGAACACACTATTCATCAAATCCATAAATACTACCGGTGCATTCGTCAACCCAGTTGACATTACACGAAATTTGAAATGGTGGTACCCTGATCTCAAATCTATCTTTGAGAATCATTTAGCACCCTACAACTGAGACTTGAAAGGTGAACGACATCCTCAAGGCGTATGTTAATACATTTCCTCTCTAGGCACACGTTAAGTAATGTCTGCTAACATATACCCTCTCAGTGAAATGACCAGCAAACGTGCGCCACCACCGAAGAAACCCACCTAAAAGAAAATGACATCGGCTACTACCCAAGCTCAATCTGTAGCTACGTCAGATGAGAGTAATCGCATAGTCACACCAGATAATGGAGTTCCACAAACCCTCGAGCCGATAGTGTTCTCGTAATAGTTAGAAGGTACCAGTTCAAACGTGCAACAAGCTCCAACAAAAGGAGCAACACAGAGAGTTTCGGTCACTGCAACACCAATGGCTCCACCTGAAGGGGGAACGGCTGCAGCTCAGGCGGCTAGGAATCTCACATACTCAGTAGGAAGTCAAGTTCCAATCTAGCCTAATCTAAACAATAGAGCCCCAAATCGAGGTAAGCAGCTCAGTTATTTCCATTCTGCGATTAAAGAGGTAAGAAGATTGTTAAACTCAACTATTTTTTTTTTAGCAAAGCCAATCAGCCTGATGCTGATGGATTTTATTAAAATGAATAATAGTATTTATAGAAAAAGAGAAATAAAAAGGACAAAAGAAAAAATGAAAATATATACTACTCTATCCTAGGAAATGAAAGAAAAGCCTAGGCCTTGTTTGAGCAGCCAAGTGTAACAATGAAAAACTGCAAACAAGAACACTCCTTCTTTGGATTGATGCCATTATCAGCCACCTCAAGCTCTCACCAGGTGCTATGGTATCAAATCTCACTGAAAATCCTTCAAGAAGTAGTGTAGTCTGAAGCTCCTCCTAGTTACTGACCTTGTGCTGTCCTTATGTTGTCCTTATGCTGACCTTAAACTGTCCTTATGACCAAGTTTACACAATCGGTCATGTGAAGTGTATGTAGCTGGATTAGGTAACTAAAGAAATCCTGTTAGTACGATGAACATTCCTGTTAATACCACACACTAACAAGGATAACCTTAGTCATCCAACCAGGACTACAACAATCTTATGAAACTGTTATCATGAGCCTTTATTTGTTTATGTAATTCAAACTTGTGTCATCTCTTGTTCGCATGATCAGCTACATGTGGTCAGTCTGGTTCTCTATTTCTGTATATCTTTGATCTGAAATTAGGCATCATCATCTTATCAGCATTGAGAATCTTCCTTGCACCTGTTGGTAGTTCAGCAAAAGAATGAAAGTTAACTGTACCTGCAAAATCAAAAACCAGGTTAGCTAAAAAATCAGCAAGTGCATTGCCTTCCCTAAGGATATGAGCAAACTTCACTTGGCCCTTATTCCTCCAAAAGTTGATCTTATTAACTTCCATACTAATCTTCCATGGGATCTCCCATCTACCTTGAATAATGTTTATCATGGACAGAGAATCTGATTCAATCATTACAGGCACCAGATCATTTTTAATACAGAATTCAATTCCATCCAATATAGCTATAGATTCTGCTGTGATGTTAGTTGTATCAGCCATTCTTCTTGCCCCAGCATATATCAGGTTTCCAACCTCATCTCTAATGCAGAATGCAGCTGAACTCAATCCTGGATTACCCCTAGAGGCCCCATCTGTATTGCACTTGAACCAGCCAGCATCAGGAAATTGCCATTTCACCATCTTATATGCAATTCTAGGCCTGTAATCCTCCAAGTATTTCACCAGTTGAGGCCATTCATCTAGAACTTGTCTCAACCAAGGATATAATATCTTCACCAGTTGCTGTAGATAATAGTTTATCCCATGTATGACCTTTAGTTTATTCATCTTACCCCCATGCATGATAGTGTTTTTCCTCTTCCATAGTTGCCAGCATATGAATGCGGGTGCAGCCTGCATGACTGCTTTGAGCTTTGTAGGACCTTGCATATACCACCATTGTATTATTGTCTGATGAATCTGGATCCTTGGCACAACTATCCCCACAGCTGCCAAATTTCTGCTGCAAAATCACCTGTAAGGAATAGATGTTGAATTGTCTCCTCCTGCTGAGAATTCAAACAACATCTACATCTAGATACAATGCTGATATTCATTCTCTTTAGTACATCATCCACTGGTAATTTGAACTTCCACAACCTCCAAAAGAAGAATGATATTTTGAATGGAACTACTTTGTGCCACAACTTTGAAAAGTTATTAGCTATTTGAGCCTTTCTCCTGAGCATATTCCAAGCACTCCCTACAGTGAAGTCTCCTGTAGTGCTAGGCATCCACCAGGCTTTATCTTTCTCCTCTGAATGTTCCACTATACTCAGTTGTTGTAAGATTTGATCACACACATTAATTGGCAGTTTGGCATGCAATTTATGTGCATCCCAGCCATCTGCATTCATAAAGTGTGAAACTTCCTCAATGCTAATGTCAATCTGAAAATCTGGTGGTATTACCTGTTTGAGTGGACCAAGCTTAGTCAAATTATCTTCCCATACATCACATGCTCAATTTTTAGATTCCCACCATATCTGATGATCCACCAGATCCCTTGACTCTAGCATTCTTTTCCACACTTGTGATCCACCTTTCCTGTCACGACCCAACCCCGTGGGCCGTGACTAGTGCCCGAGCTGGACACCCATACACACCTACTTACCAAATTGACATATCCATAACTTATCCATATCCAACATATATTAGTTTATACAGATACTGAGAACAGACGTCGTCTTAAGCGGTCACCTGTAACATACATATCATACAGAAGCCACCAAGGCTGTCGTGGAACATATCATCCAAAACATATATATATGTATACATACGTACAAGCTGTTAAGGCTATCATTGCAAATGGAACCGCTTAGGCATACGCCACACAGACATAACTGAACAACAACGACCCATGACCCACATACATGTCTACAGGCCTCTAACAAAGAAAACAGAATCATATGACGGGACAGGGCCCCGCCGTACCCCTGAATATAAATACATACATACAACAGAAGAGTCTGTACCAAAATGCAGGCTCCAGAACAAGGGAGCACTCCAAAGCAGCAGAGTAGAAGACCTAATCTGTCGAATCACACACGTGAGCGTCTGTACCTGCGGGCATGAAACGCAGCCCCCCGAAGAAGAGTGGATTAGTACGGAATATGTACTGAGTATGTAAGGCATGAAGTACAACATCGAGGATCATAACTGAAACAGAACTCACCAGAACACGTATGACTGTTAGAAAACATCAATACACTTACCCTTTTCAACAAAAATCATGCGTGTCATTATCATATATCTTACATATAACGTGCCCTGGCCCTCTGGTGAGGGACGCGGTAAAATCGTGTATGTCATCATCATATATCATATATACATATAACGTGCCCCGGCCCTTTAGTGAGGGACGCGGTGAATAAAATCATGTACCATATATGCATAAACGTGCCCCGGCCCTCTAGTGAGGGACGCGGTGAATAGAGTCATCATATGCCATCCTGGCCGCCACCCCATCATCATATCATCATGTCATCATATCATATATATACATATAACATGCCCCGGCCCTCTAGTGAGGGGCGCGGTGAACAATGCAATAGAATACACACGAGAACATACCCTGGCCCGGGACGCAGTGGAGGATATATTAAGACATGCACGAGCAGAGTCGTGAGAAACCATATACATATAAAACAATTTTCAAGACTCGATAGACAAGTATACTTACCGACACCTGGAGGCTCAGAAACAAGTTTCGGGTCAATCCAACTTAGTATAAGAAAGTTATGAGCGTTTGAAGTACAGAACTTTCTACGAACGTTTCAGAAGCCATTTTTGGAAAATCAAAGCAACAATCATATCAAGTACCCTTCGGATATCGTTATGGGCCAAATCAAATATAGCTTTTGGAACCATATGTACATATCAAAATATATCAAGACTTAACGGAATAATCAGACGTGCTATCATTTGAAAATCAAGACATTAATCATATCACTTATCTCTCGGATGCCAATTCGGAAACATATCAAATAGATCTTCGGACATCATAGATACGTATCAAAATTATATGAAACAACTTATGGAAATCAAGGATATTAGCCATCCTAGTGGCTCTAAGAATGGGAATTTCTTTGAAATAATACATATACGTCATTTGTTCGTTTCATAAAGATCATGCCAAAAGAAAGAAAGGCTAAGCCTTACATACCTTGCCCGCTTTCTATGCTAATCCGAACATAAGTCTTTGGCTTCGCAAGATCTACAACAATATTCACACATACCAAACATTAGCCATAAACACTTGAGAGTCCAATTCTAAACCAACACTTAATCTACAGAAATTTCGGCAGCATTTCCCCTGTAAATACACCATCCCCGAGAATCCAACTCGGCCATATCATCAACAACAAATCTGAGAATTTAACTCGGCCAACTTAGCAACAACAATACCAACAGTTATTCCAACAATATCGACAATCAATTCAAAACGCATTCCAACGTTAACAACTTCTTTCTACAAACTTCGACGGCGTTCCATTTATGTTAGATTCATAATTTCTTACATATTCAAGGTCTAATCCGCAACCATTCAAAAAATATTCAAGAATACTTCAAACAATCCGTACAATATTCACAATAACCAACCCATATGCCATTCCACCCGAAACCTTCCAAATGGAACAAGAACAATAACAACACTTTTTCTTCCTTCAATTTCATGAACTTCACCAATAATTCACACACTAACAACATTGTTTTCCATAATTACAAGAAATGGCTTTTAACATCACATTAGTTTCTAAACAACTCTCCAACACTTACAACTTCAACTAGAATCACCAAACTTTCATTATCAACATAGAATTCATGACAACAACAATCAAAACGCTAACTAAAATTGATTCATTCTCTTCTATACCACATAGGCACCACACGGCCACAACACTACATCCATATTTTTCATGAATTTCACTCATTTCTACACACTACAACATACACAACTATCCATAACATATAAAAGAAGATTAATTCTTACATTTTTCCCTTAACTTCTCACTTGACTATGATTATGAACTTGTAACAAAGAGAGGTCTTCTTGCTCTAACAATGATACCACGTTAAAGAGGACCTTCAAATTAGTGGAAATACTAGAATAAAATATTTTTTTGGATCAAAATTGAAGGCTTCACTTTTTCTTGGTCATGGCCGAATATGGACCCTCTATTTTCTCTTCTCCAAGTTTCTTGAACTCTCCAAGGATGAAAGTGAATAATATGACTAATAAGTCATCTTTGGACTTATTTATTTTGCTTCCATATGGGCCTTGGCCCATTTATTTTTGATGGCCAAATGGCCCCTTTAATTTCCAAGCCCACTTTTTTTTTTGGTCTTGCAATTCATGAAAAACTATTTTCCAAATTCCGAATTTTCCCTTAGCTTTCTTCAATATTACCATGAACCATATTGTGAAATTCCATTTTTTTCCCTAGCCTTTCTTAATTTTCCATACCAATAATACTTACAAGCAACTTGTGCATTAAGTCAAAACCGGAATAGAGCCTTGTCTTCAACTTATCGTAGTTATCTTGAAATAATCCAAATGTACAAAATGCGGGATATAACATCCTCCCCCCCCCCCCCCTTTAGAACATTCATCCTCGAATGTTGAACTGACCTCATGGGGTATTGTAATACTTCGGGGAGGTCTCTTTTGTGGAAGACTAGATGTACCGCTTCTAATTCGGTGGTAACTCTGATTCATGGGTGACTTTGCCAATACTACGGACAATTTGATAAGGCCCGCTATATCTCGGATTGAGCTTTCCCGTCTTGCCGAATCTTATTATACTCTTCATGGGTGCCGTTCTTAGGAATAGTCATTCGCCAACCCGAAACTCTAAGTGTTGACGTCGATTTTCGGTCTTTAAGTTTTCTTCTTTTCTTACTCCTTGTTGCCTTGCTAATGGGAAATTACCCTGCTCATATATGACATATTCTTTGTGTTTATCTCTTCGGTATCCCTTTCGGGCTTTCCCTCCTAATTTTACATTCTAAGTGTTTATCCAAGCATGACTTTGTCACTAATGAGCATAATGGTTATGTTCCTTCCCAAGGCCAGTCATATCAGTATTCAAAACGTATATACATGATATTTCTTTGCCATTTCTCACCCCTCGCAGTCCAACTATACTCATGACAACTTATGATTCAAGCTTAGTTAATTTCTTAATTCGCAACATCTTTGGGTTCTTGCCGCAACTTTTTTCCTCGTTTCCTTTCCTCACATTCCTCGATGCCAGTACACTTGTCTGTAACATCCTTGGATTGGTGATCGCTCCACCAATCGTTATCCTTGTTGGCTCTCCGGCGTGGACTTCTTATAATTATAATTGGGCATAGCTTCATGTTAATTATTTTTACATCCCCATGGCGTACACCCTCATGTTCAGTATAATTAATGATCCACGAACTTTTTTCTAATACCCGGTGGCCTCTTTTATCTTCTATTCATATAAGCAGCGTGCTTTCTTTCTTTGAGAAGCTATTGACTACCAACCGTGGCTACTTTATTATAACAGTTGTCGTCCGAGGCGTCCTTTGGATTTGTTATCCTCTTCATTGACCTTGTGGATTTAGCTTGTATATCTTTCTTGCTCTCTTTATTACTCTCTCGGGCACATCGTTACATATCTAGGTACTACGCAAGCTCTGCTCAGTACGGGGAATTAAACAATGATCAAGGAATATCGAGGCTCGTGTCAGCATAAAGCATCCTCTCTACGTGTCTTCCATATTTTTTTCCTATATCTACTTCATCGTACACTCGTTGTCAATTTATTTCTACGTCCTTTCGTAACCCTTACGATATGCCAACATACCCCGAACTCTGGCCCCGAGCTAATAAGTCTCCTTTTCTGGGGCTTGAATTGTCATAGTTCATTTTAGGTCTAATATGTTCTCCCCCCCCCCCCCCCCCCCCTTTATTAAGAGGGTCTGTATACGCCTATGCCTCTTTAAGTGACTATCGCTTTTCTGCGATCTTCTTACAATTGTAATTCCTTCACCGTGGAGTCTGTCCTGTCTATCTTCTTGCTAACTACGTTCTCATATTTAGTTGGAATACTTATAAAGGCATCCATTTTCGACGCTTACTTTTTTCCATTTTGACACACCGCTGTCCTTTATGTCTAACAGTGTCATTAATCTTTTGGTGCGTATCTGTTCGCAGTTACTTTTTTTTTCCAACCACTCTCTTTTTCCTTCAATTAAGCCATCAGCATCCTTAATCTCTTTCTTGGGGAGTAGCTTTCTTCTCTTATTGTTTGTAGCATCGGCTCTGAAGTTCGTGAGATATTACTTTTATTCGCGCGGATCGGTTCCATTCTTAAGTCACCCTCCAGAAAGGCTTCTCTATGTTCAAATCAACTATACCAACATGGCTGCGGAATTATCCTTTTGTAATTATATCCTTCCACAATAGAGGATTCAACCAAGCTGTCTTTTCCCTCAGGCTCGTTCCTTATCTTTCGTCCTGTTTTCTTTGTATAATTTAACCTCTCGGTCTTCACATGAATTCTTATTCCATGTCATTGGTTTTCTAGTCAATTGCATCAACTTATTATCTTAGTCCTTCCTTTGATAAGTAATCAGCTTGCTATCGCCACTTATTTAAGTATCATTCGTACCCCCATATGCTTGTCGTATTTTTCACCGTTACCCTTCCTCAGGTTTGTTTCTCTTTTTGTCCTATACTATCACATTCTAGTTCGTTTACAGACCTGTTCTTCAAATTTCTACGCAAATAGTTTCATGATTTGCCCGTCGGCTCTTTTGGAGGTTTTGCTCAATCATGTTTCTTACCTTTCACCTTCTCCGACATTTTGATCTCCTTACCTTCTATTTACTCACTCTCTTTCTTTTCCAAATATTGTTGTATTAGAGTTTTCCAATATTACTTGTAGTGACATCAGTATCAGTTCATTTCATAACATCTATACCATACCTTTCGCTTTGTCTCTTGAATTTAGTTTAGTTAGTGCCTTCTATACATCGCAACACTGGTTGCTAGGATTCACCTATCGATCGATACAGTCATAAATGAGACGTCATATGCATACATATATGTTTACTACCATTTTTTACAAAATATTTCCAAACGCTATTCAAACTTACTCTGATTCCAGAGCTATGTTGTGCTTTCTTCTCTTCACCAATCTGGTCTGTCTTAACCTACGCGACCTCTTTAAGGTTTCTAACCACTCTGCATATTCTAATTTCCTTTGGTTTATCCCAATTTCCCATTTGTCTCTTATATCTACATTTGTGGAAATTTTAATACACTTCCCAGGGGGTCACCCATCCCAAAATTGCTCTGGCCCCAGCACTCTTAACCTCGAAACTTTGATGAATTTTGGTGCGTTAATGCTGATATAATTGCATCCACTACCCCGCACGACCCTTTTCACATAATCTTGGGCAAGTCGGGGTCTTAACAACTTCCAAAAGGTTCTCGTAACGTGTCTCGCTCCGATCTAGAGAGGGTCTTTTATTTTTCTGACTATGTAATTACCGAGTTAGCCTTTTAAATTCTCAACATTCACTTTTCATCTGTATGAATAGCTACCTCAAACAGTTCTATCAATTCGGGTTTTATCCCAATTCTACTAGCAACCAGGGGGAAAATATATCTATCAATGCATATACATTTCGGAAGAAGATAAGTAGTATACCTGTAATTACATTTGGTGATGCCTCCCGATCCTGTCAGCTGGCCAAAGCATATATGCGGTTTGAAGGACCGCTAGAACCGGGAACCCCGCCACGACCTCTGCCGCGGCCTATCCTGCCCCGTAGGGTGCATGGCTACAGAAGGGGAAGATGAACCAGCAACTGACCCGATGGGTTGGGCTGAACCACCTGAACCACCCCTAAACGGGCACTCCCTCATAACATGGCCTTGGTGGCCGCAGGAAAAACAAGCACCGGTAGCGCGACGGCATTCCCCCAGATGGCGCCTGCCGTACCAAGGGCACTGAGGCATAAGTGGCCTCGCCTGGCTGAGCCCCCTGCTCGACTGCAAACCCGAGGCCCTGGAGCTTTGACCAACTCCTGAATATCCTGTATTATCGAATCTCTTACCAGTAGACTGTGGGGGTGTACTCCGTGCTGGCTGAGAAAGATGTCTAGCATACTGTCGAGGCTTCCCGCCTCCAAACTCCCCGAAATAGCCGGCTGATCTAGCCCTCTTGGGCTGGCCCCTGTCACGTTCTCTATCGGGATGACGCCCTCTGCGTCGATCTTCCAATCCTTGCACGTACGCCTGTACCCGAGCGATGTCCATCCCTGGTTGTGAAGCCACTGCCATGCAGTTATTAATCAAATAATCATCCAACCCCATTACATACCGATGCACCCGATCAGTCATATCAGCCACGATAGTGGGCGCATATCTAGCCAAAGGGTTGAACTCTAGATTGTACTCTAGAACGCTCCTGCCCCTCTGTCTCAACTGTAGAAATCTGTCGACCCTAGCTCGCCGCACCTCGGGAGGCAGAAAGTGTCCAAGAAAGGCCTCTGAAAACTCGGCCCACACCGCTGGGGGAGCATCCTCACCCCTAGACAGCTCCCACGACTCATACCAATTAACCGCTACATCAGGCAATCGATATGAAACCAGCTCGACAGACTCGGTCTCAGAAGCTTTGACTAATCTCAGCGTACGCTGCATCTGTCGAATAAAGTCCTGGGGATCCTCCTCGGGCTTTGACCCGTAGAACTCTGGGGGATTACAAGTCAAAAAGTCACGAACTCTCAAGCTGTCATATCTATCCACATCATCACCCCATAGCCTGCGTCTGCGAGCCTGCCCTGCTACTAATCTCGTCAACAACTGTACGACATCTCTCATTGCCCTATCCTCCGCCCCTGGCTGAGGAGCTGGAGGCTCGGGCGCTGGAGCCTCTGGAGCTAATGGTGGAGCCGCCTCCTGATCCATAGTAGTAGTGGCTACTGCTCTAGGCTCCTCTGATAATGGTGGCGTAGCAGAGCCCGCTGACTGGGGCATAACCTCGGGCACAGTCGGGGCACGGGCCCTGGTAACTCTCTGGGCCTGGTTAGTCTCTCCAACTGCTACTGACTTGCCCTTCTGGGCAGCTGTCGCTTTTCTCGGAGGCATCGCTGAAAACATAACATTTCGTCAGAAAGGGACCATCCTAATAATACAGCTCTATCGCACGATCTAAGATC
This sequence comes from Lycium barbarum, assembly GCF_019175385.1. Classification (NCBI taxonomy): domain Eukaryota; kingdom Viridiplantae; phylum Streptophyta; class Magnoliopsida; order Solanales; family Solanaceae; genus Lycium; species Lycium barbarum. Next base: position 86,246,782 of record NC_083341.1, read on the forward strand.
AAAAGAAAGGTAACATCCTAAATATCCTGTAGCCTCCTATTTATAGATGTGGTGCACCACACACCGATAAACAAGACTCTACTAGACACGACCTGTAGACATTCCGAGGAAAAACCGCTCTAATACCACTTTTGTCACGACCCAACCCCGTGGGCCGTGACTAGTGCCCGAGCTGGACACCCATACACACCTACTTACCAAATCGACATATCCATAACTTATCCATATCTAACATATATTAGTTTATACAGATACTGAGAACAGACGTCATCTTAAGCGGTCACCTGTAACATACATATCATACAGAAGCCACCAAGGCTATCGTGGAACATATCATCCAAAACATATATGTATGTATATATACGTACAAGCCGTTAAGGCTATCATAGCAAATGGAACCGCTTAGGCGTGGAGGATACATTAAGACATGCACGAGCAGAGTCGTGAGAAACCATATGCATATAAAACAATTTTCAAGACTCGATAGACAAGTATACTTACCGACACCTGGAGGCTCAGAAACAAGTTTCGGGTCAATCCGACTTAGTATAAGAAAGTTATGAGCGTTTGAAGTACAGAACCTTCTACGAACGTTTCAGAAGCCATTTTTGGAAAATCAAAGCAACAATCATATCAAGTACCCTTCAGATATCGTTATGGGCCAAATCAAATATAGCTTTTGGAACCATATGTACATATCAAAATATATCAAGACTTAACGGAATAATCAGACGTGCTATCATTTGAAAATCAAGACATTAATCATATCACTTATCTCTCGGATTCCAATTCGGAAACATATCAAATAGATCTTCAGACATCATAGATACGTATCAAAATTATATGAAACAGCTTATGGAAATCAAGGATATTAGCCATCCTAGTGGCTCTAAGCATGGGAATTTCTTTGAAATAATACATATACGTCATTTGTTCGTTTCATAAAGATCATGCCAAAAGAAAGAAAGGGTAAGCCTTACATACCTTTCCCGCTTTCTACGCTAATCCGAACTTAAGTCTTTGGCTTCGCAAGATCTACAATAATATTCACACATACCAAACATTAGCCATAAACACTTGAGAGTCCAATTCTAAACCAACACTTAATCTACAGAAATTTCGGCAGCATTTCCCCTGTAAATACACCATCCCCGAGAATCCATCTCGGCTATATCATCAACAACAAATCTGAGAATTTAACTCGGCCAACTTAGCAACAACAATACCAACAGTTATCCCAACAATATCGATGTCACGACCCAACCCCGTAGGCCATGACTGGTGCCCGACATGGATACCCGTATACATACTCTTTAACTATATGTTCATTTCACATCAAACTCAATATGGGTCTTATAACGATCTCATCATGAAATAATACGCAAGCCGACAAAGCTGCCATCATATAACAATATCATATGCAAGCCGGCAAGGCTGCCATCATATGGACGAATATCATATCACAGAACATCGTATAGACATAGTTGAATAGAACTCATACACAACCCACACATATGTCCACAGACCTCTAAGAGTATCAACAGTAACGTAACATATGACGGGACAGGGCCCCGTCATACCCTTAAACAACATATGCATATATTTAGATATAAAAGGATCTATACCAAAGTCTGGGCTCCGGAACAACGGAACTCTCCAAGATAGCAGAAGGGGAATCTTAAGCTGTCGGATCACCAAAGCGAATGTCTGCACCTGCGGGCATGAAACGCAGCCCCCCCCCCCCCCCCCTGAAGAAAGGGGATCAGTACGGAATATGTACCGAGCATGTAAAACATGAAATACAGTAAACGGGATCATGATTTAAATAATAAGTACAGAAAATGAGTACAATAACCAGAATGCCAAATACTTGCTTTCCAAACATAAATCATGCATGTCAAAATCATATATCATATCCGGCCCCATTATGGGACTCGGTGAACATGGTCGCCACCCCGTCTTTGGCGCCATAACACAACATAACTTCAGAATATAATATATATCTCCGTAACACAGCATAACTCCGTAACACAGCATAACTTCATATCACAACATAACTTCATAACACAGCATAACTTCAGAATATACATATATATATATTGTACCCGTCCCTTTAATGAGGGACTCGGCGAACAATACAGTGTGCACGATAACATACCCGGCCCGGGACTCGGTGAACAGATATATTGAGATTTGCACGAGCAGAGTAGTGAGAAACTATATGCAATTCAAAACATTTTTAAGGACTCAATGGAATAGTCAACACGAACCATCGTTCGCAATTTCAAATAATAATCATCTCATATACCTTTCGGATGTCCCTGTGGATTATATCAAATGGAACTTTGAAATCATGTGTACACATTAATATATATGAATCAAAGCATAAGTTTATGGGAATCAAAAATCAATAGCCATCGTAGTGGCTCTAGGAATAGGAGTTTCCTTTGGATTCGTATATATATCGTATATTCATTTCACAATGATTATGCCAAAAAGAAAGAAGGGTTAGCTTCACATACCTTTAGCGTTTATTCGTCACACAATATGTATACGCTGCCCAATAATACTTCAACCTATATTAAGATGCCAACAACTACGTTTAACTTACGGGGAGATTCAAAACGTATTCTAACGTTAGTAACTCCTTTCTAGATGTTTAGGCGACGTTTACTCTTGTATCCAAACCAAGTACATATAACCAGCCCAACATCAATAAATATATGTTCAATATCAATCCGGACAGCCCACACAGTATTCCAAACAGCCCACATTCACAACATGCAATAACGATTCACATACGGCTACTACATTCTCAAGTTACTTCTAATAGTTCGTAGCCTTAACGTTTGCATGTAGCAACTTATAACAGCTCATCCAACATACAATACAAAGCATAATCTTAATTATCATTAATCTTCCAAGTTCAATAACAACAACGTGTCAAAACATCCCGCACCTTACAACGCTAGATAATAGCGTACATGCGATTATGACACATCCAATTTATTCTTGTTAATCTATAGTCATATTATTTCGTCGAAACGATTCTATAACAGCCCAAACACTATGACAACATGATTTATACTCTTAAATATAATTATTTTTTCCAACTTGATGAAAACAACAAGTCCAAAACAGTCCATTACCACAACATATCCAAAACAGTCCAACAACATGTCCAAAACAGTCCCTAAACAATGTTCGGAATTCTTGCAAACGTTTACAAACATACTAAGCAAACCACATATGATTCTTACACATTATTTCATGTCTTATTTTCATATAATTTCAGTAGGTTATGACCAGCTATCCACACGACAAGTACAACATCAATTCATACGCAACTAAGCTACATCGTCATTTCTACAATTCTTACAACAACTCACAAACGACTTTAGTTTCAACTCCAACCATTAAACACCTTCATTCCATCATAAAATTCAAGATAATAACAATCGAAATATCATGTAAAAACAGTTCACTAACTTCCTCACAAAACAGTCCACAAACGGTTTCAACATGCTTCAACATCACTTCACATAAAATCATAGATTCAATCATTTTCATACTAACATAACTTCACCTTTAACCTTCCAATTCTTTTCATTCTTTTTACCATGAGATCTATGATATTAACAACCATATATTAAAGAAAATCAGTCCATTAATTCCACCAAAACAGTCCCTATGGCCAACTAACAGTCCAACACCAACTTTAATGATTTTATGCATGCGATTCATGTTCATCAAGTTACAACCATACTTCAACATCAACACATATAACCCCCTAACTACTATCATCTTCCAACATCAACACACATCATTTCATGTATACAACTTATATTTACTCATCTACATCACCCTTAATACAAGCAAAAGAAGTTAGATCTTACCTTGACAACTTGACTTCTCTACTTGGCTAGAGTTTGTGATTTGAGATGAAAATGGTTCTTGTTGCTCCAAAGACTATCTTCATGCTCTAGGGACCTTCTAAAGGGTTGAAACACCTTGGAAAATAATTTATGGATCAAGAATCAAAGGGCTCAAAAATCAGTCCCTTGGCCGAGACTTTCTCTCTCTAGAATTAGGTTTTTCTTTCTTTGTGTTGTGTAGTAGAAATGAATTGTGATGGCTGATCTCTTGGTCATTATTTGGTTCAAATCTGATGCTTAAAAGTTGGTCCCATGCTCCACTTATGGCATGAGTCATTCCATTAACTTTACACTTAAATTTTTTTCTAATTCTTTCCCTTCACTTTCGGCTAGCCTACTTCCCTTGTCTCTCCTTTCTTCATTCTTTTCAATTGTTTACAAGACAATTGTAAGTGTGGTGAATGATTCATACATCACCCTTTGTCTATTGTAATCATGCCAAGATGGATGAGCAATATTTAATGTAAAGTGATCCCTCCACCATGTGATGTCTTCCTAAAATAATGTATACTTTCATAAAGCAGTAGATGCTCAAATATTCAATTGTATGGTCCAACTTTTCTCCTCCAAATTTCAGTTTTATGGCCGAATATAACTTGTATTTTCCTTCTAATTTAATTGTCCACAATATATTGAAAATGTAGTGGATGAATCAACATTTAATTGCACATTTGTATGTCTTCCATTAGCCTTATTTTAGATGACTTTGAGTCATCCTTTTTACCTTGGACGTTTGATACTCTTGTTGGCTCATTATTGTCACAAATTTTTACTTAACACCACAATTAAGTAGTTCCTAATCTCCAAAAACATTTTTACACTAAGTAAAATTTATAACCGATTAGGTCTAGTTTAGAAATTAAAAATCCTAGGTTTCTACCTCACGTCGATTCCTTCGCGAATAACTCGACGTATAAAATACGGGGTCTAACAATCGACAATCAATTCAAAACGCATTCCAACGTTAACAACTTCTTTCTACAAACTTCGACGGCGTTCCATTTATGTTAGATTCATAATTGCTTACATATTCAAGTTCTAATCCGCAACCATTCAAACAATATTCTAGAATACTTCAAACAATCCGTACAATATTCACAATAACCAACCCATATGCCATTCCACCCGAAACCTTCCAAATGGAACAAGAACAATAACAACACTTTTTCTTCCTTCAATTTCATGAACTTCACCAACAATTCACACACTAACAACATTGTTTTCCATAATTACAATAAATGGCTTTTAACATCACATTAGTTTCTAAACAACTCTCCAACACTTACAACTTCAACTAGAATCACCAAACTTTCATTATCAACATAGAATTCATGACAACAACAATCAAAACGCTAACTAAAATTGATTCATTCTCTTCTATACCACATAGGCACCACACGGCCACAACACTACATCCATATTTTTCATGAATTTCACTCATTTCTACACACTACAACATACACAACTATCCATAACATATAAAAGAAGATTAATTCTTACATTTTTCCCTTAACTTCTCACTTGACTATGATTATGAACTTGTAACAAAGAGAGGTCTTCTTGCTCTAACAATGATACCACGTTAAAGAGGACCTTCAAATTAGTGGAAATACTAGAAGAAAATATTTTTTTTGATCAAAATTGAAGGCTTCACTTTTTCTTGGTCATGGCCGAATATGGCCCCTCTATTTTCTCTTCTCCAAGTTTCATGAACTCTCCAAGGATGAAAGTGAATAACATGACTAATAAGTCTTCTTTGGACTTATTTATTTAGCTTCCATATGGGCCTTGGCCCATTTATTTTGGACGGCCAAATGACCCCTTTAATTTCCAAGCCCACTTTTTTTTTGGTGTTGCAATTCATGAAAAACTATTTTCCAAATTCCGAATTTGCCCTTAGCTTTCTTCAATATTACCATGAACCATCTTGTGAAATTCCCTTTTTGCCCCTAGCCTTTTTTAATTTTCCATACCAATAATACTTACAAGAAACTTGTGCATTAAGTCAAAACCGGAATATAGCCTTGTCTTCAACTTATCGTAGTTATCTTGAAATAATCCAAATGTACAAAATGCGGGATATAACATTTCCACTGCACTTCTGTAGGCTTCTTCTTCTTGCAATATTTATTCCACATAAAGGCTGACCATAATGTATTTGATGTTCTAAATTTCCACCATAATTTGGCAAAAAGGGCCTTGGACACATCCTCTAGAGATCTGAATCCTAATCCTCCTTCTTCTTTTGGTAAACAAATCTTGTCCCAAGAGGACCAGTGCCTGCTTTTACCTTCTTCCTTGGTACTCTAGTAAAACCTTGCAAAGATTTTATGAAGTTCATTAATGGTATATTTTGTGGGAACAACAGCTGACAGCATGTATATTGGAATACTCTGAAGCACTCTATTAATAAGAACTGCCTTTCCACCAAAAGAGAGCAGCTTTCCTTTCCAATTTTGCAGCTTGTTTTTCACCTTCTTAATAAGATCATTGTAGTATCCCTTTTTCCTCCTTGAATGAAATATAGGAATCCCAAGTATGTTAATGCAAATTGATCCCTTTTAAAGCCTGTAATCTGCTCCACCTGCTGAGATAGTGCACCATCACTCTTGTCATGCATATAAAAGGCACTCTTGCCTTTATTGATCAGTTGACCAGATATTGCCTCATATTCTTGCAGTATCTTCATGATTCTCTTCAATGACTCCCCTTCTGTAGATGCAAATATTATAGTATCATCTGCATATGCTAGATGATTGATATTTTGAGTCCATTTAGGCATGCCATAGCCCACATACTCAGCATTGTCAAATTCTGCATTTAGAGCTCTTGATAACACCTCTGCTGATAAAATAAACAATGAAGGTGAAAGAGGATCACCTTGTTTAACACCCCTAGTTGAGTGGAAAAATCCTTTGGCCTGACCATTAAATAGGATGGAATATCAGTTATTTGTAATCAACCTCCAAATCATGTCAATGAATTGACTAGCAAATCCCATTCTGCTGAGTACCTTTATCAAATATGACCAAGATACTCTATCATAGGCTTTTGCCATGTCTAATTTGATCACTACATTTGCTGGTTTGCCCCTTTTTCTGATGTCTGTCACTATTTCTTGTTCCAACAGCACATTCTCGATAATGCTCCTCCATTGAACAAAACCTGCTTGATTAATAGAGATCAACTGTGGTAACACACTCTCCAATCTATCATGAACAACTCTTGACATCACTTTGTTGATAAAGTTGCTTAAACTTATAGGTCTTAAGTCTGAGTAACTTTGAATCAACTCCTTCTTTGGTTGTAACACAAGATTTGTGTAAGTGACTGATTTTGGAAGTGTATGACCCTGAAAGAAAGCCACCACCATCTTGTATACATCCAAGCCAATAATGTCCCAACATGTCTGGTAGAACACTCCAGGAAAGCCATCAGGTCCACTAGCACTTTCTCCACTAAGGTTGAACACAACTTTTTTGACTTCATCAACACTAGGCATTTGAAAAAGAAGATCATTTCTGTTTTGGTCAATCAAAACAGGAATGAGTGACAACAAATTTTCATCTCCAATTAACTCTTCTTGTGAAAATTGCTGAGAGTAAAAATACACAGCCTCATCTGCCATTTGATCTTCATCCTCAATCCATGAACCATCTGAGTTTTGAATTCTTTTGATCTGCAATTTCTTCCTTCTTCCCTTTACTAAATTATGGAAAAATCTAGTATTTTTGTCTCCATCTACAAACCAATCCATACCTGATTTTTGTCTCCAGTACTCCTCTTCATAATGCAAATATCTCTTAGTCTTAGCCAAAGCTTTCTGCAAAACCACTCTATTTACTTGGCTTGGGTTTTGTTCAAACAATTGTTCCTTTAACCTCACTATTTCCTCCCTTATGATCAACTGCTTTAATATTTCTCCAAACACTTCCCTACTCCATTTGGATAACCCTCCTTTTAGCTTTTTCATCTTGCTTTTGAAGTTTATGAAAGGATCATCATGCTCCCAAATGGACCAATTCTGCCTGACTGTATCTAGGAAAGATGCATGTTCTATCCAGAAAGATAGAAATTTAAAAGGTTTGACCAGCTTTTGATGCTTATCCCCATAGGTACACATAAGTGGAGCATGATCTGAACCAGTTCTTGCTAGATGTTCCACTTCTATGTGTCCAAAGTTGTCCAGAAGCAATGAATTCACCAACATCCTATCCAATCTCTCAAAAATACATGCTGCATCTGCTCTACCATTCCACCAGGTGAAGGGACTACCCTTAAAATTTACCTCTTCAAGCTCACAGGAGTTTATGCAAAAAGCAAAGTCTTCTATATCCTGAGGTTGAATAGGATTGCCCCTATCTTCTCTTCATCATTCAAAACCACATTGAAATCTCCTCCTACTAACCAGGAACAAGATAAGGTATTGGAGAGATGATAGATATCCTCCCATAACTCTATTCTTTCAGAAGCACTACATTAGCATATACTAAAGTAGTAATAAGATACTGATTCAGATCTTGTAAAAACATCTTCAAAGTAATTTGTTGAGGGGAGTCCATTAGAACTTCTACACCTATATTACCAGCCACAAAATACCATATTTTACCATTATAGTTGGCATTGGCTAAGCATATGCCCAATCTTCTTCTATACTGGTTTATTGTCCTGACCTGTTGAAAAGGCTCCATGAGAGCAATCACAAAGAATTTGTGATGTCTATTTAACATTTGAACCCTATGAAAGGCTTTTTGTGTCTTCACTAACCTAATGTTACAAATGAATGACTTCAACATCATTTAACATTAGATTTAGTAGCATTCCTCTTTTGTACCACCCTGAGTGGAATTTGCTTGTCAATAGCATTCTTTTTGCCTTTCTTCTGATCCTTATTGTTAGACTTGCTATTAGGAGATATATCTGCCTGCTTAAGAATGTTTTCCTTATTTTGCTTAATATTCTCCTCTTTGTCTTCTCTGTGGAGATCTCTGACATCCTCCTCTCCTTCCCAACCATCTATATTATGAGAGATCATGTCATGTAATTCTTTGACTGGAGAAGACTTTCTACAAAATGTCACCTGATGATCAGTCTGTGAAATCACCATTGCCTTTTCTGAAGAAGAATGATCTGGTGGATCTGCATCTTGCTCCACATACACCTGCTCCTGAGCCAATACTGTTGCCTCTATGGATTGTACATATTCCTGCACTTTTTCTTCTCTTTGTTCAGGATTATGAGTTATCACTGAGGGAGAACCCTCTGAAATCTCTTTTACTGCATCTAATTTTGTATCCTCAACATCCACATGATCATCATGTTCTTGATGATCATTTTGTTTTTGCACCTCCTCTTTGTTTGGATTATCTACTGTTCCTTGTTCTGCTGTATTGGTGCCTGTTTGTCCATCAGTTTTACCATGTTCTCCATCTTCTTGGTGGTTTTCTCCTGTATTCAATTCCTTTTCTGCTTCATTGACGCCACCATGAATTGATTCTTCCACACTGTCGCTTTTACTAGAGTCTCCCACAGCATTACTTTGTATTCCATCATCATATTGCCTTTCCTCCACCTCATCAGCCAAGGAGCTATGAGTTTCTTTTTCCTAAAAAGTGCTTGGCATACCTTCCTGAACATCTGGTTGAATGATATTTGCATTATTCAACCTTGTCTCCACCTGGTGACTTTGATCATCCTTGTTGTCATTTACATTAGAAGTCTCCACCTCATCTTTGGATGTACTTGTACTTGGTATCTCTCCTTCCTCCATAGTGTTTAGTACATCAAACTTTGTTTGCACAATCACCTGTACTTCTGAAGCATTATCTTTCTTTGCAGCACCATGATTAATTGTGCTTTCATTCCCCTTATAAGAAGTAGTAGTTTTTGGGACATACTTCATATAATAATTTCTGCCATGATGCCATCTACGTGCCTCCTGCGTGCCTTTATCCTTAACAGCTTGTGCCTGTTGATTTCCTGTATCCTTCACCCCTTTATCTGAGCATGTACCCTCAATATCTGCTGTTTTCTTCAATTTAGGATGAAGGATTCTACACTCATCTCTAGAGTAGCCTTGAATCTTGCATTCAGTGCAGTATTTTGGAAGGAAATCATATTGAATTTTGACTTTAATCTTCCTGATGTCCTTTGTATCCTCATTCTCTATTTCCAACATCAGAAACTGAGGTAATTCAGCAAGAAGATCAACTTGGACTTTAACTCGAGCACAGCTAGGTCGAGTCTTGTTTATGGTCGCCAAATCCAACTGTAAAGGCTTTCCAACAGCAGAAGCCATGGTAAACAATGATTCTTTGACAAAAAAAGTAGGTAATATGTTTGGAAAAGAGATCCACGCCATTGCTTGAGATGTTTCTTAATCCACTTTGAACATAGAATCATAAATAAGAGGCCTCATCTGATAGGTAACACCATCTTTGGCCTTCAAGTAATATGCTCCTCTAGATGTAAGATTGATAAAATCTTCCATCAATGAACATATGATCAAAACATGTCTTGGCCTAAATAATCCAACCTTACAGTCACCTTTTAATCCACATTGTGATGGTATAATATTACAAAGCTCTTCCAGCTCCGGCCAGCCATGGGAAAATTTGCCAATTACTGCATGTTGAAGGTCTTCCAATATCTCCATTCTTTTGATTTCAGCCTCAGTCCACTTCACCATTGGAATACCATCAACATACGTTAGATTCTTCCTAGGGATAGGTTCACATTGCTGCTTCAATGCTGCATAGATTTCCTCTCTACCCGTTAATGTATTGGCAAAGCTTTTTGAAGAGTTAGGGTATGTAGAAAAGTTTACATTAGGGTTTGAAGAATTAGGGTTTGGTTGAGATGAAGAAGAAGGTAGTATATTGGATTGAGGTAAGGGTGGGAAAATGATGGAGGAGGTTAGAGGGAGAGGCTGGTCAGCCGCCAACGACGACTGACCAGTGGCCGGACTGGCCATAGTACGGCTAGGTTAGGGATTGTAGTATTAGGGTTTGCATGAATTTTGAGGAGAGAGAAGAGAGCTTGTTTGAACTTGAGAATCAAAAAAATAAATGGGATACGGCCCTAATTGGATATATGGTAGGCAAAAACTCCCCATTCAAACAGATGCTGAAATTTGTGTATGCTACATGGAATTTTGTGGAAACACTAAGAGTATTTTTACATGAGGAAGGATACTATATATTTAGGTTTAACAATGAATAGGATAAGATGGATGTGCTTGAATATAGACCCTATACGTTTGATTATAGACCTATGGTGCTGAAACAATGGAGTGCTGATTTCAAAATGGGGAAAGAATGAATAAGACAGATGCCACTATAGATTAATTTCCCTAATCTACCAATCCACTACTGGGCAACTGAGAATCTTGGTAGAATTGCTAGTTACTTGGGTAAACCAATTTGTACAGATAGATTAACTGCAGAGGAGGACAGAATAGCTTATGCTAGAATTCTGATTGAACTGGATATTACACAACCACGGCCAGAATAGATGCTAATTGAAGAAGAAAATATGGAATGAATTGTACAAGAGTTGGATTATGGTCGGTGGCCTGAGTATTGTCAGGACTATATGTGTTTAGGGCATGAAACTGCAAAATGCACTGTGAAGAGGGATACCACAAACACTGCTGCTTAGGCAAGAGTTACTGCACCTAGAACAAGGAAACAAGTTCCACAATGGCAATCTAAGCATGTAGTAGGATCCTCTAGAGCAGCTGAGGATGAAAATGGCGCTAAGGATGCTCACACACAAGATTGGGTGGAAGGGACAGACAAGCAGAAAGAGCAACCTCAACCTGTGGCATCAGTTGTATCAAGGAGAAACCATGACAAAGCAAACAGGGAATCTAGAGTAACACAATGACATACAGGGAAGCATCAAGGTGCAACTTTGACAAGCACTATTCAACTGTCTGCACTTGGGTTTGTGATAGAAAGTGAACATCAGGGTCCTGAGCAGCCCTTACCAAACGCACCATGATACTGAGTTCTTGGAATATAAGGGGGCTAAATCAGCCCTTTAAGCAGAAAGAACTGAGATTCTTTCTTGTTAAACACAAAATAGATCTCTTGGGGTGCTTGGAGACTAAAGATAAACAAGAAAGAATAACATCAATAATGAAAGGGTTGGGGTCAGCTTTGACTTGTTATGCAGATTATAATATTAATCCAGCTGGTAGAATATGGATCTGCTGGAAACATCAGAATGTGCAAGTTACAATCCTAATGTCTCAACCACAAGTAGTACACTGCTATGTAGAAGATAGAGGATCTACCTTTGCAGCATATATAACCTTTATATATGGCTTAAACACTAATAGTGGTAGGAAAGACATTTGGGCAACACTGAGAATGCTTCACCCTAACATGGTAGACCCTTGATTAATCCTAGGAGATTTCAACACAAAATTCTTAACTCAGGATAGGATAAATGGTGATCCTGTGCATTAGATGGAATTCCAAGACTTCTTAGACTGTATTGAGGACCTGGGAGCAGGGCAATTACCTAGGAGAGGGTGTGACTACACATGGAATAACAAGAGGAATGCTGAGGAGAGAATATATAGCGGAATAGACTGGGCCGTGGGAAATCAGCAAAGGTTGATGCAGTATGGTTCCTTAGAAGCTTATTTTGGGAATCCTGAATGTTCAGACCACTCACCCATCATTATTGATACAACAGTGAAACATCATTCAAGCCACAAACCATTTAGACTGCTGAATGTACTGCTCTACTAAGATCAGTTTGGAGAAATTGTCAAAGCAGCATGGGCAAAGCAGATACCAGGACACACTATGTTTAGGGTATGGAAGAAGCTGCAAGCAATAGGGTAACAGTCAAAGAACATGAACAAGGAAATGTCAACATTGGAAAGTAAGATTAAATGTCTGAGAACTGAGTTACTTGTAATCCAAGATGCTTTGAAGGGGAATTTGTTTGATGAATCTCTTATCACAAGTGAGAGGGCCATAATCACTCAAATATAGAAATGGGAAATGATACATGAGCAAGTATATAGTCAGAAATCAAGGGCAACATGGATCATGCATGGGGACTCAAACACTAAAGTTTTTCATGCACACTTGAAGGAAAGGCAATCCAAGGACAGAGTTGCCACTATACTCAATGATCAAGGTGTGAGAATTACTGATCCAGGACAATTTCAAAAGTAGTTTCTATCTTTCTTTAAGCAACTTCTGGGTATAGCTGCAGCAGAACTACCATGCTTGAACTCTAACATTGCAAGGGATGGTCCTTGTTTGACACCAGACTAACAAAAGCAACTTATGACCCTTGTCACTAAAGAACAAGTCCTACACCAGCTGAAACACTTGCCTAGTGACAAGTCACCTGGCATTGATGGGTTCCTAAAAGAGTTTTTCAAAGCTTATTGGCATGTAATAAGAGTGGAAGTGACTGAAGCTATACTACAATTTTTTGACAATGGAAAGCTGCTCAGAAGCATTATGTCACACCCCAACCTTGGTAAGGCATGACTGGCACTCAGCACCCTACGGGAACCGAGCGAACCAAACTGTAACTCATTTTTTCTGTATCTCGAAAGGCAATATAAGGCCAAGGTACTATAAACCATGGGGGCACAAGCCCAAAAGATAACATACATACGTCTTGAAACTAATCTCGAGTGCATGTGCCGGTAAGGCTATCCATAATAATGATACAACATAGTACAAGTCGAGATAATTATAAGATATCTAACTGTGCATATCTGTCTACGAGCCTCTACAGGAGTACATGACATAAAGTGGCCAGAACAGGGCCCCGCCATACCAATGAAAATGCATAAGCAACCATGCTGACTCACAGGGAAACTCCGAAGCAAGTGGAGTGCCATAACTCTGCCTGCTGAGTTGGTATCCTTACTGAAAGATCCGTCAAGCTGTATCTCAAGACCTGCGGGCATGAAACGCAGCTCCCCCAGCAAAGGGACGTCAGCACGAGCAATGTACTGAGTATGCAAGGCGTAAAGTCCAACAAAATAGCCATAGACTAAAGATGAGAAGAATAAGAATCAGCCTGGCATTTCTGAACTACCGATGGAAATCTAGCATATGTATACATACCACTTCATCTTCTTGCGATCTTTACTAGGTCTGTGTACCCTACCATAGTCCTGGTTACCATAATTTTAACACATATAATGTCACGACCCAGCCCCGTGGGCCATGACTAGTGCCCGAGCTGGACACCCATATGTATACCTGTTAGACATAATCAGACTGACACTATAGACCACATGGAAATCGACATAGACCCAAAGATTCTCAGCGTCATATAGCAAGATAATTTATCCCCTGCGGAGTCTCAACCAGTCACCATGAAATCAAATACGCAAGCCGACGAGGCTGCCACTATATATCATTATAATACGCAAGCCGACAAGGCTACCACAACCAACAGAAACATCCACAACAACTATATAGACATAGCTGATCATAATCTATATGCACCCCACACACATGTCTACAGACCTCTAAGAGTACTAACAGTGAAATATGACGGGACAGGGCCCCGTCGTACCCTTGGAAAACTATATATAAATACATCAGAAGATCTGTACCAAAAGTCTAGGCTCCGGAACAACGGAGCTCTCCAAGATAGCTGACCTAAAACTCTAAGTGTCGACATCGATTATCTGCATATGATTTCTGTCGACTCTGGGCTGCCAGCAACCTCTCCTGAATAAGCTTCACTTTATCAACAGCCTGCTGAATCATGTCTGGGCCTATTAATTTAGTCTCACCAACATCAAACCATCCAATAGGTGACCTGCACTTCCTCCCATACAAGGCTTCATACGGTGCCATCTGGATACTCTAATGGTAGCTATTATTATAAGCAAACTCGATAAGTGGAAAATGATCGTCCCAGCTACCTCTGAAATCAATAATACAGGCCCGTAACATATCTTGTAGTGTCTGAATAGTGCGCTCGGCCTGTCCATCAGTCTGAGGGTGGAATGCTGTGCTAAGACTCACTTGTGTCCCCAATCCCTCCTGGAAGGATCTCCAGAAGTTAGTTGTAAACTGAGCTCCTCTATCGGAGATAATAGGTGTGGGAACCCCGTGAAGTCTCACTATCTCTTTGAGGTATAACCTAGCATAGTCCTCAACTGAATAAGTAGTCCTGACTGGAAGAAAATGGGTTGCTTTTGTCAGCCTATCCACGATAACCCAAATAGAGTCATATCTTCGCGGAGTGCGAGGTAAACCTGTAACGAAGTCCATATTAATCACCTCCCATTTCCAAGTTGGGATCTCTACCTCCTGTAATAATCCACCGGGCTTCTGATGCTCGACTTTAACCTGTTGACAATTCGTACATTGAGCAACAAACTCCGCTATATCCTTTTTCATGCCATCCCACCAATACAAACATCCGAGGTCATGATACATCTTCGTTGACCCTGGATGAACAGAATATAGGGCATAGTGTGCCTCTCTCATAACCTGTCGTCGTAACCTTACAACCTCAGGTACACATAATCTGCCTCTGTATCGTAGCACTCCGTCAGGTGCAATCTCGAATGGGGTCTCCTCCTTTTGAAGAGTTGCATCTCTATAATGTACAAGAATAGGGTCCTTGTACTGACGTCCCTTTACCACTTCAATGATAGAGGATTCAGAAACCCCTCGAACAGAAACTTCGCCATCATCAGAATCAACCAAACGGACTCCAAGGTTAGCTAACTGGCGAATCTCATGGGCTATCCCCTTCCGTTCTAGTTGTACATCTACCAAGCTACCCATAGACTTATGGCTGAGTGCATCTGCTACAACATTCGCTTTCCCTGGGTGGTATAGAATGTCAACATCATAATCCTTCAGCAACTCTAGCCACCTCCTCTGCCGCAAATTCAGCTCCTTCTGCTTAAAGATATACTGGAGACTCTTATGATCCGTATAAATATCAACATGCACGCCATATAAATAATGTCTCCATATCTTCAAAGCATGGATTACTGCTGCTAATTCTAGATCATGAGTGGGATAATTTCTTTCGTGCTTTCTGAGCTGCCGGGAGGCATAGGCTATAACTCTACCATACTGCATCAATACACAACCTATTCTAACGCCTGAGGCATCACAATAAATAACATAGCCATCTGGTCCCTCATGAAGTGTTAGAACTGGAGCCGTAGTCAACTTATCCTTCAGTGATTGGAAAATTTGCTCACACGCATCAGTCCACTGGAACTTAGCTGCCTTCTGTGTTAGCCTTGTTAAAGGCGCTGAAATCGAGGCAAATTTCTCTACGAACCTCCTGTAATACCTTGCTAGCCCCAGAAAACTACGTACCTCGGTAGGCGTCGTAGGTCTAGGCCAAGTCTTTATCGCCTCAATCTTCTGTGAGTCTACCTGAATGCCATCAGCTCCTATAATATGCCCTAAGAATGCTACTGAAGTCAGCCAGAATTCACACTTAGAAAATTTAGCATACAGCTTCTGGCGCTGGAGCACTCTAAGCACCGCCCTCAGATAGTCTGCATGCTCCTCTTCTGTTCGTGAGTAGACCAGAATATCATCGATGAACACAATCACAAACATATCTAGGAACGACTTGAATATTCGGTTCATCAAATCCATAAATACTGCTGGAGCATTGGTCAACCCAAAAGACATCACTCTAAACGCATAATGCCCATATCGGGTCCTGAATGCAATCTTTGGAATATCTGCCTCCTTTACCCGCACCTGGTGATAGCCTGACCGCAAATCTATCTTCGAGAAACACTTAGCACCTTGCAACTGGTCAAATAGGTCATCAATTTTGGGGAGGGGATATCTATTCTTTATCGTCACTTTATTCAACTGCCTATAATCGATACACATCCGCAGTAGCCCATCTTTCTTTCTCACAAATAGTACTGGTGCTCCCCAAGGTGATGTATTGGGCCTGATGAAGCCCTTTTCTAATAAATCTCTCAGTTGCTCCTTCAACTCTTTCAGTTCTGCAGGTGCCATCCTATAAAAAGGAATAGATATGGGCTGAGTATCTGGCAGCACATCTATAGTAAACTCTATCTCCCGTTCAGGAGGAAGGCCTGAAAGTTCATCTGGGAATATATCTACGAATTCGTTAACTATCGACACTGACTGAAGAGTCGGCGCCTCTACCTTCAGGTCATGCACCCGAACCAGATGATAAATATAACCCTTTCTGACCATCTTCTTTGCCTTGAGGTACGAAATAAACTTACCCCTCGGTGATGCTGTATTTCCCATCCACTCTATAATTGGCTCTCCTGGGAACTGAAATCGAACTATCTTGTCTCTACAATCAACTTTAGCATAACAAGAAGCTAACTAATCCATACCCATAATAACATCAAACTCAGTCATATCTAGCTCTATCAGATCTGCCTTGGTGCAACGACTATATATAATCACCGAACAATCTTTATATATTTGCCTTGCTATAACAGAATCTCCTACCGGTGTAGCTACCTCAAATGGTTCTATGAATTCAGGTTTTATCCCAATTATACTAGAAATAAAGGGGGAAATATACGATAAGGTTGAGCCTGGGTCTATCAATGCATATACGTCTCGAGAGAAAATCGATAGTATACTTGTAACCACATTTGGTGACGCCTTCTGATCCTGTCTACTAGCCAAAGCATGTATGTGGTTCGAAGGACTGCTAGAACTGGAAGCTCTGCCACGACCTCTACCACGGCCTGCTGGTGCCTGAATACCCTGCCCCATAGGGCGCATAGCCACAGAAGAAGATGAGCCAGCAACCGACCCAGTAGGCTGAGCCATACTACCTGAACCGTCCTTATACGAACACTCTCTCATAATATGGCCTTGACAGCCGCAAGGAAAACAAGCACCTGCAGCACGATGACATTCCCCAAGATGATGCCTACCACACCGAGGCAAAGATGGCCTCGACTGACTCAACCCCCTGCCCAATTGCGAACCCGAAGTCCTGGAGCTCTGACCGGCTCCTGAATACCACGTACTATCAAACCTTCTACCTGTGAACTGTGGGGGTGCACTCTGTACGGGCTGGGAAGGATATTTGATATGCTGCGGAGGTTGTCTGCCTCGAAACTCACCCGGATAATCAGCCGATCTAGCCCTCTTATGCTGACCCTGTCATGATCTCTATCTGGATGACGCCCTCTGTGTCGATCCTCCACCCCCTGTGCATATGCTTGTATCCGAGCAATAACCTTACCTGGCTGAAGAGCCACTGCCATACAACCATCAGTCAAGTAATGGTCCAATCCCCTCACAAAGTAATGTACTCTATCTGCCATATCCGCCACAATAGTAGGCGCATATCTAGCCAACGAGTCAAACTCAAGACTATACTCTCGAACACTCCTGCCCCTCTGCCTCAATTGTAAGAATCTATCAACTCTAGATCGCCTCATCTCTGGAGGCAGGAAGTGGCCAAGAAAGGCCTCCGTAAACTCATCCCATACCGCTGGAGGACCACCCTCTCCCCTAGATAGCTCCAACGATTCATACCAATTAATAGCTATGTCACGTAACCAATACGAAGCTAACAGACTCAGTCTCGGAAGCCTTGATTATCCTCAACGTACGCTGCATCTGCCGGATAAACTCCTGCGGATCATCCTCGGGCTTTGGCCTGAAAAACTCTGGAGGGTTACAACTTAAGAAGTCGCGGGCTCTCAAACTATCATGTCTATCCGCCTGGTCAACCCCTAGTCCATGCCTGCGAACCTGTCTTGCCACTAATCTGGTCAGCAGCTGCACTGCATCCCTCATGGCTCTATCTTCCGCCCCTGGCTGAGGAGCTGGAGGCTCGGGTACTGGAACCTCGGGAACTGGCGGTGGAGCCACCCCCTGACCTGGAGCTATCGCTGCCCTGGTTCCTCTGGATGTGGCGGTGTAGCAGAACTCGCCGACTGGAACACAATCTCAGGTATAAGCTGGGCACGGGCCCTAGTAACTCTCCGAGTCTAGCTCGTATCCCTTGCTACTGATTTGCCCTTCTGGGCAGCTGTCGCTTTCTTTGGAGGCATAGCTGTAAACATAGTATTCTGTTAGAAAGGGATTATCCTGATAATATAGCTCTATCGCACTATCTAGGATAAGAAGGAAAGATAACATCCTAGATGTCCTGTAGCTTCCTGTTTATAGATGTGGTGCACAACACACCGATAAACAAGACCCTACTAGACACGGTCTGTAGACACTCTGAGGATGAACCGCTCTGATACGACTTTTATCACGACCCAGCCCCGTGGGCAATGACTAGTGCCCGAGCTGGACACCCATATGTATACCTGCTGGACATAATCATACTGACACTATAGACCACATGGAAATCGATATAGACCCAAAGATTCTCAACGTCATATATCAAGATAATTTGTCCCCTGCGGAGTCTCAACCAGTCACAACGAAATCAAATACGCAAGCCGACGAGGCTGCCACTATATATCATTATAATACGCAAGCCGACAAGGCTGCCACAACCATCAGAAACATCCACAATAACTATATAGACATAGCTGATCATAATCTATATGCACCCCACACACATGTCTACAGACCTCTAAGAGTACTAATAGTGAAATATGATGGGACAGGGCTCCGTTGTACCCCTGGACAACCACATATAAATACATCAGAAGATCTGTACCAAAAGTCTAGGCTCCGGAACAACGGAGCTCTCCAAGACAGTTGACTGGAAATCCTAAGCTGGGGGATCACCGAATCGAGCGTCTGTACCTGCGGGCATGAAACGCAGCCCCCCGAAGGAAGGGGGTCGGTACGGAATATGTACTGAGTATATAAAGCATAAGAACATCAAGTAAGATGAATCATAAAAACCAGTCTTAATAATTGAATGCATCTGTGGCTAACATCTGAGAATATCTGCGTAACCTGATATGACTGAAACTGACTCTACGGCGTATGATAGGCATAGATTACAATATAACTGATAGTGCTGTGGAACGTATAGCCCGATCCATATATAATATAATAGTGCCGAGGAACGTACGGCCGATCCATAAATATAATAGTGCCGAGTAACGTACGGCCCGATCCACAAATATAATATGTTAGTGCCGAGGAACGTACGGCCTGATCCATAAATATAATATGTTAGTGCCGAGGAACGTACGGCCCGATCCATAAATATAATATGTTAGTGCCGAGGAACGTACGGCCCGATCCATATATAATATAATATATTAGTGCATGTAAAACTCAGAAAAGGATACTCTGAACCCCTCTGGTGACATAAGAAGCTAATATGAGAAAGAAAGGATAACTTTACATACCTGTTAAAGGTTATTCGTAATCACGTTCGCTTCGGCGCCCCTTAGCCTATTTAATATGAAAGTAACGCTATCGTTAGTAAACTATACTTCCTAGCTTATAAATCTGTAACCAATCGCTTATAGGATTCATTTTTTAATTCATACTTTCGTAATTAGGATTTTCATTAGTTAAGGACTTAACGGAAATCGGGCAGCATCTCCCCTATATACTCGTCTAACCCGAACTTCCAATTAACCTCCTGTTATCACAGAAATACCAACAATGACAATAATAGAGATATGCATATAAAACCCTTACAATTCAGCCCATAAACAACTTTAACAATCCAACAACCCTTTCTAACCCTTTTTCAATCCAATTCGTTAACGTTTCAAGGTTATACACCGAACAAACCAACACACGCTTTGTATACGATACGTTATACACTTCCTTTTTCCAAATTTAGAATCCACATCAACAACAACACGACCACAACACGAATAACAACATGTGAACATAAATCGTACCTTTAATCCTTTCAACCCACAATTTCATATAACAACAATTTCATGCAATTTATTACTTCCAATCTCACTCAATCCAATTTTAATCTTTCCTCTACAACACCATCAATACAATTATACCACAAAATAAGAAAATCTTACCTTAATTTACTCGGAGGAATTTCTACACTTGTTTGCTCCAATTTCACAATTTCTTCTTCCTCAATTCAATATCCAATGTTGCTATCACCTCCTTGAACTTGTAATTCACTTGGAGCTTGATCAAAATATGCAACAAAACAATTTTTCTCAATCACCATGGCTGGTCGAGAGCTTGGCAGCCATGGAAGTTATAATTTTTTTTCTCTAAGTTTTAACTTTAAGAAATGGAATGAAAATGGCTTGTTTGTTGATCATTCAACCATATATATATGGTTGTCCATTAATAGACACATACCCCCCCCCCCCCCCCCAATGACTCACTAATTTATTTCTTGATTTGTCATTTTTTTTATTTCGGGTGGGGCCCACACATAGTAATTAAATTAATTAATCTTAATTAATCATTAATCCTTACTTAATAATCTAATCATAATAATTAGTCCCTAATCTCCAATAATATTTCTACACTAAATGAAATTTATAAACAATTTGTGTACTAATTAAAATTGAAAATTAAAAGTTCCTGTTTCATATCCGAAAATAATCTCGTCTTTAACGTAAGTCGATTAGCTTGCGAATAACTCGACGTATAAAACAAACACGGGATATAACATATAAGCTCACTCACCTCCTGAAAGGTAGCTCGAATCTCAACATACGAAACTACGGGATGTAGCACATTAACTGTACTACAATCACACTAGTGCCAAAGGTAACTAATCCCAACTTTGTAAAGGAATTAAGACCTATTGCTTGCTGTTCTACAGTATAAAAGTTGATAAGATTATTACTTCTAAACTGAAAACAGTTGTGGATCAGATAGTAGGACCCTCCCAATATGCCTTTATAGAAGGAAGAAGCATTCTAGACAATGTTGTAATTGCTCATGAGTTAGTTAAAGGATAAAATAAAAAACATATGTCCCCTAGATGCTGCATTAAAATAGACATTAGGAAGGCTTATGACTCTGTAGAATGGGGGTCTCAAAGATGGTGCTGCTAGAATTTGGGTTTCTATTCAAGAAAGTTAATCTAATCATGATTGGTGTCATAACTGTGAGTTACTCACTCATACTGAATGGGAATCTTCTAGAAAGCAGAGTGTGCAACAATGCCTATGTCACGACCCATTTTGGATGATACTGATCCAACATTAAGTAAAGACATAATAAATAAATCAAGCCAGCGGACAATGATAATTACGTAAGTCTCGCAATGCTGTATAATAGAAATAGTGCAGAATAAGGAAAATACCCCCAGGGTCTAGTCTAAGTCATACAAAAGCCTCTAATGAAAATTATACAATTCTGGAATAATATTACAAAAATCTTTCTATGTCTCAGAATAGCAATAGTAAGACATAAGATAGGAAGGGTCTCCAAGGTAGCAAACATCTGTGCTCACCCTGAAAACTTGCAACAATGCTGATGATGACGATCAGCCACGAGAGATGGAAGCAGACCCAACCTGATACTCTGCATTCATAAAGGAATGCAGCAAGAGCAGGTCAGTATAAAACAACGGTACTGGTAGGTATCATTAGCCGACTAAGCATAGCTAACATAACTCAGACAATAGAGCAAGATAGGCAGATAAAACAACAAGTATAAGTCAAACATAATCAAAGCCAAGTACACCACATCGCCTAAGTAGATCATCGAATCCCAAATATGCCAAGTCTCAAAATATTAAATCCAAATCCAACATCACAAGTACAACACCAAATCATATCAATGTAAGCCATTATGCAACCCAATGCAATAATGTATAGATGCAATGCAATGCCATGCAAATGTCATGTACACATGTAATTCGAACGAAAATATCAACATCTCGGTAGCACAACCTAAGGTGACTTGCGAAGTCTAAGTGTCACTCGTCCCAGATCTTTTCCCAACAGACAGACGAGACCCCGGATCTTTGCCCACAGGGGGTTCTCACCGGCACAACCCTAGGGGTCCCGCGAAGTCCATGCACTCCCTCAATCAACGATTCCAAAACTAACATCGGATATCGGACTCTCACGTCACATTCATTTAAAAATCGAGCCCAACTCATCAAAGTGTTTCATCAAGTACCAACAGTGTCTCAACAGTATATCATGAGATTGAGAGTGCGTGCAATGCATGTATCAACATCAATAATCATGCTCAATATCACAAGTACCAACAATGGGTACGCCAACAATATAACAGAATCACAAGTACCAACAGTGGGTACGCCAACAATATATCAGAGTCACAAGTACCAACAGTTGGTACGCCAAAAAATCACAATCAAGATGGTACAACAGATTCCAGTATCTACTAACAACACGTGGCATCAAGCCAACACAATAAAACAATCAAATCACAACAAAACGGGGTGGCTAGCCCCAATCACGCAACAGGGCCCAACCTAAGATAATATCCAACCCAACTTTAGACCAGAAGGTTTACATGCTTTCTCCAATGATATAATCTAAATATATGCTTCGCTATATGAAGTCTCACCAAAGGTAAGCCACAACCAACCTGGATGGCCGAATAGCAAACACCAACAATCACTCTATCACTTTCTCCTTCTGCTGAGCCTCAAGATCCAAGAAGTCTAGGCATATTTGAAATCTAGATTAGAAATTATGAAGAATGATACTAATATTGCTACCATTCAATTTAGGTCAAATCCAAACCTAGAATTTGGAAAAACGGGGCCACAAGGTCAAAACGGGAAATTCGGGAGTAAAATATCAAATTAAGCACTAGGCGATCATAACCCAATAACTAATTGCTAATTTAACTCATTGAATCCCGTAATTTCAAAAATTGAAGCAAAACCCCTAAATTTGGGTATAAACCCAAACTCTTTGATTCAAGAATTCAACTCCAATAATGGAAGATAAATGATTAATAACCTTAGATTCATCAAAATCTAGTATAAACTCCATCACTTTCATCATTAATAAGCCTAGATATGAAATTCATCAAAACCTACTTTTAAACTTCCATTACTAAGGAATTGATAGGGAAAGAGAGATTCTAAGATGATAAGGATTAATGAAATAGCAAGAGGATTAGGGAAACTTACCACCAAGAACCTTCACCAATAATCTCCAAGAATAGATCCCAAGAGCTCTATTTTCGTATTGGTATTAAATGAGAGATTAATGGCTTATAACACTTCATTAAATATACTCACTGCCTGTCACCCGCTTTGGCGATGATGTGGCCGCTCCAGCGGTGCCTTGACCGCTTCAGCGGTCAAGCCCAATTAGCTTGGACTGCCCCAGCGGCAGGGTGACCGCTCCAGCGGTACCGCTTCCACGGTTCGGTGGCACCAGACACCAGAAATTCACACCAAGTTTCACATTTCAATCCGATTTTCTGACTAATTTTTTAGGCCATCTGCTCACATACCACACACACAAACACATAAAAATACACTACGAACGCGCTCGTGGCCTCGGTTTTTCCAACGGAGGTCTCGTTGACCAAGTCAACCCTTGATACCTTAATTTCAATTTCCCAACACAAGTCCCAAAATGCATCTGAGTGCATTGGGAACTGAACCAGATAGGCACATAAGTTCTAAATGACCACCCGAACCTCTCAAAATTGATGGATTTCTGAAAAAGGTCTGTTTAGCCAAAAACCAACTTTAGGTCAACTCTTTTTCACTTTAAGCCCATATTTCATAAAACATTATCTGAATCAGGTCTAGACACCTTGGAAGCATGTCAATAGTGTTATATCCTG
This sequence comes from Lycium barbarum, assembly GCF_019175385.1. NCBI lineage: Eukaryota > Viridiplantae > Streptophyta > Magnoliopsida > Solanales > Solanaceae > Lycium > Lycium barbarum. The sequence continues at coordinate 86,271,413 of NC_083341.1, forward strand.
TATTTTGCGCATTCGGGTATTTTGAGATAATTGCGACAAGTTAAAGACAAGACTATATTTTGATCTTGTTTGGTATATAAATTGGTTATAAAAAAAATTGATGTGGAAATATTAAGAAAGGCTAGGGGTAAAAAGGGAAATTCGCAAGATGACTAATGGAAATATGGAGGAAGGCTAAGGGCAAATTTGGAATTTGAAAATTGAAAAATAAATCTTCATGAAGTGCAAAAAAAAAAAAAAATTGGGCTAGGTGAAAATTGGGCCAAGTGGCCGGCCATGTGGGGTGGTCCAAGGCCCACATGGAGGCCTAATATACATTCATAAAAGATGACCATTTAGTCACATTTTTCATTCTTAACATTTGGAAGATAGAAGAAACTTGGAGAAGACCCCAAACAAAGGGACTATTCGGCCAAGTGAAGAAACAAATTGAGCCTTCAATTTTGATCCAAAAAAATATTTTCTTCTAGTATTCCTACTAATTTGAAGGTCCTCTTTAACGTGGTATAATTGTTAGAGCAAGAAGATCTCTATTTGTTGCAAGTTCATGATTCTAGCCAAGTGGGAAATTGAGGGGAAAAGGTAACAATTAATCTTCTTTTATATGTTATGAATGGTTTGGGTATGTTGTAGTATGTAGAAATGAATGAAAACCATGAATTTAGTGTGTTGGAGTGGTGGCCGTGTGGTGTGGAGTTTGGCCGTGTGTGTGTGTTGTGTTGTATTGGGATGATGAACTAATTTTATCTAGTATTTTGGTTGTTGTTGCAATGAATTCTATGATGAAAATGAAGGTGTAATGATTCTAGTGAAGTTGTAATGGTTGGAGAGTTGTTTTAGAAGTTAATGTGATTTGAATATAGTCTTCTTGTATTCATGGAAAATAATGTTGTTAGTGTGTGAATTGTAGGTATAATTCATGAACTTGAAAGAAGGAAATGTGTCGCTATTGTTCTTGTTGAATTTGGAGGGTTTCAGATGAAATAATATGTTGATTGGGTTGTTGGAATATTATGTGAATTGTTAGAAGTATTCTTGAATCATGTTAGAAAGATTTCGGATTAATACTTGAATGTGGGATCATTGGTGTTAGCTTGAATATATGTGATTAAATTGGATATAAATGAAATGCCGTGAATTGTGTGACAACAGTTGTTGATGTTAGAATATGTTTTGGGATTGATTGTTGAAGTTGTTAGTATGATTGTTGGTAATGTTGTTAATAATTTGGCCGAGTTGAATTCTCGGATTGTTGATTTGGTCGAGTTAGATTCTCGGGGATGGTGTATTTACAGGGGAAATGCTGCCGAAATTTCGGCAGATTATAAGTGAATTTACTTGAAAGATTAAGACAAGTGTGTGACAATATGTCTGATGATTATGTAAATCTCCTTGAATGTAGACTAACGAGCTTGGGCGAATAAACGTAGCTAATAGGACATGGAGCAGGTATGTAAGGCTTACCCTTTCTTTCTTTTGGCATGATCTTTACGAAACGAGCTAATGACGTATATGTATGGTTTCAACGAAATTTCCTATTCTTAGAGCCACTAGGATGGCTAATATTCGTGACTTCCATAAGTTGTTCCAGATGATTTTGATGCATATCTATGATGTCCAAAGTTTGTTGATATGTTGCCAAATGGCATTCGATATGACTAAAGTTTTGATTTTCAAATGCTAGCACGTTCGATTATTCCATCGAGTCTTTGATATTTTGATACGTGCGTATGGTTCCAAAAGTTCTATTTGATTTGATCCATAACGATATCCGAAAGATACTTGACATGATTATGGCTTTGATTTTCCAAAAAATGACTTCTGAAACGCTTGTAGAACGTTCTGTACTTCAAACGCTCATAATTCTTTTATACTAATTCGGATTGACCCGAAACTTGTTTTTGAGCCTTCAGGGGTCGGTAAGTATACTTATCCATCGAGTCTTGATTTATGTGCATATGGTTTCTCACTATTCTGCTCGTGCATACTACTATTATATCATTCTCCGAGTCCCGGGCCGGTATATATCGTGCAAATGGTTCGCCGGGTCCCTTGCTTGAGGGTCGGGTGCCATATATGTATTCCGGAGTATGATGTGTTACGGTGTTATGATGTGTTCATGGTTCGCCGAACCATATATGTGTATATGTATATTCTGATCTTATGATGTGATATTATGATGTGTGACGGAGAGTACGGAGCAAACCTTCTGGAGTATGATGTGTGTGGCGCTATAGGCATGGTGGCGCCACGTTCCTCGGGTCCCGCAAGGGGCCGGATACCGTTCCTGGCATGCATGATTCGTGTTTCCAGTAAGTTTTTTTGTTATTCTGCACATCGTGCTTATTGTCTGTACTAACCTGCTGCACGTGCCACAAAAATATGATATATGTATATGAATCGGGCTGCACGTTCCGCAGCAAATACATTTGTGGATCGGGCCGAATATTCCTCGGCACTAATATGTTATATATAAGGATCGGGCCGTACGTTCCTCGGCACTATTATATTACATATGAATCAGTTATGTGTATATGTATATGATGACATACGATGTTGGCACGCACGGTCTGTGTTTGGAAAGTACGCATTTTGGCACTCTGAATGATCTACTTATTTTCTGTACTTCTTCTGACACATGACATCGGTATACATGATTTGCATTCTAAAAAATAAGTATTTGGTATTCTGAAAATGTACTTACTTTTGTACTGTTTGTTTCGATTATGGTTCTGTTTTCTGTATTCCATGCTTTACATACTCAGTACATATTCCGTACTAACCCACTTTTATTCGAGTGCTACGTTTCATGCCACGCAGGTACATCCAGATGAGTAAAGGACATTGCTAGAAGATGCTTCAGCTGGATTGGCAACTCCATTTGCTCCTGGAGTGTTGTCGAGTCAGAGTATATGTGCTATGATGTTTTGTTCAAAGTTAGAGACTTTGCAGACAGAGTCGTGGGTATAGGATGTCAGTTTTGTAAGCGGCCCCATCAGCCGATGTGTCATTTTATGTTATGTTACAAATTCCGTGTGATTACAGATTTGACTTGTTTCTGAAAGTTTCCAAAAGCATTTATTATGTTTGTCATTTTCACTGATTAACAGAATCAAACGATAAAAGAAAGATTTTGAAAGCTTACTATGTATTTCACTTTTATTTGATTTAGAGTCTGAAGAGATTATGTAGGTAATAAGAGTCTGTGGGTTCGCTCAGCTCCGGATATGGGGTTGGGTGCCCATCACACCCTAGGGAGATTAGGGTGTGACAAATAGTCCTCTCGGGTCAAAAGTGAGCTAACCAATGCTCGAAAAGGGGCAAAAATGCCGAAAAGACTATAACGACTAAACGAGTTGTTAGATCAGATAACAATTAAACCATCGCTCGTCCTCGAGCGAAGAAAAGGAAAGAAAGGGGAAATACCTAAATCGGTGAACAACTGGGGATATCGGCTTCGCATGTCGGACTCGGTCTCCTAAGTAGCCTCCTCAACAGGGCGGTGCTTCCATTGTACTTTCACAGAAGCAATCTTCTTGGACCTCAACTTTCGAACCTACCAATCTAAGATCGCAATAGGATCCTCCTCATAAGTCAAATTCTCATCAAGTAATACAGAATCCCAACGAACAATGTGGGTACCGTCGGCATGGTACTTCTTCAGCATCAAAACATGGAAAATCGGATGAACTCCCGCCAAGCCTGGCGCAATGCCAACTCATAAGTAATATCTCCCACACGGTTAACAATCTCAAATGGGCCAATAAACCGGGGCACAACATGCCCCTCTTACCAAACCTCATAACACCCGTCATGGGTAAACCTGTTACACCTCGAAAAATTCCATGTCATTGCATAGTAAATAGACAAACGCAGGGTAAGAAGTATATGATATTTCTATAAGTAAGGAAGGTTATTTAACGATTCTAATTAAGATTCCAAAGACGTTGGAAGTAAGAGGAGAAAGTTCTTTAAGAAAGGCAAAGTATATGTTGTGTTTTGGAAAAGCTCTGCAAAGTACCGAGCCAATGTTGACTTAATGATGTCTTAAAAAAAGAGTTATAATGCTCCTGAGATATCTAATGAAGTTTTAAACAAGTGTTAAGAAGGTTCCATAAGGATTGGAGATCAAACGAATGACAGAAACAATTTCAGAGAAGTGGGGTTATACGACTGCTTATACGGTCCGTATAACATTATACAGTCTGTATAAGGGTCCGTATAACACCCAACAGGAAGATGTTTTCCATGATGGTGAACCACGATCACTTATACGGACCATACGATGTTATACCGATTGTATAAGTGTCCGTAGAACACCTGACGGGCTGAGTTAAGTTCAAGTATTTAAATGCGATCCCACTTCATTATTTTAATTTCCCACTCTTCTCCACTTCTCTCCAAGACTCTAGAACATTCCACACATTTCATATACAAGAATTCAAGGGAAATAAAAGGTTCATATCATAAATTCAAGTGAATCAAGTGCAAGAAAGCTCTTGGGGTTGCTAGAGTCAAGAATTCTCTTGGAAGTGAAGCTAGGGTTTTTCTTCAAGTGGAGTATTGCTATCCAAAACTCATTCCTACTTAATCAAAGGTAAGTTTTTATGATTATTTCATGTTATATGGACTATGGATAGGTTGAAAGACTTGGATTATAGAAGGAAATAGCAAATGGGTTACAAATATGAGAATAGTGACATTGTTAAGTAGTAGCTTACTATGAGTCATGATTCTTGATATGTTGTGATTATAATTATGCTATAAATGATATTAAGAACATGTGAGGAACATTATGTGAGGATGAATGAAATATTGTATTATGACCATGGTTATGGATGCCCTTGAAATGGAAGTAGGAGGATCGAATAATGTATGGTTGATGAATATTGTTGGATATGATATTAGGAATGTTATTATTGATGATTGGGAGTTGTTTTTTTATGTTATGGAGGAAGTTTTATAAACGAAGGAAATGCTGCCCAATTTTCTCTAGCTTTAGTTAAAGCATGCTTATGTTAATGATTATCTAATATTAGTATGAACTCCCTTGAAGGTAGAAACGCAAATATTGGAGAGGAACGTTCAAGCGATAGAGTAGCTAAACGAACAGGTATGTAAGGCTAGTCCCTTCTCTCTAAGGCATGATTCTTATGACATGATAATCCTTATCTCTTCATTACTTTCTTACATCCTGAAAACTATGAGTCAATATCGATAAAGAGCTTCATATGAGATAAGATAAGAGACACGCTACGAGTATGATAATGATGATGATGATGAGTCTAAGTCTAAAGATTATAAGGTCTATGATATGATGTTTATACAGAGCTAATGATCCCAATTATGATTCTGTGATGTTGTTCATTCTGCTACACTCACCTTATATGCTAATTCCTTCAAGGTGAGGTAGAATGCTTATGAAACTCCATAATGGAATCGGGGGTTCACGACCTTACGTAACCCTGATAGAGTATAGTCTGTCATGAGTTATTATGCATGATCCATGATGAATATATGATGATGATATTACACCGCGCCTATATGGCCGGCCAGACGTCGCTAAGACGCGCAGCGTATACACCATGTCTAGATTGCATGGGCAGACACCACTAGTGGGCGGCATGAGATGGTTACCCCGGACATGGGAGGCCTGGATGCGGGCTAATGATTATCACACAGTACCTATATGGTCGGGCAGCTAATACATATATGCATACATGATATGATGATGTTTATGAAGTAAGTTAGCATGCATTATTTCAGTCTTAAGTGACAGTCAGTCATGTCTCTTTTCTTCATTGATGTATTATTATTGTTCATGCCTTACATACTCAGTACAATGTTCGTACTAACGTCCTTTTCATTAGACGTTGTGTTCATGCCCACAGGTAGACAGGGAGGTGACCCAGATTCATAGGAGCGATCAGCAGATTTACAGGAGCACTCCTTTACTCCGAAGATGCAATTTTGATGTCACGACCCAACTAGGGGCCGCGACGGGTACCCGGAGCTAGATACCGAGCACCGCTCAATCTACTACTCATTTTACTCATCTAATGACCTTTTCCCAGTTTTACGCATGAAAGTATAGGAAACATAATTTGTATCAAACATAAGTACTTTATATAAATATGCCTCTTGCCCATCAAAACAATATATACATAATAATAGCATCTTTTGAGACCACCTGACCCACACTATGTATCTACGAGGCTCTACTGTCATAATGAATACATAGACGGAACAAGACTCCGTCGTGCCCAAAAGATATATATATACATATATATACCAAAGAGAAATCATAAGCACCTCCGAACAATGGAGTGGTCCCAACAGCTGACAGCTCCTAAGTATCTGGATCAAGCTCGCCTCCCTGTCTACCTGTGGGCATGAACACAGCGTCCAAAGAAGGGACGTCAGTACGAATATTGTACTGAGTATGAGAGGCATGAACAATGAAGAAAGGCATCAATAATATAATGAGAGCATCAATATAAAGCATATGGATCTGTCCGATAATCATAAATGGAATAATGCATGTTGTCTTACTCATACTTATCATCGTAACATGTATGCATCATATGCAAGCTGCCCGCCCATGTCGGAATGGTGTGATAATCAATAATGTAAGCCTGCGTCCAGGCCTCCCGCGTCCGGGGTACCATATCATGCCGCCCACTAGTGGTGTCTGCCCACGCCCGAAGTTCGTGGTGTATCCGTATCGCCGCCCGCCGAAGCGGTATCTTCCCGGCCAACTAGGCCTGGTATGCAATGCTCATGCCATGCTTATCATAAAATAATCATAATAATGTACTCATTGTAAAATACTTATCATATCATAGCACATGCGTAGGGTTTGAGAACAACTTTACTCTATCGGGGTGACGTAAGGTCGTGACCCCCCGATTACCTTATGGAGCAATTATGGACATTCTGCCTCACCTTGAAAGGACTAGTACATAAGGTGAGTGTAGGCAAGGACTAACATCATCATCATCCTAGCATCATCATATCGTATAACTTATCTTATATAGGCATTTAACTTTTTGGAATGTAGGAGCTCATGGAAAGATGGTAATTCGGACTATAAGATTCATGCCATTGGAAATAAAGGACTAGCCTCACATACCTTGCCGTTTAGCTAAGTTGTTGTCCACTTATTCTCCTTCGATACCACGTCGTCACCTTCATGAGAGAATTCGTACTTCATTAGTTAATTAACTACAAGAACAGATCGCTAGTTCTAGGAAAATTTGGGCAGTACTTCCTTCGTTTATACTACTTTTCCCATGTTCTATATCTACCCCCAACATTCACAATGCTATTCGCAATATCACAATCAAAATCATCATTTATGCACCATTAGCAAAATCCACCATTTTCCTCCAATTTTCCCATATTTCTCCCTATAGCTCACCTTAGTGCTTTCGTCAATTTACTACTTGTTTCACGTTATAAACATCATTTATATCGTATTTGTACTCTCAACACTTCATAATTTATGATTCAATTCCACTATCATTCATTTATGTCACTATTAACTCAATAATGACCCATTCCTATGTTCTTCTACATTTTAAGTATCTAAGCCTTCGAATACCTTGAATCATGTGGTATAGTCATGAAACATACCTTAAATGATGATTGAACAGGCCTTGAGTTGAAATACTTCACTTAGCCAAAACCCTAGTGGCACCCTTTTAAGGATTTCTTGACTTAGATGATCCTTTGATGTGTTCTTACACTTGTTTTCATGAATTTAGTGGTGTTGATCTTGATGTTCCCTTTGATTCTCTTGAATTCTTATGGAGGAAATATTTGGAGAGTTATAGAGCATTCTTGAGGTGTATGGATGAAAAATGAAGTGAAATGAGGCTTAAGTCCCTTTTAATGATCACAAAATCTGATTTTTAATGAACTTTCGTCGGGGAGAACAGTGGTCGTAAACCACAGTTTACGGACCGTATTGTGGTTTAAGGTCCGTCCTCCACGATCGTTTTTAAGCATTTCAAAAACAGAAAGTTTGGCTAAGGGACATGGCAGTTTACGACCGAGGTTTACGGTCCGTAAACCAGTTTACGGGCCGTCCACCAAGTCGTATTTAGCCATTTCAACACTTGGCAGAAACTTTGAGATTTTGGAAGGCTGGAGGACGATTGCACTATACGGTCCGTAAATCACTTTACGGGCCGTATAGTGCCCTTTACGACCACTGAGCTGAAAATTCTCCGCCATTTCCATATTTCCAAAAATTCATAATTAGCCATTCCCGACTTAGTAAAACATCATACACTCAAGCCCTTCATTGTTCTACACATCACACAAGTACGGACAAAATTCTGAGGTGTAATTTGACTCTACCAACCTGTTACAGCAACCCACAATATCATGGCCTTACAGGACTATATCACACTATCAACACATCCATGGCCACACACGACTAAAAGCATAATACTAAAGTGTACATACCATACATCTTCGACGTTTCATCTTGAATCCCTTCCGGGGGTTGGAATAAATGCGGGTATTTGGCTTTCATCGTTTCTTCCGCTTCCCAAGTCATTTCTTCCCGGTTGTTGTTTTGCCATCGAACCTTGACCGAAGCGACTTCTTTATTTCGGAGTCGTCGCACCTGTCTATCTAAAATGGCAATAGGTACTTCTTCATATGTCAGCTTCTCTATCACCTGCACATCGTCAACCGGGACTATTCTTGTAGGATCCCTGATACACCTGCGGAGCATCGAAACCTGGAACACCGGATGGACTGATTCAAGCTCCGAAGGTAGGTCCAATTCATATGCTACCTGTCCCACCTTACGGACAATTTTATAGGGTCCGACATATCTTGGACTTAGCTTCCCTTTCTTGCCAAATCTCATCACCCCTTTCATCGGTGATACTTTCAGGAATACCCAATCATTTACCCGAAATTCCAAATCTCGTCGGCGGTTGTCCGCATAAGACTTTTGGCGACTTTGGGCTGTTAACAGTCGGTCTCGAATCACTTTAACTTTTTCAACTGCTTGTTGGATCAAGTCGGGGCCTATCAATTGTACTTCTCCGGTTTCAAACCATCCACTTGGGGATCTACCTTTTCTTCCGTACAAAGCTTCATATGGGGCCATTTGAATACCGGAATGGTAGCTGTTGTTGTAGGCAAACTCAATTAATGGAAAATGGTCATCCCAACTATCGCCGAAGTCTAGTACACACGCTCGTAACATATCTTCTAAAGTTTGAATGGTACGTTCGGCTTGCCCGTCAGTTTGTGGGTGAAATGTCGTGCTGAATTTGACTTCAGTACCTAACCCTTCTTGAAAAGATTTCCAAAACTTAGCTGTAAACTGGGCCTCTCTGTCTGTAATAATGGCTACAGGAATTCCAAGAAGTCGCACAATTTCTTTCAAGTACAACCTCGCATAATCTTCCGCCAAATACGTGGTTCTGCCTGGGAGGAAATGAGCTACTTTCGTGAGCCTGTCCAGGATCACCCATATAGAGTCATATTTGCCTCGGGAACGGGGTAATCCCACAATAAAATCCATATTAATCTCTTCCCATTTCCAGGTAGGAATTTCCATTGCTTGCAATAAGCCCCCTGACTTCTGATGTTCTGCTTTCACCTGTTGGCAGTTCGGACATTGCGCCACAAAATCTGCTATGTCTCGTTTCATGTCATCCCACCAATATAGCAATTTAAGGTCACGATACATTTTGGTCGTACCTGGATGGATGGAATACCGAGAATGGTGCGCTTCCTCTAAAATTCGCTGGCGTAATTTTGCCACATCCGGTACACACAGTCTGTCTCGGTATCTAAGAACCCCATCTATGGAAACTGCAAATGGAGACTTCTCTTTCCCACGGGATACATCCCTGTGATGACACATCTGTGGATCTTCGTACTGGCGTTCTTTTATCTCCGCATTCAAGGGCGAGACTGCAGGATCATTAACACTAATTCCTGCCTCACCCGAATCAATTACACGTACCCCAAGATTTGCTAGTTGATAGAGCTCACGAACCATTTCTTTCTTTTCTGAAGGGACTTCACTTAAACTGTCTCGACGCATATGCAATAACCTTGCCATGCTGCATCAGCACACATCCTAGTCCCACATCGGAAGCGTCACAATACACGATATAACCATCCGACCCTTCTGGAAGTGTTAACACTGGAGCTGAGGTCAATCTATCTTTTAGCTCTTGGACACTACGCTCACAAGCATCATTCCACTGAAAGTTTGCTGACTTCTGGGTTAGCTTCGTTAATAGGGCTGAAATAGATGAAAATCCCTCTACGAACCTTCGGTAATAACCTTCCAAACCCAGAAAACTACGAACTTCTGTAGGCGTCGTAGGCCTTGGCCAAGTCTTCACAGCTTCTATTTTCTGAGTGTCGACTCGGATGCCATCATCTGAAATAACATGGCCTAGAAATGCCACAGAATTTAGCCAAAACTCGCACTTTGAGAACTTAGCATATAATTCTCGGGCTCGGAGAACGCCAAGAACAATTCTTAGGTGGTCTGCATGTTCTGACTCTGTGCGAGAATATACCAGAACATCGTCGATAAATACTATCACGAAGAGATCCAAAAATGGCCTGAACACATTATGCATTAAATTCATGAACACCGCCGGGGCATTTGTCAATCCAAACGACATCACTCAGAACTCGTAGTGACCATATCTTGTCCTGAAGGCAGTCTTAGGAATACCTGCTTCTCTAATTCTCACTTGATGATAACCCGATCTTAGATCTATCTTGGAAAACCACTTAGCGCCCTGTAACTGATCAAACAAATCATCGATTCTGGGAAGAGGATATTTATTCTTTATTGTCACCTTATTCAGCTGCCTGTAGTCGATACATATTCGTAGAGATCCATCTTACTTCTTTACGAACAAGACTGGTGCTGCCCACGGTGATGAACTGGGTCTTATAAACCCCTTCTCAAGTAAATCTTTTACCTATGCTTTTAGCTCTTTCAGTTCTGCCGGAGCCATTCGATAAGGGGGAATAGAAATAGGCTCGGTGTCTGGTAATACATCGATAGCAAAGTCAATTTACCTTTCTGGAGGAAGACCTGGAAGTTCATCCGGGAATACATCTTGAAATTCATTTACTACCGGGACAGATTGGAAAACTGGTGGCCTTGCCTCCGTATTATGAACCCGAACTAGATGATAAATATAGCCCTTGGCTATCATATTTCTCGCCTTGAGGTAGGAAATAAACCTACCCTTAGGGGATGCTGTATTACCCTTCCATTCAAGTACAGGCTCTCCCGGAAACTGGAATCGAACCATTTTCGTTCGCCAATCAATATTTGCGTAACACGACGCTAACTAATCCATACCCATTATTACGTCGAAGTCTATCATTTCCAGTTCAATCAAATCAGCCCTTGTTTGTCGGTCACATATAACGACTACACAATTCTTCTATACTTGCCTCGCTATTACGGGATCACTAACCGGGGTGAACACCTCGAAAGGTTTAATCGGCTCGGGTTCCACCCCGATAAAATTAGCAACATACGGGGTAATATAAGAGAAAGTAGAACCCGGATCAATCAAAGAAAATACCTCACGCGAAAATATAGTCAAGGTACCTGTGACAACATCGGGGGAGGATTCAAGATCCTGTCGCCCTACCAAAGCATATACGCGGGGCTGAACCGCTCCTGAAGTAGATACTCCCCCTCTGCCTCTGCCTCTACCTGTTGTAATCTGAGAAGTCTGTGTTGTCGGACGCACTGAAGAAGAACCCGCTGCTGAACCTGTGGGCTGAGTACCTGCTCTATCTCTCACCGAAGGGTAATCCCTCATTATGTGACCAACTTGCTCGCAGGCATAACAAGCATCGGTACCCTGACGACACTGTCCGGAATGTAATTTACCGCACTGGCTACACCGCGGTACTGGGGGTTTCCTCTGGCTAAAATCTCCCCTGAACTGAAAATCGGAGGCTCTCGAACTCTGGCCTTGTCCCGACTGAAAAGAACGATTGGACCTCCTGTCTGAGAACCTGGGAGGCGCACTGGTCGCTGACTGACCTGAGTGCCTAGAGTGCGTCTGCCTCGGTCCCCCTCTATACTCGCTACTCGCTCCCATCGATCTAGCCCTCTTACCTTGTTTCCTATCACCGTCATGCTCACTCCTTTGCTGTTGTTGTCGTTCCTCAAGATTTTGAGCGTGAGCCTGTATCGAGGAAATATCCATCCCATCTTGCAAAGAGGCCATCAAACAATCTCTAAAAAAGTGGGGTCCTAAACCACTCACAAATCTGTAGACTCTATCTCCCATGTCGGCTACCATAGTTGGAGCTTATCTGGCCAACGAATTAAACTGTATACTATACTTTTGAGCACTCATGCTTCCTTGCTTTAAATTCAAGAACCTGTCCGCTCTAGCTCGGCGGACCTCAGGCGGCAAGTAATGACGAATAAAGGCATCCACAAATTCTTGCCAAATGGGAGGTGGTGCATTCTCTCCTTTTGATATCATCCATTTTTTGTACCATAGCACCGCCACATCGCGGAGTCTATAAGAGGCCAACTCTACCGATTCGGTCTCAGAAGCATGCATAAGTTTCAGCGTCCTCAACATCTCATCAACAAAGCCTTGAGGGTCCTCATCCGGCTTCGACCCGAAATATTCTAGAGGATTTAAAGTCAAGAAATCACGGGCTCTCGTACTGGCGGCACGGTCACTCGGGCCCGCATTCCGCCGCTGTGCCTGGGCGGCAACCAGTTGTGTCAGTAGGTGTATGGCCTCGGTCACTTGTTGACCCGAAGCAACTGGAGGAGGAATTGGGACTGAGGCTCCTCCCTGCTCTCCTACATTAGGCGGGGCCTCATTCTGTGATTCACTTTTCTCTACATTCGCCGGAGCCTCCCTTTCTGCCCGCTTCTTTGTCGTTGCTTTGTCTTTCTGGGCAGCTGTAGCTTTTCCTTTCGGCGGCATTCTGAAATCACAACGCACCTTTAGGGAAGGATAAAATCCTATGCATGGCTCTATCGCACGATCTAGTAAAAAGAAAGATGGTCATTTTCCTAAATGCCCTGTAGCCGCTTGTTTATTGATGTGGCGCGCAACACACCATAAACAAGACTCTACTAGACACGGCTTGTAGACACTTCCTAGGACGAACTGCTCTGATACCACTTCTATCACGACCCAACTAGGCACCGCTCACTCTACTACTCATTTTACTCATCTAATGACCTTTTGCCAGTTTTACGCATGAAAGTATAGGAAACATAATTTGTATCAAACATAAGTACTTTATATACATATGCCTCTCGGCCATCAAAATAATATATACATAATAATATCATCTTTTGAGACCACCTGACCCACACTACGTATCTACGAGCCTCTACTGTCATAATGAATACATAGACGGAACAAGACTCCGTCGTGCCCAAAATATATATATATATATATATATATATATATATATATATATATATATATATATATATATACCAAACAGAAATCATAAGCACCTCCAAACAACGAAGTGCTCCCAAGAACTGACAGCTCCTAAGTATCTGGATCAAGCTCGCCTCCCTGTCTACCTGTGGGCATGAACACAGCGTCCAGAGAAGGGACGTCAGTACGAATATTGTACTGAGTATGAGAGGCATGAACAATGAAGAAAGGCATCAATAATATAATGAGAGCATAAATATAAAGCATATGGATCTGTCCGATAATTATAAATAGAATAATGCATGCTGTCTTACTCATACTTATCATCGTAACATGTATGAATCATATGGAAGCTGCTCGCCCATGTCGGAACGATGTGATAATCAATAATGTAAGCCCGCGTCCAGGCCTCCCGCATCCGGGGTACCATCTCATGCCGCCCACTAGTGGTGTCTGCCCACGCCCGAAGGTCGTGGTGTATCCGTATCCCCGCCCGCCGAAGCGGTGTCTGCCCGGCCAACTAGACCCGGTATGCAATGCTCATGCCATGCTTATCATAAAATAATCATAATAATGTACTCATTGTAAAATACTTATCTTATCATAGCACATGCGTAGGGTTTGAGAACAACTTTACTCTATCGGGGTGACGTAAGGTCGTGACCCCCCGATTACATTATGGAGCAATTACGGACATTCTGCCTCACCTTGAAAGGACTAGTACATAAGGTGAGTGTAGGCAAGGACTAACATCATCATCATCCTAGCATCATCATATCATATAACTTATCTCATATAGGCATTTAACTTTTTGGAATGTAGGAGCTCATGGAAAGATGGTAATTCGGACTATAAGATTCATGCCATTGGAAAGAAAGGAATAGCCTCACATACCTTTCCGTTTAGCTAAGTTGTTGTCCACTTATTCTCCTTCGATACCACGTCGTCACCTTCATGAGAGAATTCGTACTTCATTAGTTAATTAACTACAAGAACAGATCGCTAGTTCTAGGAAAATTTGGGCAGTACTTCCTTCGTTTATACTACTTTACCAATGTTCTATATCTACCCCCAACATTCACAATGCTATTCGCAATATCGCAATCAAAATCATCATTTATGCACCATTAGCAAAATCCACCATTTTCCTCCAATTTTCACATATTTTTCCCTATAGCTCACCTTAGTGCTTTCGTGCATTTACTACTTGTTTCACGTTATAAACATCATTTATATCGTATTTGTACTCTCAACACTTCAACATTTATGATTCAATTCCACTATCATTCATTTATGTCACTATTCACTCAATAATGACCCATTCCTATGTTCTTCTACATTTTAAGTATCTAAGCCTTCCAATACCTTGAATCACATGGTATAGTCGTGAAACATACCTTAAATGATTATTGGACAGGACTTGAGTTAAAATACTTCACTTAGCCAAAACCCTAGTGCCACCCTTTTAAGGATTTCTTGACTTAGATGATCCTTTGATGTGTTCTTACACTTGTTTTCATGAATTTTGTGGTGTTGATCTTGATGTTCCCTTTGATTCTCTTGAATTCTTATGGAGGAAATATTTGGAGAGTTCTAGAGCATTCTTGAGGTGTATGGATGAACAATGAAGTGAAATGAGGCTTAAGTCCCTTTTAATGATCACAAAATCTGATTTTTAATGAACTTTCGTCGGGGTGAACAGTGGTCGTAAACCACAGTTTACGGACCGTATTGTGGTTTACGGTCCGTCCTCCGCGATCGTTTTTAAGCATTTCAAAAACAAAAGTTTGGCTAAGGGACATGGCAGTTTACGACCGAGGTTTACGGTCCGTAAACCAGTTTACGGGCCGTCCTCCAAGTCGTATTTAGCCATTTCAACACTTGGCAGAAACTTTGAGATTTTGGAAGGCTGGAGGACGATTGCACTATACGGTCCGTAAATCACTTTACGGGCCGTATAGTGCCCTTTACGACCACTGAGCCGAAAATTCTCCGCCACTTCCTTATTTCCAAAAATTCATAATTAGCCATTCCCGACCTAGTAAAAAATCATACACTCAAGCCCTTCATTGTTCTACTCATCTCACAAGTACGGAAAAATTTCCGAGGTGTAACATTTGAGACATTATTTTTGTGTACATATTTGGGCACGACGAGGTCCTGTCCCGTCCTTTGTCTAGTACTCTAGTAGAGGCTCGTAGATACGTATGTGTGGGTAATATGGTCTCATGATTTTCCTTATTGTATATATATTATCTTGCTAGCCGAAGGGCTTATGTATATAAATGTAGATATGCTTGAAGTTGAAAATTGTTTTCCTTATGACTAGAAGTGTGGAGTAGTAGATAAATGCAGAATAAGTATGATGACTAAAAGTATGAGTGGTGCTCGATAGTCAGCTCCGGGTACCCGTCATGGCCCCCTAGTCGGGTCGTGGAAAAAGTGGTATCAGAGCAGTTCAGTCCTGGGTTGTGTCTACGAGCCGTGTCCAGCAGTCTTATTTATGGTGTGTAGCACACCACGCTTATAAACAAAAAGTTGTGGGGCATTTAGGAAAAACGACCATTCTTCTTCTTATGAGATCGTGCGATAGAGCCATGTCATAAGATTTTCTCCTACCTAATTGTGCATTATGATTTCAGTAATGCCGCCAAAGAGACTACCGCTGCCCAGAAGGGCAAGGCTACTATAGCACAGCGAGTGGAAAGGGAGCCACCAACGAATATAGAAGAAGGTGAATCTTATAATGAGGCTCCATCTATTACCTCCCCCATACCGCCTGTTCAAGAAGAACAAGAGGGGGCTTCAACTCCGGCTCTTATGCCTCTAGTTCCTCCACCGATTACTTCGGGTCAATAGATGACCGAAGCTATTTAGCTACTGACACAGTTAGTTGCCACTCAGGCACAGCGGTAGAGTACAAGTTCAGGCGATAGGGCGACTAGCACTCGCGCTCGGGATTTTATGAGCTTAAACCCTCCAGAATTTTTTAGGTCAAAGCCGGATGAGGACCCACAAAGTTTTATTGATGAGATGCTGAAAACATTGAAAATTATCCATGCCTCCGAAACTGAATCTGTGGAGTTGACATCTTATAGACTCCGGGATGTAGCGGTCCTATGGTATAATAATTGGGTATCTTCAAGAAAAGAAAATGCACCTCTCCCAGTTTGGCAAGAATTTATGGATGATTTTCTTTTTTACTATTTGCCACCCGAGGTTCGAAGGGCCAGAGCTTATACGTTTCTGAAATTAAAATAAGAAAACATAAGTGCCCAGGAGTATAGCCTTCACTTTAACTCATTGGCTAGATATGCTCTGACTATGGTGGCTGATATGGGAGATAGAGTGCATAGATTTGTGAGAGGCTTAGGGCCACATTAATTTAAAGATTGTTTGACAGCCTCATTGTAGGAGGGGATGGATATTTCCCGTATTCAGGCCCACGCCCAGAATTTAGAAGAGCAGTAACATCCGCAAAGAGGTGAACACGATATTGAAAGAGGGCAGAGTAAAAGGGCCAGATCTATGGGTGCCGGTAGAGACTATAGAGGGGGATCGGGGTAGTCATAATCTAGATATTCAGGCCAGTCAACGACTAGTGCACCTCCTCAATTTGCAGGCAGGATATTTGATCGCTCCATTCATTCAGGACAGGGTCAGAGTTCGAAGATCTCAGGTTCTCAATTTGGGGGTGATCCTAGCCAGCGGAGACCACCTGTACTGCGATGTAGCCAGTGCGGTAAATTACATTCTGGTCAGTGTCACTGAGGTTCAGATGCTTGCTATGCCTGTGGTCAGGTTGGACATATGATGCGAGATTGTCCATCAATTAGTGGTAGAGTTGGGGTTCAGCCCATAGGATCAGCGGCTGGTTCTTCTTCTGTGCACCCAATAGGGCAGACTCTCCAGATTCCAGCAGGTCGAGGTAGGGAAAGAGGGGGAGCGTCCAGTTCAGGTGGCACTCAGCCCCGTATTTATGCCCTAGCCGGACGTCAGGATCTGGAGTCCTCCCTGGATATGGTTACAAGTATATTGACTATATTCTCTCATGATGTTTATGCGTTGATAGATCTGGGTTCTATGTTATCTTACATTACTCCTTATATTTCTGGTCGTATTAGGGTGAAACCCGAGCTAATTAAATCTTTTAAGGTATCTACTCTGACTGGTGATCCCGTGATAGCTAGACAGGTATACAAGAACTGTGAAATTGTGTTGCGTGAACGCCAGACCAAAGTTGATTTGATTGAGCTAGAAATGTTAGATTTTGATGTGATTATGGGTATGGATTGGTTGCCCTCATGTTATGCCAATGTTGATTGCCGAATCAATGTTGTTTGATTCCAATTTTCGGGAGAACCCGTGCTTGAATGGAAAGGTAATACAACATCTCCTAGAGGCAGTTTTATTTCCTACCTTAAGGCGAGGAAGATGATAGCTAAAGGCTATATTTATCACTTATTCCAAGCCCATGACACTGAAGCAAAGCCATCGACTTTTCAATCCATCCCGATAGTGAATGAATTAGCGGATGTATTTCCAGATGAACTCCCAGGTTTTCCTCCGGAAAGAGAAATTGACTTTACTATTGATGTGTTGCCGGATAATAAACCAATCTCTATCCCTCCTTACCGAATGGCTCCTGCAGAATTGAAAGAGCTAAAGGCACAATTGAGAGATTTGCTTGAGAAGGGATTTATTAGGCCCAGTTCATCACCGTGGGGAGCACCTGTCCTATTTGTGAGAAATAAAGATGGTTCCTTACATATGTGTATTGACTATAGGCAGCTAAACAAGGTGACGATAAAGAACAAATATTCGCTCCCGAGAATCGATGATTTGTTTGGCCAATTACAGGGTGTCGAGTGGTTTTTCAAAATAGACCTGAGATCGGGTTATCATCAAGTGAGAGTCAGAGAAGAAGATATTCCTAAAACAGCTTTCAAAACAAGATATGGCCATGATGAATTTCGGGTGATGTCATTTGGGTTGACTAATGCTCCGGCGGTGTTTATGAATTTGATGAACAATGTATTCAGGCCTCTCTTAGATCTGTTCGTGATCGTGTTTATTGACGATATTCTGGTACACTCTCGGACAGAATTCGAGCATGCCGACCATTTGCGTATCGTCCTTGGGATTCTTTGGACTCGTGAATTGTATGTTAAGTTTTCGAAATGTGAATTTTCGCTAAATTCTGTAACTTTTCTAGGCCATATTATTTCAGTTGATGGCATTCGAGTTGATACTCAGAAAATAGAGGACGTGAAGACTTGGCCGAGGCTTACAACACCTACAAAAGTTCATAGTTTCCTTGGATTGGCAGGTTACTATAGAAGATTTGTGGAAGGGTTTTCCTGCATTTTAGCACCGCTGACAAAGCTAACTCAGAAATCAGCGAAATTTCAATGGACTGATACTTGTCAACACAGTTTCCAAGAATTGAAGGATAGATTAACTTCAGCCCCAGTCTTGACACTTCCAGAAGGGCCGGATGGTTATGTTTTATATTGTGATGCCTCTGGTGTTGGGTTAGGTGGCATGTTGATATAGCACGGCAAAGTCCTTGCCTACGCTTCAAGGCAGTTGTGGAATCATAAGAAGAATTATCCAACCCATGACCTTGAGTTGGTTGTGGTTATTCATGTGTTAAAGATGTGGAGGCACTACTTGTATGGTGTACATGTTAATAGTTATACGGATCACAAGAGTCTCCAGTACATTTTCAAAAAGAAGGAGTTGAATCTTCGACAGACACGGTGGTTGGAATTATTGAAAGATTATGATGTGAGTATTTTATACCACCCCGGAAAAACGAATATAGTGGCTGATGCACTTAGCCGCAAATCAATGAGTAGTCTATGTGAGGTTCCTCCGGAGAAGAAAGAACTAATCCACGAGCTCCACCAACTAGCTAATCTTGGAGTTCGTCTAATTGACTCAGGCATTGCAGGAATTGGTATTAATAATCCAACTATTTCATCCTTGGATGTGGAGGTGAAGGAACGCCAAAACGAAGATCCCCAGTTGAGTCACTATAGAGATATACTTCATGAAAAAGAGAAGTCGCCATTTGAAGTTTCTATAGATAGAGTTCTTAGATACCCAGACAGGCTATGTGTTCCGGATGTTGCGAAATTACGTCGTCGAATTCTAGAAGAGGCTCATTTCTGTTGGTATTCCATTCATCCAAGAGCGACAAAGATGTATCAGGATCTTAAACTAATATATTGGTGGGATGGAATGAAAAAGGACATAGCAGAATTTGTAGCTCAATGTCCAAATTGCTAACAAGTGAAAATTGAACATAAAAAACCAGGAGGATTATTGCAAGCAATGGAAATTCTAACTAGGAAATGAGGAGCGATAAACATGGATTTCATTGTAGTGTTACCTCATTCCCGAAGCAAGTATAATTCTATATGGTTGATTCTGGATAGATTGACAAAATCAGCCCATATTCTTCCAGTCAAAACTACCAATTCAGCAGAGGATTATGCAAGGTTAT
The DNA here is from genome assembly GCF_019175385.1 of Lycium barbarum. NCBI lineage: Eukaryota > Viridiplantae > Streptophyta > Magnoliopsida > Solanales > Solanaceae > Lycium > Lycium barbarum. The sequence goes on from NC_083341.1 coordinate 86,291,372, forward strand.
ATCTTAAGGAGATAGTGCGACTTCATGGTGTTCCGATGTCTATTATCACAGACAGAGGAGCACAGTTTACTGCTAAATTTTGGAAGTCTTTCCAAGAAGGTTTGGGGACTCAGGTAAAGCTTACTACAACATTTCATCCACAAACTGATGGGCAAGCTGAACGCACTATTCAGACTCTGGAAGATATGTTACGGGCATGTGTACTAGCTTTTGGTGGTAGCTGGGATGACCACTTACCTCTTATTGAGTTCTCTTACAACAATAGCTACCATTCCAGTATTCGAATAACCCCATATAAAGCTCTATATGGAAGAAAGTGCAGATCACCAATTGGGTAGTTTGAAGTCGGGGAGACACAATTAATAGGTCCAGAATTGTTACACCTCGGGAATTCCCCCGTGAACGTACAGGGAATAGACTAACGAAGAATACGAATATATGATGTTTTAATAAGAAGGGAACGACGTTTGACAACCCTAAGTAAGATTTGAAAGGAAATTGCAATGAAAGGTAGGTTATGCTCCACAATGACTAATTATAGGTTTTGGAAATGTTAAAAGTTGCAGGTTTGCATTCTAGCCAGTTGGTCGTAAAATGAAATACGGACCGTAAAGTGGTATACGGTCCGTAAACTGCCATGTCGTATTTCAGCTTCCAAAAACTTTAACTTTCTGTCAAATGCTGGAATGGTTAAAAATGACTTGGAATACGGACCGTAAACTGAAATACGGCCCGTAAACCGAGTCGTAAACCACCATGTCCTCAGCCTGACTTTCTGTTTCTATTATCCTTAAATACGACCACGAAATACGATCCGTAAACTGGAATACGGACCGTAAACTGTGTTTACGACCACTGTGTACTTTCGACGACTGTTCATTTAAGATCAGATTTTGGGTTATTAATAAGAGACCAAGTTCATTATTTCATTTCAACATGACACCCCCTTCTCTCTAAAACCTCTCTTTACATTTATTCCACAAGGATTCAAGGATTATTAGTGAAAAACAACATAAACTAAGTGAATCAAGTATAAGAAAACCCATTAAGGATCATACAAGTCAAGAAATCTCATTGCAGATAAACTAGGGTTTTGCTCAAGTGGAGTAATATCAACCAAGGCTTGTTCCTACGACATCTAAGGTAAGATTTATGATGTTTCTATGTTGTTTAAGGTATTTAAGAGTTGAAATACTTGGATTGTAGAGAGGTATGGCAAAATGGGTCATGAATGTGGAATAGTGCCATTTTGAGAAATAGCTTGAATTGAGTTATGAGTCTTGATGTATTGTAATGTAAATGTGTTATAAATGATGTTGAGAACATAAGATGAGCAATGTACGTGAATGGACATAGTCGTGTGTTATGGCCATGGATATGGATGATTGAAAAGTGAGTCTAGAATATGGATAATGTGGATGAATAATGACTATTGTTGTAGTATTGTGAATGTATTGTTGACGTTTGAGAGTTAAAATACACTATAGAGGAATGTCGTATAAATAGAGGAGACGTTGCCTGATTTTCTCTAGTTTAGTCATGTATGCTAGCTATCGATTCTAATGATAGTATGATTTTAATGAAGGTAGAAACATGAGCTTCGGAGGAGAACGTGCAAGTGGTAAATAGTTGAACGGAAAGGTATGTAAGGCTAACCCTTCTTTCATAAGGCATGGTTCTTTGGCCAAACATCTAAATCTTCCATAAGTCTATGATGTCTCATAAATGTTTCGATCTTCCGAGCTATTAAGCTCACGATTCTTAATATGCTACGATTGTACTAAGTTCCTCGTATGATGAGTAAGCCTATAAAGATAATTGTGAAGAATGATGATAATAGTGATAATTATATTGATGAAGACTATAATGGTAATGGCAATGACGTTAACGATGACGATGATGATAGTGATGAATGTAGTAAAGATGCTTATGAGATGTATGTATGTGTGCCCATGTATGGCTACTATGAACCCCGAGCCTATATGGCCGGGTAGTATGTGTATAGATGTATATGTATGTATGCTTACGTAACGCGCGCACACCACTGCAGTTGGGTACGGATAACACTGAGCCTTGGTAGGGCCAGGTATGTGTAACACTGATCCTTGGTAGGGCCAGGTATGTGTAACACTGAGCCTTGGTAGGGCCAGGTATGTATGACCACCGAGCCTAGATGTGGTTGGGTACGTGAAACACCGAACCTTCGAGGTCGAGTATGTTATGTAAATGCTATGTATATGATATGATTATGTATGTGATATGATTATGTATACAATATGAATGTGAATAAGGGTATGTATACGAATACGAGTACTAATATGGAACAGATACGAGTATGGATACAGATATTGAGGCATGAGTAGAAACACACATTAGAATGGAAAGTTTCTATGAAAGGCAAGTAAGTGCCCATGGCGATAATATTACCATCTCCCATCTTGTGCTATTTCTTATGATGTTCATTATGCTTCTACATTGATATTGATCATACTTTACATACTCAGTACATTCTTCGTACTGACGTCCCTTTGTTTGTGGACGCCTGCGTCATGCCTGCGGTATTCTCAGAGACCACCTAGCAGAGCTCCATTTCATTCGGAGCCATAGCTTTTGGGTACTTATTCTTTTATGTACATAATTATGGGCATAGCGGGGTCCTGTCCCGCTTATGTGATGTGTTATACTCTCCTTAGAGGTTCGTCGTCACGTGTATATGGTTAGATATGTCTGGCTTTGTTGGCCTATATTTTGTATATCATTTTATTAGCCTTGTCGGCTCATGTACATTGATGTGGCACAGATGCCAATTATGATATAAAGGCATTGTTGTCCAATGGGACTAGTATGATGAATGAATAGAAGTATGTTAAATTATGTGTCTCACCTAGATGTAAGTATAAGTGTAAGCCAAGGGGCGCCCGGGTGGGCTAGCACCGGGCGCTCGTCGTGGCCCTCCAGACGGGTCGTGACAAGAATTGATTCAACAAGCAGTGGAAAAGGTCCAGGTTATCCGAGATCGATTGTTGACATCCCAAAGTCGCCAGAAATCCTACGTGGACAACCGTCGACGAGATTTAGGATTTCATGTTGATGATTGGGTCCTGAAGGTATCACCGATGAAAGGCGTGATGAGATTTGGTAAGAAAGGGAAATTGAGTCCTCGATACATTGGCCCTTACAAGATTGTCCGCAAGGTGGTCAAGTAGCTTATGAATTGGACCTACCCTCAGAACTTGAATCAGTCCATCCGGTTTTCCATGTCTCAATGCTCCGAAAATATGTTGGAGATCCTACTAGGATCGTGCCGGTAGATGATTTTCAAGTGACAGAAAAGTTGACCTATGAAGAGGTACCTATTACTATACTAGACAGGCAAGTACGGAGACCTAGAAATAAAGAAGTAGCTTCAGTCAAAGTCATATGAAGAAATAATAACCGAGAAGAAATGACTTGGGAAGCGGAAGAAAATATGAAGTCTAAGTACCCACACTTATTTCAACCCCCGGAAGAGATTCAAGATGAAACATCAACATCATGAGGTATGTATGCTTTCTTTCCACGCTTTTGGTCGTGTGTGGCCATATTTTCTTTCCATCGTATTGTAGCCCTGTGAGGCATTGTTATTGTGGGCTATTGTGACAGGATGGTAGCACCATATTACAGGGGAAACTCCGGCGAAATATTTGTAGAATTCCTGAGAACTTAACATTCGAGGACGAATGTTTTTAAAGGGGGGAAGGATGTTATACCTCGAAAATTTCCATGTCGTTGCATAGAAAATAGACTAACACAGGGTAAGAATTATACGATGTTTCTATAAGTACAAAAGGTTATTTAACGATTCTAATTAAGATTCCAAAGACGTTGGAAGTAAGAGGAGAACGTTCCTTAAGAAAGGCAAAGTATATGTGGCGTTTTGGAAAAGTTTCGTAAAGTACCGAGCCAATGTTGACATAATGATGTCTTAAGAAAAATATTTATATCACTCCTTAGATTTCTAATGAAGTGTTAAACAAGTGTTAAGAAGGTTCCATAAGGATTGGAGATCAAACGAACGACGAAAACAATTTCAGAGAAGTAGGGTTATACGACCGCTTATACGGTCCGTATAACATTATACAGTCCATATAAGGGTCCGTATAACACCCAACAGGAAGATGTTTTCCATGATGGTGAACCACGGTCACATATACGGACCGTACAATGTTATACGGACCGTATAAGTGTCAGTAGAACACCCGACGGGCTGAGTTAAGTTCAAGTATTTAAATGTGATCCCACTTCAATGTTTTCATTTCCCACTCTTCTCCACTTGTCTCCAAGACTCTAGAACATTCCACACATTTCATATACAAGAATTCAAGGGAAATCAAAGGTTCATATCATAAATTCAAGTGAATCAAGTGCAAGGAAGCTCTTGGGGTTGCTAAAGTCAAGAATTCTCTTGGAAGTGAAGCTAAGGTTTTTCTTCAAGTGGAGTATTGCTATCAAAAACGCATTCTACTTAATCAAAGGTAAGTTTTATGATTATTTCATGTTATTTGGACTACGGAGAGGTTGAAAGACTTGGATTATAGAAGGAAATAGAAAATGGGTTACAAACATGAGAATAGTGACATTGTTGAGTGGTAGCTTTGTATGAGTCATGATTCTTGATATGTTGTGATTATAATTATGCTATAAATGATATTAAGAACATGGGAGGAAAATTATTTGAGGATGAATGAAATGTTGCATTATGACCATGGTTATGGATGCCCATGAAATGGAAGTAGGATGATCGAATAATGTTTGGTTGATGAATATTGTTGGATATGATATTAGGAATGTTATTATTGATGATTGGGAGTTGTCATATGATATGAAGGAAGTTGTATAAATGAAGGAAATGCTGCCCAATTATCTCTAGCTTTAGTTCAAGCATGCTTATGTTACTGATTATCTAATATTAGTATGAAGTCCCTTGAAGGTAGAAACGCGAATATTGGAGAGGAACGTTCAAGCGATAGAGTAGCTAAACGAAAAGGTATATGAGGCTAGTCCCTTCTTTCTCAGGCTTGATTCTTATGACATGATATTCCTTATCTCTTCATGACTTTATTACATCCCGAAAACTATGAGTCAATATTGATAAAGAGCATCATATGAGATAAGATAAGAGACATGCTACGAGTATGATAATGATGATGATGAGTCTAAGTCTAAAGATTCTAAGGCCTATGATATGATGTTTCTACAGAGCTAATGATCCCAATTATGATTCTGTGATGTTGTTCATTATGCTACACTCACCTTATATGCTAATTCCTTCAAGGTGAGGCAGAATGCTTAAGAAACTCTATAATGGAATCGGGGGTTCACGACCTTACGTCACCCCGATAGAGTATAGTCTGTCTTGAGGTTTGATGCATAATCCATGATGAGTATATGATGATGATATTACACTGCGTATAATGGTCGGGCAGACACCGCTAAAGCGGGCAGCGTATACACCATGTCTAGATGGCATAGGCAGCCACCACTAGTGGGCGGCATGAAATGGTTACCCTGGACGTGGGAGGCCTGGACGCAGGCTAATTATCACGCCGTACCTATATGGTCGGGCAACTAATACATATATACATACGTGATATGGTGATGTTTATGAAGCAAGTTAGCATGCATTATTTCAGTCTTAAGTGACAGTCAGTTACAGGTTGTTCCTTACTTGATGTATCCTTGCTTCATTGATGTATTATTATTGTTCATGCCGTACATACTCAGTACAATGTTCGTACTGACGTCCTTTTCTTTGGACGTTGTGTTCATGCCCACAGGTAGACAGGGAGGTGACCCAGATTCATAGGACCTGTCAGCAGATTTACAGGAGCACTCCATTACTCCGGAGGTGCTATTTTGAGACATTATTTTTGTGTACATATTTGGGAATGACGGGGTCCTGTCCCGTCCTTATGTCTAGTTCTCTAGTAGAGGCTCGTAGATACGTATGTATGGGTAATGTGGTATCATGATTTTTCCTCATTGTATATATATTATATATTATCTTGATAGCAGACGGGCTTATGTAAATAAATGTAGATATGCTTGAAATTGAAAATGGTTTTCCTTATGACTAGAAGTGTGGAGTAGTAGATAAATGCAGAATAAGTAAGATGACTAGCAGTATGAGTGGTGCTCGGTAGTCAGCTCCGGGTACCCGTCATGGCCCCCTAGTCGAGTCATGACAAAAGTGGTATCGGAGCAGTTCGGTCCTAGGGTGTGTCTACAAGCCGTGTTCGGCAGAGTCTTGTTTATGGTGTGTAGCATGCCATGCTTATAAACAAGAAGCTGCGGGGCATTTAGGAAAAATGACCATTCTTCTTCTGATGAGATTGTGTGATAGAGCCATGTCATAAGATTTTCTCCTCCCTAATAGTGCATTATGATTTCAGTAATTCCACCAAAGAGAAAAGCTACCGCCGCCTAGAAGGGCAAGGCTACTACAGCACGGCGAGTGGAGAGGGAGCCACCAACGAATATAGAAGAAGGTGAATCTTATAATGAGGCTTCATCTAATACCTCCCCCACTTCGCCAGTTCAAGAAAAACATGAGGGGGCTTCAGCTCCAGCTCCTATGCCTCCAGTTCATCCACCAGTTACTTCGAGTCAACAAATGACCGAAGTTATTCAGCTACTGACACAGTTAGTTGCCACTCAGGCACAGTGGCAGAGTACAGGTTCAGCCAATAGGGCGAGCAGCGCGGGATTTTATGAGTTTAAACCCTCCAGAATTTTTTGAGTCAAAGTCGAATGAGGACCCGTAAGGTTTTATTGATGAGATGCTGAGAACATTGAAAATTATCCATGCCTCTGAAACTGAATATGTGGAGTTGGCATCTTATAGACTCTGGGATGTAGCGGTCCTATGGTATAATAATTGGGTATCTTCAAGATAATAAAATGCACCTCCCCCGGTTTGGCAAGAATTTCTAGATGCTTTTCCTCGTCACTATTTTCCTCCCGAGGTTCGATGGGCTAGAGCTGATAGGTTTCTAAATTTAAAACAAGGAAACACGAGTACTCGGGAGTATAGCCTTCACTTTAACTCATTGGCTAGATAGTCTCCGACTATGCTGGCCGATATGAGAGATAGAGTGCATAGGTTTGTGAAAGGCTTAGGGCCACATTTGTTTAAAGATTGTTTGACAGCCTTATTGCAAAAGGGGATGGATATTTCCCGTATTCAGGCCCATGCTGTCACGCCCCAAACTTGATAGGGCATGATGGGCACCCGACTCCTTACTCAGAGCTGAGCGAACCCGCTGGTTCTCATTATATTCATAACCTCACTGGACTCTTAAATCACGAAATGAAATGCATAATGAAAGCTTTTCAAAAACATTTTTTTTATCGTTCTCAAATCAAGTAAAATCTGTAATCATATGAAATTTGTAACATAAGGCATAATGATACGTCGGCTTGTAGAGCCGCTTGCAAGAATGACATGCTATATACGTGACTCTGTCTGCAAAGTATCTAACATAAATCAATATACCATAGCATAGATATTCTGACTCGGCAACACTCCGGAAGGAAATGGAGCTCGCCAATCTAGCTGGAACATCTTCTAGCAATACCCTCTACTCATCTGTATACACCTGCGTGGCATGAAACGCAGCTTCCACAAGAAGGGACGTCAGTACGAGTAATGTACTGAGTATGCAAGGCATGAATAATGCCATCAGATCATGGTAAGAGACGTAAAGCATAGCATAGAGTAAGGAAATAACCTGTACCTCTGTTTGCCTCTTAAGGCGGATATCATGCATGCTAACTTTACCTTTTGAAACAACGTATAAATACTTACAAGTAAACTGCCCGACCATATAGGTACGGTGTAAGGCTGCCCGACTATATAGGTACGGTGTAATGCTGCCCGACCATTTAGGCACTGTGTGATCATCATTAGCCCGTGTCCAGGACTCCCGCGTCCGAGGTAATCATAAACATCCCACTGCAGTGGTGTGTCTGCCCAGCCGCCTATTGGACGGCGCGGTGTTATATTGCCCGGCCAAGTAGGCATGGTGCTATACTGCCCGGCCATGTAGGCACGTTGTTATACTGCCCGACCATGTAGGCACGGTGTTATTAAAATACATACATAATTATACAGCATGCATGAGAGCCTAAGTGAAACCTACAACTCTATCGGAGTGACGTAAGGTCGGTAACCTCCGATTTATATTATTGAATAGTCATCATCGATTTATCTCACCTCGAAGGAACAATTTATGAGGTGAGACCAACAACAATGAGCAATTCAAGGAAATCATGAAATAAATTCGATAATCTCATTAAAGCATTAAAATCATAAGCTTTGAACTTCTAGAATCAAAATCATCGTCATCATGCGCATCATAGAAAACATCTCATCATAGAAAAATCTCATCTTATTTATCCTTATAAAGCATACTCATCTTGAGCTTCATAAGAAACTCTTGGAATCATGAAACTTTAACTTTTGAGGATAAAGACATTATGGAAAACATCTCATCTTTAGTATCATAGGAAGCTTTTCAGAATCATGAGTTTCTAACTCTTGGAAATAAGAAGTGTTATAGCCCGTATCTTGTACGCTTGGAAATTCCAAAGTCGTCGTGGAAAATTTAGGGCGAGACCATTTTCAAAAATTATTTTAATGTACGAGTTGTCACAAATATTATTTATTACTATTATTAGTATGGAAATATTGAGAGAGGTTAAGGGCAAAAAGAGAAATTCACAAAATGACCAATGGAAATAATGTGGAATGTTAGGGGAAAAATGGTAATATTGAGGAAAGTCGAGGGGCGAAACGGGAATTTCACCTAGGGTTCAAGAAAGTTCCAAAAGGGGACCATATTGGTCATGTGAAAAACAAAAAAGAAGAAAAGAAGTGATGACAAAATAAGTCATCTTTTATTTTTGAGAAAATTCAAGGAAAAGGAAGAAAACTCTAGAAAAATGTATTATGGGAAGTTAGACATTTCATGAAGAATTTGGGGGCCAAAAGTGAAGTTTTGGAAGTCTTGTTTCATGAAAAAAATGCTCATGTGTCCTTGCATGTTACATGTGGGCCATAGGCCACATGTATTAATTATAAATGTATACATAAGATGACAATTTAGTCATCTTCATCAATTGATCTCCTAGAAATTTCAAGAAGCTAGAAGAAAAAAATGAAGAAGGAGAAAAACGGCCAAGAGGGCTGGCAAACCAGCCCTATTATATTGATCATGAAAAAAAATTGTTTCTTCAAGCTTTCATATCAATTGGAAGGTCCTCGTCAACGTGGAGTAGTTGTTAGAGCAAGAAAACCGCTCGTTGCGTTTCATCAAGCTAGCCGAGAGGAAAGGTTGGAGAAGAAGGTGAGGTTTAACCTTCTCTTTTATGTGTTATGAATGGTTTATGTATGTTATTGAATGTAGAAATGATGGGAATTCATGAAATATTTCATGCTCAAGTTGAGCCGTGTGAAGTGTTGTTTGGCCGTTTGTTGTGTGTAATGTGTAGGAATGATGAACTAAGTGTATTTAGCATGATTATGTGGTGTTGTAATGTGCAGAAAATGAATGAAAATCATGGGATGTGTGTGTTGTGGTGTTGGCCGAGAATGGGCTGATTTGGTGTAGGCATGTGGGACTAATGTGATGTAGTATTTTGGTTGTCGTCGTTGTGAGTTCTATGATGTAAAATGAAGTTTTAATAATCCAAGTTAAGGTTATAATTTTGTGGGCTGAACTGGAAGGTAATGTAATCTCGATGTGGTTTCTTGATTTTATGAAAATGAAGTTGTAAACGTATGTATTGTTGACATAATGTACGAATGTGGAAGAAAGAATTGTGTTAGCAACGTGCTTGTCGAATTGGAGCAATTTTGGGTAAGTGTGTGTGTGTGTAATTTGGCTTGTTTGATCATTGAGCGGATTGTTGGGAACGTTCTTGAATCTTAATGGAATGATCTTGGATTGGTATTTGAACTTGTGAGCATTGATATGAACTTGATCGTATGTAGTTTATTTGGATAATAAATGAAATGTTGTCGAATGGTGTAGAAAGGCATTATTAATGTTAGAATACGTTTTGAATCACTTATGGATATTGATAGTATTGTTGTTGGTTTGGCCGAGTTGAATTCTCGGGTTTGTTGTTGTTGATTTGGGGCCGAGCCATATTCTCGGGGTTGGTATATTTACAGGGGAGGTGCTGCCGAAATTCTGGCAGAATATAAGTGAATGTGTTTGAAAGGTTAAGGCAAGTATATGATAATGAAACTAATGAATGGATGAACTCTTTTGAATGTAGACTAGCAAGTTTGGACGGAAAAGCGTAGCTCGTAAGGCGTGGCACAGGTATGTGAGGCTTACCCTTTCTTCCTTTTGGCATGTCCTAGAGCCAAGTAAGGTATGATCTGTATCTTGGGGTTATTCCATTCTGTGATTCCAAGTTTGTCTATGATCCTTATTCGCTCTCGATAAGTTTCCAAAAGAGTTCTGTAAGTATGATAGCATGTCTGATGATTCCATCGAGTCTTTAATATACTTTGATACGTACATATGATTTCAAAAGTTCTATTTGATCTGATCCATAACGATATCCGAAAGGTACGTGACATGATTATGGCTTTGGATTTTCCAAAAATGACTTCTGAAACACTTGTAGAATGTTCTGTACTTCAAACGCTCCTAACTTTCTCATACTAAGTCAGATTGATCTGAAACTCATTTCTGGGCCTTCAGGGGTCGGTAAGTATACTTATTCATCGAGTCTTGATTTATGTGCATTTAGTTTCTCATTTTCTGCTCGTGCATAGAGTCTACTTCCTTCACCGAGTCCCGGGCCGGTTTGTATCGTGCACACGGTTCCCGAGTTCCTCGCTTGAGGGCCGGGCGCCGTATATGAATTCCGAAGTATGATGTGTTACGAAGTATGATGTGTTTGGTTCGCTGAACCGCCTATATGCATATGTACATTCTGATATTATGATGTGTGTCGGAGACAGGAGCAAATCTTCTGGAGTATGATGTGTGTGGTGCCTAAGGCCGGGAGGCGACCACGTTTCCCCGGGTCCCGCAAGGGGCCGGATACCGTTCTTGCATGCATGTTTGTCTTTGACATTCTTTCATTGTGCTTCCTTTCTGTACCTGCATTCTGTACTTTATTTTCTGTTTATGATTTTATCTATAGCATTCCATGCTTTACATACTCAGTACATATTCCGTACTGACCCCTCTTCTTCGGGGGCTGTGTTTCATGCCACGCAGGTACACAGATGATCAGAAGTTTCTGCTAGGAGGTGTTTCAGCGGGATTGGCGAGCTCCACCTTTCTCCGGGGTGTCGCAGAGTCTGAGTATTCATATGTTGTGCTTTCTGATTTGTGTTAGAGACTTTGCAGACAGAGTCGTGGGTATGAGAGTCAGTTCGTAAGCAGCCTCATATGTCTACAGATTCTGTTTGGTCCGGTCTGAGATCTGTGTCCTAAGCGGCCCTGTTTGCTATGATGGCCTAAATGGCCTATATGTTCATATATGTATATATGTTCAGGGGATGTACATTCCGCCTGCTTACTGGATTTGATAAGATATGTTTGATACACGTGGCCGCTTAAGACAATGTATGTTCACAGTTTCTATTATAAGTCCTATTGTATGTTTCGTGTGATTAGATTCTGGAAATTTGGAAAGAGTATGCATGAACTCAGAGTCTGCGGGTTCGTTCGGCTCCGTATGCGGGGTCGGGTGCCCATCACACCCTAATAAGGTTAGGGTGTGACAAGAAGGTTATGGAAACGTATGTGGAATCACAACATAAGAATCATGCCTTTGAAAGAAGGGGACTATCCTTAACATACCTGGAAGCTCGCTTCTCCACTTTCCAACGTACCTCCTGTCTTGAAATCTACATATAAAACCATTCATTCTATTGTTAGGCTCGTTGTTATATACTTATCCAAAACCTCCAAATAAATCTTTCGAGAATCTGCCGAAATTTCGGCAGCATCACCTCTATTTATATGCCTAGCCCAAAATCTCAATTCAGCAGCCAACAACAACAACAACAATACCAACATCAATAACATCATTTCCATCACTAATATGTACCATAAAATAGCCCACACGTTGTTTTCCAACTTCCATAACTAACCAACTTACTACACAATTATTTCACGACTTTATCTTCGGGAATAAACCGGTATCAACGTAATTAGAAGAAGTTTCATACCTTATTCTCGTTGATATAGCAAGATCTCCAATATCCTTTTTGATTCCATGCTAGAATCCACCACACCACAATGCTAGAATCACGACCATGCGCTATCAGAACCTAAACTAATACTCCGTCGCTTAAAAATTGCTCACTTTTGGTTTCCCTCTCTCTCTCTCTCTCTTCAATTTCTGGAAATTTCAAGCAAAATATGGTTAAAAAAAGGGGTCCTTGTCCTTTGTATTCGGATCAAATTTGGGTCGGGGGCACTTTAGCATTTTACTGTATTAGCACTGTAGCAGCACTGCAGCAGCACTGTAGCACGCGTTTCTGCTCTGTCAGCTGAACTTGTAACGTCTATAATTCTCTACATCGAAGTCTAATTGATGAGCGGTTTGTTGCGTTGGAAACTATACCCGACGAACTTCATTTTAGGTTTTTTTTTTCACCTTAAAACACTTCATATGCTAAGGGATATACGTCCCCCAAGTTGGACCAAAATTTACACACAAAACATTACCCATCCTTTCTCCGAAGTCGTACTACTTCATTTCTTCCACTCATTTCCTTATAAAACCTTCCGGTATATCTTATATACATCCTTCACTTATTAAATATATACTTGATAATTCTTGCTCCTTATATTCCAAAGTGATTTTACTTAACCCTAACTCAACGTACTTATGTTTCAAATTTGGTAAGTGCTCTTTGAAGATACGGGGTGTAACATCCTTCCCCCCTTAGAAACATTCGTCCTCGAATGTTGAAACTAGTCTCGTACTCTGTCCATGATCCCATTCTCGGGTACATCCCTTCATCGGGTGATTCTTCCTTTAATGCTATCATAATCGATGCACTATTACATCTATTTTCTACGACCTGATCATTTAGTTGTCCAGCTCGCACTGTTTTGTAGTCTCCCTTTACTGGGTGATCAAACCATAGTAAGGATCGTAGTTATTCCAATATCTTTTCAATCTTTGTCCCTTTCACTGGAATATCGTTTAATTTATTTTCTTCTTCACAAATTAATTTCAGTCCAATCTCAGAAGATACCCTTCAATCACGCTATTCCTTTGCTGACTAACCCTTAGATCTTATTGAACTCGCTTCTACAAAAATTCTCACTTCAAACTACATATATTTTTCATATCTGAGTGCGTTTAGAATCTTTGCACTCTATTCACTCGCCTTCTCCTTATGAGTCTTACCTTACGGTGCCTTCAAAACAAATCCACACTTCGATTCTCAATCCTTACTTTCAATTTTAAGCCTAATACGTTCCTTTCATCGATTCACTTAATGTCCATACTGAAATGTATAGCGATAACAATTATATCATTTCCGTATAACTCTCACTTTTCGTCTTAGGGTCTATAGTTGTCACATCTTAGGATTCGTCATTTCAATCTCTACACTTATGCTTTCCTTACTTGCTTCCCCCCTTTTAGGGTCTTACTTATATCATTCGCAAATCCATTACCTCACCTCCAATCTTGAATTCATGTATCCCATTCCTCAATTCCCTTAAACCGCCATCTGTCTTATCAAGGATCTAAGTCTCATGCGCAACTAATACCCCTTGTACGTCATACTCTTTTATTCTTGTGTTGTACTCAGCATTGATTTCAAAGACAACCATAATCATATCTTTACTTGTTATTGGTGATAGCCTTACTTTATCACTTTATCGTCATGTGGTGAACTCGTAACTCATAGCCACATTTTTCTTTCCAGCTTATTCCTTAATGTACTTTACTTGATCTGTCTTAGTATAGGGTATCCATTGGAGACGCATATTCCTTTTCTCATAATACGACTACTTCTTAAGCTTGTGTACTTCGTATGTTTCCTTTTCTTTCTATACCCATACTTACTCCGTTTTATAATTAATCCTTTATTCCTCGACAACGAACCCTATTCTTAGCTCAGTACCACTTTGTCCTTCAAAATATATTACTTCTATACAATCTATTCTTCGCTTCCAACACTTATCCTACTTATTCCCTCTCATCCTTATTATGTTGATCCTTTTCCTAACAATTGTTCTATTTAGTCATTCATCTTTCCATAGTCTTAGTCCTTTACATCCAGCCAAAATATCATTCTTGATCTCGATTCTCCGCCACTTCGCTCATGCTTTCTATCACTCCTGTCATTGCGAAACCTCTATGCTGAACTTTCCCTAACAAGGTCTTATAAGCTTTCTTATCCACTGCTTCCTGGCTCACTTATTGGTTTCACACTTGCATTCACTCTCTATTCACATAGAACATGTCACCTCTTTAGTCGTTTCCACGCTACACTTTACTTACTTTGTATTACAGTTCTTGCTACGTTCTCATTATATCCCAATCATAATCAATTCTATAGTGTACCACTTCTTGATCTCATTCGTAACACTGCTTATAAAATAGAATAAACCTCGTGGAGTAAGCATACTTAACCTATAACTCTTTCTGATTGACCTTATTACACTTACCACATAAGTTGTCTTACCAAGTTATTCACATTCGTTACAAACCTTCGTATTCTATGCCCCTGTCTCTGTCATGCTGTGTTACACCTTGAAAATTTCCCCGCGAACGTACAGCGGATAGGATAACAAAAGGCATAGCGTGTACGATGTTTTAATAAAAAGGGAACGACGTTTGACGACCCTAAGTAAGATTCCAAAGGCAATTGCAATAAGAGATAGGTTATGCTCCATAATGACTTAACTATAGGTTCTGAAAATGTGGAAAGTTGCATATTTGCACTTTGGCCAGTTGATCGTAAAATGAAATACGGACCGTAAAGTAGTTTACGGGCCTTAAACTGCCATGTCGTATTTCAACTTCCAAAACTTCAACTTTCTGTCAAATGCTTGAATGGTTAAAGACGACTTGAAATACGGACCGTAAACTGAAATATGGCCCGTAAACTGTGTTCGTAAATCACAATGTCTCAGCCTGAGTTTCTGGTTCTGTTATGATTAAATACGTCCAAGAAATATGACCCGTAAACTGGAATACAGATCGTAAATTGAGTTTACGACCACTGTTATACTTTCAACAACTGTTCATTCCAGATCAGATTTTGGGTTATTAAAAAGAGGACCAAGTTTATTATTTCATTTCCACATTTCACCCCTTCTCTCTGAAACATCTCTCTACACTTATTCCATAAGAATTAAAGGATTATTAGTTATCAACAACATAAACCAAGTGAATCAAGTGTAAGAAAACCCATTAAAGATCATACAAGTCAAGAAATCTCATTAGAGATGAACTAGGGTTTTTGCTCAAGTGGACTATGAGAATGGACGTCATCGTGCGTTATAGCCATGGATATGGATGATTGAAAGTAAGTCTAGAATATGGATAATGTGTATTAATAATGACTATCGTTATAGTATTGTGAATGTATTATTGGCGTTTGGGAGTTGATATACGCTATGGGGGAATGTCGTATAAATAAAGGAGATGCTGTCCGATTATTTCTAGTTTTAGTCATGTATGCTAGCTATCGATTTCTAATGATAGTATGACTTTAATGAAGGTAGAAACGCAAGTGTTGAAGGAGAACGTGCAAGTGGTAAATAGTTGAACGAAAAGGTATGTAAGGCTAACCCTTCTTTCATAAGGCATGGTTCTTTGGCCAAACGTCTAGATCTTCTATAAGAAGATGATATCTTTCAAATGATTTGATCTTCTGAGCTTGTAAGCTCACGATTATGGATACGCTACGATTGTACTAAGTTGCTCGTATGACGAGTAAGCCTATAAAGATAGATGTGATGAATGACGATAATAGTGACAATGATATGGAAGACGACTATAGTGGTAATAGCCATGACGATAATGATGACGGCGATGCTAGTAATTATAATAGTAACGATGCTTATGAGCTATTATGTATATGTATCTATGTATGACTTTTATGGAACCCCGAGCTTATGAGGCCGGGTAGGATATGTAAATAAATTTGTATATGATTATGTAATGCGCGCACACCTCTGAAGATGGTACGGATAACCTTGACTCCTTGGTAGGGCCAGGTATGTGTAACTTTGAGCCTTGGTTGGCCAAGTATGTATGAAACACCGATCCGGCATGGTCGGGTATGCTATGTAAATGCCATGTATATGATATGATTATGTATATGATATAGATACGAGTACGAATACGGATATGATACGATATGAATGTGAATAATGGTATGTATACGAATACGAGTACAAATATGGAACGGATACGATTATTGATACGGATATGGATGTATGTACACAATACGCATTAGAAATGGAAAGTTCCTATGAAAGGCAAGTAAGTGCCTATGACGATGATATTACCATCTCCCATCCTGTGCTATTTTTCATGTTGCTTATTATGCTTCTACATTGATATTGATCATGCCTTACATACTCAGTACATTCTTCGTACTGACGTCCTTTTATTTGTGGACGCTGTGTCATGCCCGCAGGTGCACAGGGAGACAGACTTGATCCATAGCCATATTCTCAAGGACTACATAGCGGAGCTCCATTTATTTCGGAGCTATAGCTTTTGGGTACTTATTCTTTTGTGTATATAATTATGGGCATAGCGGGGTCTTGTCCCGCTTATGTGATATGACATACTCTCCTTAGAGGCTCGTAGACATATGTACGTGGTTAGACGTGTTTGGCCTTGTCGGCCAATATTTTGTATGTCATTTTGTTAGCCTTGTCGGCTCATGTACATTGACGTGGTATAGATGCCAATGATGATATAATGGCATTGTTGTCCAATGGGACTAGTATGACTGATGAATAAAAATGTATGTTTAATTATGTGGCTCACCTAGATGTAAGTGTAAGTGCAAGCCAAGGGGTGCCTGGGTAGGCTAGCACCGGGCGCTCGTCGCGGCCCCCTAGACGGTCGTGACAAAAGTGGTATCAGAGCAGTTCAGTCCTAGGGTATGTCTACGAGCCGTGTCTAGTAGAGTCTTGGTTATGGGTGTGTTGTGCGCCAGACTTATAAACAAGAAGCTGCGGGCATTTTAGGAATGATTGACCTTCTTTCTTCATAAGAATCGTGCGATAGAGCTATGATATAAGAAATTCTTGTTCCTTAATCGTGTGTTGTGTATTTCAGAAATGCCTATAAAGAGAAAGGCTACAGCAGCCCAAAAGGGCAAAACGGTGGCAGAAAAGTGAGCTGAAAGAGCACCGCCACCGGTAGTAGAGGAAAGTGAGTCCCAGAGTGCGGCTCAATCTCAGTCCTCCCGGTCAGTACCTATATTAGAGGAGCGTGAGGTAGCCTTAGCTTCAGCTCCTCCACCGGATGCGTCAAGCCAAGATGTGAAACAGGCCATACGTTTGCTTACTCAGTTGGTTGCTGCTCAGACTCAGCAGCAAAGTGCAAGGCAAGGTGATAGGGCTGTTAGTGCAAGGGCCCGTAACTTCATTACCTTAAAACCTCTGTAATTCTTTGGATCAAAGCCGGAAGAGGACCATTAGGATTTTATTGATGGTATGTTGAGGACGCTTCGACTGATACATGCTTCGAACACCGAATCGGTGGAGTTAGCATCGTATAGATTGAGAGATGTCTCGATCCAATGGTACACGATTTGGATGGCTTCACGGGGAGCCAATGCACCTCCCTCGGTATGGCAAAGGTTTGTTGATGATTTCCTCCGACACTATATGCCTCCAGATGTTCGGCGAGCTAGAGCCGATAAGTTCTTAAATTTGAGGCAAGGTAGCATGAGTGCTCTAGAGTATTGTCTCCACTTCAATTCCTTGGCTAGGTATGTTTCAGCCATGGTAGCGGATATGGGTGACCGAGTGCACCGATTTGTGAAAGGCCTAGGGCCGCATTTGATGGATAGGTGCTTGACTGCGTCCCTTCAGGAAAACATGGATATTGCGCGCATTCAGGCTCATGCTCAGAACTTAGAAGAAAGTTTACAACAACAGAGAAGTGAACGCGAGCAGGATAGGGGTCATAGCAAGAGGGCCAGATCTTCAGGTCCGATGAGTGAGTTCAGAGGTGGGCACTGATAACGTCCATATCCACCCTATTAATTAGAATGAGCACGGTCGTATGCAAATATAATTTACCCAACTATGAGTCTATGTCGAATCCCACAAAGAACAATATATAGGCGATTAGGAAAAGTAGGAATTATCACCAATAATAGCTATGCCAAACAATAGATAATATTTTCATTTTTTTTTCGGAGAAAATTATAACTAATGCAAAAATGTAAACTAACCTAGAAAGCAAGTAAAATGATCAATGGCCACAAGCATGGATACAAGGGAAACTACGCTCAAGTAACGATCCAATGTACTTCATGATTTACAAATAATGGTGAGTTTATATTACTTAGCCTCGGATAATGACTCGAAATTAGCTTCTTCCGAAGACTAACTAGACTACCTAATTAAATATCTCTAAAGCAATTAGGAGCATTAAGAACACCCGAATATGGCTACAAGTGGTGTAGCCTATCCCTAGGTCGATTTCCATTAGATGAGGGTTAACGCCCCAAATTCTTGTTAATTAATCTTTCCCAATCCCGAGTTTTCCTCTTCCAAGTTTAAATCGAAATAAATGGGCAAGTCTTAGGGTTAGCTACTCCCTTAAGAATCATTCAAAATGAGATTAATTAAAGAAACACTAACCCACTTCATTAGGAATAAAATCATTCAACACATAAGCAAAACAAGAGATTCAATCCAAACTTAAACAATGTATACTTCCATAAACAAGGTTCAAGTATTGAAATGAAATACTACACACATAAATATTCAATACAAAACAAGGAATTGAAGAAAGGATTAAGAAATATCTCATTAAAGTGCTTCCAATCTTCTCCTCCAATGGTGTTGGTGATGAAACCCTAGCCTCCAAGTTTATGTGTTATGCCAAAGATGATAATATTTTTGCCCTAAGCCACTCTTTTATGCCCCATATTTCAGATTTGCAATTCTACCCATTTTTGCGAATCTGTCCCGTTTTTGCAAAACTGTCCAGTTTTGACAGTTTTGCAAATCTGTCCAATTTGGCCTCTTTTTGACTTTATTTTCACTTGGTTTCTTCTGATCACTTCTAAAACATATAAAACCTGTATAATAGATGTAAATGATATTAAATGCACTATTTTCTCAAGCAAACATAGCAAAAATATAAGATTAAAGAAGAGATAAGTTGGTAAAATACCAACTTATCAGGCACAGACAGCAGATTTCTAGGCCCTTAGGATATTCTATGACTAGTGCACCTCCCCAGTTTTCCGGCCAGAGATTCGATAGATCTATTCGTTCCGAGCCGAGTCAAAGTTATTCGGGGTCTCAGTTTAGAGATGATTCGGGTCAGGCAAGGCCACCCGCACTACGCTGTTCCTAGTGTAGGAAGCTGCATTTGGGTCGATGCCGATTGGGTTCAAATGTTTTCTATTCATGTGGTCGACCAGTCTATATCATGCGTGATTGCCCCTCAGTTCATGGTAGAGGTAGGACCCAGCCTTCAGGGTTGGCAGCCGGGTCTTCAGCATCTGTACGCCCTATGGGGCCAGGTTCACATGCGCCAGTCGGCCATGGTAGAGGCAGAGGGAGAATTCCAGTTCTAGCGGTCCTCAGCACCGTGTTTATGCTTTGGCTGGACACCAAGATCTTGAGTCTTCTCCTGACGTGGTCATAGGTATATTATCGGTATTCTCTCATGATGTATATGCTTTGATTGATCCGGGTTCCACATTGTCATATGTTACTCCATATATTGCGGGTCGATTTAGAGTTGAACCGGAGTCGATCAAACCTTTTGAGGTGTTTACACCCGTTGGTGAATCGGTAATAGATAGCTGAGTATATAGAAATTGTGTAGTTGTGATGTGTGATCGTCGTACCATGATTGACTTGCATGAGTTAGAAATGGTGGATTTTGATGTTATTATGAGCATGGATTGGTTGGCTTCTTGCTACGCCAACGTTGATTGTAGAATGAAAATGGTTCGTTTCCAATTTCCGGGAGAACCAGTTTTAGAATGGAAAGGAAATACGGCATCACCAAAAGGTAGGTTTATTTCCTATCTAAAGTCAAGGAAAATGATCACGAAAGGTTGCATTTACCATCTAGTCCAGGTTCAAGATGTAGAAGCTAAATCACCGACTCTTCAGTTAGTTCCTGTAGTAAATGAATTTCCGGATGTGTTCCCAGAAGAGCTTCCAGGCCTTCCTCCCAAGCGGGAGATTGATTTTGCTATTGATGTGTTGCCAGGCACTAAGCCTATATCTATTCCTCCCTATAGAATGGCACCCCCAGAATTGAAAGAATTGAAGGAGCAGTTGAAAGACTTGCTTGAGAAAGGCTTTATTAGGCCTAGTTCATCCCCATGGGGAGCACCCGTATTGTTGGTCCGAAAGAAAGATGGCTCCTTGAGAATGTGCATTGATTATCGGCAATTGAATAAGGTGACGATTAAGAATAAATATCCTCTTCCGAGGATTGATGACTTGTTTGATCAATTGCAAGGCACCAAATGGTTTTTGAAGATAAATTTGAGATCCGGATATCACCAAGTGAGAGTTAGGGAGAAAGATATCCCTAAGACAGCTTTCAGAACAAGATATGGTTATTTTGAGTTCCGGGTAATGTCATTTGGGCTAACTAATGCACCGGCAATGTTTATGGATTTCATGAACAATGTATTCAGTCCCTTTCTGGATTTATTTGTGATTGTATTCATCGATGATATCTTTGTGTATTCTAGATCTGAGGCAGAACATGCGGATCATTTGCGTACTGTCCTTGGACTTCTTTGAACTTGAGAGTTGTTTGCAAAATTCTCCAAGCGTGAGTTTTGGTTGAACTCAGTGGCATTTCTGGGGCACATTGTTGCCGCAGATGGTATTCGAATGGATAGTCAAAAGATTGAGGCCGTAAAGACTTGGCCAAGGCACACAACTCCTACGGAGGTTCGTAGCTTTTTGGGCTTAGCAAGTTATTATAGGAGATTTGTGGAAGGTTTTTCTTATATTCTGCCCCGCTCACAAAGTTGACCCAGAAATCAGAAAAGCTTCAATGGACAGATGCTTGTGAACGTAGTTTCCAAGAGTTGAAAGGTAGATTGACTTCCGCCCCAGTCTTGACACTTCCAGAGGTATTGGAAGGATATGTTGTTTATTGCGATGCTTCAGATGTTGGGCTAGGCTGTGTATTGATGCAACATGGTAAGGTGATTGCGGAAACATGAGAGGAATTACCCTACCCATGATCTAGAATTGGCCGTAGTGGTTCATGCATTAAAGATATGGAGACATTATTTATATGGTGTCCATGTGGATATTTATACAGATCATAAGAGTCTTCAGTATATCTTCAAACAGAAAGAGTTAAACTTGCGACAACGACGATGGTTGGAATTACTAAAAGACTACGATGTCGACATCATGTATCACCCCGGAAAGGCAATTGTTGTGGCTGATGCCCTTAGCCGCAGATCTATGGGAAGTTTATGTGATGTATGACCAGAGAAACGAGAAATGGCTCGTGAGCTCCAGCAACTAGCTAGTCTAGGAGTTCGAGTAGGGGACTCGGGTAGCAAGGGAACTACTATTAAGAATTCAGCAGTCTCGTCGTTTGTAGCAGAAGTGAAGAAGCGACAATACGAAGATTCCATGCTAATGCATTACAGAGATACACTCCCTCAGAAAGAGGAGTCATCATTTGAGCTTTCAGGAGACGGAGTTCTCCGATGTCGAGGCAGATTATGCGTTCCCAATATGGCAGATTTACGCCACCAAATTGTGAGAGAAGCTTATTTTTCCCGTTATTCTGTCCAACCCGGTGCGACGAAAATGTATCACGATCTTAAGTCCATATATTGGTGGAATGGAATGAAGAAAGATATAGCGGGATTCGTAGCTCAATGTCCCAACTGTCAGCAAGTGAAAATCGAGCACCAAAAGTTGGGTGGATTGTTGCAAGCCATAGAAATTCCAACTTGGAAGTGGCAAGTAATTAACTTGGACTTCATTGCAGGCTTACCCCGTTTTCGACGTAAGTATTATTCTATATGGGTGATTGTGGATAAGCTCACAAAGTCAGCTCATTTCTTACCGGTCAGAACGACCTATATGGCAGAAGATTATGCAAGGCTTTATATTAAAGAGATAGTGAGACTCCATGGTATTCCCGCATCTATTATCTCTGATAGAGGGACTCAGTTTACAGCAAATTTTTGGAAGTCTTTCCAAGAGGGTTTAGGGACCCAAGTGAGCCTTAGCACGGCATTTCACCCGCAAACCGATGGGCAAGCTGACCGCACCATTCAGACTCTTGAAGATATGTTACGGGCATGAAATGCTAGATTTTGGAGGTAATTGGGATGACCATTTGCCGCTCCTTGAATTTGCTTACAATAATAGCTATCACTCTAGCATTCAAATGGCACTGTATGAAGCCCTATATGGGCGGAAGTGTAGATCCCCAATTGGGTGGTTTGAACTAGGAGAGACTAAGTTGGTAGGACCAGACTTGGTCCAGCAAGCCATAGAGAAATTCAAGCTCATACAAGATCGGTTATTAGCATCTCAAAGTCGTCAGAAGTCCTATGCGGATAAACGTCGAAGGGACTTAGAGTTCCAAGTGAAAGATTGGGTATTCTTAAAAGTGTCACTGATGAAGGGTGTAATGAGATTTGGTAAGAAGGGGAAGCTTAGTCCCCGATACGTTGGGCCTTATGAGATTGTGCGCAAAGTGGGCAAGGTGGCCTATGAATTAGATCTACCTCCAGATTTGGAGTCAGTCCATCCAGTTTTCCATGTCTCGATGCTTCGAAAATGTGTTAGAGATCCTACTAGGATCGTGCCAATAAGTGATGTGCAAGTGACAGAAAAGTTGACTTATGAAGAGGTACCCATTGCCATACTTGATAGGCAAGTACAGAGGCTTAGAAACAAAGAAGTGGCCTCAGTTAAGGTATTATGGAGAAGCAGTAAACGAGAAGAAATGACATGGGAAGCGGAAGAAAGTATGCAATCCAGATACCCGCATTTATTTCAGCCCTTTGGAGAGATCCCAGATGAGATATGAAGATCATGAGGTATGTATGATTTCTTTTTCAAGCTTTTGGTCGTGTATGGCCATAGATATGTTGATATCGTGATGTAGCTGTCACGACCCAGCTAGGGGTCGCGACGGGTACCTGGGGCTAACCGCCGAGCACCGCTCGCTCTATTACCCTCCTTACTCGATTAATTCCTTATCATCATATTTATGCTTGAAACATAGAAAAAGATCACAACTTATATAGAAACATAAATACTTGTGTATATATAAAGGTTTGGTACATCAAAATAATGAGTGCACGTATACATGAAAGATGTGAGACCATGCTACCCACACTACGCATCTACGAGCCTCTACTGACATACTATACAATGGACGGAAACAGACTCCGTCATGCCCAAATATATATATATACATATGTACCAAAAGATAAATCACAAGCACCTCCGAACAATAGAGTGCTCTCGACAGCTGGCAGCTCCTAAGTATCTGGATCTAGCTCGCCTCCCTGTCTACCTGTGGGCATGAACACAGTGTCCAACGAAGGGACGTCAGTACGAATATTGTACTGAGTATGAGAGGCATGAACAGTGAAGAAAGGCATCAATAATATAATGAGAGCATCAATATAAAGCATATGGATATGACCGATAATCAAAAATGGAATAATGCATGCTGTCTTACTCATACTTATCATCGTAACATGTATACATCATATGCAAGCTGCCCGCCCATGTCGGGAAGGTGTGATAATCAATAATATAAGCCCACGTCCAGGCCTCCCGCGTCCGGGGTACCATCTCATGCCGCCCACTAGTGGTGTCTGCCCACACTCGAAGGTTGTGGTGTATCCGTATCGCCGCCCGCCGAAGAGGTGTCTGCCCGGCCAACTAGGCCCGGTATGCAATGCTCATGCCATTCTCCTTCGTTACCACGTCGTCACCTTAAATGATGATTGAATAGGCCTTGAGTTGAAATACGTCACTTAGCCAAAACCCTAGTTCCACCCTTTTAAGGATTTCTTGACTTAGATGATCCTTTGATGTGTTCTTACACTTGTTTTAATGAATTTAGTGGTGTTGATCTTGATGTTCCCTTTTATTCTCTTGAATTCTTATGGAGGAAATATTTGGAATGTTCTAGAGGTCTCTTGAGGTGTATGGATGAAAAATGAAATGAAATGAGGCTTAAGTCCCTTTTAGTGATCACCAAATCTGATCTTTAATGAAAAATTGTCGGGATGAACAGTGGTCGTAAACCACAGTTTACAGACCGTATTGTGGTTTACGGTCCGTCCTCCGCGATCGTTTTTAAGCATTTCAAAAATAGAAAGTTTGGCTAAGGGACATGGCAGTTTACGACCGAGGTTTACGGTCCGTAAACCAGTTTACGGGCCGTCCTCCAAGTCGTTTTTAGCCATTTCAACACTTGACAGAACTTGAAATTTTTTGACAGCTGGAGGACGATTGCACTATACGGTCCGTAAATCACTTTACGGGCCGTATAGTGCCCTTTACGACCACTGTGCTGAAAATTTTCCGCCACCTTCTTATTTCCAAAAATTTATAATTAGCCATTCCCGACTTAATAAAACATCATACACTCAAGCCCTTCATTGTTCTACTCATCACACAAGTACGGAAAGATTTCCGAGGTGTAACATTCTTCCCCCCCTTTGGAACATTCGTCCTCGAATGTTCGACACTCGGGAATTCTAGAAATATTTTGCCAGAGTCTCCTTTGTAATTTGACTCTACCAACCTGTCACAGCAACCCACAATATCATGGCCTTACAGGGCTATATCACACTATCCACACATCCATGGCCATACACGACTAAAATCATAATACTAAGGTGTACATACCTTACATCGTCGACGCTTCACCTTGAATCTCCTCCGGGGACTGGAGCAAATGCGGGTACATGGATTTCATCTTCTCCTCCGCTTCCCAAGTCACTTCTTCTCGATTGCTGTTTCGCCGTAGGATTTTCACTGAAGCTACTTCTTTGTTCCGGAGCCTTCGCACTTGTCTATCTAAAATGGCAATAGGTACTTCTTCATATGTTAGCTTCTCTGTCACCTGCACATCGTCAACCGGGACTATTGTTGTAGGATCCCCGATACACTTGCGGAGCATCGAAACATGGAACACCGGATGGACTGATTCAAGCTCCGAAGGTAGGTCCAATTTATATGCTACCTGTCCCATCTTACGGACTATTTTATAAGGTCCGATGTATCTTGGACTCAATTTCCCCTTTTGCCAAATCTCATCACCCCTTTCATTGGCGATCCCTTCAGAAATACCCAGTCATTTTCCTGAAATTCTAAATCCCGTCGGCGGTTGTCTGCATAAGACTTTTGGCGACTTTGAGCTGTTAACAGTCGGTCTCGAATCACTTTAACCTTTTCAACTGCTTGTTGGATCAAGTCGGGGCCTATAAATTGTACTTCTTTGGTTTCAAACCATCCAGTTGGAGATCTGCATTTTCTTCCATATAAGGCTTCATACGGGGCCATTTGAATACCGGAATGGTAGCTATTGTTATAAGCAGATTTGATAAGGGGTAATACTCATCCCAACTACCCCCAAAATCCAACACACACGCTCGGAGCATATCCTCCAAGGTCTGAATGGTGCGCTCGGCTTGTCCGTCCGTTTGGGGATAAAATGCTGTGCTGAATTTGACTTGGGTACCTAACCCTTCTTGAAAAGATTTCCAAAACATAGCTGTAAACTGGGCCCCTCTGTCTGTAATAATGGCCAAAGGGATCCCATGAAGGCGCACAATTTCCTTTAAATATAACTTGGCATAGTTTTCTGCTGAATACGTGGTTCTAACTGGGAGGAAATGAGCTGTTTTCGTGAGTCTGTCCACGATCACCCATATAGAGTCATATTTTCCTCGGGAGCGGGCTAACCCTACAATAAAATCCATATTAATCTCCTCCCATTTCCAGGTAGGAATTTCCATTGCTTGCAATAAGCCCCCTGGCTTCTGATGTTCTGCTTTCACCTGTTGGCAGTTCAGACACTGCGCCACAAATGCCGCTATGTCTCATTTCATGCCATCCCACCAATATAACAATTTAAGATCGTGATACATTTTGGTCGTACCTGGATGAATGGAATACCGAGAATGATGCGCTTCTTCTAAAATTTGCTGGCTTAACTTTTCCACATCCGGGACACACAGTCTGTCTCAGTATCTAAGAACCCCATCTATGGAAACTGCAAATGGAGACTTCTCTTTCCCATGGGATACATCCCTGTGATGACACATCTGTGGATCTTCGTACTGGCGTTCTTTTATCTCCGCATTCAAGGGCGAGACCGCAGGATCATTAACACTAATTCCTGCCTTACCCGAATCAATTACACGTACCCTAAGATTTGCTAGTTGATAGAGCTCACGGACTATTTCTTTCTTTTCTGAAGGGACTTCACTTAAACTGCCCGTTGATCGGCGGCTAAGCGCGTCTGCGACCACATTCGCTTTCCCGGGGTGGTATAAAATATTCACGTCATAATCCTTAAACAATTCCAACCACCGCCTCTGCCGTAGGTTCAACTCCTTCTGCTTAAAAATATGTTGAAGACTCTTGTGATCTGTAAAGATATCGATGTGCACACCGTACAGATAATGCCTCCATATCTTTAAGGCTTGAATAACCGCAGCCAATTCGAGATCATGAGTCGGATAATTCTGTTCATGTTTCCGCAACTGTCTCGAAGCATATGCAATAACCTTGCCATGCTGCATCAGCACACATCCTAGTCCCACACCGGAAGCATCACAATACACGACATAACCATCCGGCCCTTCTGGAAGTGTTAACACTGGAGCCGAGGTCAATCTATCTTTTAGCTCTCGGAAACTACGCTCACAAGCATCATTCCACTGAAATTTTGCGGACTTCTGGGTTAGCTTCGTTAATGGGGCTGAAATACATGAAAATCCCTTTACGAAACTTCGATAATAACCTGCCAAACCCAGAAAACTACAAACTGCTGTAGGCGTCGTAGGCCTTGGCCAAGTCTTCACAGCTTCTATTTTCTGAGTGTCGACTCGAATGCCATCATCTGAAATAACATGGCCTAAAAATGCCACAGAATTCAGCCAAACCTCGCACTTTGAGAACTTCGCATATAATTCTCGGGCTCGGAGAACGCCAAGAACAATTCTTAGGTAGTCTGCATGTTCTGACTCTGTGCGAGAATATACCAGAATATGGTCGATAAATACTATCACGAAGAGATCCAAAAATGGCCTGAACACATTGTTCATTAAATTCATGAACACCGCCGGGGCATTTGTCAATCCAAACGACATCACTCGGAACTCGTAGTGACCATATCTTGTCCTGAAGGCAGTCTTAGGAATATCTTCTTCTCTAATTCTCACCTGATGATAACCCGATCTCAGATCGATCTTGGAAAACCACTTAGCGCCCTGTAACTGATCAAACAAATCATCGATTCTGGGAAGAGGATATTTATTCTTTATTGTTACCTTGTTCAACTGTCTGTAATCGATACACATTCGTAGAGATCCATCCTTCTTCTTTACGAACAAGACTGGTGCTCCCCACGGCGATGAACTGGGTCTTATAAACCCCTTCTCAAGTAAATCTTTTAGCTATGCTTTTAGCTCTTTCAGTTCTACCGGAGCCATTCAATAAGGGGGAATAGAAATAGGCTCGGTGTCTGGTAATACATCGATAGCAAAGTCAATTTCCCTTTCTGGAGGAAGACCTGGAAGTTCATCCGGGAATACATCTGGAAATTCATTTACTACCGGGACAGATTGGAAAACTGGTGGCCATGCCTCCGTATCATGAACCCGAACTAGATGATAAATATAGCCCTTGGCTATCATCTTTCTCACCTTGAGGTAGGAAATAAACCTACCCTTAGGGGATGCTGTATTACCCTTCCATTCAAGTACGGGCTCTCCCGGAAACTGGAATCGAACCATTTTCGTCCGGCAATCAACATTTGCGTAACACGACGCTAACCAATCCATACCCATTACAACGTCGAAGTCTATCATTTCCAGCTCGATCAAATCAGCTTGAGTTTGGCTGTCACATATCACCACGACAGAGTTTTTATATACCTTCCTCGCTATCACGGGATCACCAACCGGAGTGAACACCTCGAAAGGTTTAATTGGTTCAGGCTTCACCCCAATACAATCAACAACATATGGGGTAACATAGGAGAAAGTAGAACCCGGATCAATCAAAGCATATACCTCACGGGAAAATATAGTCAAGGTACCTGTGACAACATCGAGGGAGGATTCAAGATCCTGTCGCCTTGCTAAAGCATATACGCGGGGCTGAACAGCGCCGGAAGTAGATGCTCCCCCTCTGTCTCTGCCTCTACCTGCTGTAGTCTGGGAAGTCTGTATTGTCGGACGCACCGAAGAAGAACCCGCTGCTGAACCTGTGGGCTGAGTCCCTGCTCTATCTCTTACCGAAGGGCAATCCCTCATCATGTGACCAACTTGCCCGCATGCATAACAAGCATTGGTACCCTGAAGACACTCTCCGGAATGTAATTTGCTGCACTGACTACACCGCGGTACTGGGGTCTCCTCTGGCTAAAATCTCGCTTGAACTGAAAATCTGAGGCCCTCGAGCTCTGGCCCTGCCCTGATTGAAAAGAACGGTCAAACCTCCTATCTGAGAACGGGGGAGGCGCACTAGTCGCTGACTGACCTGAGTGCCTAGAATGCATCTGTCTCGATCCCCCTCTATACTCACTGCTTGCCCCCGTAGATCTAGCTCTCTTACCTTGCCTTCGGTCATTATCCCGATCACTTCTTTGCTGCTGTCGTCGCTCCTCCATGTTCTGAGCATGTGCCTGTATTCGGGAAATATCCATCCCGTCTTGCTAGGAGGCTGTCAAGCAATCTCTAAATAGGTGTGGCCCCAAACCACTCACAAATCTATGAACCCGATCGCCCATATCAGCCACCATAGTCGGGGCATACCTGGCCAGAGAATTAAACTGCATACTATACTCTCGGGCACTCATACTTTCTTACTTTAAATTCAAGAACCTGTCTGCTCTAGCTCGGCGGACCTCAGGCGGCAAGTAATGACGAATAAAGGCATCCACAAATTCTTGCCAAACGGGAGGTGGTGCATTCTCTCCCCTTGATATCATCCAATTTTTGTACCATAGCACCGCCACATCGCGGAGTCTATAAGAGGCCAACTCTACCGATTTGGTCTCAGAAGCATGCATAAGTTTCAGTGTCCTCGACATCTCATCAACAAAACCTTGGGGGTCCTCATCCGGCTTCGACCCAAAAAATTCCGGAGGATTTAAAGTCAAGAAATCACGGGCTCTCGTACTGGCCGATCGATCACTTGGGCCCGCATTCTGTCGTTGTGCCTGAGCGGTGACCAACTGCGTTAATAAATGTATGGCCTCGGATACCTGTTGACCCGAAGCAACTGGCGGAGGAATTGGGACTGAGGCTCCTCCCTGCTCTACTACATTAGGCGAGGCCTCATTCTGTGATTCACCTTCCTCTACATTTGCCGGAGGCTCCCTTTCTGCCCGCTTCTTCATCGTAGCTTTGCCTTTCTGGGCAGCTGTAGCTTTTCCTTTCGGCGGCATTCTGAAATCACAACGCACTTTTAGGGGAGGATAAAATCCTATGCATGGCTCTATCGCACGATCTAGTAAAAAGAAAGATGGTCATTTTCCTAAATGCCCTGTGGCTCCGTCATGGCCAAATATATATATATATATATATATATATAAATATGTACCAAAAGAGAAATCACAAGCACCTCCGAACAATGGAGTACTCTCGACAGCTGGCAGCTCCTAAGTATCTGGATCAAGCTCGCCTCCCTGTCTACCTGTGGGCATGAACACAGCGTCCAACGAAGGGACGTCAGTACGAATACTGTACTGAGTATGAGAGGCATGAACAGTGAAGAAAGACATCAATAATATAATGAGAGCATCAATATAAAGCATATGGATCTGACCGATAATCAAAAATGGAATAATGCATGCTGTCTTACTCATACTTATCATCGTAACATGTATGCATCATATGCAAGCTGCCCGCCCATGTCGGGACGGTGTGATAATCAATAATATAAGCCCGCGTCCAGGCCTCCCGCGTCCGGGGTACCATCTCATGCCGCCCACTAGTGGTGTTTGCCCACGCCCGAAGGTTGTGGTGTATCCGTATCGCCGCCTGCCGAAGCGGTGCCTGCCCGGCCAACTAGGCCCGGTATGCAATGCTCATGCCATGCTAATCATAAAATAGTCATAATAATGCACTTATTGTAAAATATTTATCTTATCATAATCACATGCATAAGGTTTGAGATCAACTTTACTCTATCAGGGTGACGTAAGGTCGTGACCCCCCGATTACTTTATGGAGCAATTACGGACATTCTGCCTCACCCTGAAAGGACTAGTACATAAGGTGAGTGTAGGCAAGGACTAACATCATCATATCGTATAACTTATCTCATATAGACATTTAACTTTTTGGAATGTAGGAGCATATGGAAAGATGGTAATTCGGACTATAAGATTCATGCCATTGGAAAGAAAGGACTAGCCTCACATACCTTGTCGTTTAGCTAAGTTGTTGTCCACTTATTCTCCTTCGTTACCACGTCGTCACCTTAAATGATGATTGAACAGGCCTTGAGTTGAAATACTTCACTTAGCCAAAACCCCAGTTCCACCCTTTTAAGGATTTCTTGACTTAGATGATCCTTTGATGTGTTCTTACACTTGTTTTCATGAATTTAGTGGTGTTGATCTTGATGTTGACTTTGATTCTCTTGAATTCTTATGGAGGAAATATTTGGAATGTTCTAGAGGTCTCTTGAGGTGTATGGTTGAAAAATGAATTGAAATGAGGCTTAAGTCCCTTTTAGTGATCACCAAATCTGATCTTTAATGAAAAATTGTCGGGATGAACAGTGGTCGTAAACCACAGTTTACGGACCGTATTGTGGTTTACGGTCCGTCCTCCGCGATCGTTTTTAAGCATTTCAAAAACAGAAAGTTTGGCTAAGGGACATGGCAGTTTACGACCGAGGTTTTACGGTCCATAAACCAGTTTACGGGCCGTCCTCCAAGTCGTTTTTAGCCATTTCAACACTTGACAGAACTTGAAATTTTTGGACAGCTGGAGGATGATTGCACTATACGGTCCGTAAATCACTTTACGGGCGTATAGTGCCCTTTACGACCACTGTGCTAAAAATTTTCCGCCACCTTCTTATTTCCAAAAATTCATAATTAGCCATACCCGACTTAATAAAACATCATACACTCAAGCCCTTCATTATTCTACTCATCACACAAGTACGGAAAGATTTCCGAGGTGTAACAGTAGCTCTGTGAGGCGATGATATTATGGGTTGTTGTGGCTAGTTGGTAGTGCCAAATTACAGGGGAAACTCTGGCGAAATTTTCGCAGGATCCCGAGTGTTTAACATTCGAGGACGACTATTCATTCCAGTTCAGATTTTGGGTTATTAAAAAGGGGACCAAGTTTATTATTTCATTTCCACATTTCACCCCTTCTCTCTAAAACATCTCTCTACACTTATTCTACAAGAATTCAAGGATTATTAGTGATCAACAACATAAACCAAGTGAATCAAGTGTAAGAAAACCCATTAAAGATTATACAAGTCAAGAAATCGCAGTGGAGATGAACTAGGGTTTTTGCTCAAGTGGAGTATTATCAACCAAGGCTTGTTCCTATGACATCTAAGGTAAGATTTATGATATTTCTATGTTGTGTAAGGTATTTGATAGTTGAAATACTCGGACTGTAGAAGGGTATAGAAAAAGGGGTCATGAATGTGGAGTAGTGCCATTTTGAGAAATAGCTTAACTTGAGTTACGATTCTTGATGTGTTGTGATGTAAATATGTTATAAATGATGTTGAGAACATGAGATGAGCAATTTATGAGAATGGACGTCGTCGTGCGTTATGGTCATGGATATGGATGATTGAAAGTAAGTCTAGAATATGGATAATGTGGATGAATAATGACTATCGTTATAGTATTGTGAATGTATTATTGACGTTTGGGAGTTGATATACGCTATGGGGGAATGTCGTATAAATGAAGGAGATGCTGTCTAATTTTCTCTAGTTTTAGTCATGTATGCTAGCTATCGATTTCTAATGATAGTATGACTTTAATGAAGGTAGAAACGCGAGTGTTGAAGGATAACGTACAAGTGGTAAATAGTTGAACAGAAAGGTATGTAAGGCTAACCCTTCTTTCATAAGGCATGGTTCTTTGGTCAAACGTATAAATCTTAAATAAGACGATGATATCTTTCAAATGATTTTGATCTTTCGAGCTCGTAAGCTCACGATTCTTGATACGCTACGATTGTACTAAGTTACTCGTATGACGAGTAAGCCTATAAAGATAGATGTGATGAATGACGATAATAGTGACAATGATATGGAAGACTACTATAGTGGTAATAGCGATGCCGATAACGATGACGACAATGATAGTAATTATAATAGTAACGATGCTTATGAGATATTATGTATATGTATCTATGTATGACTATTATGGAACCCCGAGCTTATGAGGCCGGGTAGGATATGTAAATAAATATGTATATGATTATGTAATGCACGCACACCTCTGCAGATGGTACGGATAACCCTGACGCCTTGGTAGGGCCAGGTATGTGTAACCTTGAGCCTTGGTTGGCCAAGTATGTATGAAACACCGATCCGGCATGGTCGGGTATGCTATGTAAATGCTATGTATATGATATGATTATGTATATGATATAGATACGAGTATGAATACGGATACGATACGATATGAATGTGAATAAGGGTATGTATACGAATATGAGTACAAATATGGAACGGATACGATTATGGATACGGATATGGATGTATGTACAAAATACGCATTAGAAATGGAAAGTTCCTATGAAAGGCAAGTGCCTATGACGATGATATTACCATCTCCCATCCTGTGCTATTTTTCATGTTGCTTATTATGCTTCTACATTGATATTGATCATGCCTTAAAAACTCAGTACATTCTTCGTACTGACGTTCTTTTACTTGTGGACGCTGCGTCATGCCCGCAGGTGCACAGGGAGACAGACTTGATCCATAGCCACATTCTTAGGGACTACATAGCGGAGCTCCATTTCATTCGGAGCTATAGCTTTTGGGTACTTATTCTTTTGTGTATATAATTATGGGCATAGCGGGGTCCTGTCCCGCTTATGTGATATGACATACTCTCCTTAGAGGCTCGTAGACATGTGTACGTGGTTATACATGTTTGGCCTTGTCGGCCTATATTTTGTATATCATTTTGTTAGCCTTGTTCGCTCATGTACATTGACGCGGTATAGATGCCAATGATGATATAAAGGCATTGTTGTCCTATGGGACTAGTATGACTGATGAATAGAAATGTATGTTTAATTATATGGCTCACCTAGATATAAGTGTAA
The DNA here is from genome assembly GCF_019175385.1 of Lycium barbarum. Lineage (NCBI taxonomy): Eukaryota > Viridiplantae > Streptophyta > Magnoliopsida > Solanales > Solanaceae > Lycium > Lycium barbarum. The sequence goes on from NC_083341.1 coordinate 86,325,159, forward strand.
GTGCAAGCCAAGGGGTGCCCGGGTGGGCTAGCACCGGGTGCTCGTCGCGGCCCCCTTGACGGGTAGTGACAAAAGTGGTATCAGAGCAGTTCAGTCTTAGGGTGTGTCTACGAGCAGTGTCTAGCAGAGTCTTGGTTATGGGTGTGTTGCGCGCCACACTTATAAACAAGAAGCTGCGGGCATTTGAGGAATGATTGACCTTCTTTCTTCATAAGAATCGTGCGATAGAGCTATGATATAAGAAATTCTTGTTCCTTAATCGTGTGTTGTGTATTTCAGAAATGCTTGTAAAGAGAAAGGTTACAGCAGCCCAAAAGGGCAAGACGATGGCAGAAAAGCGGGCTAAAAGAGAACCGCTACCGGTAGTAGAGGAAAGTGAGTCCCAGAGTGCGGCTCAATCTCAGTCCTCCCGTTGCGTACCTATATTAGAGGAGCGTGAGGGAGCCTCAGCTCCAGCTCCAGCTCCAGCACCTCCGGCTCCTCCACCGGATCCTTCAGGCCAAGATGTGAAAGAGGCCATACGTTTGCTTCAGTTGGTTGCTGCTCAGACTCAACGGCAAAGTGCAGGGCAAGGTGATAGGGTTGTTAGTGCAAGGGCCCGTGACTTCATTACCTTAAACCCTCTGAAATTATTTGGATCAAAGCCGGAGGAGGACCCTCAGGATTTTATTGATGGTATGTTGAGGACGCTTCGACTGATACATGTTTCGGACACCGAATCGGTGGAGTTAGCGTCGTATAGATTGAGAGATGTCTCGATCCAATGGTACACGATTTGGATGGCTTCACGGGGAGCCAATACACCTCCCCCGGTATGGCAAGAGTTTGTTGATGCTTTCCTCCGACACTATATGCCTCCAGAAGTTCGGCGAGCTAGAGCCGATAAGTTCTTAAATTTGAGGCAAGGTAGCATGAGCTCTCTAGAGTATAGTCTCCGCTTCAATTCCTTGGCTAGGTATGCTTCAGCCATGGTAGCAGATATGGGTGACCGAGTGCACTAATTTGTGAAAGTCCTAGGGCCGCATTTAATGGATAGGTGCTTGACTGCGTCCCTTCAGGACAACATGGATATTGCGCGCATTCAGGCTCATGCTCAGAACTTAAAAGAAAGTTTACAACAGCAGAGAAGTGAACGCGAGCAGGATAAGGGTAATAGCAAGAGGGCCAGATCTTCAGGTCCGATGAGTGAGTTCAGAGGTGGGCAGAGACAGCAGATTTCTAGGCCCTCAGGCTATTCTATGACTAGTGCACCTCCCCGGTTTTCGGGCCAAAGATTCGATATATCTATTTGTTCCGGGCCGAGTCAGAGTTATTCGGGGTCTCAGTTTAGAGATGATTCGGGTCAGGCAAGGCCACCCGCACTACGATGTTCCCAGTGTGGGAAGCTGCATTGGGGTCGGTGCCGATTGGGTTCAAATGTTTTCTATTCATGTGGTCGACTAGGCCATATCATGCGTGATTGCCCCTCAGTTCATGGTAGAGGTAGGACCCAGCCTTCAGGGTCGGCAACCGGGTCTTCAGCATCTGTACGCCCTATGGGGCCAGGTTCATATGCGCTAGTCGGCCATGGTAGAGGCAGAGGGAGAATTCCAGTTCTAGCGGTCCTCAGCACCGTGTTTATGCTTTGGCTGGACGCCAAGATCTTGAGTCTTCTCCTGACGTGGTCACAGGTATATTATCGGTATTCTCTCATGAGTATATGCTTTGATTGATCCGGGTTCCACATTGTCATATGTTACTCCATATATTGCGGGTCGATTTAGAGTCCAACCGGAGTCGATCAAACCTTTTGAGGTGTTTACACCCGTTGGTGAATCGGTAATAGCTAGCTGAGTATATAGAAATTGTATAGTTTTGATTTGTGATCGTCGTACCATGATTGACTTGCATGAGTTAGAAATGGTGGATTTTGATGTTATTATGGGCATGGATTAGTTGGCTTCTTGCTACGCCAACGTTGATTGTAGAATGAAAATGGTTCGTTTCCAATTTCCGGGAGAACCAGTTTTAGAATGGAAAGGAAATACGGCGTCACCAAAAGGTAGGTTTATTTCCTATCTAAAGGCAAGGAAAATGATCACGAAAGGTTGCATTTACCATCTAGTACGGGTTCAAGATGTAGAAGCTAAATCACCGACTCTTCAGTCAGTTCCTGTAGTAAATGAATTTCCGGATGTGTTCCCAGAAAAGCTTCCAGGCCTTCCTCCCAAGCGGGAGATTGACTTTGCTATTGATGTGTTGCCAGGCACTAAGCCTATATCTATTCCTCCCTATAGAATGTCACCCGCAGAATTGAAAGAATTGAAGGAGCAGTTGAAAGACTTGCTTGAGAAAGGCTTTATTAGGCCTAGTTCATCCCCGTGGGGAGCACCCGTATTGTTTGTCTGAAAGAAAGATGGCTCTTTGAGAATGTGCATTGATTATGGGCAATTGAATAAGGTGACGATTAAGAATAAATATCCTCTTCCGAGGATTGATGACTTGTTTGATCAATTGCAAGGCGCCAAATGGTTTTTGAAGATAAATTTGAGATCCGGATATCACCAAGTGAGAGTTAGGGAGAAAGATATCCCTAAGACAGCTTTCAGAACAAGATATGGTTATTTTGAGTTCCGGGTAATGTCATTTGGGCTAACTAATGCACCGGCAGTGTTTATGGATTTGATGAACAATGTATTCAGGCCCTTTCTGGATTAATTTGTGATTGTATTCATCGATGATATCTTGGTGTATTCTAGATCTGAGGCAGAACATGCGGATCATTTGCGTACTATCCTTGGAGTTCTTCGAACTCGAGAGTTGTTTGCAAAATTCTCCAAGCGTGAGTTTTGGTTGAACTCAGTGGCATTTCTAGGGCACATTGTTGCCGCAGATGGTATTCGAGCGGATAGTCAAAAGATTGAGGCCGTGAAGACTTGGCCAAGGCCCACAACTACTACGGAGGGTCGTAGCTTTCTGGGCTTAGCAAGTTATTATAGGAGATTTGTTGAAGGTTTTTCTTCTATTTCTGCCCCGCTCACAAAGTTGACCCAGAAATCAGCAAAGTTTCAATGGACAGATGCTTGTGAACGTAGTTTCCAAGAGTTGAAAGGTAGATTGACTTCCGCCCCAGTCTTGACACTTCCAGAGGGATTGGAAGGATATGTCGTTTATTGCGATGCTTCAGGTGTTGGGCTAGGCTGTGTATTCATGCAACATGGTAATTATTGCGTATGCTTCAAGGCAATTGCGGAAACATGAGAGGAATTACCCTACCTATGATCTAAAATTGGCCGCAGTGGTTCATGCATTAAAGATATGGAGACATTATTTATATGGTGTCCATGTGGATATTTATACAGATCATAAGAGTCTTCAGTATATCTTCAAACAGAAAGAGTTAAATTTGCGACAACGACGATAGTTGGAATTACTAAAAGACTACGATGTCGACATCATGTATCACCCCGAAAAGGCAATTGTTGTGGCTGATGCCCTTAGCCGCAGATCAATGGGAAGTTTATGTGATGTACGACCAGAGAAATGAGAAATGGCTCGTGAGCTCCAGCAACTAGCTAGTCTAGGAATTCGAGTAGTGGACTCGGGTAGCAAGGGAACAACTATTAAGAATTCAGCAGTCTCGTCGTTGTAGCAGAAGTGAAGAAGCGACAATACGAAGATTCCATGCTAAAGCATTACAGAGATACATTCCCTCAGAAATAGGAGTGATCATTTGAGCTTTCAAGAGACGGAGTTCTCCGATGTCGAGGCAGATTATACGTTCCCAATGTGGCAGATTTATACCACCAAATTTTGAGAGAAGCTCATTGTTCCCGTTATTCTGTTCACCCCGGTGTGACGAAAATGTATCATGATCTTAAGTCTATATATTGGTGGAATGGAATGAAGAAAGATATAGCGGGATTCGTAGCTCAATGCCCCAACTATCAGCAAGTGAAAATCGAGCACCAAAAGTCGGGTGGATTGTTGCAAGCCATAGAAATTCCAACTTGGAAGTGGGAAGTAATTAACATGGACTTCATTGCAGGCTTACCCCATTTTCGACGTAAGTATTATTCTATATGGGTGATTATGGATAGGCTCACAAAGTCAGCTCATTTCTTACCGGTCAGAACGCCCTATGTGGCAGAAGATTATGCAAGGCTTTATATTAAAGAGATAGTGAGACTCCATGGTATTCCCGCATCTATTATCTCTGATAGAGAGACTTAGTTTACAGCAAATTTTTTGAAGTCTTTCCAACAGGGTTTAGGGACCCAAGTGAGCCTTAGCACGGCATTTCACCCGCAAATCGATGGGCAAGCTGAGCGCACCATTCAGACTCTTGAAGATATGTTACGGGCATGTATGCTAGATTTTGGAGGTAATTGGGATGACCATTTGTCGCTCATTGAATTTGCTTACAATAATAGCTATCACTCTAGCATTCAAATGGCACCGTATGAAGCCCTATATGGGCGGAAGTGTAGATCCCCAATTGGGTGGTTTGAACCAGGAGAGACTAAGTTGGTAGGACCAGACTTGGTCCAGCAAGCCATAAAGAAAGTCAAGCTCATACAAGATCGGTTATTAGCAGCTCAAAGTCGTCAGAAGTCCTATACGGATAATCGTCGAAAGGACTTAGAGTTCCAAGTGAAAGATTGGATATTCTTAAAAGTGTCACCGATGAAGGGTGTAATGAGATTTGGTAAGAAGGGGAATCTTAGTCCCCGATACGTTGGGCCTTATGAGATTGTGCGCAAAGTGGGCAAGGTGGCCTATGAATTAGATCTAGCTCCGAATTTGGAGTCAGTCCATCCAGTTTTCCATGTCTCGATGCTTCGAAAATGTGTTGGAGATCCTACTAGGATCGTGCCAATAAGTGATGTGCAAGTGACAGAAAAGTTGACTTATAAAGAGGTACCCATTGCCATACTGGATAGGCAAATACGGAGGCTTAGAAACAAAGAAGTGGCCTCAGTTAAGGTTTTATGGAGAAGCAGTAAATGAGAAGAAATGACATGGGAAGCAGAAGAAAGTATGTGATCCAAATACCCGCATTTATTTCAGCCCTTGGGAGAGATCCCAGACTAGATATCAAGATCATAAGTTATGTATGATTTCCTTTTCATACTTTTGGTCGTGTATGGCCATAGATATGTTGATATCATGATGTAGCCCTATGAGGCGATGATATTATGGGTTGTTGTGGCAGGTTGGTAGTGCCAAATTACAGGGGAAACTCTGGCAAAATTTTCGCAGGATCCCGAGTGTTTAACATTCGAAGATGAATGTTCCAAAGGGGGGGGGGGGGGGGGGGGGGGGGGAGAATGTTACACCTTGAAAATTTTCCCGCGAACGTACAGTGGATAGACTAACAAAGGGCTTAGCGTGTATAATGATTTAATAAGAAGGGAACGACGTTTGACGACCCTAAGTAAGATTCCAAAGGCAATTGCAATAAGAGATAGGTTATGCTCCATAATGACTAACTATAGGTTCTGAAAATGTGGAAAGTTGCAGATTTGCACTTTGGCCAATTGATCGTAAAATGAAATACGGACCGTAAAGTAGTTTACGGGCCGTAAACTGCCATGTCGTATTTCAACTTCCAAAACTTCAACTTTCTGTCAAATTCCTTAATGGTTAAAGACGACTTGAAATACGGACCGTAAACTGCAATACGGCCCGTAAACTTTGTTCGTAAATCACCATGTCTCAGCCTGATTTTCTGGTTCTGTTATGATTAAATACGTCCTCGAAATACAGCCCGTAAACTGGAATACGGACCGTAAACTGAGTTTACGACCACTGCTGTACTTTCAACGACTATTCATTCCAAATCAGATTTTGGGTTATTAAAAAGGGACCAAGTTTATTATTTCATTTCCACATTTCACCCCTTCTCTCTAAAACATCTCTCTACACTTATTCCACAAGAATTCAAGGATTATTAGTGATCAACAACATAAACCAAGTGAATCAAGTGTAAGAAAACCCATTAAAGATCATACAAGTCAAGAAATCGCATTGGAGATGAACTAGGGTTTTTGCTCAAGTGGAGTATTATCAACCAAGGCTTGTTCCTACGACATCTACGGTAAGATTTATGATATTTCTATGTTGTGTAAGGTATTTGAGAGTTGAAATACTTGGATTGTAGAAGGGTATAGAAAAATGGGTCATGAATGTGGAGTAGTGCCATTTTGAGAAATAGCTTAACTTGAGTTACGATTCTTGATGTGTTGTGATGTAAATATGTTATAAATGATGTTGAGAACATGAGATGAGCAATGTATGAGAATGGATGTCATCATGTGTTATGGCCATGGATATGGATGATTGAAAGTAAGTCTAGAATATGGATAATGTGGATGAATAATGACTATCGTTATAGTACTGTGAATGTATTATTGACGTTTGGGAGTTGATATACGCTATGGGGGAATGTCGTATAAATGAAGGAGATGTTGTCTGATTTTCTATAGTTTTAGTCATGTATGCTAGCTATCGATTTCTAATGATAGTATGACTTTAATGAAGGTAGAAACGCGAGCGTTGAAGGAGAACGTACAAGTGGTAAATAGTTGAACAAAAAGGTATGTAAGGCAAACCCTTCTTTCATAAGGCATGGTTCTTTGGCCAAACATCTAAATCTTCTATAAGACGATGATATCTTTCAAATGATTTGATCTTCCGAGCTCATAAGCTCACGATTCTTGATACGCTACGATGTACTAAGTTCCTCGTATGACGAGTAAGCCTATAAAGATAGATGTGATGAATGACGATAATAGTGACAATGATATGGAAGACGACTATAGTGGTAATAGCGATGCCGATAACGATGACGACGATGATAGTAATTATAATAGTAACGATGCTTATGAGCTATTATGTATATGTATCTATGTATGACTATTATGGAACCCCGAGCTTATGAGGCCGGGTAGGATATGTAAATAAATATGTATATGATTATGTAATGCGCGCACACCTCTGCAGATGGGACGGATAACCCTGACGCCTTGGGAGGGCCAGGTATGTGTAACCTTGAGCCTTGGTTGGCCAAGTATGTATGAAACACCAATCCGTCATGGTCGGGTATGCTATGTAAATGCTATGTATATGATATGATTATGTATATGATATAGATACGAGTACGAATACGAATATGATACGATATGAATGTGAATAAGGGTATGTATACGAATACGAGTACAAATATGGAACGGATACGATTATGGATACGGATATGGATGTATGTACACAATACGCATTAGAAATGGAAAGTTCCTATGAATGGCAAGTAAGTGCCTATGACGATGATATTACCATCTCCCATCCTGTGCTATTTTTCATGTTGCTTATTATGCTTCTACATTGATATTGATCATGCCTTACATACTCAGTACATTCTTCGTTCTGACGTCCTTTTGTTTGTGGACGCTGCGTCATGCCCGCAGGTGCACAGGGAGACAGACTTGATCCATAGCCACATTCTCAGGGACTACATAGCGGAGCTCCATTTCATTCAGATCTATAGCTTTTGGGTACTTATTCTTTAGTGTATATAATTATGGGCATAGCGGGGTCCTGTCCCGCTTATGTGATATGACATACTCTCGTTAGAGGCTCGTAGATATGTGTACGTGGTTAGATGTGTTTGGCCTTGTCGGCCTATATTTTGTATATCATTTTGTTAGCCTTGTCGGCTCATGTACATTGACGTGTTATAGATGCCAATGATGATATAAAGGCATTGTTGTCCTATGGGACTAGTATGACTGATGAATAGAATTGTATGTCTAATTATGCGGCTCACCTAGATGTAAGTGTAAGTGCAAGCCAAGGGGTGCCCAGGTGGGCTAGCACCGGGCGCTCGTCGCGGCCCCCTAGACCGTTCGTGACATGCTGTTACTTCATTTTACTAATAGACTTGTCGTATTTCACTTGTGGTTATCCATCGCAATCGATACTTCAGTAGCACACTCCATTAGAGTTAACCTTTCTCTTTTTAAATCATAGTTTAGTACTACCAATCTTCCCAATTTTCTCTGGTATTTCTCTTTACCATAAATACCATTCCGTGTAATCATCCTTACTTTCCTCTTTCCTTTCACTTCTGGATATCTTTTAATGCTTCCTTTCCTTTTGCACTCTAGTTCTGTCCTTGGTCTTCTTTGGATCTAAATTTCGTTATGTTCTATTTAGCTTAATCAACGATACTTTCATAGCTTGCCTTATGTCCTTTCACTCTTATCATTCCTTAACATTCTAGCTTGAGTTGCCTTGCACTTCCCCTCAATTCATCTGTAATATCATAGGCGTATGTCCTTCGCTTATCATCCTACCTTTGGCCTCAACTCTTCGCGTAGTCCCTTCATATTGTATCGCCTTATTAACGCAACTCTAATATTCCCCTCAATCCAACTTGTACACAACTATCTCCATAGCTTCGACATCTATAATATGCCAAGATTAGGCCATATCTATATGCGATAATACTCTTTAACTTCACTTAAATGTATAACTAATCTCATAATCCTTTCGATACTTTAATATCTTTGAATTTTTCATAATAACCTTCTCTTCATATAACTCACCTTCCTCACAGATCATTTTTCAGGCCATGCCAAATCCATAACTCCTATAAAGCAACACATCCCACTTATTGTCTATCTATGATATTTCCTTTTCACGCTTCTTCCTGTTAGGTGTACCTAACCAAATGACCTGATTTTGCAAAATTCTAGCAGAGTCTCCTTTATAATTCTTACTATCCAAAACCTGTATGCAGCAAATACCAGCAATGCCTCACAGGGCATATATATATATATATATATATATATATATATATATATATACACACACATATACCTACACGACATATCCTAGCCACCCGAGGCTCCCAATTTCCGGTAAACGAACAAAGATATCAAAACTTACCCCATATATCACACCTCGAGATGTACCTGATCCTTTAGTGATCTGCCCTGTTATATCTTCTTGTTTACCTTCCGTTTTCATTCTTCATCTTTACATCTCAATCGTACATGAAATATTCATACCTTACCCGACACACATCCTTCGTGCCATTGCTTACCTTTGTACTGATTTATTCAATTGTCCAGTTCACAAACTTATGACTAAACTCATCATCAAGAGATACATTTGATCAATTCCTCTACTTGTACTTACACTGACTTACCTCTCTGTCAACCGATCCATTATCATATATATATATATATATATATATATATATATATATATATATATATATTCTGATAACGTAGCCTCAACGAAGTGACTTACCTCTGTGACTTCCCATATCATCGCTCACTTTCTCCCGTTGATACTGTGCTTCTGCTGAGATCAAAGGTTTGTATAAGGAATCTCATTTCCTACGACTTGGCTCTATCGTACGATCTTCGATGTGAAAGAAGAGTAACCACCCTAGATGCCCCGTAGCCTCCTGTTTATAAATGTGGCGCCCTTCACACCATAAACAGGACTCTACTGGACACGACTTTGCAGAAAACCCCTAGGACGAACTGCTCTGATACTAATTTGTCAGGCCCCAATCCCGATAGGGCATGATGGGAACCCAACCCCTTACTCAGAGCCGAGCGACCCGCTGGTTCTCGTTATGTTCATAACCTCATTGGACTCTTATATCACGAAATGAAATGCATAATGAAAGCTTTTCAAAAACATTCTTTTCGTTGTTCTCAAATCAAGTAAAATTTGTAATCATATGAAATTTGTAACATAATGCAAAATGATACGTCGGCTTGCAGAGCCGCTTGCAAGACTGACATGCTATATACGTGACTCTGTCTGCAAAGTCTCTAACATAAATCAATATACCATAACATAGATACTCTAACTCGGCAACACTCCGGAAGGAAATGGAGCTCGCCAATCCAGCTGGAACATCTTCTAGCAATACCCTCTACTCATCTGTATACACATGCTTGGCATGAAATGCAGCGTCCACAAGAAGGGACGTCAGTACGAGTAATGTACCGAGTATGCAAGGCATGAATAATGCCATAAGATCATGGTAAGAGACGTAAAGCACAGCATTGAGTAAGGAAATAACCTGTACCTCTGTCTGCCTCTTAAGGCGGATATCATGCATGCTAACTTTACCTTTTGAAACAACATATAAATATTTACAAGTAAACTGCCCGACCATATAGATACGGTGTAAGGCTGCCCGACCATATAGGTACGGTGTAATGCTGCCCGGCCATTTAGGCACGGTGTGATCATCATTAGCCCGCGTCCAGGCCTCCCGCCTCCGGGGTAATCATAAACTGCCCACTGCAGTGGTCTGTCTGCCCGGCCGCCTATTGGACGGTGCGGTGTTATACTGCTCGGCCATGTAGGCACGGTGTTATACTGCCCGGCCATGTAGGCATGGTGTTATTAAAATACATACATAATTATAAAGCATGCATGAGAGCCCAAGTGAAAGCTACAACTCTATCGAAGTGACGTAAGGTCGGTAACCTCCGATTTATATTATGGAATAGTCATCATCGATATATCTCACCTCGAAGGAACAATTCATGAGGTGAGACCAACAACAATGAGCAATTCAAGGAAATCATGAAATAAATTCGATAATCTCATAATAGCATTAAAATCATAAGCTTTGGAACTTCTAGAATCAAAATCATCGTCATCATGCGCATCATAGAAAGCATCTCATCTTCTTTATCCTTATAAAGCATACTCATCTTTAGCGTCATAAGAAACTCTTGGAATCATGAAACTTTAACTTTTGAGGGTAAAGACATTATGGAAAACATCTCATCTTTAGTATCATAGGAAGCTTTTAAGAATCATGAGTTTCTAACTCTTGGAAATAAGAAGGTTATAGAAACGTATGTGGAATCACAACATAAGAATCATGCCTTTGAAAGAAGGGGACTAGCCTCAACATACCTGAAAGCTCACTTCTCGAATTTCCAACCTACCTCCTGTCTTGAAATCTACATATAAAACCAATCATTCTATTGTTAGGCTCGTTGTTATATACTTATCCTAAGCCTCCAAATAAATCTTTCTAGAATCTGCCGAAATTTCGGCAGCATCTCTTCTATTTATATGCCTAGCCCAAAATCTCAATTCAGCAGCCAACAACAACAACATCAATACCAACATCAATAACATCATTTCCATCACCAATATGTACCATAAAACAGCGTGCTATTTTCCAACTTCCATAACTAACCAACTTACTACACAATTATTTCATGACTTTATCTTCGCGAATAAACCTGTATCAACGTAATTAGAAGAAGATTCATACATATTCTCGTTGAAATAGCAAGATCTCCAATATCCTCTTTGAGTCCACGCTAGAATCCACCATACCACAATGCTAGAATCACGACCACACGCTATCCAAACCTAAACTAATATTCCGTCGCTTGAAAATTGCTCACTTTTTGTTTCCCTCTCTCTCTCTCTCTCTTCAATTTCGGGAAATTTCTAGCAAAATATGGTGAAAAAAAGGGTTCCTTACCCTTTTTATTTGGGTCAAATTCGGGTCGGGTCGGTACTGTAGCGGTACTGTAGCACGCGTTTCTGCTCTGTCAGCTGAACTTTTAACATCTATAATTCTCTACTCCGAAATCCAATTGACGAGAGGTTTGTTGCGTTGGAAACTAGACTCGACGAACTTAATTTTAGGATTTTGTTTCACCTTAAAAAACTTCATATGCTAAGAGATATATGTCCCCCAAGTTGGACAAAAATTTGCACACAAAACATTACCCATCCTTTCTCCGAAGTCGTACTACTTCATTTCTTCCACTCATTTCATTATAAAACCTTCTGGTATATCTTATATACATCCTTCACCTATTAAATATATACGTGATAATGCTTTCTCCTTATATTCCAAAGTGGTTTTACTTAACCCTAACTCAACGTACTTATGTTTCAAATTTGGTAAGTGCTCTTCGAAGATACGGGGGGTAACACATGCCCAGAATTTAAAAGAGCAGCAACATTCGCAGAGGGGTAAGCGCCATATTGATTGAGGGCAGAGTAAAAGGGCAAGATCTATGGGTGCCGGTAGCAACTATAGAGGGGGATTGAGGCAGTCATATTTTTGATATTCAGGCCAGTCAGCGACTAGTGCACCTCCTCGGTTTGCAGGCAGGAGATTTGATCGCTCTTTTCATTCAGAACAGGGTCAGAGTTCGAGGATCTCAGGTTCTCAGTTTGGGGTGTTCCTAGCCAGCGGAGACCACTAGTACCGCGATGTAGCCAGTGCGGTAAATTACATTCTGGTCAGTGTCGCCGAGGTTCAGATGCTTGTTATGCCTGTGGCCAGGTTGGACATATGATGCGAGATTATCCATCGATGAGTGGTAGAGTTGGGGTTCAGCCCACAGGATCAGCGGCTGGTTCTTCTTCCGTGCGCCCGATAGGGCAGACTCCCCAGATTTCAGCAGGTCGAGGTAGGGGCAGAGGGGGAGCGTCCAGTTAAGGTGGCACTCAGCCCCGTATTTATGCTATAGCCGGACGTCAGGATCTTGAGTCCTCCCCGGATGTGGTTACAGGTATATTGACTGTATTCTCTCATGATGTTTGTGCATTGATAGATCCGAGTTCTACGTTATATTACATTACTCCTTATATTGTTGGTCGTATTGGGGTGAAACCCGAGCCAAGTAAACCTTTTAAGGTATCTATTCCGGTTGGTGATCTCGTGATAGCTAAACAAGTATACAAGAACTGTGAAATTGTGGTGTGTGAACGCCAGACCAAAGTTGATTTAATTGAGCTAGAAATGTTAGATTTTGATGTGATTATGGGTATGGATTGGTTGGCCTCATGTTATTCCAATGTTGATTGCCGAATGAAAGTTGTTCGATTCCAATTTCTGGGAGAACCCGTGCTTGAATGGAAAGGTAATACAGCGTATCCTAGAGGCAGGTTTATTTCCTACCTTAAGGCGAGGAAGATGATAGCTAATGGCTATATTTATTACTTAGTCCGAGTCCATGACACTGAAACAAAGCAACAGATTTTTCAATCCGTCCTGATAGTGAACGAATTTTTGCATGTATTTCAAGATGAACTCCCAGGTCTTCCCCCGGAAAGAGAGATTGACTTTGCTATTGCTGTGTTGCCAGATAATAAACTAATCTCTATCCCTCCTTACCGAATGGTTCCTGCAGAATAGAAAGAGCTAAAGGCACAATTGAGAGATTTGCTTGAGAAGGAATTTATTAGGCCCAGTTCATCACCGTGGGGAGCACATGTCCTATTTGTGAGAAAGAAAGATGGTTCCCTACGGATGTGTATTGACTATAGGCACCTAAACAAGGTGACGATAAAGAACAAATATCCTCCCCCGAGAATCGATGATTTGTTTGACCAATTACAGGGTGCCAAGTGGTTTTCCAAAATAGACCTAAGATCGGGTTATCATCAAGTGAGAGTCAGAGAAGAAGGTATTCCTAAAACAACTTTCATAATGAGATATGGCCACGATGAATTTCGAGTGATGTCATTTGGGTTTACTTATGCTCCGGCGGTGTTTATGAATTTGATGAACAATGTATTCGGGCCTCTCTTAGATCTGTTCATGATCGTGTTTATTGACGATATTATGGTATACTCTCGGACAGAATCCGAGCATGCTGACCATTTCCGTATCGTCCTTGGGATTCTTCGGACTCATGAATTGTATGCTAAGTTTTTGAAATGTGAATTTTGGCTGAATTCTGTAACTTTTCTAGGCCATATTAATTCAGCTGATGGCATTCGAGTTGATACTCAGAAAATAGAGGCCGTGAAGACTTGGCCGAGTCCTACAACGCTTACAGAAGTTCGTAGTTTCTTGGGATTAGCAGGGTACTATAGAAGATTTGAGGAAGGGTTTTCCTCCATTTCAGCACCACTGACAAAGCTAACTCAGAAATCAGCGAAATTTTAATGGACTGATACTTGTGAACACAGTTTCCAAGAATTAAAGGATAGATTAACTTCAGCCCCAGTCTTGACACTTCCAGAAGGGCTAGATGGTTATGTTTTGTATTGTGATGCCTCTGGCGTTGGGTTAGATTGTGTGTTGATGTAGCATGGTAAAGTCATTTCCTACACTTCAAGGCAGTTGCAGAATCATGAGAAGAATTATGCGACCCATGACCTTGAGTTGGCTGTAGTTATTCATGCATTAAAGATGTGGAGGCACTACTTGTATGGCGTACATATTGATATTTATACGGATCAAAAGAGTCTCCAGTATATTTTAAAACAGAAGGAGTTGAATCTTCGATAGAGATTGTGGTTGAAATTATTGAAAGATTATGATATGAGTATTTTATACCACCCCGGAAAAGCGAATGTAGTGGCTGATGCACATAGCCGCAAATCAATGAGTAGTCTATGTGAGGTTCATCCAGAGAAGAAAGAACTAATCCACGAGCTCCACCAACTAGCTAGTATGGGATTTCGTCTAATTGACTCAGGCAGTGCAGGAATTGGTATTAATAATCCAACTAATATTGGAGGTGAAGGAACGCCAATACGAAGATCCCCAGTTGAGTCACTATATAGATATACTTCATGAAAAAGAGAAGTCGCCATTTGAAGTTTCTATAGATGGAGTTCTTAGAAACCGAGACAGGCTATGTGTTCCGGATGTTACGGAATTACGTCGTCGAATTCTAGAAGAGGCTCATTTCTGTCGGTATTCCATTCATCCAGGAGCGACAAAGATGTATCACGATCTTAAGCTAATATATTGGTGGGATGCAATAAAAAAGGACATAGCGGAATTTGTAGCTCAATGTCCAAATTGCTAACAAGTGAAAATTGAACATCAAAAGCCAAGAGGATTATTGCAAGCAATGGTAATTCGAACTTGGAAATGGTAAGCGATAAACATGAATTTCATTATAGGGTTACCTTGTTCCTGAAGCAAGTATGATTCTATATGGGTGATTGTGGATAGATTGACAAAATCAGATCATTTTCTTCCAGTCAAAACTACTTATTCAGCAGAGGATTATGCAAGGTTATATCTTAAGGAGATAGAGCGACTTCATGGTGTTCCGATGTCTATTATCACAGACAGAGGAGCACAGTTTACTGCTAAATTTTGGAACTCTTTCCAAGAAGGTTTGGGGATTCAGGTAAAGCTTAGTACAACGTTTCATCTACAAACTGACGGGCAAGACGAACGCACTATTCAGACTCTGGAAGATATGTTACGGGCGTGTGTACTAGAGTTTGGTGGTAACTGGGATGACCACTTACCTCTTATTGAGTTCGCTTACAAAAATAGCTACCATTCCAGTATTCGAATGGCCCCGTATGAAGCTCTATATGGAAGAAAGTGTTGATCGCCAATTAGGTGGTTTGAAGTCGGGGAGACACAATTAATAGGTCCAAAATTGATTCAACAAGCAGTGGAAAAGGTCAAGGTTATCCGAGATCGATTGTTAAAAGCCCAAAGTCGCCAGAAATCCTACGCGGACAACCGTCAACGAGATTTAGGATTTCAAGTTGATGATTGGGTATTTCCTGAAGGTATCACCGATGAAAGGCGTGATGAGATTTGGTAAGAAAGGGAAATTGAGTCCTCGATACATTGGCCCTTACAAGATTGTCCGCAAGGTGGGTCAAGTAGCTTATGAATTGGACGTACCCTCAGAACTTGAATCAGTCACTCCGGTTTTCCATATCTCAATGCTCTGAAAATATGTTGGAGATCCTACTAGGATCGTGCTGGTAGATGATGTTCAAGTGACAGAAAAGTTGACCTATGCAGAGGTACCTATTACTATACTAGATAGGCAAGTATAGAGACTTAGGAATAAAGAAGTAGCTTCAGTAAAAGTCATATGGAGAAATAATAACCGAGAAGAAATGACTTGGGAAGCTGAAGAAAATATGAAGTCTAAGTATCCACACTTATTTCAACCCCTGGAAGAGACTCAAGATGAAACATCAACATCATGAGGTATGTATGCTTTCTTTTCACGCTTTTGGTCGTGTGTCGCCATATTTTCTTACCATTATATTATAGCCCTGTGAGGCATTGTTATTGTGGGCTGTTGTGACAAGATGGTAGCGCCGTATTATATGGGAAACTCTGGCGAAATTTTCGTAGAATTCCCAAGAACTTAACATTCGAGGACGAATATTTTTAAAGGGGGGAAGGATGTTACACCTCGGAAAATTCCATGTCGTTGAATAGAAAATAGACTAACGCAGGGTAAGAAGTATACGATGTTTCTATACGTAAGAAAGGTTATTTAATGATTCTAATTAAGATTCCAAAGACGTTGGAAGTAAGAGGAGAAAGTTCCTTAAGAAAGGCAAAGTATATGTTGTGTTTTGGAAAAGTTTCGTAAAGTACCGAGACAATGTTGACTTAATGATGTCTTAAATAAAAGTGTTACAACGCTCCTTAGATTGCTAATGAAGTGTTAAATAAGTGTTAAGAAGGTTCCATAAGGATTGGAGATCAAACGAACGACGGAAACAATTTCAGAGAAATGGGGTTATACGACCGCTTATACGGTCTGTATAAGGGTCCGTATAACACCCAACAGGAAGATGTTTTCCATGATCGTGAACCACGGTCACTTATACAGACCGTACCATATTATACGGACAATATAAGTGTCCGTAGAACACCCGACAGGCTGAGGTAAGTTCAAGTATTTAAATGTGATCCCACTTCATTATTTTCATTTCCCACTCTTCTCCACTTCTCTCCAAGACTCTAGAACATTCCACAAATTTCATATAAAAGAATTCAAGGTAAATCAAAGGTTCATATCATAAATTCAAGTGAATCAAGTGCAAGGAAGATCTTGGGGTTGCTAGAGTCAAGAATTCTCTTGGAAGTGAAGCTAGGGTTTTTCGTCAAGTGTAGTATTGCTATCCGAAACTCATTCCTACTTAATAAAAGTTATGTTTTATGATTATTTCATGTTAGTTGGACTATGGACAGGTTGAAAGACTTGGATCATAGAAGGAAATAGAAAATGAGTTACAAACATGAGAATAGTGACATTGTTGAGCAGTAGCTTAATATGAGTCATGATTCTTGATATGTTGTGATTATAATTATGCGATAAATGATATTAAGAACATGGAAGGAACATTATGTGAGGATTAATGAAATGTTGTATTATGACCATGGTTATGGATGCCCTTGAAATGGAATTAGGAGGATCGAATAATGTATGGTTGATGAATATTGTTGGATATGATATTAGGAATGTTATTATTGATGATTGGGAGTTGTTATATGATATGGAGGAAGTTGTATAAACGAAGGAAATGCTGCCCAATTTTCTCTAGATTTAGTTAAAGCATGCTTATTTTACCGATTATCTAATATTAGTATGAACTCCCTTGAAGGTAGAAACGCGAATATTGGTGAGGAACATTCAAGCGATAGAGTAGCTAAACGAAAAGGTATGTGAGGCTAGTCCCTTTTTTCTAAGGCATGCTTCTTATGACATGATGTTCTTTATCTGTTCATGACTTTCTTACATCCCGAAAACTATGAGTCAATATTGATAAAGAGCTTCATATGAGATAAGATAAGAGACACGCTACGAGTATGATAATGATGATGATGAGTCTAAGTCTAAAGATTCTAAGTCCTATGATATGATGTTTCTACAGAGCTAATGATCCCAATTATGATTTTGTGATGTTGTTCATTGTGCTACACTCACCTTATATGCTAATTCCTTCAAGGTGAGGCAGAATGCTTATGAAACTCCTTAATGGAATCGGGGGTTCACGACCTTACGTCACCCTGATAGAGTATAGTCTGTCTTGAGTTTTTATGCATGATCCATAATGAGTATATGATGATGATATTACACTGCGCCTATATGGCCGGGCAGACACCTCTAAGGCGGGCAGCGTATACACCATGTCTAGATAGCATGGGCAGACACCACTAGTGGGCTGCATGAGATGGTTACCCCGGACGTGGGATGCCTGGACGCGGGCTAATGATTATCACACCGTACCTATATGGTCGGCCAGCTTATACATATATGCATACATGATATGATGATGTTTATGAAGTAGGTTAGCATGCATTATTTCAGTCTTTAGTGACAGTCAGTTACAGGTTGTTCCTTGCTTTATGTCACCTTGCTTCATTGATGTATTATTATTGTTCATGCCTTACATACTCAGTACAATGTTCGTACTGACATACTTTTCTTTGGACGTTGTGTTCATCCCCACAGGTAGAAAGAGAGGTGACCCAGATTTACAGGAGCACTCCATTACTCCGGAGGTGCTATTTTGAGACATTATTTTTGTGTACATATTTGGGCACGATGGGATCCTGTCCCGACCTTAGGTCTAGTACTCTAGTAGAGGCTCATAGATACGTATGTGTGGGTAATATGGTCTCATGTTTCCTCATTGTATAGATATTATCTTGATAGCCGAAGGGCTTATGTATATAAATGTAGATATGCTTGAAGTTGAAAATGGTTTTCCTTATGACTAGAAGTGTGGAGTAGTAGATAAATGCAGAATAAGTATGATGACTAGCAGTATGACTGGTGCTCGGTAGTCAGCTCCGGGTACCCAGCATGGCCCCCTAGTTGAATCGTCACAAAAGTTGTATCAGAGCAGTTCGGCCCTGGGGTGTGTCTACGAGTCGTTTCCAGCAGAGTCTTGTTTAAGGTGTATAGCACGCCATGCTTATAAATAAGAAGCTGCGGGGCATTTTGAAAAAATGACCATTCTTCTTCTTATAAGATTATGTGATAGAGCCATGTCATAAGATTTTCTCCTCCCTAATTGTGCACTATGATTTCAGTAATGCCGCCAAAGAGAAAAGCTACCGCCGCCCAGAAGGGCAAGGCTACTTCACCACGGCGAGTGGAGAGGGAGCCACCAACAAATATAGAAGAAAGTGAATCTTATAATGAGGCTCCATCTAATACCTCCCCCACTCCGCCTGTTCAAGAATAACAAGAGGGGACTTTAGCTTCAGCTCCTATGCCTCCAGTTCCTCCACCGGTTACTTCGGGTCAATAGATGACCGAAGCTATTCAGCTACTGACATAGTTAGTTGCTGCTCAGGCATAGTGGCAGAGTACAGGTTCAGGCGATGGTGCGACTAGAACTCGAGCCTTGGATTTTATGAGTTTAAACCCTCCAGAATTTTTCGGGTCAAAGCCGGATGAGGACCCGTAAGGTTTTATTGATGAGATACTGAGAACATTGAAAATTATCAATGCCTCTGAAACTGAATTTGTGGAGTTGGCATCTTATAGACTCCGGGATGTAGCGGTCCTATGGTATAATAATAGGGTATCTTCAAGAAAAGAAAATGCACCTCCCCCGATTCGGAAAGAATTGGTGGATGCTTTTCTTCATCACTATTTGCCACCCGAGGTTCGAAGGGCCAGAACTAATAGGTTTCTGAATTTAAAATAAGGAAACATGAGTGTCCGGGAGTATAGCCTTCTCTTTAACTCATTGGCTAGATATGCTCCGACTATGGTGGCTGATTTAGGCGATAGAGTGCATAGGTTTGTGAGAAGCTTAGGGCCACATTTGTTTAAAGATTGTTTGACAACCTCATTGCAGGAGGGGATGGATATTTTTTGTATTCAGGCCCACAGCCAGAATTTAGAAGAGCAGCAACATCCGCAAAGGGGTAAGCGCGATATTGATAGAGGGCAGAGTAAAAGGGCCAGATCTATGGGTGCCGGTAGCGACTATAGAGGAGGATCGAGGCAGTCATATTCCAGATATTCAGGCCAGTCAACGACTACTGCACCTCCTCAATTTGCAGGCAGGAGATTTGATCTCTCCATTTATTCAGGACAAGGTCAGAGTTCGAGCATAGCAGGTTCTCAGTTTGGGGGTGATCCATTCTAGCGGATACTACCAGTACCGCGATGTAGCCAGTGCGGTAAATTACATTATGGTTAGTGTCGCCAAGGTTCAGATGCTTGCTATGACTGTGGACAGGTTGGACATATAATGCGAGATTGTCCATCGATGAGTGGTAGACTTTGGGTTCAACCTACAGGATCAGCGGCTGGTTCTTCTTCTGTGCGCCCGATAAGGCAGACTCCCCAGATTCCAGCAGGTGGAGGTAAGGGCAGAGGGAGAGCGTCCAGTTCAGGTGGCACTCAGCCCCGTATTTATGCTCTAGCCAGACGTCAGGATCTTGAGTCCTCCCCGGATGTGGTTACAGGTATATGACTATATTCTCTCATGATGTTTATGTGTTGATAGTGTTACACCTCGGAAATTTTTTGTGAGCCAACAATGAATAGACCAATGAAGGGCATGAGTGTGCGATGTTTTACAAAGTAGGGAATGATTATTTATGAACTTTGGAATTAAGAAAGTTGCAGAATTTCATTTCAGCCAGTGGTCGTAAAATGGAATACGGCCCGTAAAGCGATTTACGGACCATAAAGTGCCATCGTGCCTCAACATTTCAAAAATTTCAACTTTCTGTCAAATGCTTCAAATGGTTAAAAATGACTTGGAATACGGACCGTAAATTGAAATACGACCCGTAAACTGAGTCGTAAACCGCCATGATCTTCAGCCAACCTTTCTGTTCCTGATATGCTTAAATACGGCTGTGGGGGATGGACCGTAACCCAGTATACGGCCCATAAAGTGGGGTTTACGACCACTGTGTATTTCGACCACTGTTCATAAAAATCAGATTTTAGCTATTAAGAAGGAGGGACCCAAGTTCATTTTCTCATTTCATCTTCACGAAATTACCCCTAGAAATCTCTAGAACACTCCAAACACTTCAACCACAAGAATAACAAGGAAATCAATGATCATCAACACCAAATCAATGAAACAAGGTGTATGAAACCTAATTGGAAGTCATCTCCTTCAAGAAATTCCAAAAGAGGTGAAGAAGGGTTTTGGTGCTAAAGGAGTAATTCCACTCTAGGCTTGTTCCACCATCATCTAAGGTATGTTTCATGACTTTATCATGTTATTTAAGGTATTGGAAAGCTAAGATGCTTGAAATTTAGAAGAACGTAGAAAATGGGCCATTACTGAGTGAATAGTGTCACAATTGAAGGATAGTTGAATGCAATCATGAACGTTGATAGGTTGTGATGATGAATACGTTATAAGTGGCATATAGACCATGGAATAGGTGTAAAGTAAGAAAAACTATGATGATGAGCTAAAACCATTAAATGTGGAGAAATTGGAGAAAAATGGTGGATTTTGCTAAATATAGATAAGTGATGAATGTTGATACGATATTGTGAGTATTGTTGTAAATGTTTGGGAGTTGAAATAGAACATGAGAAAAGTAGTAGAAACAAAGGAAACGCTGCCCAATTTTCTCTGGAAATAACGATGCGTTCTTATGGTCGATTGACTAACTATAATGTGTATTCTCTCGTGAAGGTAGCAATGTGATATTGAAGGAGAACAAGTGAGCGATAGCTTAACTAAGCGACAAAGGTATGCGAGGCTAATCCTTTTCCTTCTATGGCATGAATCCCATGATATGATTCTTCTTCCTCTCCATGATTCTCCTATATTCCGGAAAGCCAAGAGCTTAAGATCATGAATAGCTATATGAGTCAAGAGATATGATATGGCGTTCCTATAAAGTAAATGATGTCGTCCATTTTATACACTCACCTTACATACTAACCCCTTCAAGGTGAGGCAAAATGTTCATGAATGCCCATAATGGAATCGAGCGTTCACGACCTTACGTCACCTCGATAAAATACACTTGTTCTAGAGTCCCTATGCATGCACAATGGTGAGCATATTTTGATAAACATATTTTTATAAGTATTTCATAATGATCATGTCATAATCATATTACACCAGGCCTAGTTCGCCGGGCAGTCACCGCGAAAGCGGGCA
This sequence comes from Lycium barbarum, assembly GCF_019175385.1. Taxonomy (NCBI): domain Eukaryota; kingdom Viridiplantae; phylum Streptophyta; class Magnoliopsida; order Solanales; family Solanaceae; genus Lycium; species Lycium barbarum. The sequence goes on from NC_083341.1 coordinate 86,347,050, forward strand.
GCTATATGATACACCATGGCCAGTTGGCATGGGCAGACACCACTAGTGGGCGGCATGAAATGGTACCCCGGACGCGGGAGGCCTGGACGCGGGCTAATGTTACTGATTATCACACCGCACCTATATGGTCGGGCAGTTTATATATATATATATATATATATATATATATATATATATATATATATATATATATATATATATATGATATGATATGCATACATGAGATGATGATAAGCATAAAAGTAAGTCAGCATGCATTACTTCTCATACGATTCCTAGCCAGGTACAGTTGCTCCATACTTGATGCTCCCTTTATTTTCTTGATGTGTTGTTATTGTTCATGCCTCTCATACTCAGTACAACATTCGTACTGACGTCCGATTTATTTAGACGCTATGTTCATGCCCACAGGTAGGCAGGGAGGTGAGCTCGATCCGGATTCTTAGGAGCTGTCAGCAGATTGAAAGCACTCCATTGTTCGGAGGTGCTTATGATTATTCTTTTGGTACATATGTATATTTTGGGCATGACGGAGTCTTGCTCCGTCTACATGTATAGTATGTCAGTAGAGGCTCGTAGATGCGTAGTGTGGGTTAGATGGTCTCACAAGTCTACTACGGTATGCATAAATATATTATTTTGATAGTCTACTGAGGCATTTATATATATATATATGTATAGACTAATTGTGCTTTCCACCGAAAAATGATTGTCATGCGATTATGAATTTGTGAATGATAAAGAAGCGTAAATGACTATGATAAGTGAGGGAATAAAGGGTGCTCGGTGGTCAACCTCGGGTACCCGTCGCGGCCCCCAGCCGGGTCGTGACAGAAGTGATATCAGAGCAGTTCGTCCTAGGAAGTGTCTACGAGCCGTGTCTAGTAGAGTCCTTTTTATGGTGTGTTGCGCGCCACATCAATAGACAGGAGGCTACAGGGTATTTAGGAAAATGACCGTCTTTCTTCTTATGAGATCGTGCGATAGAGCCATGCATAAGACTTTGCTCCTCCTAAAGTGACCAAAGCTATTTATCTATTGACGCAATTGGTTTCCGCCCAGGCACAGCGGCAGAATGCGGGCCTGAGTGATCGTTCCGCTAGTATGAGAGCCCGTGATTTCCTGACTTTAAATCCTCTGAAATTTTTCGGGTCGAAGCCGGATGAGGACCCACAAGGTTTTATTGATGAGATGCTGAGGACGCTGAAACTCATGCATGCTTCTGAGACTGAATCGGTAGAGTTGACTTCTTATAGACTCCGTGATATGGTGGTATTGTGGTATAACAACTGGATAGCATCGAGGACAAAAAATGCACCTCCTCCCGTTTGGAAAGAGTTTGTTGATGCTTTCATTCAACATTATTTGCCGCCCGAGGTCTGCCGAGCTAGAGCGGACAAGTTCTTGAATCTAAAGCAAGGAAGCATGAGTGCTCGAGAGTATAGCCTACAATTTAATTCTCTGGCCAGGTACGCCCCGACTATAGTGGCCGACATGGGGGATCGAGTGCATAGGTTTGTGAGTGGTTTGGGGCCACATCTATTCAAAGATTGTTTAACGACTTCATTGCAAGATGGGATGGATATTTCCCGTATACAGGCCCATGCTCAGAATTTAGAGGGACGACAACAGCCGCCAAGGAGTGATCGTGATATTGACCGAAGGCAACGTAAGAGGGCTAGGTCTATGGGAACGAGCAGCGAGTATATAGGGGGATCGAGACAGATGTATTCTAGGCACTCAGGACAGTCAGTGACTAATGCACCTTCCATATTTCCAGATAGGAGGATTGATCGTTCCTCCCAGTCAGGACAGGGCCAGAGTTCAAGGGCGTCATATTCTTAGTTTAGGGGAGGTTTCAGTCAGAGGAGACCTCCGGTACCGCGGTGCAACCAGTGCGGTAAATTGCATTCCGGACGATGTTATCACGGTACGGATGCTTGTTATAATTGTGGTCAGACTGGGCACATGATGAGAGATAGGGTTGGGACTCATCCCACAGGTTCAACAGCGGGTTCTTCTTCAGTCCGACAACACAGACTCATCAAACTCCAGCAGGTAGAAGTAGAGGTAGAGGTAGAGGGGGAGCGTCTACTTCAGGTGCTGTTCAGCCCCGCGTATATGCTTTGGCTGGGCGACAGGATCTTGAGTCTTCCCCAGATGTGGTCACAGGTACATTGACTATATTTTCCCGTGATGTATATGCTCTTATCGATCCGGGTTCCACTTTCTCTTATGTTACTCCATATATTGCTGATTGTATTGGGGTGAAACCCGAGCCAATTAGACCTTTCGAAGTGTTCACTCCGGTTGGTGATCCCGTGATAGCCAGACAAGTGTATAAGGATTGTGTCATTGTGATATGTGATCGTCAGACTAAAGTTGATTTGATTGAGCTTGAAATGGTAGATTTCGATGTAATCGTGGGCATGGATTGGCTAGCGTCATGTTATGCTAATGTTGATTGCCGAGCGAAAGTGGTCCGATTCCAATTTCCGGGAGAGCGCATACTTGAATGGAAGGGGAATACGGCGTCCCCAAAGGGTAGGTTTATTTCCTACCTCAAGGCAAGGAAGATGATAGCCAAGGGCTATATTTATCATTTAGTTCGAGTTCATGATGCAGAAGCAGATTCGCCAACTCTTCAATCTGTTCCGGTGGTGAATGAATTCCCAAACGTATTTCCAGACGAACTCCCAGGTCTTCCTCCAGAAAGAGAAATTGATTTCGCCATTGATGTATTGTCGGACACCGAGCCCATTTCTATTCTTCCTTACCGAATGGCTCCGGCAGAATTGAAAGAGCTAAAAACACAGCTGAAAGATCTGTTTGACAAGGGGTTTATCAGACCCAGCTCATCGCCGTGGGGAGAACCAGTCTTGTTTGTAAGAAAGATGGACGGATCCTTAAGAATGTGTATCGACTACAAGCAATTGAACAAAGTGACGATAAAGAACATATATCCTCTTCCAATGATTGATGATTTATTCGCTCAGCTGCAAGGTGCTAAGTGGTTTTCAAAAATAGATTTGAGGTCGGGTTATCATCAAGTGAGAGTTAGAGAAGCAGATATTCCCAAAACAGCTTTCCGAACGAGATATGGCCACTATGAATTTCGAGTAATGTCATTCGGGTTGACTAATGCTCCGGCTGTATTTATGAATTTAATGAACAACATATTCAGGCCTCTCTTGGATCTATTTGTGATAGTATTTATCGATGATATTCTGGTGTATTCTCGCACAGAATCAGAACATGCAGACCATCTGAGAATTGTACTTGGCATTCTTCGAGCCTGAGAATTATATGCAAAATTTTCAAAGTGTGAGTTCTGGCTGAATTCTGTAACATTCTTGGGCCATATTATTTCAGATGATGGTATCCGAGTCGACACTCAGAAAATTGAAGCTGTGAAGACTTGGCCAAGGCCTACGACGCCCAATTGAAGCTGGGTTTGGCAGGATATTATAGAAGGTTCGTAGAGGGTTTTTCATCTATTTCTGCCCCATTGACGAAGCTAACTCAGAAGTCCGCCAAATTTCAGTGGGACGATGCATGTGAGCGTAGTTTCCAAGAGTTGAAAGACAGGTTGACCTCAACTCCGATCTTAACACTCCTAGAAGGGTTAGATGGCTACATGGTATACTGTGATGCGTCCGGTGTTGGACTAGGATGTGTATTGATGCAGCACGGGAAAGTTCTTGCATATGCTTCGAGACAATTGCGGAAATATGAGAAGAATTATCCAACTCATGATCTCGAACTAGCTACAGTTATTCATGCCCTAAAAATATGGAGGCATTATTTATACAGGGTGCAAGTTGATATCTATACAGATCACAAGAGTCTCCAGTACATTTTTAAACAGAAAGAGTTGAATTTACGGCAGAGGCGGTGGTTAGAATTATTAAAAAATTATGATGTTAATATTTTATACCACCCCGGGAAGGCGAATGTAGTAGCCGACGCACTTAGCCGCCGATCGATGGGCAGTTTATGTGAAATCCCTCTGGAAAGGAAAGAGTTGGTTCAAGAACTTCATCGATTAGCAAATTTGGGAGTGCGTATAATTGACTCGGGCGATGCCAGAATTAGTATAAATGATTCCACTGTCACGACCCAACCCCGTAGGCCGCGACTAGTGCCCGAGATGGACACTCGTACATACCTACTAACCAAATTTCACTTGCGTTTACATATTAAGGATTTCGTGCATACAAAACCATATACATATCATTTAGGTCGTCGAGTATATCATAACACATAAATCGATCAGGTTATCGTAGTATATGGGAAAACCGGACATAATGCAGATAAACATCACTGATCAAACGCGACCCACGACCCACATACATGTCTACAGGCCTCTAACAAAGACAACAGAAACATATGACGGGACAGGGCCCCGCCGTACCCCTGAATAGTCATATACACATAAATATGTACAACGGAAAGATATATACCAAAAATGTGGGCTCCGGATCAAAGGAGCACTCCAAAGTAGCAGAATGGGCACCCTAGACTGGCGGATCACCACAATAAGCGTCTGTACCTGCGGGCATGAAACGCAGCCCCCGAAGAAAGGGGGTCAGTACGGAATATATACTGAGTATGTAAGGCATGAAATATAGAAAACAGAGTCATAACCAGAACAACGATACAAAAGTAAGTGCATTATCCAGATTACCAAAGCGCTATTTTCCCAATCACAAATCATATATGCAGATGTCATATGCCAGAAAAGTGCAGGCCCAGAATATCAGAATGATTGTTTTCCAAACGCAGATCGTATATGCCGAAGTCATATGTCAGAAGAAGTACGGATCCAGAATGTCAGAACATTTGTTTTCCAGACACAAACCAAACATCTCAGAATCATATATCGTATATATACATATAACAGATCCCGGCCCTCTAGTGAGGGACGCGGTGAACAGAATCATATAACAGATCCCGACCCTCTGGTAAGGGACGCGGTGGACAGAATCATCAGATGCCAAAATCAGATACCATATATGCATGTAACAGATCCCGGCCCTTTAGTGCGTGGACAGAGTAATCCATGCATGTCAGAATCATGTACCGTGTATGCAGATAACAGATCCCGGCCCTGTATTGCGGAACGCGGTGAACAGAATCATCATATGCCATCCTGGCCACCATCCCTATATCATCATATACAGACACACATATAACAGAACCCGGCCCGCAAGGGAGAGGGACGCGGTGAACAATGCAGAGGAAGATGCACGATAATAGAACCTGGCCCGGGGCGCAGTGAATAACATACTGAGGCTTGCACGAACAGAGCAGTAAGAACCCATATGCACACATATCCAGACTCAATAGATAGGTACACTTACCGACATTTGAAGATCATAAACACGTCCCAAATCAATCGAAGTTAGGGACATCAAAACTTACAAAACTCTTTAGAAACAAAATTCTTTATGCTTATCTCGTTATTCATTCATATAATAAGCTCGATTATATCGAGCGTACCCATATCGAAAGTGGACAAGAATCGTAGACAACTCGGAACATCCCAAATAGAGCTTCAGAAGTCATAGATACGTATCAAAACCATATGCATATAACTGAATAAATAAATTCCAAGATTCGATGGACAAATATATTTACCGACATCTAAGGACTCAGAAACAAGTTTCGGGTCAATCGAAATTAGGATAAGAAAGTTGCGAGCATGTGAAGTACAGAACCGTCTAAAAACATTTCATAAGCCATATTTGGAAATTCAAGTATCATTCATATTAGGAAACTTTCGAATAACATTATGGATCAAATCAAATGGAGACTTTAGGACCATATTGACGTATCAAAGTATTCATCAAAGACTTTAGTCATCTCGATTTTCTTTCGAACAATCTTCGGAAACATAACAACTAGAATCTTCGAACATCATAAATACGTATCAAGCCATATAGAATAGCTTATGGAAGTCAAAGATATTAGCCATCCTAGTGGCTCTAAGAGTAGGATTTTCTTTAGATGCATACATATACGTTATTGGTTCATTTCACAAAGGTCATGCCAAAAGAAGGAAAGGTAAGCTTTACATACCTCGATCGCTCGCTAAACAAATCCCGACTCAAGTCTCGGGCTCTCCAGTATCTACAATAACGTTATCAATTACCAAACATTAGCTACAAGTACTTACAAATTCAATTCTAACTAGTACTTGTCTACAAAAATTTCGGCAGCATCTCCCTTGTAAATTCAATATCCCTGAGAATTTAACTCGGCCAAATTCATCAACAACCATACCAACAATACCAACAACCATACTAATAATATCAAGAATAAATTTAAATTGCATTCTAACATTAGTAACCTTCTCCTCTACGTAGCTTATCACATTCAATTCAACTACGTACATTCAAGCCAATATCAACGATCACATATTCATTTCTAATCCAAGATCATTCAAACACAATTCAAGAACATTTCAAACAATCTATACAATATTAAAACAATTCCACCAACACCATACTCCACCCGAAATCCCCACAAATGCAACAAAACTACAACGTTGCATTTTCTTCTTTCAAATTCACAAACTACAGCAACAATGCACACTTTAGCAACTCCATTTCCACACTTACATAAAAACCATATCAAAATCACATAATTTCCTACAACCAATTTCCATGCCAACTTGAACCATTAGTCTTTCATTGGCATCATAGAGTTCACAACAACACAACTAACATACTACATAAAATTAATTCATCTTCCTCCACCCAATACCACCACACGGCCACACACATACAACACACCCACACGGCCCACACACAACACATAACATTTCTATTATTTTCATTCAATTCTACTCACTACAACATATATAAATCTTCCATAACATGTAAAAGAATAAGAATTCTTACCTTTTCTTCAATTTTCCACTTGCCACCAAGAGTGGTTTTCTTGCTTAAATAATTATACCACGTTGAAGAGGACCCTTGAATTAATAATATTACTAGAAAAATATAATTTTGGATCAAAGATTTAAGGCTTCAAGATTTTATTTTATTTTTTTGTGTGTTGGCCGAAACCCCTTCTTGCTCTCACTCTCTCTTTTTTTTTTTCTTGAAAGTTCTAAAAATGGAAGAATAAGTAGTGGTCCTCTCCTTTTATTTCATGGATTAAATTTTTCATGGGCCTTGGGCCATGCCCCTATGGCCGGCCACCTCTTGGCCATTTTCAAGCCCCAAAAAAAAATTCTTTTTATTTAAAGCCCATTATTTCATGACAAATTTTTGTAACTCATGAAAACTATTTTCCAAATTTCCAATTTTGCCCTTAGCCTTCCTCCATATTTCCGCATCAATATTTTCCATAAACAACTTATATATTAAATAAGATCAAAATATTGCCTCATCTCTTACTAGTCACAATTATTTCGATTTATCTAAATGTGCAAAATTACGGGATATAACATCCTCCCCCCCTTTAGAACATTCGTCCTCGAATGTTAAACTAGTCTTATAGGGTTTTCTAAACATTTCGGGGGAGTTTCTTTGTAGTCATCATATATAGTTCACTCATCATTCAACATAACCACTTTAGAAGTTCAAACTACCTGTAAGTATCGGAAACACGTAAAGGTACTTCTTCGTCATTTCTCTTTCAGTTTCCAGGTCACCTCATCCTTGTATAACTTGTATAACGTATATTCAATCTTAGTCACGGTCTTTCTTACTCCTGGTTTTCTCCGCTCTACATATTCATCACGTCAAATTTATGAACTACACCCATAATTCCACACGTTGTAAGCATGATATACAGGAAACGAGGTCATAACCGAAGTAGGGAAACAGCAAATTAGTACAGTAATCAGAAAATCACACGGCTTGCCTTTCTATCATAAATCATGCATGTCCATGTCATATCCAATTCATTATGGGGGCTTAGAAACATAAGTCAATAATCATCATGTACGTGTGCATATAGACCGTATTCCATACTACTACACTCTAACCCTTTTTTTTTCAGACCTGTTCTTCGAATTTCTACTCAGGTAGTTTCATGCTTTTCCTTTCGTCTCCTTTAGAGGTTTTACTCACTCATATTCTTTCTCTTTGACATTCCCGACACTTCAGATCTCCTTACCTTCTACGCACTCATTTTCTTTCTAATCCCAGATATCGTTGTGTTAGGACTTTTCAGCCTTAACTAGTAGTAAATTCAGTATTCATCAAAGACTTTAGTCATCTCGATTTTCTTTCGAACAATCTTCGGAAACATAACAACTAGAATCTTCGAACATCATAAATACGTATCAAGCCATATGGAATAGCTTATGGAAGTCAAAGATATTAGCCATCCTAGTGGCTCTAAGAATAGGATTTTCTGTAGAGGCATACATATACGTTATTGGTTCATTTCATAAAGGTCATGCCAAAAGAAGGAAAGGTAAGCTTTACATACCTCGATCGCTCGCTAAACAAATCCCGACTCAAGTCTCGGGCTCTCCAGTATCTACAATAACGTTATCAATTACCAAACATTAGCAACAAGTACTTACAAATTCAATTCTAACTAGTACTTGTCTACAAAAATTTCGGCAGCATCTCCCTTGTAAATTCAATATCCCTGAGAATTTAACTCGGCCAAATTTATCAACAATACCAACAACCATACTAATAATATCAAGAATAAATTTAAATTGCATTCTAACATTAGTAAGCTTCTCCTCTACGTAGCTTATCACATTCAATTCAACTACGTACATTCAAGCCAATATCAACGATCACATATTCATTTCTAATCCAAGATCATTCAAACACAATTCAAGAACATTTCAAACAATCTATACAATATTCAAACAATTCCACCAACACCATACTCCACCCGAATTCCCCACAAATGCAACAAAACTACAACGTTGCATTTTCTTCTTTCAAATTCACAAACTACAACAACAATGCACACTTTAGCAACTCCATTTCCACAATTACATAAAAACCATATTAAAATCACATAATTTCCTACAACCAATTTCCATGCCAACTTGAACCAATAGTCTTTCATTGGCATCATAGAGTTCACAACAACACAACTAACATACTACATAAAATTAATTCATCTTCCTCCACCCAATACCACCACACGGCCACACACATACAACACACCCACACGGCCCACACACAACACATAACATTTCCATTATTTTCATTCAATTCTACTCACTACAACATATATAAATCTTCCATATCATGTAAAAGAATAAGAATTCTTACCTTTTCTTCAATTTTCCACTTGCCACCAAGAGTGGTTTTCTTGCTTAAATAATTATACCACGTTGAAAAGGACCCTTGAATTAATAATATTACTAGAAAAATATAATTTTGGATCAAAGATTTAAGGCTTCAAGATTTTTTTATTTTTTTTTTGTGTGTGTTGGCCGAAACCCCTTCTTGCTCTCACTCTCTCTTTCTTTTTCTTGAAAGTTCTAAAAATGGAAGAATAAGTAGTGGTCCTCTCCTTTTATTTCATGGATTAAATTTTTCATGGGCCTTGGGCCATGTCCCTATGGCCGGCCACCTCTTGGCCATTTTCAAGCCCCAAAAAAAAAATTCCTTCTTTTTAATTCAAGCCCATTATTTCATGACAAATTTTTGTAACTCATGAAAACTATTTTCCAAATTTCCAATTTTGCCCTTAGCCTTCCTCCATATTTCCGCATCAATATTTTCCATGACCAACTTATATATTAAATAAGATCAAAATATTGCCTCATCTCTTACTAGTCACAATTATTTCGATTTATCCAAATGTGCAAAATTACGGGATATAACATCCTCCCCCCCTTTAGAACATTCGTCCTCGAATGTTAAACTAGTCTTATAGGGTTTTCCAAACATTTCGGGGGAGTTTCTTTGTAGTCATCATATATAGTTCACTCATCATTCAACATAACCACTTTAGAAGTTCAAACTACCTATAAGTATCGGAAACACGTAAAGGTACTTCTTCGTCATTTCTCTTTCAGTTTCCAGGTCACCTCATCCTTGTATGACTTGTATAACGTATATTCAATGTTAGTCACGGTCTTTCTTACTCTTGGTTTTCTCCGCTCTACATATTCCTCCCGTCAAATTTATGAACTACACCCATAATTCCACACGTTGTAAGCATGAAATACAGGAAACGAGGTCATAACCAAAGTAGGGAATACAACAAATTAGTACAGTAATCAGAAAATCACACGGCTTGCCTTTCTATCATAAATCATGCATGTCCATGTCATATCCAATTCATTATGGGGGCTTAGAAACATAAGTGAATAATCATCATGTACGTGTGCATATAGACCGTATTCCATACTACTACACTCTAACCCTTTTTTTTTCAGACCTGTTCTTCGAATTTCTACTCAGGTAGTTTCATGCTTTTCCTGTTGTCTCCTTTAGAGGTTTTACTCACTCATATTCTTTCTCTTTGACATTCTCGACACTTCAGATCTCCTTACCTTCTACGCACTCATTTTCTTTCTGCTCCCAGATATCGTTGTGTTAGCACTTTTCAGCCTTAACTAGTAGTAAATTCAGTATCATTTTACCTTGTAACATTTGCACTATATCTTTCACTTTGTCCCTTAAATTTCGTTCAGTTAATGTCTTCCGTACATCGTCGCACTTGTTGCTGGGATTCACCTATCGATCAATACAGTCACAAATGGGATGTCCTATGCATACATATACATTACTGCCATATCTTTTACAAAACACTTCCAAATGCTATTTAAACTTACCCTGATTCCAAAGCTTTGTTGTGCTTTCTTCTTCTTCTTCACCGGCCTAGTCTACCTTAGCCTACCCGACCTCTTTAAGGTTTCTAATCGCTCCGCATATTCTAATTTCCTTTAGGTTACCCCAAATTTCCTATTTGTTTCTTGTATCTATATTTGTGGAAATTTTAATACACTTCCCAGGGGGGGTCACCCATTCCAAAATTGCTCTGGCCCTAGCACGCTTAACCTCAAAACTTTAATGCATTTCGATGCGTTAATGCTGGTATAATTGCACCCACTTCCCCGCACAACCCTTCTCACGTAATCTAGGGCAAGTCAGGGCCTTAACAATTTCCGGAAAGTTCTCGTAATGGGTCCCACTCCGATCTAAAGAGGGTCTTTTATTTTTCTGATTATGTAGTTACCGACTTAGCCTTTTAAATTCTCAACATTCACTTTTTATCTGTATGAATAGCTACCTCAAACGGTTCTATCTATTCGGGTTTTATCCTAATCCCACTAGTAACCAGGGAAAAATATATTTATCAACACATATACATTTCGGAAAAAGATAAGTAGTATACCTGTAACTACATCTGGTGACGCCTCCTGATCCTGCCGGTTGGCCAAAGCATATGTGCGGTTCGAAGGACCGCTAGAACCAGGAGCTCCGCCACGACCTCTACCGCGGCCTGCCGGTGTCGGCCGCATAGCTACAGAAGGGGGAGATGAACCAGCAACCGACCCAGTAGGCTGGGCTGAACCACAGGAACCATTCTTAAACGGGCACTCCCTCAGAACATGGCCCTGACGGCCACAAAAGAAACAGACACCCATAGCACGATAACACCTCCCTGGGTGAGGCTTCCCACAGTAAGAACATCAAGGCATGGGTGGCTTTGACTGACTGAAACCTCTGCTTACTTGCGAACCCGAAGCCCTGGAACTTTGTCCAGCTCATGAGTATCCTGTGCTATCGAATCTCTCACCAGTAGATTGCGGGGGTCCACTTCGCGCTGGCTGAGAAGACTGTCTAGTGTGCTGTTGAGGCTGCCCGCCTCGAAACTCCCCAGAATAACCAGCTGGTCTAGCCCTCTTGGGCAATCTCCTGTCACAATCCCTATCGGGATGACGTCCTCTATGTCGGTCCTCCATTCCCTGTGCGTATGCCTGCAACCGTGCAATATCCATCCCGGACTGAGATGCCATCACCATACAACAATCAACCAGGTAATCATCCAACCCTATCACATACCGGTGCATCATGGCAGTCATATCAGCCATGATGGTGGGCGCATATATGGCTAGGGAGTCAAACTCTAGGCTGTACTCCCGAACACTCCTGCCCCTCTGTCTCAGCTGCAAAAATCTGTTAACCCTCGCTCGCCGCATCTCGGGAGGCAGAAAATGACCGAGAAAGGCGGCTGTAAACTCATCCCATACAGCTGGAGGAGCATCCTCGCATCTGGAAAGCTCCCAGGACTCATACCAATTAACCGCCACATCACGCAGTCTATATGAAGCCAGCTCGACAGACTCAGTCTCTGAAGCTCTGACTAATCTCAGCGTACGCTGCATCTATCGAATGAAGTCCTGGGGATCCTCCTCGGGTTTGGACCCGTAGAACTCTGGGGGATTGCAGGTCAAGAAATCATGAACCCTCAAACTGTCGCGTCTATCCACATCATCACCCCCTAGCCCGCATCTGCGAGCCTGCCCCGCTACTAGCCTCGTCAATAACTGTACAGCATCTCTCATCGCCCTGTCCTCTGCTCCCGGCTGAAGAGCTGGTGGCTTGGGCGCTGGAGCCTCTGGAGCTAATGGTGGAGCCGCCTCCTGATCCATGGTGGCAGCGGCTGCTGCTCCAGGCTCCTCTAATGGTGGGGGTGTAGCAGAACCCGCTGACTGGGGCATAACCTCGGGCATAGTCTGGGCACGGGCCCTCGTAACGCCCTGAGCCTGGCTAGTCTCCCCAACTGCTGCTGACTTGCCCTTCTGGGCAGCTGTCGCTTTTCTCGGAGGCATCGCTGAAAACATAGCAATCTGTTAGAAAAGAACCACCCTAATAGCACAGCTCTATCGCACGATCTAAGATCCAAAGAAAGGTAACACCCTAAACGTCCTGTAGCCTCCTGTTTATAGATGTGGTGCACAACACACCGATAAAGAAGACTCTACTAGACACGGCCTGTAGACATTCCGAGGACAAACCGCTCTGATACCACTTTTGTCACGACCCAACCCCGTGGGCCGCGACTAGTGCCCGAGATGGACACTCGTACATACCTACTAACCAAATTTCACTTGCGTTTACATATTAAGGATTTCGTGCATACAAAACCATATACATATCATTTAGGTCATCGATTATATTATAACACATAAATCGATCAGGTTATTGTAGTATATGGGAAAACCGGACATAAACCAGATAAACATCACTGATCAAACGCGACCCACGACCCACATACATGTCTACAGGCCTCTAACAAAGACAACAGAAACATATGACGGGATAGGGCCCCGCCGAACCCCTGAATAGTCATATACACATAAATATGTACAACAGAAAGATATATACCAAAAGTGTGGGCTCCGGATCAAAGGAGCACTCCAAAGTAGCAGAATGGGCACCCTAGACTGGCGGATCACCACAATAAGCGTCTGTACCTGTGGGCATGAAACGCAGCCCCCGAAGAAAGGGGGTCAGTACGGAATATGTACTAAGTATGTAAGGCATGAAATACAGAAAACAGAGCCATAACCGGAACAACGATACAAAAGTAAGTGCATTATCCAGATTACCAAAGCGCTATTTTCCCGATCACAAACCATATATGCAGATGTCATATGCCAGAAAAGTGCAGGCCCAGAATATCAGAATGATTGTTTTCCAAACGCAGATCGTATATGCCGAAGTCATATGTCAGAAGAAGTACGGATCCAGAATGTCAGAACATTTGTTTTCCAGACGCAAACCAAACATCTCAGAATCATATATCGTATATATACATATAACAGATCCCGGCCCTCTAGTGAGGGACGCGGTGAACAGAATCATATAACAGATCCCGGCCCTCTGGTAAGGGACGCGGTGAACAGAATCATATAACAGATCCCGGCCCTCTAGTAAGGGACGCGGTGGACAGAATCATCAGAAGCCAAAATCAGATACCATATATGCATGTAACAGATCCCGGCCCTTTAGTGAGGGACGCGGTGGACAGAGTAATCCATGCATGTCAGAATCATGTACCGTGAATGCAGATAACAGATCCCGGCTCTGTATTGCGGAACGCGGTGAACAGAATCATCATATGCCATCCTGGCCGCCATCCCTATATCATCATATACAGACACACATATCACAGAACCCGGCCCGCAAGGGAGATGGACGCGGTGAACAAATCAGAGAAAGATGCACGATAATAGAACCTGGCCCGGGGCGCAGTGAATAACATACTGAGGCTTGCACGAACAGAGCAGTAAGAACCCATATGCACACATGTCCAGACTCAATAGATACGTACACTTACCGACATTTGAAGATCATAAACATGTCCCGAATCAATCGAAGTTAGTATGTGAGAGTTTCGGACATTTTTTTACCACAGAACTTTTACAGACATTCAAGCAAATCCGAGATCTCTTACGAAAGTTAGGGACATCAAAACTTACAAAACTCTTTAGAAACAAAATTCTTTATGCTTATCTTGTTATTCATTCATATAATAAGCTCGATTATATCGAGCGTACCCATATCGAAAGTGGACAAGAATCGTAGACAACTCGGAACATCCCAAATAGAGCTTCAGAAGACATAGATACGTATCAAAACCATATGCATATAACTGAATAAATAAATTCCAAGATTCGATGGACAAATATATTTACCGACATCTGAGGACTCAGAAACAAGTTTCGGGTCAATCGGAATTAGGAAAAGAAAGTTGCGAGCTTCTGAAGTACAGAACCGTCTAAAAACATTTCATAAGCCATATTCGGAAATTCAAGTATCATTCATATTAGGAAACTTTCGAATAACATTATGGATCAAATCAAATGGAGACTTTAGGACCATATTGACGTATCAAAGTATTCATCAAAGACTTTAGTCATCTCGATTTTCTTTCGAACAATCTTCGGAAACATAACAACTAGAATCTTCGAACATCATAAATACGTATCAAGCCATATGGAATAGCTTATGGAAGTCAAAGATATTAGTCATCCTAGTGGCTCTAAGAATAAGATTTTCTTTAGAGGCATACATATAAGTTATTGGTTCATTTCATAAAGGTCATGCCAAAAGAAGGAAAGGTAAGCTTTACATACCTCGATCGCTCGCTAAACAAATCCCGACTCAAGTCTCGGGCTCTCCAGTATCTACAATAACGTTATCAATTACCAAACATTAGCTACAAGTACTTAGAAATTCAATTCTAACTAGTACTTGTCTACAAAAATTTCGGCAGCATCTCCCTTGTAAATTCAACATCCCCGAGAATTTAACTCGGCCAAATTCATCAACAACCATACCAACAATACCAACAACCATACTAATAATATCAAGAATCAATTTAAATTGCATTCTAACATTAGTAACCTTCTCCTCTACGTAGCTTATCACATTCAATTCAACTACGTACATTCAAGCCAATATCAACGCTCACATATTCATTTCTAATCCAAGATCATTCAAACACAATTCAAGAACATTTCAAACAATCTATACAATATTCAAACAATTCCACCAACACCATACTCCACCCGAAATCCCCACAAATGCAACAAAACTACAATGTTGCATTTTCTTCTCCCAAAATCACAAACTACAACAACAATGCACACTTTAGCAACTCCATTTCCACAATTACATAAAAACCATATTAAAATCACATAATTTCCTACACCCAATTTCCATGCCAACTTGAACCATTAGTCTTTCATTGGCATCATAGAGTTCACAACAACACAACTAACATACTACATAAAATTAATTCATCTTCCTCCACCCAATACCACCACACGGCCACACACATACAGCTCACCCACACGGCCCACACACAACACATAACATTTCCATTATTTTAATTCAATTCTACTCACTACAACATATATAAATCTTCCATAACATGTAAAAGAATAAGAATTCTTACCTTTTCTTCAATTTTCCACTTCCCACCAAGAGTGGTTTTCTTGCTTAAATAATTATACCACGTTGAAGAGGACCCTTGAATTAGTAATATTACTAGAAAAATATAATTTAGGATCAAAGATTTAAGGCTTCAAGATTATTGTTATTTTTGTTTTTTGTGTGTGTTGGCCGAAACCCCTTCTTGCTCTCACTCTCTCTTTCTTTTTCTTGAAAGTTCTAAAAATGGAAGAATAAGTAGTGGTCCTCTCCTTTTATTTCATGGATTAAATTTTTCATGGGCCTTGGGCCATGCCCCTATGGCCGGCCACCTCTTGGCCATTTTCAAGCCCAAAAAAAAAAAATTCCTTCTTTTTATTTCAAGCCCATTATTTCATGACAAATTTTTGTAACCCATGAAAACTATTTTCCAAATTTTCAATTTTGCCCTTAGCCTTCCTCCATATTTCCGCATCAATATTTTCCATGAACAACTTATATATTAAATAAGATCAAAATATTGCCTCATCTCTTACTAGTCACAATTATTTCGATTTATCCAAACGTGCAAAATTACAGGATATAACATCCTCCCCCCCCCCCCCCCCCCCTTTAGAACATTCGTCCTCGAATGTTAAACTAGTCTTATAGGGTTTTCCAAACATTTCGGGGGAGTTTCTTTGTAGTCATCATATATAGTTCACTCATCATTCAACATAACCACTTTAGAAGTTCAAACTACCTGTAAGTATCGGAAACACGTAAAGGTACTTCTTCGTCATTTCTCTTTCACTTTCCAGGTCACCTCCTCCTTGTATGACTTGTATAACGTATATTCAATCTTAGTCACGGTCTTTCTTACTCCTGGTTTTCTCCGCTCTACATATTCCTCCCGTCAAATTTATGAACTACACCCATAATTCCACACGTTGTAAGCATGAAATACAGGAAACGAGGTCATAACCGAAGTAGGGAATATAGCAAATTAGTACAGTAATCATAAAATCACACGGCTTGCCTTTCTATCAGAAATCATGCATGTCCATGTCATATCCAATTCATTATGGGGGCTTAGAAACATAAGTGAATAATCATCATGTACGTGTGCATATAGACCGTATTCCATACTACTACACTCTAACCCTTTTTTTTTCAGACATGTTCTTCGAATTTCTACTCAGGTAGTTTCATGCTTTTCCTGTCGTCTCCTTTAGAGGTTTTACTCACTCATATTCTTTCTCTTTGACATTCCCGACACTTTAGATCTCCTTACCTTCTACGCACTCATTTTCTTTCTGCTCCCAGATATCGTTGTGTTAGGACTTTTCAGCCTTAACTAGTAGTAAATTCAGTATCATTTTACCTTGTAACATTTGCACTATATCTTTCACTTTGTCCCTTAAATTTCGTTCAGTTAATGTCTTCCGTATATCGTCGCACTGGTTGCTGGGATTCACCTATTGATCAATACAGTCACAAATGGGATGTCCTATGCATACATATACATTACTGCCATTTCTTTTACAAAACACTTCCAAATGCTATTTAAACTTACCCTGATTCCAAAGCTGTGTTGTGCTTTCTTCTTCTTCACCGGCCTAGTCTACCTTAGCCTACCCGACCTCTTTAAGGTTTCTAATCGCTCCGCATATTCTAATTTCCTTTAGGTTACCCCAAATTTCCTATTTGTTTCTTGTATCTATATTTGTGGAAATTTTAATACACCTCCCAGGGGGGGTCACCCATTCCAAAATTGCTCTGGCCCTAGCACGCTTAACCTCAAAACTTTAATGCATTTCGATGCGTTAATGCTGGTATAATTGCACCCACTTCCCCGCACAACCCTTCTCACGTAATCTAGGGCAAGTCAGGGCCTTAACAATTTCCGGAAGGTTCTCGTAACGGGCCCCACTCCGATCTAAAGAGGGTCTTTTATTTTTCTGATTATGTAGTTACCGACTTAGCCTTTTAAATTCTCAACATTCACTTTTTATCTGTATGAATAGCTACCTCAAACGGTTCTAACTATTCGGGTTTTATCCCAATCCCACTAGTAACCAGGGAAAAATATATTTATCAACACATATACATTTCGGAAGAAGATAAGTAGTATACCTGTAACTACATCTGGTGACGCCTCTTGATCCTGCCGGCTGGCCAAAGCATATGTGCGGTTCGAAGGACCGCTAGAACCGGGAGCTCCGCCACGACCTCTACCGCGGCCTGCCGGTGTCGGCCGCATAGCTACAGAAGGGGGAGATGAACCAGCAACCAACCCAGTGGGCTGGACTGAACCACAGGAACCATTCTTAAATGGGCACTCCCTCAGAACATGGCCCTGACGGCCACAAAAGAAACAGACACCCATAGCACGATAACACCTCCCTGGGTGAGGCTTCCCACAGTAAGAACACCAAGGAATGGGTGGCTTTGACTGACTGAAACCTCTGCTTACTTGCGAACCCGAAGCCCTGGAACTTTTTCCAGCTCCTGAGTATCCTGTGCTATCGAATCTCTCTCCAGTAGATTGCGGGGTGCACTTCGCGCTGGCTGAGAAGACTGTCTAGTGTGTTGTTGAGGCTGCCCGCCTCGAAACCCCCCAGAATAACCAGCTGGTCTATCCCTCTTGGGCAATCTCCTATCACAATCCCTATCGGGCTGACGCCCTCTATGTCGGTCCTCCATTCCCTGTGCGTATGCCTGCAACCGTGCAATATCCATCCCGGACTGATATGCCATCGCCATACAACTATCAACCAGGTAATCATCCAACCCTATCACATACCGGTGCATCCTGTCAGTCATATCAGCCACGATGGTGGGCGCATATCTGGCTAGGGAGTCAAACTCTAGGCTGTACTCCCGAACACTCCTGCCCCTTTGTCTCAGCTGCAAAAATCTGTCAACCCTCGCTCGCCGCATCTCGGGAGGCAGAAAATGTCCGAGAAAGGCGGCTGTAAACTCATCCCATACAGCTGGAGGAGCATCCTCGCCTCTGGATAGCTCCCAGGACTCATACCAATTAACCGCCACATCACGCAGTCTATATGAAGCCAGCTCGACAGACTCAGTCTCAGAAGCTCTGACTAATCTCAGCGTACGCTGCATCTGTCGAATGAAGTCCTGGGGATCCTCCTCGGGTTTGGACCCGTAGAACTCTGGGGGATTGCAGGTCAAGAAATCATGAACCCTCAAACGGTCGCGTCTATCCACATCATCACCCCATAGCCCGCGTCTGCGAGCCTGCCCCGCTACTAGCCTCGTCAATAACTGTACAGCATCTCTCATCGCCCTGTCCTCTGCTCCCGGCTGAGGAGCTGGTGGCTTGGGCGCTGGAGCCTCTGGAGCTAATGGTGGAGCCGCCTCCTTATCCATGGTGGCAGCGGCTGCTGCTCCAGGCTCCTCTAATGGTGGGGGTGTAGCAGAACCCGCTGACTGGGGCACAACCTCGGGCATAGTCTGGGCACGGGCCCTGGTAACTCCCTAAGCCTGGCCAGTCTCCCCAACTGCTGCTGACTTGCCCTTCTGGGCAGCTATCGCTTTTATCGGAGACATCGCTGAAAACATAGCAATCTGTTAGAAAAGAACCACCCTAATAGCACAGCTCTATCGCACGATCTAAGATCCAAAGAAAGGTAATACCCTAAACGTCCTGTAGCCTCCTGTTTATAGATGTGGTGCACAACACAACGATAAAGAAGACTCTACTAGACACGGCCTGTAGACATTCCGAGGACAAACCGCTCTGATACCACTTTTGTCACGATCCAACCCCGTGGGCCGCGACTAGTGCCCGAGATGGACACTCGTACATACCTACTAACCAAATTTCACTTGCGTTTACATATTAAGGATTTCGTGCATACAAAACCATATACATATCATTTAGGTCGTCGATTATATTATAACACATAAATCGATCAGGTTATCGTAGTATATGGGAAAACCGGACAGAGTAATCCATGCATGTCAGAATCATGTACCGTGTATGCAGATAACAGATCCCGGCCCTCTATTGCGGAACGCGGTGAACAGAATCATCATATGTCATCCTGGCCGCCATCCCTATATCATCATATACAGACACACATATAACAGAACCCGGCCCGCAAGGGAGAGGGACGCGTTGAACAATGCAGAGGAAGATGCACGATAATAGAACCTGGCCCGGGGCGTAGTGAATAACATACTGAGGCTTGCACGAACAGAGCAGTAAGAACCCATATGCACACATATCCAGACTCAATAGATACGTACACTTACCGACATTTGAAGATCATAAACACGTCCCGAATCAATCGAAGTTAGTATGTGAGAGTTTCAGACATTTTTTTACCACAGAACTTTTACGGACATTCAAGCAAATCCGAGATCTCTTACGAAAGTTAGGGACATCAAAACTTACAAAACTCTTTAGAAACAAAATTCTTTATGCTTATCTCGTTATTCATCCATATAATAATCTCGATTATATCGAGCGTACCCATATCGAAAGTGGACAAGAATCGTAGACAACTCGGAACATCCCAAATAGAGCTTCAGAAGTCATAGATACGTATCAAAACCATATGCATATAACTGAATAAATAAATTCTAAGACTCGATGGACAAATATATTTACCGACATCTGAGGACTCAGAAACAATTTTCGGGTCAATCGGAATTAGGATAAGAAAGTTGCGAGCTTGTGAAGTACAGAACCGTCTAAAAACATTTCATAAGCCATATTTGGAAATTCAAGTATCATTCATATTAGGAAACTTTCGAATAACATTATGGATCAAATCAAATGGAGACTTTAGGACCATATTGACGTATCAAAGTATTCAACAAAGACTTTAGTCATCTCGATTTTCTTTCGAACAATCTTCGGAATCATAACAACTAGAATCTTCGAACATCATAAATACGTATCAAGCCATATGGAATAGCTTATGGAAGTCAAAGCTATTAGCCATCCTAGTGGCTCTAAGAATAGGATTTTCTTTAGAGGCATACATATACGTTATTGGTTCATTTCATAAAGGTCATGCCAAAAGAAGGAAAGGTAAGCTTTACATACCTCGATTGCTCGCTAAACAAATCCCGACTCAAGTCTCGGGCTCTCCAGTATCTACAATAACGTTATCAATTACCAAACATTAGCTACAAGTACTTAGAAATTCAATTCTAACTCGTACTTGTCTACAGAAATTTCGGCAGCATCTCCCTTGTAAATTCAACATCCCCTAGAATTTAACTCGGCCAAATTCATCAACAACCATACCAACAATACCAACAACCATACTAATAATATCAAGAATCAATTTAAATTGCATTCTAACATTAGTAACCTTCTCCTCTACGTAGCTTATCACATTCAATTCAACTACGTACATTCAAGCCAATATCAACGCTCACATATTCATTTCTAATCCAAGATCATTCAAACACAATTCAAGAACATTTCAAAAAATCTATACAATATTCAAACAATTCCACCAACACCATACTCCACCCGAAATCCCCACAAATGCAACAAAACTACAATGTTGCATTTTCTTCTTTCAAATTCACAAACTACAACAACAATGCACACTTTAGCAACTCCATTTCCACAATTACATAAAAACCATATTAAAATCACATAATTTCCTACAACCAATTTCCTTGCCAACTTGAACCATTAGTCTTTCATTGGCATAATAGAGTTCAGAACAACACAAATAACATACTACATAAAATTAATTCATCTTCCTCCACCCAATACCACCACACGGCCACACACATACAACACACCCACACGGCCCACACACAACACACAACATTTCCATGATTTTCATTCAATTCTACTCACTACAACATATATAAATCTTCCATAACATGTAAAAGAATAAGAATTCTTACCTTTTCTTCAATTTTCCACTTGCCACCAAGAGTGGTTTTCTTGCTTAAATAATTATACCACGTAGAAGAGGACCCTTGAATTAGTAATATTACCAGAAACATATAATTTTGGATCAAAGATTTAAGGCTTCAAGAATTTTTTTTTATTTTTTATTTTTTTTGGGTTGGCCGAAACCCCTTCTTGCTCTCATTCTCTCTTTCTTTTTCTTGAAAGTTCTAAAAATGGAAGAATAAGTAGTGGTCCTCTCCTTTTATTTCATGGATTAAATTTTTCATGGGCCTTGGGCCATGCCCCTATGGCCGGCCACCTCTTGGCCATTTTCAAGCCCAAAAAAAAAATTCCTTCTTTTTATTTCAAGCCGATTATTTCATGACAAATTTTTGTAACTCATGAAAACTATTTTCCAAATTTCCAATTTTTCCCTTAGCCTTCCTCCATATTTCCGCATCAATATTTTCCATGAACAACTTATATATTAAATAAGATCAAAATATTGCCTCATCTCTTACTAGTCACAATTATTTCGATTTATCCAAATGTGCAAAATTACGGGATATAACATCCACAATCTCGCCCTTGGATATGGAAGTGAAAGAATGGCAGTGCGACGATTCGCAGTTATGTCGTTATAGAGACACATCTCATGGGAAATAAAAATCTCCGTTTGAAGTTTCTATGGATGGAATTCTTAGATACCGAGGCAGGCTATGTGTGCCGGATGTGGCAAAATTACGCCAACGGATTCTAGAAGAAGCTCACTATTCTCGGTATTCTATTCATCCAGGTGCAACTAAAATGTATCGTGATCTCAAGATGATGTATTGGTGGGATGGCATGAAGAGAGACATAGCAGAATTCGTAGCACAATGTTCAAATTGCCAACAGGTAAAAGTTGAACATCAGAAGCCAGGGGGCTTGTTACAGGCAATAGAAATCCCTACTTGGAAATGGGAAGTGATAAACATGAACTTCATCATGGGATTACCCCGTTCCCATGGCAGGTATGACTCTATATGGGTGATCGTCGATAGGCTGACGAAAGCAGCCCATTTTCTTCCAGTCAAGACCACGTACTCAGCAGAAGACTATGCAAGGTTGTATCTCAAAGAAATTGTGCGACTCCATGGAATCGCATTATCTATCATCACAAACAGAGGGGTACAGTTTATAGCCAAATTTTGGAAATCCTTTCAAGAAGGTCTAGGCACTCAAGTGAAGCTTAGCATGGCATTTCATCCACAGACCGAAGGACAAGCCGAGCGTACTATTCAGACCTTGGAGGATATGTTACGAGCATGTGTGCTGGATTTTGGTGGAAGTTAGGACGATCATTTGCCGCTAATTGAATTTGCATATAACAACAGCTATCATTCCAGTATACAAATGGATCCATATGAAGCTTTATATGGAAGGAAATGTAGATCTCCAATCGGATGGTTCGAAATAGGAGAAGCACAACTAGTGGGCCCTGAATTGATCCAACAAGCAATAGAAAAAGTCAAGGTGATCCAAGATCGGTTGTTGACAGCTCAAACTCGCCAAAAGTCCTATGCGGACAATCGTCGACGAGACTTGGAATTTCAAGCCGGTGATTGGGTGTTCTTGAAAGTGTCGCCAATGAAAGGGGTGATGTGATTTGGTAAGAAAGGGAAGCTAAGTCCCAGATACGTTGGACCCTACAAAATCATCCGCAAGGTGGGTCAAGTAGCCTATGAATTGGATTTGCCTTCAAAGCTTGAATCAGTCCATCCAGTCTTCCATGTTTCGATGTTCCGCAAGTGTGTTGGAGACCCCACCAAAATTGTCCCGATAGCCGATGTGCAAATTGTTATATCCCGCATTTTGTACATTCGGATATTTCAAGATAGTCGCGATAAGTTAAGGGCAAGACTATTATTTTCCTTCCGATTTTATTTTAATACACAAGTTGTTTATTAATGGTATGAAAATATTGAGAAAGGCTAGGGGAAAAAAGGGAAAAAAATTCAAGAAGGTTCATGACAATAGCCACCATGGCCGTGTGGCTCAAGTGGGACCCACCCATGGCTTGGCCAATTAACTCAAGCCATGA
The DNA here is from genome assembly GCF_019175385.1 of Lycium barbarum. Lineage (NCBI taxonomy): Eukaryota > Viridiplantae > Streptophyta > Magnoliopsida > Solanales > Solanaceae > Lycium > Lycium barbarum. Next base: position 86,370,895 of record NC_083341.1, read on the forward strand.
GTGGGGGCATGTGTCCACTTCATATTTGTAGGAGCAAGTATATATATAGATAGAGATGACCAAAGCAAGACATATTCTTCATCTTTACAATTCAAGAAACTTCAAGAAAAAAAATATAGTAGTATTCGGCCATGGCTAGAAAAATTTGATGCCTTGGAGTTGATCAATAAAAATAATTTTCTTCTTGCATTTCAACCAATTGGAAGGCCCTTATTAACGTGGAGTAGTTGTTGGAGCAAGCAAAGCATTCATTTGTGCAATTTGCAAGCCCTAGCCAAGTTGAGAAGTTAAAGGATAAAGGTAAGAATTAATCTCCTTTTCTATGTGTTAGGGATGGTTTGTGAGTGTTGTAGTATGTAAAAATGGATGAAATTCATGAAATATGTGTGTGTTGGTTGTGGCCGAATAGGGGCTATGTTGGTAAGATGTGATGAATTGATTTTATTTAGTATTTATGGTTGTTGTTGTTGTGGATTCCATGATGAAATGAAGGTTTGATGGCTTGAAATGAAGTTGTAATCGTTGTGGATTGTTGTAGAAGTTAATGTGATGCCAGCATGGTTTCTTATATTTGTATGAATGATGTTGTTAATGTGTGGTTGTTGGTGTAATTCATGAACTTGGAAGCGAGGAATGTGTCGTTGTTGTTCTTATTGAGTTTGGAAGATTGTAAGTTGGGTTGTTGTGGTTAAATTGGATGTAAATGAAATGCCGTCGAATTATGTAGAAAGGGTTGCTAAAGTTGGAATGCATTTTGAATCAATTGTTGAAGTTGTTAATGTGGTTGTTGGTATTGTTGTTGATGATTTGGCCGAGTTGAATTCTCGGGATTGGTTGAATTTACAGGGAAAATGCTCCCAAATTTTTGTAGGTGGATTGCTAGCTTGGAATCGGATTCCTAAATACCTATAGCTAATGTTTCCTATCTTCTGACGTTGTTGTGTATCTTGGGAAAACCGAGACTTAAATTCAGATTAGCTTAGGAAGCGGGCAAGGTATGTAAGGCTTACCCGTTTTTCTTTTGGCATGTCCTAGCAAAGTTCGGATTGTTCGATTCCAATTTTCGGGAGAACCCGTGCTTGAATGGAAAGGTAATACAGCGTCTCCTAGTGGCAGGTTTATTTCCTACCTTAAGGCGAGGTAGATGATAGCTAAAGGCTATATTTATCACTTTGTCCGAGTCCATGACACTGAAGCAAAGCCACCGACTTTTCAATCCTTCCAGATAGTGAACGAATTTCTGGATGTATTTCCAGATGAACTCCCAGGCCTTCCTCCGGAAAGAGAGATTTACTTTGCTGTTGATATATTGTTGGATACTAAACCAGTCTCTATCCTTCCTTACCGAATAGCTCCTGCAGAATTGAAAGAGCTAAAGGCACAATTGAAACATTTGCTTGAGAAGGGATTTATTAGGCCCAGTTCATCACCGTGGGGAGCACCTGCCCTATTTGTGAGAAAGAAAGATGGTTCCCTACGGATGTGTATTGACTATAGGCAGCTAAACAAGTTGACGATAAAGAACAAATATCCTCTCCCGAGAATCGATGATTTGCTTGACAAATTACAGGGTGCCAAGTGGTTTTTCAAAATAGACCCGAGATTGGGTTATCAACAAGTGAGAGTCAGAGAAGAAGATATTCCTAAAACAGCTTTCAGAACGAGATATGGCCACTATGAATTTCGGGTGATGTCATTTGGGTTGACTAATGCTTCGGCGGTGTTTATGAATTTGATGAAAAATGTATTAAGGCCTCTCTTAGATCTGTTCGTGATCGTGTTTATTGACGATATTCTGGTGTACTCTCGGACATAATTCGAGCATGCCGACCATTTGCGTATTGTCCTTGGGATTCTTCGGACTCGTGAATTGTATGCTAAGTTTTCAAAATGTGAATTTTGGCTGAACTCTGTAACTTTTCTAGGCCATATTATGTTACACCCCGTACTTCCAGATGAACGTTCGCTAAGTTTAAGTACAAGTACGTGGAATTATGATCAAGATGAGCCGTCTTTCGGGGTTAAGAAATGGTATAATTATTAGGTATACTTATGGATAAAGTGATATATGAGGAGTACTTGGAAGTCTCACGACCAAATGGAGTTGAAGAAATAAGCTATTGAGACCTTGGATTTTGTGGAAAATATGAAGGGCAAATTTTTGTCCAACTTTGACAAAGAATATCTTTTAGTATGTGAGAGGTTTTGAAGCAAAGCAAAAGCCTAAAATGAAGTTCTTTGAGTCTAGTTTCTAACACAACAAACCGATCGTCGATAGAACATCAGAGTAGAGAATTATGGACGTTACAAGTTCAGCTGACAAAGCAGAAACGCGTGCTATAGTACTGCTACAGTAACCGACTTGCTACAGTACTGCTATAGTAAAATGCTACTGTGACCCGACCAGAATTTGACCCTTATAAAAAGGGTAAGAACCCCCTTTTTTTCACCAAATTTTCCCAGAAATTTCCAGAAAATTGAAGAGAGAGAGAGGGGGGGGGGGATCACAAAGTGAGCAATTTGCAAGCGAGGAGTATTAATCGAAGCTCGGATAAACGCATGGATGTGATTCTAGTATGGTTTTGCGGTGGATTCAAGGTAGATATTGAAGATATCTCTGTTTTAACAACAATAAGTTATGAATCTCCTATTATTAATGTTAATTTTGGTTTATTTACGGAGATAAAGTCGTTAAATAATTGTATAGCGAGTTGGTTGGTTGTGGAAATTGGGAAAACATCGTGTGGGATGTTTTATGGTACATATTGGTGTTGGAAGTAATGTGATTGTTGTTGTTGTTGTTGGTTGCTGAATTATAATTTTGGGCTAGGCATATAAACAGGGGTGATGCTGCCAAAATTTCAGCAGATTTTAGAAAGAATTAAATTGAAGGCTTAAAACAAGTGTATGATGGTGAGCCTAATAATAGTATGAACGATTTTATATGTAGATTACAAGTCAAGAGATAAGTGGGAAATTCAAGGAGCAAGATTCCAGGTATGTTAAGGCTAAACCTTTCTTTCTAAAGGCATGATTCCTTGTCGTAAACCTTTGTACTATATCCATAATATTGTTGCTTCCAAAAATGCTAGAAGCCTATGAATCTCATGATCCTTATGATATTATTGAGCTTATTCATGACCTTTGGAATTATTCATTATGATTGATCTCACCTTATGATACTTGTTCCTTCAAGGTGAGATATAGCGATGACGATAGTTCCAATAATCCAACGAGTTTAGGAAGGTGTCTTAAGGAATCTTTTGTGGGACATGAATAGAGTGCTAGTAGAGGGTTCGTAATGAAGTAGTTAATGTTTGAAGAGAGGGTTATGTTGTATCTTAGGACTTGGTTAATGTTTAGTCAAGCGGGAAGAAGTACTAATGGCTTGAGTTGTGCTTATAAGTCTTATGTAATCATGTAGACCCTACGACTTAAGTGATGACCACGGGAAGGGCATAGAGATTACTTGTAGATGTTTAGTTATGATGTTGATTATAATTACCACTGGTCTACGACCAGTCGGGCAGATGTTACCACCGGCCTACGGCCGGTTGGGCAGATATGTGTTTACCACCAGGCTATGGCTGGTTGGGCAGTTATTACCACCGTGCTACGGCCGATTGCGCAGATTTATATATTTACCACTGGACTGCAGCCATTCGGGCAGTTACCACCATGCTACGGCCGGTCGGGCAGTTATCGCTGATCAGTCGGGCAGTTGCGCTCTACCGTCGGGCGATAATCGGATGGGCGATTACCACCGAACTGTAGTCGGTCGGGCAGTTACCACTGATCAGTTGGGCAATTAGTATAGGATGATTAGTAAGATAAAGGCACAGTACTGTACATAGATGTGGTTAAGCACGCAAGAGTACAGAGAGAGACATGTATCACATATGGATCGGGTTGCACACCGCAACATATGTTCAGATAACGTTTGATGATAAGGTAACCAGGACTATGGTAGGGTATACAGATCTAGTAAGGATTGCAAGAAGATGAAGAGGTATGTATACATATGCTAGATTTCCATCGGTAGTTCTTAAATGCCAGGTTGATGCTTATTCTTCTCATCTTTAGTCTATGGCTATTTTGTTGCACTTTCCGCCTTGCATACTCAGTACATTGCTCGTACTGACGTCCCTTTGCTGGGGGCGCTGCGTTTCATGCCCGCAAGTCTTGAGATATAGCTTGACGAACGTTTCAGTAAGGATACCAGCTCGGCATGCAGAGTTATGGCAGTCCACTTGTTTCGGAGTTTCCCTGTGAGTCAGCATGGCTGCTTATGCATTTGCATAGGTATGGTGGGGCCCTGTTCCGGCCACTTTATGTCATGCACTCGAGATTAGTTTGAAGACGCAAGTATGTTATCTTTTGGGCTTGTACCCCCACGGCTTATAGTACCTTGTCCTTATGTTTCCTTTCGAGATACAGAAACAAATGAGTTACAGTTTGGTTCGCTCGGTTCCCGTAGGGTGCCGAGTGTCAGTCACGCCTTACCAAGATTGAGGTGTGACATATTATTTCAGCTGATGGCATTCGAGTTGATACTCAGAAACTAGAGGCCGTGAAGACTTGGCCGAGGCCTATAACACCTACAGAAGTCGGTAGTTTCCTGGGATTGGCAGGTTACAATAGAAGATTTGTGGAAGGGTTTTCCTCCATTTCAGCACCACTCACAAAGCTAACTCAGAAATCAGCAAAATTTCAATGGACTGATACTTGTGAACACAGTTTCTAAGAATTGAAGGATAGATTAACTTCAGCCCCAGTCTTGACACTTCGAGAAGGGTCAGATGGTTATGTTTTATATTGTGATGCCTCTGGCATTGGGTTAGGTTGCGTGTTGATGCAGCACGGTAAGGTCATTGCCTACGCTTCAAGGCAGTTGCGGAATCATCAGAAGAATTATCCGACCCATGACCTTGAGTTGGCTGCTGTAATTCATGCATTAAATATGTGAAGGCACTTCTTGTATGGTGTACATGTTGATATTTATACGGATCACAAGAGTCTCCAGTATAGTTTCAAAGAGAAGGAGTTGAATATTTGACAAAGACGGTGGTTGGAATTATTGAAAAGTTATGAAATGAGTATTTTATACCACCCCGGAAAAGCGAATGTAATGGCTGATGCACTTAGCCGCAAATCAATAAGTAGTCTATGTGAGGTTCCTCTAGAGAAGAAAGAACTAATCCACGAGCTCCACCAACTAGCTAATCTTGGAGTTCGTCTAATTGACTCAGGCAGTGCAGGAATTGGTATTAATAATCCAACTGCTTCATCCTTGGATGTGGAGGTGAAGGAACGCCAATACGAAAATCCCCAATTAAGTCACTATAGAGATATACTTCATGAAAAAGAGAAGTCACCATTTGAAGTTTCGATAGATGGAGTTCTTAGATACCGAGACAGGCTGTGTGTTCCGGATATTGCGAAATTACGTCGTCAAATTCTAGAAGAGGCTCATTTCTCTCAGTGTTCTATTCATCCAGGAGCGAAAAAGATGTATCACGGTATTAAGCTAATATATGGGTGGGATGGAATGAAAAAGGACATAGCGGAATTTGTAGCTTAATGTCCAAATTGCCAACAAGTGAAAATTGAACATCAAAAGCCAGGAGGATTATTGCAAGCAATGGAAATTCCAACTTGGGAATGGGAAGGGATAAACATGGATTTCATTGTAGGATTACCTTGTTCCCGAAGCAAGTATGATTCTATATGGGTGATTGTGGATAGATTGACAAAATCAACACATTTTCTTCCAGTCAAAACTACCTATTCAGCAGAGGATTATGCAAGGTTATATCTTAAGGAGATAGTGCGGCATGGTGTTCTGATGTCTATTATCACAGATAGAGGAGCACAATTTACAGAAAAAATTTGAAAGTCTTTCAAAGAAGGTTTGGGAAATCAGGTAAAGCTTAGTACAACATTTCATCCACAAACTGATAGGCAAACCGATCACACTATTCAGACTCTGGAAGATATGTTACGGGCGTGTGTACTAGATTTTGGTGGTAGCTGGGATGACCACTTACCTCTTATTGAGTTCTCTTACTACAATAGCTACCATTCTAGTATTCAAATGGCCCTGTATGAAGCTCTATATGGAAGAAAGTGCAGATCGCCAATTGGGTGGTTTGAAGTCGGGGAGACACAATTAATAGGTCCAGAATTGATTCAACAAGCAGTGGAAAAGGTCAAGGTTATCCGAGATCGATTGTTGACAGCCCAAAGTCGCCAGAAATCCTACGCGGACAACCGTCGACGAGATTTAGGATTTCAAGTTGATGATTGGGTATTCCTGAAGGTATCACCGATGAAAGGCGTGATAAGATTTGGTAACAATATGTACTTACCCTCAGAAATTGAATCAGTCCATCCAGTTTTCCATGTCTCAATGCTATGAAAATATGTTGGAGATCCTACTAGGATCGCGCCGGTTGATGATGTTCAAGTGACAGAAAAGATGACCTATGAAGAGGTACCTATTACTATACTAGACAAGCAAGTACGGAGACTTAGGAATAAAGAAGTAGCTTCAGTAAAAGTCATATGGAGAAATAATAACCGAGAAGAAATGACTTGGGAAGCGGAAAAAAATATGAAGTCAAAGTACCCGCACTTATTTCAACCCCCGGAAGAGATTCAAGATGAAACATCAACATCATGAGGTATGTATGCTTTCTTTTCACGCTTTTGGTCGTATGTGGCCATATTTTTTTGCCATAGTATTGTAACCCTGTGAGGCATTGTTATTGTTGGCTGTTGTGACAGGATGGTAGCGCCGTATTACAGGGGAAACTTTGGCGAAATTTCGTAGAATTCCCGAGAACTTAACATTCGAGGACGAATGTTTTTAAATGGGGGAAGGATGTTACACCACGGAAAATTCCATGTCATTGCATAGAAAATAGAGTAACGTAGGGTAAGAAGTATATGATGATTCTATAAGTAAGAAAGTCTATTTAACGATTCTAATTAAGATTCCAAAGACGTTGGAAGTAAGAGGAGAAAGTTCCTTAAGAAAGGCAAAGTAGATGTTGTGTTTTGGAAAAGTTTCGTAAAGTACCGAGACAATGTTGACTTAATGATGTCTTAAAAAAAAGAGTTACAATGCTCCTTAGATTGCTAATGAAATGTTAAACAAGTGTTAAGAAGGTTCCATAAGGATTGGAGATCAAACGAACGACGGAAACAATTTCAGAGAAGTGGGTTTATACGACCGCTTATACGGTCCGTATAAGGGTTCGTATAACACCCAACAGGAAGTTGTTTTCCATGATGGTGAACCACGGTCACTTATATAGACCGTACAATGTTATACATACCGTATAAGTGTCCGTAGAACACCCGACGGGCTGAGTTAAGTTCAAGTATTTAAATGTGATCCCACTTCATTATTTTCATTTCCCACTCTTCTCCACTTCTCTCCAAGACTCTAGAACACTCCACACATTTCATATACAAGAATTCAAGGGAAATCAAAGGTTCATATCATAAATTCAAGTGAATCAAGTGCAAGGAAGCTCTTGGGGTTGCTAGAGTCAAGAATTCTCTTAGAAGTGAAGCTAGGGGTTTTCTTCAAGTGGAGTATTGCTATCCAAACCTCATTCCTACTTAATAAAAGGTAATTTTTATGATTATTTCATGTTATTTGGACTATGGAGAGGTTGAAAGACTTGGATTATAGAAGGAAATAGAAAATGGGTTTCAAACATGAGAATAGTGACATTGTTGAGTACTAGCTTAATATGAGTCATGATTCTTGATATGTTGTGATTATAATTATGCTATAAATGATATTAAGAACATGGTAGGAACATTATGTGAGGATGAATGAAATGTTGTATTATGACCATGGTTATGGATGCCCTTGAAATGGAAGTAGGAGGATCGAATAATGTATGGTTGATGAATATTGTTGGATATGATATTAGGAATGTTATTATTGATGATTGGAGTTGTTATATGATATGAAGGAAGTTGTATAAACGAAGGAAATGCTGCCCAATTTTCTCTAGCTGGAGTTCAAGCATGCTTATGTTACCGATATCTAATATTAGTATGAACTCCCTTGAAGGTAGAAAAGCGAATATTGGAGAGGAACGTTCAAGTGATAGAGTTGCTAAACGAAAAGGTATGTGAGGCTAGTCCCTTCTTTCTAAGGCATGATTCTTATGACATGATATTCCTTATCTCTTCATGCATTTCTTACATCCCGAAAACTATGAGTCAATATTGATAAAGAGCTTCATATGAGATAAGATAAGAGACACACTACGAGTATGATAATGATGATGATGAGTCTAAGTCTAAAGATTCTAAGGCCTATGATATGATGTTTCTATAGAGCTAATGATCCCAATTATGATTCTGTGATGTTGTTTATTGTGCTACACTCACCTTATATGCTAATTCCTTCAAGGTGAGGCAGAATGCTTATGAAACTCCATAATGGAATCTGGGGTTCACGACCTTACGTCACCCCGATAGAGTATACTTTGTCTTGAGTTTTTATGCATGATCCATGATGAGTATATGATGATGATATTACACCGCGCCTATATGGCCGGGCAGACACCGCTAAGGCGGGCAGCGTATAAACCATGTCTAGATGGCATGGGCAAACACCACTAGTGGATGGCATGAGTTGGTTACCCCGAACACAGGAGGCCTAGACGCGGGCTAATGATTATCACACCGTACCTACATGGTCGGGCAGCTTATACATATATGCATACATGATATGATGACGTTTATAAAGTAAGTTAGCATGCATTATTTCAGTCTTAAGTGACAGTCAGTTACAGGTTGTTCCTTACTTGATGTCGCCTTGCTTCATTGATGTATTATTATTGTTCATTCCTTACAAAATCAGTACAATGTTCGTACTGACGTCCTTTTCTTTGGACATGGTGTTCATGCCCACAGGTAGACAGGGAGGTGACCCAGATTCATAGGAGCTATCAGCCGATTTATAGGAGCACTCCATTACTCCGGAGGTGCTATTTTGAGACATTATTTTTGTGTACATATTTGGGCACGACGGGGTCCTGTCCCGTCCTTATGTCTAGTACTCTAGTAGAGGCTCGTAGATACGTATGTGTGGGTAATATGGTCTCATGATTTTTCCTCATTGTATATAAATTATCTTGATAGTCGAAGGGCTTACGTATATAAATGTAGATATGCTTGAAGTTGAAAATGGTTTTCCTTATGACTAGAAGTGTGGAGTAGTAGATAAATGCAGAATAAGTATGATGACTAGCAGTATGAGTGGTGCCCGGTAGTCAGCTTCAGGTACTTGTCATGGCCCCCTAGTCGGGTCGTGACAGAAACCTTCAATAGAACCTTGTCACCAACAGCAAACTCCAAATCCTGAACCTTCCGGTCCGCATCCATCTTTTGCCGACTCTGAGCTACCAAAAGCTTATCCAGAATAACTCTCACTCTATCAAGGGACTCTCTCAATAGATCCAGACTCCCAGGTCAAGCCTCGAACCCATCAAACCAGTCAACCGGAGATCTGTTACCACATAAAGCCTCAAAAGGCGCCATACCAATACTCGAATGATAACTGTTATTGTATGTAAACTCTGCCAATGGTAAGTGATGATCCCAATGATCACCAAAATCAATGCACACCCTCTCAACATGTCCTTAAGCACCTGAATGGTCCGATCGGACTGGTTATCTGTCTGGGGATGAAAAGTTGTACTGAGATCCAATCGGGTACCCAACTCCTCACGAAACGCCCTCCAAAATCGGCAAGTGAAGATAGTACCCCGATCAGATACAACAGAAATAGGAACCCCATGCAATCTCATAATATCCCGAATGTACACCTTGGATAACTTCTCCGCGGCATAGGAAACCTGAACTGGAATAAAGTGAGCGGACTTAGTCAACCAATCAACTATCACCAAATAAAATCAAACTTGCCCAGGTTCTTAGGAAGACCCACAACAAAATTCATAGGAATCCTCTCCCACTTCCACTCGGGAATGGGCATCCCCTGAAGCACACTGCCGGGTCGTTGGTGCTCATACTTTACCTGCTGACAATTCCCACACTTAGCCACGAAATCAACTATATCTCTCTTCATACGACGCCACAAATACTGCTGTCTTAAATCACGGTACATCTTAGTTGCCCCCGGATGAATGGAATAGCGAGAACTATGAACCTCAGACAAGATCAACTGAATCAAATCACCAACGTAAGGAACAAACACACATCCTTTAATCCTCAAAATGCCCTCAGAATCAATCACGGCCTCACCCCTCAAAACTCTATCTCGAATACTGCTCAACTGAGCTTCCTCAAACTGATGAGTCCTGAGCCGATCCAATAAAGACGATCTCGCATCCACACAAGCCAAAATCCTGCCTGGGGCTGAAATATCAAGGCGAACGAAACTGTTGGCCAGAGTCTAAACCTCTATGGCCAACGGACGCTCAAAAATAATCAATCGAGCTAAACTCCCTATACTCACCGCCTTGCGACTCAAGGCATCATCCCCCACATTGGCTTTCCTGGGATGGTACAAAATAGAGATGTCATAGTCCTTCAGGAGCTCCATCCATCAGTGCTGCCTGGAATTAAGATCTCTCTGGGTAAACACCTGCTGAAGACTACGGTGATCAGTGAAAACCTCACAATGAACGTCGTACTAATAATGCCTCTAAATCTTCAAGGCGAAGACCACAGCCAACAACTCCAAATCATGGGTAGGGTAATTCTTCTCATGAATCTTCAACTGACGGGAAGCATAAGCTATCACTCTACCCTCCTGCATCAACACTGCACCTACACTTAAACGGGACGCATCACAATATACCATGAAGTCTTTAGTCTCCAAGGGTAATGCTAAGATTGGGGCTAAAATCAAAAGAAGCTCGAGCTTTTGAAAGCTCTCCTCACAATCATCTGACCACTGGAAGGGAACCTCTTTCTGAGTCAATATGGTCAAAGATGAAGCAATAGCAGCAAAACCCTTCACAAAGCGACGGTAATAGCTTGCCAAACCCACAGAACTACGAAGCTCAGTAACAGTAGTGGGCCTCGCCCAACCCCTCACCATCTCAATATTCTGTGGGTCAACCATAATCCCATCCTTAGACACAACATGGCCTAAGAATGCCACAGACTCCAACCAGAACTCAGGCTTAGAAAAGTTAGCAAACAAGCTATGCTTCTTCAACAACCCAAGAACTAAACGAAGATGGCTCCCATGCTCCTTCCTACTCTTGGAATATAACAAGATATCATCAATAAACACAATCATGAAAGAATCAAGGAATGGCCTAAAAATTCCATTCACCAGAGTCATAAATGCAGCCGGGGCATTAGTAAGCCCAAAAGACATCACTAGAAACGCATAGTGGCCATATGTCGTTCGAAAGGTTGTCTTCGGAATATCTTCCGCCTTGATCCTCAATTGGGGGTAGCCTGAATGCAAATCAATCTTCAAATGAAACACCCTGAAGCTGGTCAAATAGACCATAAATACGAGGCATAGGGCAATTGTTTTGAATGGTAACCTTTTTCAGCTGGCGATAATCAATGCATATCCTTATGGTCCTTTATTTCTTCTTCACAAATAACACAGGAGCACCGCAAGGGGAGACACTCGGTCTAATGAACTCCTTGCTCAATAAATCCTATAACTGCTCCTTAAGCTCCCTCAACTGGGCAGGTGCCATCCGATATGGCGGAATATAAATAGGGCGAGTGCTCAGATCTAAGTCGATACAGAAATTAATGTCGCGATTGGGTGGTATACCCGGCAGATCCGACGGGAATACCTCTGCGAACTAGCTCACGATAGGAATAGACTTAAGGGGTAGAGATGCAACAGTCGCATCACGGACATGAGCCAAATAGGCTAAAGACCCCTTATTGACTAACTTTTTCTCCTGAAGGAAGGAAATGATCTTCTTTGGAGCGGGACTAGAAGTACCCCTCCACTCAAGCCTAGGAATACCCAACATGGATAAGGTAACTGTCTTGGCGTGAAAGTCCAAGATTGCTTGATAAGGAGAAAGCCAGAACATCCCCAATATAATATCAAAGTCCACCATATCGAGAATCATCAAATCTACCCAAGTGTCATACCCTATAAAAGTAACCAAACAAAGACCGATAAACTCGATCAACAATCACAGAATCTCCGATCGAAGTAGACACATAAACAGGTATATCTATGCTATCACAAGGCAAATCCCAACCAACGACAAGAAATGCAGATACATACGAATAGGTGCATCCAGGATCAAATAATACAGAGGCTGCTCTATGACGAATAGAAATAGTACCTGAAATCACAGCATCTGAGGACTCTGCCTCAGGCCTACCCGAAAATGAGTAACAATGGACTCCACCACGCCCAGTCTAAGATCCCCCTCTCACACCCTGGGAAGTACCTCTAGCTGACTGGGATCCACCTCTAGAACCATGAGAACCACCGCGGCCTGACTGAGCACCGCCCTTCTAAGAAATAACAGGTAAAATGAGACGAATGCTGATAACTGAAGCTGAGGACCCGAATAAAGCAACCCTGTCTACTGGTCTGGAAAATAAACTCTCTGGAGTTATCTGCCTAAGTAACTCACTGGGGGGAGCCTATAAAGCTGAATACACAGGACGGCCGGAATATGGCTCATGCGGTCTAGAAGACTGACCGGTGCCCCTTGAACTAGAACCACCAAAACTACCAATATGACGAGGTCTCTTGTCACTACCACCAAATTTATGGGCGTTAGCTCCCTCAACCATAGAAGCATGCTCGGTGATGGAATGGAAGGAAGCCCGCATAGCCTTCATCTGAAGGAAAGGAATCTGTAGAGAGCCTACTAGCCCACTAATAAAACGCCTAATCATGTCGGCCTCAGTAGGGATCAAAGGAGTGGAATAACGAGCAAGATATAGAAAGCGGGTCACATAGGCCTCCAAAGACATACCCCTCTGCTCAAGATGTAGAAACTCCTCCCTACGTGCCTCTCTCAAAGACCGGGGCACATACTTCTCAAGGAAGGCCACGTAGAACTGAGTTCAAGTCAGGGGAGGGGAACCCTCAGCTCTGCAAGCCACAAAATACCTCCACCAAGTCTACATGTTTCTGCGAAACTGGTAGGACATATAGTCAACCCCACGGGTATCCACAATCCGGTGTAGCAACTCATGCATATCTAGAATGAACTCATACGCGTCCTCAGAAGAAGTACCAGAAAACCTCAGCGGCTCTAACTTCCTAAACCTCCCAACAAGATACTGATCAGACACGGTCATAACAGTGCCCTCCATGGGGCTAAGATCATCACCAGGCGCGGGTATCGCATCAATGCAGGGAGCCATAGCATCCGTGGGGTGTGCTACCCGAGTAGGTCCCTGCTCAGGGGTCTGCGCCCTAACTCTGGTCTGTGAACCTCCGCCAGGAGTAGTAACACCAGCGGCAGCCTGCTGGCCATCTAGATGAAGTTAGACCCTGACTATAGTAGCTCGAATCCTCACCATCTGTGAGAGAAGAGATAAGAGTCAGATACCAATTTGATCTTTCCAGATAACAATTAGAATAAAGTAGCACAAAAGGATGAAAGAAAGTGAGATTTCCTAAATGTCCTATAGCCTCTCGCAGATAAGTACGGAGCTCATCGTACCGATCCACGAGACTCTACTAGACACGCTCATGTATTATAGACCGGGTGACCTAGAGCTTTGATACCAACTTGTCACGACCCATTTTGGATGAGTCGTGCGGGCACTTACCTTTCCCACCTCGGTAAGCGAACCCTCAACCCAACATTACGTAAAGACATAATAAATAAATCAAGCAAGCGAACAAGGATAATTATGTAAGTCTCTCAATGATATATAATAGAAACAGTACTGAATAAGGAAAATACCCCCAGGGTCTAGTCTAAGTCATACAAGAGCCTCTAATGAAAATTATACAAGTCTGGAATAATATTACAAAAATATGTCTATGTCTAAGAATAGCAATAGTAAGACATAAGATAGGAAGAGTCTTCAAGGTAGCGCACGTCCATGCTCACCCTGGAAACTCACAACAATGCTGATGATGACGATCAGCCACGAGAATGAAAGCAGACCCAACCTAATACTCTGCATTCATAAAGAAATGCAGCAAGTGCAGGTCATTACAAAACAACGGTACTGGTAGGTATCATCGGCCGACTAAGCATAGCTAACACATTCAGATAATAAAGCAAGATAGGCAGATAAAACAACAAGTATAAGTCAAACATAATTGAAGCCAAGTACACGTCATTGATGGCCTAAGTAGAGCATATAATCCCAAATGTGCCAAGTCTCAATATATTAAATTTGAATCCAACATCACAAGTACAACACCAAATATCAATGTAAGCCATGATGCAATGCAATGCAATAATGTATGAATGCAATGCAATGCCATGCAAATGTTGTGTACATATGTACTCCAGAAGGAAATATCGACATCTCGATAGCACAACCCAAGGTGACTTGTGAAGTCTAAGTGCCACTCCCTCAATTCACGATTCTAAAACTAACATCGGATATCGAACTCTCACATCACTCTCATTTAAAAACCGAGCCCAGCTCATCACAGTGTTTCATTAAGTACCAACAGTGTGTCAACAGTATATCATGAGAATGAGAGTGTGTGCAATGCATGTATAAACATTAATAATCATGCTCAAAATCACAAGTACCAACAATGGGTACGCCAACAATATAATAGAATCACAAGTACCAAAGTGGGTACGCCAACAATATATCAGAGTCACAAGTACCAACAGTGGGTACAGCAATGATATCACAATCAAGATGGTACAATAGATGCCAATATCTACTAACAACACATGGCATCAAGCCAACATAATAGAACAATCAAATCACAACACAACGGGGTGGCTAGCCCCAATCACGCAACAGGGCCCAACCTAAGACAATATCCAACCCAACTTCATACTAGAAGGTTTACATGCTTTCTTCAATGATATAATCTAAATATATGCTTCAGTATATGAAGTCTCCCCAAGGGTAAGCCATAACCTACCTGGATGGCCGAATAGCAAACACCAACAATCACTCTATTGCTTTCCCCTTCCGCTGAGCCTCAAGATCAAAGAAGTCTAGGCATATTTGAAATCTAGATTACAAATCATGAAGAATGATAGTAATATTGCTATCATTCAATTTAGGTCAAATCCAACCCTAGAATTTGGGAAAACGGGGCCCACGAGGTCAAAACGGGAAATTCAGAAGTAAAATATCAAATTAAGCAATAGGTGATCATAACCCAACAACTAATTGTTAATTTAACTCATGGAATCCCCTAATTTCGAAATTAAAGAAAAACACCTAAATTTGGGTATAAACCCTAACTCTTTGATTCAAGAATTCAACACTAATAATGGAAGATAAATGATCAATAACCTTAGATTCATCAAAATCTAGCATAAACTCCATCAATTTCATCATTAATAATCCTAGATATAAAATCCATCAAACCCCACTTTTAATCTTCCAAACCCGCAACCAAGTTTCACATTCCAATCCGATTTTCTGACTAATTTTCGAGGCCATCAACTCAAATAACACACAAATAGACACACATAATAACATGCTACGAACGCGCTCGTGACCTCGGAATTCCCAACGGAGGTCTCGTTGATCGAGTCAACCCTCGATACCTTAATTTTAATTTCCCAACCCAAGTTCCAAAATGCATCAGAGTGCATTGGGAACCGAACTAGATATACACACAAGTTCTAAATGACCATCCAAACCTCTCGAAATCGATGAATTTCTGAAAAAGGTCTGTTTACCCAAAAGTCAACTTTGGGTCAATTCTTTTTCACTTTAAGCCCATATTTCACATAAAGTTACCTGAATCGGATCTCTACACCTCGAGAAGCGTGTCAATAGTCCCCTCGGGTCAAAAGTGAGCCTACCAATGCTCGAAAAGGGGTGAAAATGCCAGAAAGACTATAACGACTAAACGGGTCGTTACAGCCTACCACTAGTGGAAAAAATAGTAGTTAGGATCAGGTGTTGGTCATCAAAGTTACTATCATACAGTGGCAGATTGCAATTGATCAAAAGTGTACTATTTGAAATGCAGACATACTGCGCTTAGGAGTTCTTACTCCCCAAAAAAGTCATAGCAATAGTAACTACAGTATGTAGAATATTCTTATGGACAGGCAGCTATGAAAGTTCCAAAAAAGCTCTGGTTTCCTGGGATTCTTTATGCCTACCAAGATTAGCTGGAGGGTTGAATATCATTGAATTTGAGAGTTGGAACAAAGTTGTAATTTGCAAACTACTCTGGGCCTTGTCACACAAAAAAGATACCCTAGGGTCCAATGGATTCATAGTTTTTATATAAGGGACAAAGATTTGAGTACCATGGACACTCCCAAGAAAGCCTGCTGGCTTGTAAGGAAAATATTTGCTGCAATAGAATGGTTTCCCAATGCAAACCCTGTCAACCATCTTGAGCAGTTTGCTAGAGATGGAGTATTCAGCATCAAACACTGTTATCTTGCCTCCTTCCCTCAGCAACCCAGAGTGTCATGGAGGAATATTGTCATGAACACTGAAGCTTTGCCAAGATATCAATTTATTGTGTGGTTAGCATTACACAAGAGACTTGCCACAGTAGACAGATTAGCTAAATGGGGCATTCATGCCCCCTCTTGAGTGTGTATTATGCTCCTCTCCAACAGTGGAGAGCATGGATCATCTGTTCTATGAGTGCAGGTACACTAAATTCATATGGAACAATGTTCTCAACTGGTTGGGTGTGACAACACAAATTGGAACATGGGCAGAAGAAGTAGCATAGATTGCTAAGCAGGTCACCAACAAAAGACCAAGAGCAAGCACCATGAGCTGCACCTTTTGCTGCTATATACCAGACCTGCATAGAGAGAAATGCTAGGAGATTCAAGCCCAAGAGCAAGGCCAATGTGCTATAGATCAGAGATGTTATCTTACAAGTTCTCATTAGAGGGCAAAAGCTTTGTAAATGGGAAACAATGTTAAAGAGTCTAAAAACTTATCCTGTATAGGTATTGTGATCTTAAAAGTCTGTAATAGCCTAGTTTTTGAAATTTTGAGAGTCCAGTTCTAGAGTCCAAAATGAGTTGTTGTGTATTACATGGTTACTTGGTTAAATAAAAAAAAACATTTGACCCAAAAAAAACTGATAGAATAAATCATCAATCCTCGGAGGTGGATACTTGTTCTTTATTGTCACCTTATTCAGCTACGTATAATCAATGCACATCCGCACGAAGCTGTCTTTCTTTATCACAAATAACACTGGTGCTCCCCTCGGTGATGTACTAGGCCTAATAAAACCTTTCTTAAGCAAGTCCCTTCAACTGCTCCTTCAATTCTCTCAACTCAGCAGGCGCCATCCTATAAGGAGGAATGGATATCCGTTAGGTATCAGGTAACATATCAATGGCAAAATCAATCTCCCGCTCTGGTGGAAGACCTAGAAGCTCATCCGGGAATACATCTGGAAACTCATTAACTACTGGAACAGACTGAAGAGTCGGTGGCTTTGCATCTATATTCTGAACCCGGACTAAATGATAAATACAACCCTTGGCAATCATCTTCCTTGCCTTGAGATAGGAAATAACCCTACCTCTCGGTGATGTTGTATTACCCTTCCATTCTAGAACTGGCTCTCCTGGAAACTAAAATCAAACCATCTTCGTTCTACAATCAACATTAGCATAACAAGAGGCCAACCAATCCATACTCATAATAACATCAAAATCTACCATATCTAACTCAATCAAATCTTCCATCATATGACGATTATAAACTATAACCACATAATTTTTATATACCCATCTAGCTATCATTGGATCACCAACGGGTATAGACACCTCAAAAGGTCTAATCGACTCGGGTTTTACCCCAAACTGACTAGCAATAAAAGGAGTAATGTACGATAATGTAGAACCTAGATCTATCAATGCATACACATTGTAGGAAGAGACTGATAATATACTTGCAACAACATCAGGCCAAGACTCAAGATCCTATCGCCTAGCCAATGCATAAATGCGGTTCTGAGGACTGCTCGAACTAGACACTCCACCTATGCAACTACCACAACCGACTAGTGTCAGAGAACCCTGCCCAGGAGGGCATACAGATGTCGAAGAACTAGCTGCAGACCCTGTTGGCTGAGCTATACTTCCACTACCTCTCAATGGATAATCTCGCATAATGTGGCTTGGCCGACCACATCTACAACAAATCTTTAAACCCAAGCAACACAATCTAACATATAACTTACCACACTGGGTACATCGCGGTAGAGATGACCTCATCTGACAAGAACAACCCCTAAACTGTCACGCCCCAAAACCCACCCTAGACGTGATCGGCATCTGACGTCATGAACAACATCCGAAGAACCTTATAAATCAATAACGTCAAGCCTTTTTCCGATAATATTTCATTATTTAATTAAACAAGTGATCAATACTAAATAAAATTTAAGATCACAATTATGAAACAAAAATCAGCGGAAGTCTAATATAAATGAATAGTTATGAACATGGCAGACGCCTCAAAAAAAGTCATAGGAGACTTCAACATCTACCCACATTATGACACTTGTCTAGGAGTTTCTAAGAAAATAAACTTACTCAGGATACAGTCCGAAACTACTAAGGAGTAATAATTGACTCAATGAAAACCCATGAACAAATGAGTGGGCTCACCAACAATCCAGAAAGCAGCAAGTAGTCCTAACACATGAGATCTGTCTATAGCTGCTCTTCTTCGTTACCTAACATACCATCAAAAATAACAATGGTATGCCTAAGTACTGAGTACTCAGTAAGTGCCTCGAGGACAATAAGTAATATAACAAAATATGTATTTATATAAGATCAGTGATACAATTTCAACGACAAACAGTTGAGAAACCAAAGATAAGAGTAGACCAACAACTTCACAACCATCAATACAGAGACCATAAATCAGTATATAATACAGTTCCAACTCATTATGTCATTAAGTACAATTCCAGTCTCTCCAATGCTTAGTGAAAACAGTTCCAATAGAATAGTTAGAAACCAAAGACAAGATCAATCTTACAACTAATCATTATCAATAGAAATCCATCAAGACACGTGTATATATATATATATATATCTTTTCCAATTCAGTATATCTTTTATTAACATTTGAGTCATTTCAATTTGAGGTCAATATCATTAACAAGCCACTCACACGCAACAGGTTCATTATTATCAATAAGCCACTCACAGGCAAACAAGTTCATTGTTCTCAATAAGCCATTCACAGGAAAACAAGTTCTTTATTACCAATAAGCCACTCACAGACAACAAGATACCAAACAAACCACTCACAAGCTAATCAAAGTACAAAAATAGCCACTCACAAGAAACCAAGATACGAAAGCAAGCCACTCACAGGTAAATCAATCAATTGATACTCTGGGCTAGGAAACCACGGAGGCTAATCGTCCTCTGGACTAGCATAGCAATAGATACACCGGGTTATACGCAGCAGAGGTCAATCATCCTCTGGACTAACACAATAATAGATACTCCGGGCTAGGAAGCAACCGAGGCTAATCGTCCTCTGGACTAGCACAACAACAGATGCATCGGGCTATACTCCTCGGAGGTCAATCGTGCTTCTGACTAACACAGCAATACTAGTATCGATACGTTAGGATCCATAACGGCTAATCATCCTCTAGACTAGCACAGCTTGCCCATACAGGCCCAAACACAAACAATTACAATCATAGCATCGAATCTGAATCTCAATCATAGCATGGAAGCCGAATCACAAGTCATATCACGATAATCACTTTATTACTTATGGATTATGTTCATCATACCATCATAGGGGTACATCAAGCCATTTCAGTTGTAGAAAACATAGTTCACTTCTTTAAATAAGTTTCAAGTTCAACACAATCCATTATAGCATCTTCACATGAGATAGTCACATCTTTCAATTTTTCAAGTTACGCATCCCTTATGGGTTAATTCGAGTTCATACACCAAAGTTTTATATCTAACTTTTCAATTATCCTTTAAAGGGAAAACCAATCATGAATACGTATACATATATAATAAAGTACAAACAAGGTTTAATGTGGGCTTGTCCCTCACACACACAAACCACAACCAAAGAGTTCATAAAAATCGTTCAAAAGAGTATGTTCAAAAAGAGGCATACCTCAATTCCCGCTAAAATGGTACCAACAGAATTTTCAAGGTTCAACAATCACTCTAAAATAGGTTAATAATGACAAATTTTAGAACTTTAACCAAATTCGAAGAGTTCCCACCCCTATCGCAAAACTCGAGCTTTTTGTGCCCAAAAACGTGTTCTTAAATCCCTTATGAATCACCCATGGATTCTAATTGTTTCTAATACCTTACACTAGTCCCACCCCTCTCAATAATCTCAGTAAGAGTCGTAGAACATACTTTTAAGAAGTTTCCCATAGTCTCCTTCAACTTCTCTTTCTTCGATCATTAAGAATCTATGGTTTGAAGGCTGAACTAGTGTTAATTTGATGTTAGATTGATATCATAATGATGGAAATTGATAAAAAAACATACCTTATATGTTTTAGGGAATCCTTAGGGTTGTTTTCTCTCAAAAATTCATCCAAAACAAAGTGGAGCAAAGTTAAAACGAAGTTTTAAACTTATAGGGTTCGGAACCAGCAAAACAGGGTCTCGCGCCACTATTGCACCGCAAGGCTAGGGAAAGGGACCTCTCCTGCACCACCCTTGCATCGAAAGTGTGGCGTACAAGGCCAAAAACCAGTCTGTAACATGTCGCGCCACCCTTGCGGCCAAGGATGTCGCGACTGCTGACATAGTTCAGTAAAATGGGCGTAACTCCTAACGCAAATACCCTAAAACTGGCCATAAGTGCAGACTGTCTCAGCTTTAGATGAATTTAGAAGCCCTTAAGAACTCCACCTTTTGGTTTAACTTCAAAATAACAGTTTATCACCTGAATCCTTCCTAAATGGATTCATATAGCTAAAAAATCATTTTAATACTAGTTTTTACACATTCACACCTAACTCGAATTTACAGGGTGTTACATTACCCCCCCCCCCCCCCCCCCCCCCCCCCCCAGAATCAGTCATCCCCAAATTAAAATCATGGCTTAAGATGTTTCACTAAACCTCAAATTTCATAATTTCTAGAGTTCTTTAGTAAAGAGGATCATTCTCAAAGATAACATATGACTAACCACATAATGAATGCATCATTCAAGCCTAAACACATGGACGAGGGATTCATACCTCTAATCTAGACTTTAACAAGGAATACACAATCGAAAGGTTCAAGACATACCTGTAGTAGGGAATAAATGAAAGTAACACGGCTTGAGTGACACTACAACAACTAGATAGAACTATGACCCTTTGAGTTCATCCTGCAAGTCTTAAGATACGACATAAGTCTACCCCGAGGTTTTAGCAATAACACTTTTTCACTCTATAACGGGTCTCCATCAGCAAAATTCAAGCCTAACTATTTCTGATTGACAATCTAGAGTTTCATCAAACTCGAAAATCTAGTCTATCCCCAAAAATCACATCAAAGTTTGCTATCTCTAATCCAAACACCTCAGTCATAGCCTCACGATCCTTACCTACAACTACACAGTCTCTATCAACTCTTGAAGAAAAAATGGGCGCTAGCAGAGGTATTCATAGAGAAGGTTTCTAGACATTATTATTCGGGTCCCACACAAAAGAATCTAGGGAAAGATAAAGAGTCACATAAGAAAGATTTGAACCTGAATCGATCAGCGAATACGCATCAAGAGAGAAATAGTGAGATTACCTGTGACGACAACATCTGAGGCTTCAGCTGCCTCCTTAAGAGTTAAACCACCAAAAACCTACTACATAGTTCCAAGAGACTTTTTCACAAGCCACTCACAGGCAAACAGGTTCATTATTAACAAGCCACTCACAGGCAAACAGGTTCATTATTAACAATAAGCCACTCACAGACAAACATATATATATGTATATATATATATATATATATATATATATATCTTTTCCAATTCAGTATACCATTTATTACCATTTGAGTCTTTTCAATTTGAGGCCAATATTATCAACAAGCCACTCACAGGCAAACAGGTTCATTATTAACAATAAGCCACTCACAGACAAACAAGTTCATTATTATTAATAAGCCACTCACAGGCAACAATATATGAAACAAGACACTCACAGGATAATCAAAGTATAAAACAGGCCACTCAAAGGCTACCAAGATATGAAAGCAAACTACTCAGAGGAAAATAAATCAATTCATTAGCTTTAGCTTAGCTTCAATTATGTTTCTGATTATCTAATCTTAGTGTGAATTCCCTTGAATGTAGAATTACAAACTTGGAAGGAAGCGTTTAGTCGGCAAGTTAGGAAGGCAAAAAGGTATGTGAGGCTATTCCCCTTCCTTCAAAGGCATGACTCTTACACTGTGAATTCTTCTCCCTATATTCCCATGACCTTCTTACATCTCTAAATATGAAAGTTAAAGTTCTTTAAGAGCTTCTTATGTGACATGTTCTACGGTAGTGATGATAATAATGATGTCTTCATGAGCTTGAGAATCCTATGTTTACGATTCATTGATGTTATTCCTTGTTGTTGCCTCACCTCATGTTACCAGTTCTTTCAAGGCGAGGCATAGCGATGATGATGCTCCAAAATGTAATCGAAGGTCCCCGCCTTACGTCACTCCGATAGAATACAGCTTATATTTGAGCTTTTATGCACGCTTCATGATAAGTACATGTGTATGATTACACCGTGCCTAGAGGGCCGGACATGACACCGCTAAGGCGGGCGGCTTATGATTACACCGTGCCTAGATGACCGGGCATGACACCGCTAAGGTAGGCAGCTTATGATAACACCGTGCCTATCTGGCCGAACATGACACCACTAGTGGGCGGTGTGGGATGATTACCCCGGATGCGAGCTAGTGATGTTATTGATTCAGACAGATTATGTATGTATATGTGATATGTTTGGAAAGTAAAAGTGAGCATGCATAATTCCGCCTCAAGAGGCGGGCAGCCACAACTATCTTTTTCATCTTATGCTTTCTATGTTTCCTTATTATGTTCTCGTATATGCCTTACATACTCTGTACACTTTTCGTACTGACGTCCTTTTCTTTTTGGACGCTGTGTTCATGCCCACAGGGAGATGGTACAAACTCGTAGGAGCTTATCTTATCAGCAAATATACAGGAGCACTCCACTACTCTGGATGTGCTACTTATGGTCATATTATTTTGTGTATATATTTGGGTATGACGGGGTCCTATCCCGTCCTTATGTCACAGTACTCTAGTAGAGGCTCGTAGATACAGATGCGTGGGTAGTTGTTGTCTTACGGATACCTCATTGTACATTCTTGTATATCATTTTTGCAGCCGTGAGGGCTTATGTATATTTATCTATTGCCTTGGAGAATATATGTGTTCAGGTTGGGTATGATGATTAGCATTATGAGTGGTGCTCGGTAGTCAGTTCCGGGTACCCATCATGGCCCTCTAGTCGGGTCGTGACATCACGTCTTTAAACAAGTTTCAAGTTCAACACAATCCATTATAGCACCTTCACATGAGGTAGTCAAACCTTTCAAATTTTCAAGTTACACATCCCTTATGGGTTAATTCGAGTTCAAACACCAAAACTTTATATCTAACTTTTCAATCATCCTTTAAAGGGAAAAAATCATGAATATGTATACATATATAATATAGTACAAATAAGGTTTAATATGGGCTTGTCCCTTACGCACGCAAACCACAACCAAAGAGTTCATAAAAATCGTTCAAAAGAGTATGTTAAAAAAAGACATACCTTAACTCCCTCTAAATGGTACCAACAGAATTTCCAAGGTTCAACAATCACTCTACAATAGGTTAATAATGACAAAGTCCAGAACTTTAATCAAATTCGAAGAGTTCCCACCCTTATCGCTAAACTAGGGCTTTTTGTGCCCAAAAACGTGTTCTTGAATCCCCCATGAATCACCTCTGGATTCTAATTATTTCTAATACCTTACACTAGTACCATCCATCTAAATAATCTCAGTAAGAGTCTTAGAACATACCTTTAAGAAGTTTCCCAAAGTCTCCTTCAGCTTCTCTTTCTTTGATTTTCAAGAATCTTGGTTTGAATGATGAACTAGTGTTAATTTGATGTTAGATTGATGTTGTAATGATGGGAATTGATCAAGAACATACCTTATATGTTTTGGGAAAGCCTTAGGGCTGTTTTCTATAAAAAGGTTGTCCAAAACAAAGTGGGAAAAAGTTAAAACGAGATTTTAAACTTATAGGGTCCGGAACCAGCAAAACGGGGTCTCGCGCCACCCATGCGCTGGAAGGCCATGGCAAGGGACCTCCCCTGTTCCACCCTTGCATCTCAAGTGTGGTGCACAAGGCCAAAAACTGGTCTGTAACACAAAAACTCGCGCCACCCTTGCGACGCAAGGGTGTACTGACTCCCGACATAGTTCAGTAAAATGGGCATAAATCCTATCACAAAGCTCTGTTGGAGCTGGGCGACCTACCATTGGAAAGATATTTCAAATACCCAAAACTTTTCTGAAGGAAGTTTTCAAAAATTTATAACGAAATTACCATAAACCTTGCCATAAGTAAAGACTATCTCAGATTTAGACGAATTTAGAAGCCCTAAAGAACTCCACTTTTTGGGTTGACTTCAAACGACAGTTTGTCACCCGAATGGATTCATATAGCTAAAATATCATCTTAATACTAGTTTATACATATTCACAACTAACTCTAATTAACAGGGTGTTACATAAACTGGGAACTGGAAGCCCTGGAACTCTGGGCAGGCTCAAAATGGGTAGGTCTATCAAACCTGTGTCTCGAAAATTGTGAAGGTGCACTAGCCACTGAATAGGCTAAATGCTCGGAGAATTATTGCCTCTGACCACTTCCGGACTCACTGAAAAAACCTGAAGATCTAGCTCTCTTACTCTGACTCCTATCATGCTCACGCTCAACCCTCTGTTGTTGCCTACGCTCCTTTAGGTTCTGAGCGTGCGCCTGAATGCCAGAAATATCCATACCTGTTTGAAGAGAGGCTATCATAAAGTCATCAGTCAAGACTGGTCTCAATCCACTCATAAATCGGTAAACACGATCCTCCATCTCAGCTAGCATAGCTGGAGCATATCTAGCCAAATAATTAAAATGAAGACTGTACTCCCGAACACTCATGGTCCCCTATCTAAGGTTCAGAAACCTATCAGCTCGGGCCTGTCTAATCTCTGGCGATAAATAATGCCGAAGGAAGTCATCTGTGAACTCCTACCACACGGGTGGGGGTGCATTAATCCCTCTAGATGACACCTAAGTCTCATACCAATGAACGGTAGCATCCCGTAGTCTAGAGGAAGCCAACTCTACTGACTCGGTGTCTGAAGCATACATCACCCACAACGTCCTCAATATCCCATCTATAAAATTCTGTAAGTCCACATCTGGTTTCGATCCAAAGAATTCTAAAGGGTCTAAATTAATAAAATCTCAAACCCTGACACTAACAACCCTATCACCATGGCCCGTACCCTAACGCTGGGCCTGGGCAGCTATTAACTGAGTCAACCACTGAATGGCCTCTCGCATATCCTGGCCTGAGGCATCCGGTGGAGGAACTGAGGGTACTGGAGCTGGAGCTCCTCTATGCTCATCTGGAGTGGGCGGAGTATAAGAGGTCTGAGATGGAACCTCATTCTGGGACTCGCCCTCCTCAATATCTACGAATGGTACCCGTCCAGTTCTCCTACCTGCCACTGACTTGCCCTTCTGGGCCGCTGATGCTTTCCTTGTCACAGGCATTACTGAAATCATAACACACGGTCAGGAAAAGGGGAATTCTCATAACATGACTTTATTACACGATCTAAGATGGGAAAGAAAGGCAATCTTCCAAAATGTCCTGCAACCTCCTATTTATAAGTGTGGTGCACAGCACACCCATAAATAGGACTCTACTAGACACGGCTCGTAGACAGCCCTAGGACGAACTGCTTTGATACCACTTTTGTCACGACCCAACCGGAGGGCTATGACGGGCACCCGGAGCTAACCTACCGAGCACCTCAAGACGTACATGCATCACATGATAATACCTGAATTTACCATAATGCTAACTAATAGATATCATAAACTGAAAGGGACACAAGCCTAAAAGATATGTATATATGTGTAACCATACTGAACCATAATATACAAGCTGACAAGGCTATCCAAAATCATGATACCACAAAGTATGGACCGAGGAGGTCATGGAACATCTGGTTGTACATATCTATTTACGACCCTCTACTGGAGTGCATAACATAATAAGGATGGGACAGATCCCTGCCTTGCCTAAATTTACACAAAAGAATAATATCAAGCTAATCTGCAACTCCTGAACAAGTGGAGTGCTCCTGTACAAGAGCTGAGAAGACAGCCTAAGGGTATGAACCGTCTCCCTGTCTACCTGCGGGCATGAACGCAATGTCCACAAGTGAAAGGACATCAGTACGGACAAAGTACTGAGTATGTAAGGCATGAGAGTAACGTAATAGAGACATAAGAAGACATAGGGTAAATGAATGCAACATGTACGTCTGGACTGTCTCTGTGAGTCAATGATATACATAAATGCTTTGCATGAATACATGTGGTCATACATATACATATATGTGTATATAACATATGTCAAGCCTCTGTGGGCATCCCATCGTAACGTATCGACCTCTGTGGGCATCATCATCATCGCATATGACAGCTGATTAGGTGGTAGTGTGTATATAACGCTGTCACCTTCCCCATACCCCATACATAGATATACATAATACATAATAGACGCGTATATGATGCCTGAGGGGTCACAGGTCTGTAGATGCATATATATATAAATGAAATGTAATGCAAAACATGATAAGAGTACAAGTGACTCTAAGATCATACTGAATTTGAAAGAAGACTTTCTGAAGATACTTTATGGAACATGAATCAAATGGATGATCCCTAACTCTAAGAGTAGAATCATGTCAATGTTACGTATACGTCTTATTCATAAGGATCATGCCAAAATGATAGAAAGGGACCCGAAGAATTCCGGAGGATTTAAAATCATAAAATCACGGGCCTTTGTACTCACTACGCGATCGCTTGAACCCACATTCTGTCGTTGTGCCTGTGCGGCAACCAATTGTGTCAATAACTGGATGACCTCGGTCATTTGTTGACCCGAAGCAGCCAGCAGAGGAATTGGAGTTGGGGCTCCTCCTTGTTCTCTCACATTGGGCGGGGTAGATGAAGTGTTAGGCAAGGCCTCGTTATGTGATTCGCCTTCATCTATATTCACCGGAGGCTCTCTTTCTACCCGCCTCTTTGCCGTAGTCTTGCCTTTCTGGGCGGCTGTAGCCTTTCCCTTTGGCGGCATTCTGAAATCATAACACACTATTAGGGAGGATAAAATCTTACACATGGCTCTATCGCACGATCTCATAGAAGAAAGATGGTCATTTTTCCTAAATGCCCTGTAGCCTCTTGTTTATTGATGTGGCGCGCAACACACCATAAACAAGACTCTACTAGACACGGCGCGTAGACACTTCCTAGGACTGAACCGCTATGATACCACTTTTGTCACGACCCAGCTAGGGGCCGTGACGGGTACCCAGGGCTAACCACCGAGCACCGCTTGTTCTGTCGCTCATTTTATTCATTTAATGCCCTTTTCATCAATTTTATACTCCAAGCGTAGGAAAAATCATATTTCATATGAAAACATAAAACACTTTCATATACATGTGCCCTTAGGCTATCAAAATAATATATATATATATATATATATATATATATATATATATATATATATATATATATATATATATATATATATATATATATATATATATATATATATATATATACAGCAGCGACCTCGTGAGACCATCTTACCCGCACTGCGTATCTACGAGCCTCTACTGGAGTACTAAACATAGGGACGGGACAAGACCCCGTCGTGCCCAAAAATACATATACATGGCTATATATATATATACACAAAAGAATAATCATAAGAACCTCCACGACAATGGAGGGCTTCCAATCAGCTGACAGCTACTACGGATCCGGATCGACCTCTCCTCCCTGTCTACCTGTGGGCATGAACATAGCGTCCAAAAAAAACGGACATCAGTACGAATATTGTACTGAGTATGAGAGGCATAAACAACGAAGTAAGACAATGATGTAAAGAAGATACTCATATGGAACATCAGAATCTAGCTGTCAAGTATAAGAAAACAAGTCATGTTGTCTTACTCATGCTCATCATCATATCATATATGCATAATGTATAATCTGCCCGTCCATATCGGATCTGTGTGATAATCATAACATGAGCCTGTGTCCAGGCCTCCCGCGTCCGGGGTATCATCTTATGCCGCCCACTAGTGGTGTCTGCCCATGCCATTTGGCCATGGTGTATCATATAGCTGCCCGCCTTGGCAGTGACTGCCTGGCCAAATAGGCGCGGTGTAATAATAATATCATCATATGCTTATCACAATATGCTTAGCTTATCATAATACATACATAAGGCTCAAGATCAACCATACTCTATCGGGGTGACGTAAGGTCGTGATCCCCCGATTACATTATGGAACAATCATGGATATTCTGCCTCACCTTGAAGGAATTAGCATATAAGGTGAGTGTAAGCGATAAATAACATCATTAGAATCCATATACTTTAACTCATTACCTTGTGTAGCTAGCTATGGGCATAGGCTCATTGATAAGAAAAAAGTTATGCTATAGGATTCATGCCATTGGAAATAAGGGACTAGCCTCACATACCTTTGGCGTTTAACTAAGCTATCGCTTGCTTGTCCTCCCTCGATATCTCGTTTCTACCTTCAAGAGAGAATTCGCACCATCGTTAGTTAATCGACTATAAAAACGCGTTACTAACTCTAGGGAAAATTAGACAACACTTCCTTTGTTTATACTACGTTTCCCATATTCTATATCGACTCCCAAATGCTCACAACAACATTCACAATATTTCAATCAACAATCATCATTTGTGTACATTGACCACAATCCACCATTCCTCTCCAATTTCTCCACATTCATAGTTATAGCTTACTATCGCGTTTCCTCTTGTATCACACTTGTTTCATGGTCTAAATTTTATTTATAACGTATTCACAATCACAACACTCCAGCAATTATGATTCAATCCAACTACCATCCAAACATGACACTATTCACTCATTAATGACCCATCTCCTATGTGTTTCTACAATTCAAGTATCTTAACCTTCCAATACCTTAAACAACATAGTTTAGTCATAAAACTTACCTTAGATGATGGTTGAACAAGTCTTGAGTGGATTTTCTCCTCTAGCACCAAAACCCTACTTCACTTCTTTTGGGTTTTCTTGAGAAAGATGAACTTTAGTGTGATTCTTACACTTGATTTCGTGGGTTTCATGTAGTTGATCACTAATTTCCTTTGGTTTTCTTGTGATGAAGAGTAGAGAGTATTCTAGAGGCTTCTTGAGAGAAATATCGTGGAATGAAATGAATTGAAGGAGCTTAGGTCTCTTTTTAATGACTTAAAATCTAATCCGGAATGAACAGTGACTGAGGTGTACAGTGGTCGTAAACCCACTTTACGGGCCGTATTCTGGTTTACGGTCCATCCTTAGCGACCGTATTTAAGCATGACAGAACCAGAAAGGTTTGCTAGAGTCATGGTGGTTTACCGTCACAGTTTACGGGTCGTATTTCGATTTACGGTCCGTATTCTTGGTCGTATTTAACCATTTAGACATTTCGCAGAAATTTGAAATCTTGGAAGGTTGGAGGACGATAGCAGTTTACGGTCCGTAAACTACTTTACGGGCCGTATTCTATTTTACGACCAACTGAGCGGAAGTGCAAATCTGTAACTTTTCACTGTACGTTCACGGGGAAATTTCCGAGGTGTAACACTCTTCCCTCCTTTTGGAACATTTTTCCTCGAATGTTAAACACTCGGGATTCTACGAAAATTTTGCCAGAGTTTCCCTTATAATTTGGCACTACCAACCTGTCACAACAACCCATAATATCATCGCCTCACAGGGCTACATCACAACATCAACGTATCTATGGCCACACACGACAAAAAGTATGAAAAATAAGCGTACATACCTCATATCATTGGCGTTTTATCTTGAATCTCCTCTAGGGGTTAGAATAAATGTGGGTACTTGGACTTCATCTTCTCTTCTGCTTCCCAAGTCATTTCTTCCCGATTGTTGTTTCGCCATAAGACTTTGACTGAAGCTACCTCTTTATTTTGGAGTTTTCGTACTTGCCTGTCTAAAATAGCGATAGGCACCTCTTCATAGGTTATCTTTTCTGTTACTTGCACATCATCTATCGGGACAATCTTTGTGGGATCTCCAATACACTTGCGGAGCATCGAAACATAGAAGACTGGATGAACTAATTTAAGCTCCGAAGGCAAATCCAATTCATAGGCGATATGACCCACCTTGCGGATAATTCTATAGGGTGCGATATATCTAGGACTTAGCTTTCCTCTCTCGCCAAATCTCATCACCCCTTTCGTGGGTGATACTTTCAAAAATACCCAATCATTAACCTGGAATTCCAAGTCTCGTCGGCGATTGTCCGCATAGGACTTTTGCCGACTTTGGGATGTCATCAATCGATCCCGGATCACTTTAACTTTTTCCACCTCTTGTTGAATCAATTCAGGGCCTACTAGTTGTATTTCTCCTATTTCAAACCATTCAATTGGAGACCTGCACTTTCTTCCATACAAAGCTTCATACGGA
Organism: Lycium barbarum; assembly: GCF_019175385.1. NCBI lineage: Eukaryota > Viridiplantae > Streptophyta > Magnoliopsida > Solanales > Solanaceae > Lycium > Lycium barbarum. Next base: position 86,401,886 of record NC_083341.1, read on the forward strand.
GCCATTTGAATACTAGAATGGTAGCTATTGTTGAATGTGAACTCAATAAGTGGCAAATGATCATCCCAGCTACCACCTAAATCCAACACGCACGCTCGTAGCATATCTTCTAAGGTCTGAATGGTACGCTCGGCTTGCCCATCAGTTTGCGGATGGAAAGCCGTACTAAGCTTCACTTGGGTGCCTAGACCTTCCTGGAAGGACTTCCAGAACTTAGCTGTAAACTGTGTTCTTCTGTCTGTGATAATAGATAATGGAATTCCATGGAGTCGCACAACTTCTCTGAGATACAACCTCGCATAGTCTTCTGCTGAGTACGTGGTCCTAACTGGAAGAAAATGGGTTGCTTTCGTCAGTCTATCTACGATCACCCATATAGAGTCATACCTGCTACGGGAACGGGGTAATCCCACGATAAAATCCATGTTGATCACTTCCCACTTCCAAGTAGGTATTTCTATGGCTTGCAATAAGCCTCCTGGCTTTTGATGTTCAATTTTTATTTGTTGACAATTCGGGCACTATGCTACAAATTCTACTATGTCCCTCTTCATACCATCCCACCAATATACTAGCTTGAGATCATGATACATTTTGGTTGCACCTGGGTGTATGGAATACCGAGAACAATGTGCTTCTTCAAAAATTCGTCTGCGCAATTCTGCCACGTTCGGCACGCATATCCTGCCTCGGTATCTAAGAATTCCATCCATAGGGACTTCAAATGAAGACTTCTCCTTTCCATGAGATGTGTCTCTATAATGACACAATTGAGGATCTTCATACTGTCGTTCTTTCACTTCTACATTCAAAGAGGAAACTGCAGGATCTTTAATGCTGACCCTCGCACTACCTGAATCGACTACACGTACTCCAAGATTAGCCAATTGATGAAGCTCACGAACTATCTCTTTCTTTTCCGGTGGAACTCCACATAAACTGCCCATTGATCGGCGGCTAAGCGCATCGGCTACTACATTCGCTTTTCCGGGGTGGTACAAAATGTCCACATCATAATCTTTTAACAATTCTAACCACCGCCTCTGCCGCAGATTCAACTCCTTTTGCTTGAAAATGTATTGGAGGCTCTTGTGATCCGTATAGATATCAACATGCACGCCATACAAATAATGCCTCCATATTTTTAGGGCATGAATAACCGCAGCCAATTCGATATCATGAGTTGGATAATTCTTCTCATGTTTCCGTAATTGTCTCGAAACATATGCAATAACCTTACCATGCTGCATCAATACGCATCCCAATCCGACACCGGAAGCGTCACAATACACCACGTAGCCATCTGGCCCATCTGGAAGTGTTAAGATTGGAGCTGAGGTCAATCTGCCTTTCAACTCCTGGAAGCTGCGCTCACAAGCATCGCTCCATTGAAACTTTGCTGACTTTTGGGTTAGCTTCGTCAATGGGGCTGAAATAGACGAAAAGCCCTCTACGAATCTTCGATAATAACCTGCCAAACCCCGAAAACTACGAACCTCTGTAGGCGTCGTAGGCCTTAGCCAAGTCTTCACCGCTTCAATTTTTTGAGTGTCAACTCGAATGCCATCATTTGAAATAACATGGCCCAGAAATGTCACGGAATTCAGCCAGAACTCACACTTTGAAAACTTCGCATATAATTTCCGGGCTCGAAAATTGCCAAGAACAATTCGCAAATGATCTGCATGTTCTGATTCTGTGCAAGAGTATACCAGAATATCATCGATAAACACTATCACTAATAAATCCAAGAGTGGCCTGAATACATTGTTCATCAAGTTCATAAACACGGCCGGAGCGTTAGTCAACCCGAACGACATCACTCAGTATTCATAGTGGCCATATCTCGTTCGGAAAGCTATTTTGGGAATATCTGCTTCTCTAACTCTCACTTGATGATAACCCGACCTCAAATCTATTTTGGAAAACCACTAGGCACCTTGTAATTTATCGAACAAATCATCAATCCTCGGAAGAGGATATTTGTTCTTTATCGTCACTTTATTCAATTGCCTGTAGTCGATACACATTCGTAGAGATCCGTCTTTCTTTCTCACGAACAAGACCGGTGCTCCCCATGGCGATGAACTGGGCCTAATAAACCCCTTATCAAGCAAGTCTTCCAGCTGTGCCTTTAGCTCTTTCAGTTCGGCCGGAGCCATTCGATAAGGAGGAATAGAAATGGGCTCGGTGTCCGGCAACACATCAATGGCGAAATCAATTTCCCTTTCTGGAGGAAGTCCTGGAAGTTCATCTGGGAACACATCTAGGAATTCATTCACTACCGGAACTGACTGGAAAGTTGACGGCTTTTCCTCTGTGTCATGAACCCGAACTAAGTGATAAATATAACCCTTGGCTATCATCTTCCTTGCCTTAAGATAGGAAATAAACCTACCCTTTGGCGATGCTGCATTACCTTTCCATTCAAGCACGGGCTCTCCCGGAAATTGAAATCGAACCACTTTTGTGCGGCAATCAACATTTGCATAACACGACGCCAACCAATCCATACCCATGATTACATCGAAATCTACCATTTTTAGCTCAATCAAGTCAGCTTTAGTCTGACGATCACATATCACAACGACACAATTTTTGTACACTTGTCTTGCTATCACGGGGTCACCAACCGGAGTGAGTACCTCAAAGGGTCTAATTGACTCGGGTTTCACCCCAATACAACCAGCAACATATGGGTAATATAAGAGAATGTAGAACCCGGATCTATCAATGCATACACATTAAACATGAAGGACGTAACTTGGAGCATGCGTACATGGAAACGTGATTAATATGACATGAAACGTAATTACGCGAATAGCATGGCATAGGGAATAGGAACATAAGCAACATGTCATTTACATGAACACTTCGTTCGTCAAGGCCCTAAGACATGGGTGAAAAGTCACCTTGATCATAAATAGTACATATGTACTTAGTGAAAGAAAGGGCATCCTTTGTGACAAGTTACGAGATGGTTTAAAACATTAGCTAGAGGAACATAAGCACAAAACATATAAAATCGTGAGTCGGACATACATCTTGACTTACTCTCATCATTGCCTACCAACATTATTATTATGCTATTTTTAAAGGTGGATGCTCGAATAAATCTATCGTGGGCACGAGTACATGAAAACATGGGTAGTATACCATTGGAGTCGAAATAAGTCATTTACCTAAGGCATTCTCCTCTTGTCCAAGGAATAGGTGTGCATTCCATAAGATTCTTAGTCTTTAAACTTTTATATTACCTTCCCTTCAATCATTATCAAAGTCACCATCATAATCGGAAAGTACTTAGAAGCTAGAACATGGACATGGGTATAAAAGCACGATAGATACGTGGGACATGAATGCGGTTTTTAACTTTAGACAAGAGCACAACCTGATGTGCGAAAAATGAAAGGACATTTCCTTTGGGTAGCTTACTATCGTATGGAGTCTTAATTCTTGTATCTTAAACATGGAGTGTAAAGCTCTAACATGGGCATGATATAGGTACGAAAGGCACGAGTAGAGTACGTCTGGGCATTAGTACCACATAGTGCATGAATTACTCTGGAATTGGAACCGTTACGCCCTTAAACCCGCTATTCGATCTAGAACTTTATCTCATGACATATTTACCTTGTACTTAACCTCAACGGGCATGATAAAAATCGCATTCTATACACCTTATCTTGGCTAAATGAAACTGTGATACTCTGATATAATCTCCTTAACATCTATCAACTTACGAAACACATAATTTATATCAACACCTTATCTCACAATCCCTCCCTTAGTTCAAAAGATGATGTTTAAAGCATGTGGATCTCTTAAGTTAGTGATAAGTGGTCTTCTAATCATTCCGCTGATTTTCTCTAAATTTTATTCTATCTCTAAGACTATCCCATAAAACTTGTCTTTTTATATCCTTACCTACATCCTATATTACCCATCAAAATAATATTCTTGTGGCAACTTACTAACACTATGCCCTCTAATTCGGCCTAAGCCACGTAAACAAGTTAGAACTATTACGAGAGACTCAACATCATCTGATCATATCTTACAGTCAAAAGCTTCCTTCTTTTAGTTACGTACACAGTCATACTAAAGTAGGTCTACATCCTCAAAGGAAAACTTTAAAATACCCCACCCTAAACTGACTTACTATTCTCCATTAAACACCTGTTAGCACCATGTTCTCTGATTCTGTCCTGAACGATAAAGTGAAACGTAGATTATTTCTAACTTCCCTCATCATCTGACCCTATTTTGTGGTCGTATACTATCTTTTCTGTCCTATAAACAGGGATCACACTTAGGGAACTTTCATCATTCTTAAATGATAGATTAGAATACTTAAACCCGAACTTTCTATACACTTTAAAATCATATCATACTAGACACATCTGGGGATAAACACTTAATCACCTAACGTTAGAAGGAACTATCACATCTTATAATCTTATAGTAGTATCTACTCCTTGTAGTAACTTACTAACTTCATACTCTCTATGTCTGATCTGAATAAGCTTAAATAATTTAAAACTATCCCCAGAAATTCAATAACGCCCGCTCGCGATTTTTTTATCGTACTCAGTCCCTTCTTAGTCATGTGCATAGTTCATATGGAAAAAATATACATATCCTTGAAAAAGTCGAGACTTTCTAGTGTTACAGGTGGTTTGCTCTTAGGCTATTTCCTGCTCAAAACTACCGTGGACACTTTACGCCTGATGCAGTTAACTTCACAATATGTTGCCTTGTAGGGTCTTGAATCTGAACTATCATCCTTATACTATAGCTCCATGGTCAAAGAATCCAAATAAACTTACTCTGTAAGGTATATAACCTACGTGTACTTCCATACTGAAACTTATCTTTAAAATGGTACCACCACCTGATAAACACACCATGCACCATTTGGCAAGTCTTGGATCTCGAATTTTCCTTCTCACCTCTTACGCATTCGATACGTTCGGGATTCGATGGAAAGAGAATGTTACTGACTGCTCTAAGCTTCATGGCACGAGTTAGAATAATTCCTGATGACTCAATCTGAAAGCAATGCATCGATAATGATTAGCTTTACATCTTCCTCATCTATTGAGATGAGGTGTATTCGGTAGAATAGGAAATAACACACAAGTTCGAGTGATTTCTGAGAATACAGCTCTATTGCACGATCTAGAGTTGAAAGAAGTGAGACAATCCTAGATGTCTTGGTAGTCAACTGTTTATATGTGTGGCGCGCACACACATATTAAAGCGACCCCACTGGACACGGTTTCATAGACACCCTAAGCCACTTGAACCTAGGCTCTGATACCAAGCTTTGTCATGCCCGAACCATGGCCTGGACGTAACACGGCACTCGGTGCCTTACTGTATATGACCGAGCGAACCACCTGGCTTGCTGAATCATCGGGAGGCATAACATGAGCAGAATATGACATAAAAACATGATGAGCCTAAACATGGGATATCATAAATATCAAATAAAATACTTATTTAAAAACATGAATATGGATTGTCATAGTTAATGAGCCAAAGATGGCTATACGACTCTGAACATCTGACATAACACAACTATCTAGTCTATGAAACATCTAACATAAGTCTGAACTGTTAAAAATACTTACTGGACAAGGCCCCCAGCATACCTTAAATGCATAACTATCATAAAAGTAAATAATGACTAAACCCCGAAGAAGATGGGGCTCAACAAAAGCTGATACGTGGATGATCTTATAGAGTAGATCTTTCGTCCTATAAGTCCGTACCTGCATCGTGAAATGTAGGCCCCCGGGCAAATAGAAAGGGGACGTCAGCACATTGAATGTACTGGTATATAAAAGCAACTGAATGAAATAACATAGGATATGAAATAGCATCATAAAAACTGAAACTGAAACTGAAACTGAAGTCTGGTCATGCACATGAATACATATAGATATAACATGAGTAAAAACATTATTAGTAGGAGAGCATAAATATAACCGACAACATGGTTCTTGTACTTGCACCCTACCAGCAGAGCTCCCATACCTTGTATGAAAGGATCCAATCATTATTAATGAATCGTCCTAAACATGGGCGGAGCGATCCTCATCCTATGGTGGCTAACATAGTTTCAGGCTGCTTGAAGCCTTCTCGATAATCTGTGCAACTCCCAAAACATGAACATGGAAAATAGCAGGCACATGAGCCCATGGTTTTCATAAATCATAACTTGCATGTACATGGATATCACTTCATAGTATTCTTGCATGAAAACGTGTAAAGCATGTAGAATATTTTCTTGAAAATAAACATAATAAATTATAACTTGCATGTAAGAACCCATGGAATACAAAGTATGGGTTTTCATGAATTACGGACAGATTCTCAATAATCATAATGAAATATCAAGAACTCAATAATGGATTAATAATATTTCAATATTTAGTATGGCATGGTACATGGACCTAGGGTTATCATGAGCATGGTTTAAAAACCCTAGTTTTCGTAGAACTACATACTTTATGTAAGAAGTAGCGTGGGGAAAAAAAAAGATGTTCCCACACGTAGATGGTAACCCTACATACCCGGTAATGCTCCAAACTTGTAATAAAAATCTGAACTTTGTAGAAGAATCCCAAAGCTTTAGTCTTGAATCCTTTAAATGGGTTTTCTTGAAAACCCATAGGTTAAGAACATTGAATTCTCATTTAATATTCATGAATATATGTTGGGATTCACTTGGAATGATTAGAATAGGCTTACCTTGATGTATCGAAAAAAGATGGATTATTTTGTGAAAGAATTTTTGGTACTATAAAAAGCAAACAATAGGTACGTTTTTCATTTTATTAAGAACTTCTCCGTACTTGGCGTCGAAGGCCCTAGTACTACTGACTTTGCACCATAAACAATTGAAGCCTTTTTTGAGCATCCCTTCTTAGACGTATTATTCCTTGCCTTAGTAATGTGCCCCCGGTACTAATCCAAAGAAGGAGGATATTCAAAAAATGAAAACTCCCACCATAAAGGAAGAAGAAGGAAAGACTAAGTCATTTAGTTGTTTTCTATTTCCATTCTGCCTTCACCATGCCTACCCTGTAAAAAGGATTCTCCAACTGATGATTTTTCTATTTCGGATGTGAAGGCCTTCTTTCAGATCTCGAATCGATGGGAGTCAATTCCATCTAATGGTAGGGAGAGAATAACTTCGTGCTAGGGCTTGAAGAATGTGAAAAGTGGGGAAAACTGAACCCAAACCACATTTTTATTATAGTTTTTTAAACTAAAACGGGAAAAGTACGGCCACAAAGGACGTCCCATACTTTGAAGTACGGCCCGTACTTTGGCTGCCAAAAACAGTGAATGAAGGGTGAAGTACGGCCTAAATGTACGTCCCATACTTTAAAGTACGGCCCGTACATGATGGCCGTAAAACGGCCATAACTTTTTGTACAGTCGTTCGATTGACCTCCATAATATACCGTTGGAAAGGTATTTCAAAAGGCTACAAGTTTCATTAAGGAACCTTTTCTAAATTCTCAACAAATCAAGGGGTTACAGGTGCCCGAAGTAGGCTTGTCAACCACTTTCACCACACGTACAAACTTCAAATTTTCCACTAAAACTCTAATGATACAAGTCTAACCTTTGTTCTAAGATACGGGATGTAACAAACTTGTTTAGTTTCCAAAACAATTTCTACAACTCCCATCTTGGTTCCATTAGATCACCATCTTACGAGTCAAACCTTAGCCCGAAGGTACGAGGTGTTACAAAAACATTACAACTGACAGTTGATCCAAACTCCCATATTGAATCGAATCGTGATGGAAAGTAACGAATTCGGCCATCAAATCATCTTCTATGCTTCTCCAATGCTCCCTAGGTCAAAAGTCCCTTCAAAAACGTGTTTTTCATATATTTATAGGATACCCGAAAGTGCTTGGACCAAAATACCCTTTAAAAATGAAAAATTGAAAACAACCCGAAATTGGCCTACCGGGCCAGGCTGGGCGGCAGGCCAAATATTCTGCAACCTGATCTTATTTTCTCTCAGGCTGGACAATTGGTCGTTGGCGCATCGCGCGTCGCCTGGTTTGCCTCTTGCCTCGTCCGTTTTCTTCAGTTTTTGGCATGCACAACTAGTCCTCGAACTTGATCTTGAATTGTTCGTTGAACTTCTACTCAGACTTTGAAGTCCCAAAGTCTCCTTTTAAGCTCCAAATATGATCGTTTGTTCGGGAACAAGTCCTACACAAGAAACACACGTAATAAATATAAAACATACTAACATTATAACTCAAACACAATTAAAATGTAGCAATTAAAAGGCTAAATAGCTAAAAATCTGTATTTCTAGATTACCATCATAGCCAATAATTTAACGAGACGAATATGAAGATGGTGAATTAGTGGCAGGCTCAATTTTCTACCTTTATCATGCCAAAAGTAGCTTGGAGACACACTTTGACCGTTCCAAAATGAGTGTTCCTAATTTTGCTGTGATTCGTTTTAGAACAAATTGAACATTTAATAACTTCACTCTTTCAAACGCACCACACAATTTTGCTCATAAAATCGTCACAAATAAATTACTCAATTTTACTTTAATAATTACATTATATATAATCATCACAACATCTCACGAGCCGGCATGAAGATTTTCGATCTAACTAGCAGCTAGCTAAATATTTTACATGAATAAAATTTATTACTTTTATAATACATGTCAACAAATCCATTTTGACACATATAGTTGTAATTAAAGAGGATAAGTATGTTGTGCTTTTGTTTGTTTCTCTTCCTAGACTTGTATTGAATTTGCAATCACACACTTATTCTTATGGACTTCTTCAGAATGAACTCATCACCGTCGCAAAACATGAAAACCACATTTTTAGGGGCACAACGATGTTCTTGCGCTCCTACAGCAGCAGCAACAATAACACCGACATAGTCAGTATAATTCCGCGCTGCTACAATATATTCAAATTTTAAATGTTTTTTTCTTATTATTCTTTCCCTTTCTAGTTTGTTCATATTTTATTACATTTTTCCTTCGGAAAAGGGTCAGATTTGTCCTTGTAGTCTCACAAATAAGTTATATTTGCTTCGTTATATTTTTTCAATATCTTTGCCATTGTCATCCAACTTTAGGGCCATAGTTTTCCTTCTCAGAAAAAGCCATATTTATTCCTACTATGTTAAATCCTCATGTCCACCTTAATTTTTCTATGTGACGTCTACGTGGCTCTCGCATATTTGAATGAGAAATATTCGTTAAGTTGCTAATTGAAGAATTTGCTTAAGTTATAGAGTTGAAAGTTTACTACAAAATATATTAAGTTCAATAACCAAAATCTGGAAACTGTAAAGTTAGACTATTAATTTCTTAAAATTCAGTGCCTTAGCTTAATCTTAGTTTCAAATCGCATGACTTAGTTGTATTTTTATCATTTTCTTTTCGGGTCTGATATAAATACAGTACTTGATCTTTTCTAAAATTCTTACTTTCCAAATAGCTTAATTAAAAAAAGGATATATTAGTCTAAGCAAGTTTCTAATAGAGTAGCAGCAACCCAAAAAAAAAAAAAAGTTTAATAAGTACTCCCAGCGTCTCAAATTATTTATCGTGGTTACTAAAAATAGTTATCTGATATTATTTATCGTTTTAGAAGTTCAAGACAAAATTTATTATTTTTTCCCGTTTTACCCTTAGTAGAATTTTTCTTCAAGTCTACGTTCCTTGGTAATGGAGAGTTTAAATAATGTCATTTGTGGAGTTGACACATAAATAGAACAACCTTTTAATAGATTTAACTTAGATACAAATAAAGATAAAATAGTCAAAAAACCCTTCTTAATTACTTCGTCCATCTCAATTTACATGACACTCTTTCATTTTTAGTCAGGCCCAAAAGGAATGATACCTTTCTATATTTACTAACAATTCAACTTTAACTTTACCTTTTTATCCTTAATGAAATGATTTCTAGCCAAACAATTTTTTATGATTTGTTTTGGGCCACAAGTTTCAAAACTCTTCTTTTATGTTTTCTTTTTTTGCGCTGATTCCCTTCATACGGACTGGTCTTTAATTTTTACCCATCAAATAGATGGTCTTTAATTTTTGTCCCTGCTTCTCATTTAATTAAAATTTGTGGGCCAAAGTACCCTTAATTGCTGGTATACCAAATCATAGATTTTGGGTTCGATCCCTACCAGAGTCGAAAGAAAAAAATTCTCAAGGCAAAGTTTCATAGAAACTATGCCTTGTTGGGCAAAGTTACATAGAAACTATGCCTTGTCCGGTATAGTTCTGTAGAAATTAATTTATCCAGCATAAGTTGTGTGGTAACTGATTCACTCGCAATACGTTTATAGAAATTTTGCCGTGTACGGCATATGTCGGCCTTGTCCGACATACATTTTGTAGAAATGAAGTTATGCCGGATAACTTAATTTCTACGCCGGACAAGGTATATTTTCTATGGAACTTTTCTCGACAAGGCATAGTTTCTATGAAACGTTGCCTTGCGAAATTAGGTCATAGATCCGAATTTCTTTATTTTATTTGTTCGATGTCAGTGATATTTTCGGCCACTTCTTTGTTACTTAAAGTGCGGAAGGGCGAAAAAAATACCAGCGATTTGAGGGGCAAAAATTAAAGACCACCCCAAGATAGGGTCATTCGTGCGAATTGCTCTTATTTCTTAAACTACGTGCCAAGTCAAATACGTTCATATAAAATGGGACGGAGCGAGTAATATTTTTTACGGGTTGTGTAAAACAAAAAAACGATAGATAATTTGAGGCGGAAGAAGTATAAGTGTATAGCATCAAGCTACTTTATCCAAAAGAAATATAGAGTACGGAGTACGAGGGTCAATTTATTTAATTATTGAATTCAAAAGAAATATAGAGTACGGAGTACGAGGGTCAATTTATTTAATTATTGAATTTCGTGATCTTTATATTTAATTAGAAGTTCTTAAAAGTATTTGAAAAGATCCTCCCCAAATACTTTATTCAATTCATATAATCCTTGTTTCATTTCCGCCGTTCAATAGATTTGATAATTTCTACTATACAATTTATTATAATTTTGAACTGAGTAGGGATAAATATGATTTTTTTTTTTGGAGTATAAGGGCAAATATAGTCTTAAAGCTAGATGGTAGGTAAATATGTTTAAAAAGTATTATGAATGACAAATATAACTTATTTGTGAGAGTACAAGAACAAATTTGACCCTTTTTCTTCAATTTTTGTCACCGGCACCGACGAACAAACTCTCAATCTTCATATTAGACAGTCATATTTCACCAAGAAGACTTCTTTTTGTTGTTATTTTTTGGTTCTATTGGTCTTTTCCTCAAGAAAATGCTATACTTTGATCCCGTCATTAAAAAACCCAAATGTCATTACTACAGAATCCAATTTCTGTCGGCCTGTCTTCCAATTTCATCAACTCACCACTACCTTTATAATTAGAAAAACTACATAAGCCAAACAACAAGTTCCGTTATCGTCCAGCGGTTAGGATATTAGACTTTCACCCAGGAGACCCGGGTTGGATTCCCGGTAACGGAATCCCTTTCTAATTTCAAAGGAGAGCGTTGGAGCAATGGTAAAGAGTTATATCCCTCTAATCTGGACCCTACTAACGCGGGATACTTTGTGCACCTTTATTTTATTTTTTACATAATCTCAACACCAAAACCATTCAAACCCATTAAAAAAATTGACCAAAGTTAATTCACATTTCAAAATTTTAAACCCCATCAGATTCACAATCGAGATAAATCCATTTGTCAGAACATCTCCCCCATTCTTTACCTGTCTCCTCGGCTTATTCCTTGATTCCTTTGCTTACAATTCGTACATATTCTTTCAGCTGTAGAATGTTTGGGCAGAATATTTCCATCTAAAGGAGTATTTAATGAGTATGGTGTTTTTTCAGCAACTTTGTAGCAGAAGTGGCCACGATAGTGTACAAATGACACTTGTACAAACTAATCAAGTGTCATTTTATTTTTCCTTTCACATGCTTTCAAAAGATTTAGCACACTTTCCGTCATGCCCCAAATCTGGAGAGGTGTAACCGGTACCCGGTGCCACACTCGGCCCGAGCGAACCACTCTATACCTGTAACTCTGGAGGGATAACCCTCAACGTAGGCCGATAGGACCTACCTGCACACAGACAATACCAACCGACCGACAAGGCCACAATTTGGATAAACATAAACACTGAATATCTCGTCTGAACTGGACACATACACCCAAAACATATATAAATATAGCTGACGAGGCTGCTATGATCGTACAAAACCAACAATACCGAAATAGGCATATACAAGTTGGCAAGGCTATCACACTGCACACTATATACAGGACTCATCTACAAGGCTCTAGAGAAGCATAACTGAGTCATGGACGGGACAGGGCCTCGGCCCACCCGTCATGTCTATAAACATAAAAGGAAGACTCCACAAGGACCTGGCAACTCCGAACAAGGGGGAGCTCACCAATCAGCTGATATCAAGTTCTGTCTACTGAGGAGGTCTGTCAGTCTGTCTATCTATACCTGTAGGCATGAAAGCAGCGCCTCCGAAAAAAGTGATGTCAGTACGAAATAATGTACCGAGTATGTAGGGCAATAGATAACTGAAACTGAATTATAACTTAATCTGAAATACATAAATCTGCTGAAATGAATAAGGATTAGAGAAACCTGAGAAGTACATCTATCTGCCTCTACTCAACTCACAACCAAACTGTACTATCAAGTCTACCCGGCCACATCTGAGGCTCGGTGCGAGCTACCCGGCCATGCGTGGTTCAGTGCATCTCTACCCGGCCATAGATGGCTCGGTGCAATATCTACCCGGTCGTAAATGGCTCGGTGCAATCTCTACCCGGCCGTCGGAGGCTCGGTACCGTTCTTTAATAACAACCCAACACGGTATCAACAACATCTATACCAAACTATCACAATTCCATTACGCAATCCCGCTGAAAATACTTTTGACACGGGACCAATCTGATAATTGCAATATAATTCTAAAGAAATGGAAGTGGAATTCTTTTGAAAAGCAAGTTCTTTTGCTAGTCGTTTCTGATTCAGAACATGTCAAGTATGAACTGAGATATGTGAAGACGACAATAGGTCTCTTTATACCTTTCTCTAGGATCACGAAAACAAGAAGTTGATAAGAGTCTCTCGGAAACACGACACAACAATAGGGAGGCTATATGCTTCTAAGACAAGCTCTAGTGGATAATCTCACTTTATGAAGTTCGTTAATATTATATCCCGCATTTTTGCATGTTCGGAAAATTCGAAATAATTTTGACTTATAAGAAATAAGGCCATAATTTGATCTTTATTTAATATATGTGTGTTGTCCATGAAATGTTGATGTGGAAATATCGAGAAAGGCTAAGGGCAAAATTGGAATTTCGGAAATTAGTTTCGTGGATTACGAAATATGGACCAAAAGAAATTGGGCTTGGAAAAATGAAAAAAAAAAAAAATACAAAAGGCCAATTCATTTAGGTGGTGGCCGGCCATGTGGAGGAAAATAAGGGTCCAAGCCCATAAAATTATAAAAGTCATGGAATAAATAAAGAAAGGGACCATTCATTCTCATTCTAGAACACTCAAAAAAAAAAAAAAAGAGAGAGAGAGAGAGAGAGAGAGCAAGAATAAGAGAGGGGTTTCGGCCCCAAGGAGAAAGAAAAAAAAATTGAGGCCATCAATCTTTGATCCAAAAATTATAGTTTTTTAGAATCCCTACTAAGCTCAAGACCCTCTTCAACGGGATATAAATTTTGAGGCAAGAAAGTACTTTTTTCAGCAAGCGGAAAAATTGGAAAAAGGTAAAGATTCTACTCTTTTTATCTTGGAAGAATTTTATATATATGTTGTAGTCTATGGAAATGAGTGTAAAGTATGAAAATTGTGTGTTATGGGTATGGGTGTGTGTGGCCGAATATTGTTGTGGATGGAGAGGGATGAGCAAAATTTTATTTATTATGTTAATTGTGTTGTGGTGGCCTTGTGATGTAAATGGAAGAATACTAGTTCAAGTTGGCATGAAAATTGGTTGTTAAGTTGTTGTAGGAAATTTTGTGATTTTATTATAGATTTATGTAATTATGGAAATGGAATTGTTAAGGTGCAAATTGTGGTTGTTGTTGATGAAATTGGAAGATGTAAAATGTGTTGTGAATGTTGTGTCGAAGGTTGGAGGTTTCGGGTGAATTATAGTTTTGGTGGGATTTTTGTATATTTTGTAGAATGGTATGAAATGTTTTTGAATTGCACTTGAATGGTCTTGAATTGGTAGTGAATATGTAAGTGTCGATATCGGCTTGAAAATTCGTAGTTGAATTGAATATTGATGAATTATGTTGAAAGGAAGGTTACTAATGTTAGAATGCGTTTAAATTGATTCTTGATGACTATTACTGTGGTTGTTGGTATTGTTGGTGTGGTTGTTGATGAATTTGGCCGAGTTAAATTCTCAGGGTTGTTGAATTTACAGGGGAGACGCTGCCGAAATTTCTGTAGACAAGTACTAGTTAGAATTTGGATTTCTAAGTACTTGTAGCTAATGTTTGGTAATTAATAACGCTATTGTAGATCTTGGAGAACCCGAGACTTGAGTCGGGATTTGTCTAGCGAGTGATCGGGATTTGTTAACAAGCGATTGAGGTATGTAAAGCCTACCTTTCTTTCTTTTGGCATGATCTTTTTGGAATGAACAAATAACGTATAAGTATGCTCCTAAAGAAGATCCTATTCTTAGAGCCATTAGGATGGCTAACATCTTTGACCTCCATAAGCTATTCCATATGACTGGATACATATTTTATGATGTTCAAAGATTGTATTTGTTATGTTCTGAATGTTGTTCGAAAGAAAAACGAGAAGACTAAAGCCTTTGATGAATATTTCGATATGAAAATATGGTCTTAAAGTCCCCATTTGATTTGATCCATAATGTTATCCGCAAGTTTCCTAGTATGAATATGTGATCCATAATGATGTCCGAAAAATATTTGATATGGCTAATGTTTTGGATACATATATTTTGATACGTATATATGATCTTAAAGGCTCCATTTGATTTGCTCCATAGTAATGGTTGAAAGTTCCCCTAATATGAATGTCACTTGAATTTCCGAAAAGAGCTTCTGAAATGCTTTTAGAAAGTCCTGTACTTCAAAAGTTTGTAACTTTCGTATACTAACTCCGATTGACCCGAAACTGATTTTTGAGCCTTCGGATGCCGTAAATATATTTGTTCATCGAGTTTCGAAATTTATTTATTTATATGCATATAGTTTTTGCACTACTCTGCTCGTGCCTACTACTATGATATCGTTCGCAGGATCCCGGGCCGGTTTTGTGATCGTGCGCACTATGTATATTCGGCAATATGATTTGTTACGGTTCCTGAGACCTCGCCATAGGGCCGGGTACCGCTTATATATATACGCCGTTATGATGTGATATGGCATATGATATGTTCTGATGTTTTGATATGATATGATGATATGATATGTTCGGGGATTGTACGGAGATTTGAAACCTTCTGGAGTATGATGTCCTGTGGCGCCAGTGTCGGAGTGGCGACCATATTCCATGAGCCTTATGCATGATTTTATTTGCATTATTTATGTTTTTAAAACAGGTTTGATATACTGATTCTGTAACCGCTTTCCATACTCCCTATTTCAGTTCTGATTTGGATTACTGTACTTCATGCTTTACATACTCAGTACATATTTTGTACTGACCCCCTTTCTTCGGGGGCTGCGTTTCATGCCCGCAGGTACAGACGTTTGTTCTGGTGACCCGCCAGTGTAGGATACATTCTGCTACTTTGGAGTGCTCCTTTGACTCGGAGCCCATACTTTTGGTAAAGACCTTTCATTGTATATGTCTCTGTATATATGTATGACTATCTGGGGTACGGCGGGCCCTGTCCCGTCATATGTTTCTGTTATGTTTTGTAGAGGCCTGTAGTCATATATGTGGGTCATGGGTCGTGTTTGTTCGTTTTCGTTTATGATCTGTGCCTTAAGCGGTCCCAGTTGCTGTTATGGCCAAAACGGCCCATATGTTTGTATATGTTTGTATATCTGGGCGATGTGTATTCCGCCAGCCTACCGGATTTGATATGATAATTCTGTACGGGCAACAGCTTAAGATAACATTTGTCCTTAGTATCTGTTTGAAATAACGTATGTTAAGTCTGAATAAATCTTTGATATGTCGATCTGGTACGTAAGTCAGTTTGGGTGTCCAAATAGGGCACCAGTCGCGGCCCACGGGGCTGGGTCGTGACAGAAGTGGTATCAGAGCGGTTTGTCCTCGGAATGTCTACAGGCCGTGTCTAGTAGAGTCTTGTTTATCGGTGTGTTGTGCACCACATCTATAAATAGGAGGCTACAGGACATTTAGGGTGTTATCTTTCTTTGGATCTTAGATCGTGCGATAGAGCCCAGCCATAGGAAATGAAATTCCTTTCTACTAACCCTTAATTTCAGCTGAAGAACGGTATCGACAGAAGAGAGTGGCTGATGATATTGGAAGCTACACTGTACATAGGTAAGCAACGGTGCGAAAGGGGCATGTTGGATAAGGTAAGAATATCGAGATATGATTGAAAAATATGGTTGAAGAATGAAAGATAAGGTAAACAGGAAAGTGTAACAGGTGCAGTTTGAGTTGGACATGTGAGGTAAATCTCGACATCTTTATACTTTTACTTGAAATTGTTAGCCCTGTGTGGCTATGATACGGTATGATATATACGTATATATGTTGGCCCTCTGAGGCATTGTTGGTATTTCCTGCGTGCAGGTTTTGGGATAGTAAGAAGTACAGAGGAACCTCTGCCCAAATTTTCCCAGAAATATAAAAAGAAGAATGAGATATAAGTTCATAATATGTCTTAAAAGTCGATACCGATAGGGTAAATTTACTACGTTGGATTAAAGCTTAAGAGATATCCTCCATGTCATTCGTAAGCAGCATCATCCTTATTTGGGAAATGTTATTTCGAGAAAGCATATATGAGCAGCGAATTCGCAATTCATTTAAACGGACCAGAATACGTTCCAACCACATTTTGCTTTAGAAAAAGCCTATGTTGAAGGGCAAAAAAAAAATGTCCGGCAATTAAGTTTCACCTTATTGGAAGAATACAAAGCGTATGACAAGCAGTTGGGAATTAAATGATCCGCTCGTGACTCAAAAAATAAATATGGAGGTAAACTATGTGAATTAAGTACTAAGAAGTTCTGTGGTGCTTGTCGGACTCTAGTTTTCTTCTGCTGGTGGTTGGAGAATACCTTATAGTAACATTTCATCAGTTCTCATCGACTAATTGGAAATGGAATTTGTGGAATAAAAACTTAAACTTGTGGGCTGTCTAGGATCATATATTTCATGTGTTGTTGGTGAGGTACTAAAGATGATCTAGGAAAAGACGAGCAACAAGACAGAACAAATACCAGAAATGACTGGTGTGATAAGAATAAAAAGAGATAAACAGAACATGATTTGAAAATGAGAAAGGGCTTACGTAGAAGTTGTATTTTCTGAAAGATACGGGAATAGCATGAGATTCCTCGTGCACAAATGGACGTAGACTGGAGAAATGAAAGGAATGTTAAAGGAAACACCCAAGACAGACGTAATTAATTGAGTATGAGTATAGAATAAAAAGGGAAACATATAATTATGGACTTAAAGATGTAGTGCGACGAAACGATAATAAGACAAGACCACTATTAAGACAAATTCGACGTGATTTCGGGTAAGTTAGAAGTTAGCATTTGATATACAACAAGAGAGAAAGAGTATGAGGAAAAAAAGAGTACTGCGTATATGCGACTTCACCTCGGGAATAGTGAAATTTTTACAGGACAAGGATTGTGGATTTGCGAAACAACTGATGTATTGTGAATTTATCAGAAGAAACAGACGATATTCATTGGGATAAAGATAGTGTTATAAGAAAGTTTGGGACATTTATCATTAGAATATAAGTGCTACCTAATGGAGAATTTGAAACGACTATAAGCACTAGCTAATTAATGATCGTCATAAATGGAACGTGCCTTCGGATAAATTGCTACATTAATTACATTACTTGAGTGTCAGCCATCAGATAAGATTTTGTACTATATAATCGAGAGTTCTCATCGCCTCGTGATTTTGTTGAGGTCTCGTACGAAGATAATCAAGTTATAGATTATAAAGAAAAGACATAGAGATGGTATGAGTACAACCCGCCAAAAAAAGGGGGGGGGGGGGGGGGGGAAGTGGGTAAAAGTAAAGTAAGTATAAATGAAAATAATGGACACTGCAACACGTTTAGTGTGAATTCTCAAACTTTAAGTGAGATTCCTTGCAGAAACAAGTTAGTGAGATTTGAAGGCCAGCAATAAGCGGATAGAAGTCAAGATGGTATGGGATACTGTCATACCCCATTTTAACCGGGTTAAATTAGAAGTAAGACATATTGAAGATTCCTGTTTTTGTTTATGTTAAGGAGTCGCCACCTAATTACTTATGGTGAATTAGGACACCTAAAGTTTAAAGTTATGTTTAAAGTTAGCTCTGTTTAAGGTCTGCGAAACTTAAGATTCTAGGTAAGGATTCAATTAGTCTAAAGGGAAGGTATTAGGCATCCTTTAAGACCCATTAACAATGGTTAACCGACCGGACTTAAAATTTAATTAGGCTAAGTGTAAATGTGATGTTAAATGTTTAAGAAAATATCTTATAAGTATTCCTAAAGTTATTTAACGTAAAACTTGTAGAAAATAATAGTTGCATAAAGAGTTTAGTTCTAAAAGAAGCAGGATGTGTAATGTTTATATGTTTTGGAGAAAATGACTAACAAATTTAAAAGAGTTATTTAATAAAGTTTTATAGAAAGACTATTAGTTCAACGTATATTGTGCGAAGGTTGTTTTAAACAAATATGTATTTCAAGTGTTGGATAGGAACTGAAGTGAAAAAGTTACCCGTTGAAACTAATTTGCTTCTTATTTCTTGGTATAAGCTAACGTTAGTGTAAAATTTGTAACGTTTTAAACTTCTAAAATAGTAAGCATAAATTATGATTCCCTTAGCCAAAAGATGTAGTCATGCTATTTTGAAAATCAATTACTCAAATAAATGTTATAGATACTATAAATAGTTTTAAAAATAGAAGTGAATGTAATTTGTGGAATTAAACTACCCGTTACTAAACTAAAACCCTTAATGTTACTAAAGTTTATCTTAATTAACAACCACAAATATTAGTCATACAATACATGTTAAATGCACACAGAAATAAAAAATAGAGGGATAATGTAAATGGGCTTGGCCCATTTGGATTGCTATGATCCGTTTGCAGCTGGGCTTCGGCCCAGTAACAGTTTTTTACATGTGTTGCTGCTGCTGTCACGCCTTTTGGGCTTCGGGCCAGATTTGTATTTCTTTGTTTGGCTGCGGATTGGCTGCTACTATATGAGGCCGACTCGAGAGGAATTGTGTTGGGCTTTTGGCCCAACGTCAAAATGCGGGGAAGATGACGAGTCGCTTGGACTCGTATACGAGATGTCATACATAAAAAAAAGGAAAAAGGATTAGGAAATGAGCAGTGAATAATGTTAAACATACTAATTATGAATTCAAAAAAAAAACAATTTCACAGATGGTATATTCTGTGTATATTTTAAATATACCTCACGTATGCAAAATTCGTCCAACACACACTTACTACGTATAAATAAAGCAACAACCAAACACAACTGCATCAAACCGTATAGCATCTATTATGTAATAGACGTGTGCAAAGTTCAGACAAATGTAATGACTAATATATGCACAGTATTCAGAGTATACCTGGCATACCTGAAAGGTATACACTGATACGCGGCTCCTGTATACACTTGGTGTGTGCTAAGGCTCATATACTATGTATACTTCGAGGTATATCATACCACAAACAGAAAATCAGAGAGGGAATATGCGAAGGTAAGTCGACATGAGCATTTGGAGGATAAATGTAACCAAACAGATAGCAAGCATCAAGGGTTAGGTTCTGCTGATGAAATGAGTGGCCATTTATCAGGAATACAGGTGAGATTTCAAACCATTTTTTAATCAGTGTTTCGAAACAAAATATGCATGTAACGACAATTAAGTTCAAGAAGGGATTATTGCAGACTTTGAGCATTCAAAGATTTAGACATGAGTAGGTGCACAGAATTAACTAGACAGAACTGAAACCAAAACAAGGAGATTTAACATAAAGTTTTTTTTTTTATCTTATTCAACTGAAGCTAATCGAAGCAAGAAAGAAGATTATCATAGATATAATACAATTAGACGCAGGCAGTCTCAAGTCACTGATGAAAACAGGATTATTATGATATAGGTGTAACTATGATAAAATCGAATACAGAGGGGGGAAAGCCAAGCATAGCCAAGCATGAAGTGTGCACAACTATTCCAGGATTTTCCATTCAAAACCACAGTATCCATACTGCCTGTATCTAATTGTAACCCATTTTAGTTGTGACACAACCAAAGGAATGAGCAGGGGAGTAAAAGCAAACCAAAAGACAGGTCAAAAGGAGTGTTTCAGATGGACAGGGTTGCTGATGAGGTTACCAGAGAAATAGCATACATTCAAATAGCCCAAATAATCACACCATGAGCATGAGATGTAGATATATTGCTAACAGAAAATAGGAGCTTAGTGAATGAAGACCTGATATGGATAATGACATACAAGGTGATACACATAGAATGTAGGTAAAGTAAGATGTTTTAAAACAGTGCAAGGGTTGAATCAAAGCTAACTGCTAACAAACCAACATCCAAGTGTGAAACAATTCAAAGGATTTCAGGACTAATTTGTTAAGCATAGACAAACAGAGATGAAGAGGGGAATTACAGGATATCACACTGAGCATAAATCATTTGCAAATCTCATTCTTTCTAAACCAACATTTAATAACTACAGATTCGAGGAAAACTGAAGCATGCTTGCTCATTCTTTAACTGGCAGCACTTATTGTAAAAGAAAGAAGGACTGAAACCATACAAGGATTTTTAACTTCATTCTATGTAAGATACATGTAGCATATAGCATTTTCACAAGATCATTTGTAAATTTAGAAACCAAGAAACTGTTTTAATGGAACATGATGTATGCATATTTAACACTGATGGAGATGAGACATGGAATGATAGGTTCAAATTCTCAAAATTCGACATACAAGTAATGCTAGTAGGTATATAATGCAAGCAAGTTTGTCGTAAGCCTTAAATAACATGGTCATACACTGCAGACATAAAAATCACACTTGGACACAACAGACAGGATTGAATTAATCTTTCTGATATTTAATACAATTTCAGAACTCGACTGATGCAAGCTAGTTCAAGAAACAAGCAACTACCATGATATGAAAGGACCAAGAAAGGCTGTTTGATCTAAAACTACTGAGACACCAACAGTTAGACAATGTTTACAAACACATAATCAAACAATACTCAAACTAAACAAATCTGCAAACACACCAATGCTTCACTAATCGATTTCATGAAAAACTAACAGGCTGACCAACTACTTAAACATATAGCAAACGACTAAATTAGACGGAATTAGGCAGATGTTGTTAGCATTTAGCAACTTCCAGGGGCTCCGAACTTACATATATTGCCAAAAGAACTCATTAAGACTAGCATTAACATCAGATAACCCACTTGAAAGAGAGGAGCCATGTGAGGGGCGGCGGAGATGAGGGAGAAAGAGAGAAAGGGATAGAGGGGAAGGGTGAATGGATTTAGGGTTGAAAAAATGAGGGAATTGGGTTGGGCCGGTCGGGTCTTGGTATTGGGCTGGCAGATTGGTTGTGAATATTGGGCTAAATTATTTTGGGTAGGGGAATAATGTGGGCTGGTCCGTTCGTTGGTCCGAAAATGAGTTCTTCTTTCTTTGTTTCAATTATTTGTGGGCTTCTAATTTGACAACTAGTACAATATTTATTATGTGAAGATAAATAGTAATTAGTATATAGAAAGTAAGGATTTAACAAAGTAAAAATTAATTTAACGAGTACAAATCCCAAGATGAGACGATGACGAACCCTTTAAAATTTGTGATAAAGTAATATTCATAATGTTGAAAATAAATGTAGCGAAAATAATAGTAGTGAAAATAAAGTATTTAGCTCGTCAGTAAATTTAGAAGACCGAGTAAATAAAATTAAGTAAAGGCGGGACAAAATTGGGTGTCAACAGATACAGTGCAGAGAATTATTGGTAGAGGTCTTGGATAATATGACAACAGGAAGTGGATACTTGGAAAACGACAACAAGAAGAATATGACAAGAGAATGGTAACGAGTAACTTAAAAGATATTATAAAGGATAGCAAGGCTATACCAGATTAGAGGTTAAGATGTTGACAACGGAGTTATTGGCTAATGATATTGTGACGTATAAGTTGCAAAGGAGAAAGGATAGGAAATCTCTCCTATAGCATGATATGAGAGAACCAAATGGTGAATAGAGAAAGGGAAAGGAGTATGGCGAAATAGACAGCAAGTGAGTGATAGTACGATAAGATATGTAAAACAGGATGAACCGGGAAAAGGAAGGACTATGACTATGACTAGATACCCTTTATACAAATTGTACAAGAATAGTTATGCAACCTACGAATACTTGTATGCTAAGGATAAGGCCAAGTAAGCACTTGATAAAAAGGGTAAGAGTTCAGTAACAGCAATGCGGTTGCAATATTTTAGATACGCCAAAGAAAGGTGTAAGGTGGTTAGAGGAAAACTACAGAGACATAATTAGTACGGAGGGCAAAAGCCATAATTGGGCCCCGATACTATTGAAAGGTATGAAGGAAGAATGTAAGGTAAAGTATGAAGACTAGTGAGACGATGCTAAGATATTTTCTGGGCCGATTTGAGCATCTACACATACTCGTGTAAAGATTGCAATAGGATGCATGATAGGAGAACTAAGGACAAAAATCTGAGTAAAGGGGCGATAGAAGAGTTGAGTCAAAAATAGAGAAACGACACGAGATAATATGCCTAAAGTGTAATAAGTGGAATTAAGGGAAATTGCAAAATAGTTTAAGCGAGATGGCCAGAATGAGCTAATTACTGGAAGACAGTGAATTTAAAGAGCACGAGCAAGAAGAACTCGACTTAAGCTTCAAGTATAGATGGGTATGATAAGTTGCAGTTGATTTCAGAGGTAGCTGGGATGATCATTTGCCGTTTATCGAATTCGCTTATAATGATAGCTATCATCCCAGCATCCAGATGGCACCGTATGAGGCCCTATATGGTAGGAAATGCAGATCCCCGCTTGGTTGGTTCGATGTGGGTGAAATTAAATTGATTGGGCCAGATATGATTCAGCAAGCAGTCGATAAGGTGAAACTTATTCGGGAGCGATTGTTAACAGCCCAGAGTCGACAGAAATTATATGCAGATAAACGACGTCGACCGTTAGAGTTCCAGATTTGTGACTGGGTATTTCTGAAAGTGTCGCCTATGAAAGGTGTAATGAGATTCGGCAGAAAAGGAAAGCTCAGTCCGCGATATATTGGGCCTTATCAGATTCTTCGGAAGATAGGCGAGGTTGCCTACGAGCTAGACTTACCATCCGATCTGGAGGCAGTACATCCGGTATTTCATGTGTCAATGCTCCGTAAATGTATTGGTGATCCTTTCAGAGTATTCCCCCTAGAAGATATTCAGGTAACGGAGGAATTGTCTTATGAAGAACAACCTGTAGTTATTTTGGATCGTCAGGTGAGAAGACTACGCACCAAAGATGTACCCTCTGTTAATGTCTTATGGCGAAACAATAACAGAGAAAGAATGACCTGGGAAGCAGAGGACGAAATGAAGAAGAAGTACCCTCACCTATTTCCTATGCCTACAGGTAATTTAAATTCCTTAATTGGTTACATTAATTGGTAATGAGATATATGCGTTGTTTATAAAAAGAAACTCCCCCAAAACGCTTGTAAGACCTATAAGGCTAATTTAACATTCGAGGACGAATGTTCTAAAGGAGGGGGGGGGGGGGGGGAGGATGTTATATCCCGCATTTTTGCATGTTCGGAAAATTCGAAATAATTTTGACTTGTAAGAAATAAGGCCATAATTTGATCTTTATTTAATATATGTGTGTTGTCCATGAAATGTTGATGTGGAAATATCGAGGAAGGCTAAGGGAAAAATTGGAATTTCGGAAATTAGTTTCGTGGATTACGAAATATGGACCAAAAGAAATTGGGCTTGGAAAAATGAAAAAAAAAATACAAAAGGCCAATTCATTTAGGTGGTGGCCGGCCATGTGGAGGAAAATAAGGGCCCAAGCCCATAAAATTTTAAAAGCCATGGAATAAATAAAGAAAGGGATCATTCATTCTCATTCAAGAACACTCAAAAAAAAAAAAAAAGAGAGAGAGAGAGCAAGAACAAGAGAGGGGTTTCGGCCCCAAGGAGAAAGAAAAAAAAATTAAAATTTGAGGCCATCAATTTTTGATCCAAAAATTATAGTTTTTTAGTATCCCTACTAAGCTCAAGACCCTCTTCAACGGGATATAAATTTTGAGGCAAGAAAGTACTTTTTTTAGCAAGCGGAAAAATTGGAAAAAGGTAAAGATTCTACTCTTTTTATCTTGGAAGAATTTTATATATATGTTGTAGTATATGAAAATGAGTGTAAAGTATGAAACTTGTGTGTTATGGGTATGGGTGTGTGTGGCCGAATATTGTTGTGGATGGAGAGGGATGAGCAAAATTTTATTTATTATGTTAATTGTGTTGTGGTGGCCTTGTGATGTAAATGGAAGAATACTAGTTCAAGTTGGCATGAAAATTGGTTGTTAAGTTGTTGTAGGAAATTTTGTGATTTTATTGTAGATTTATGTAATTATGGAAATGGAATTGTTAAGGTGCAAATTGTGGTTGTTGTTGATGAAATTGGAAGATGTAAAATGTGTTGTGAATGTTGTGTCGAAGGTTGGAGGTTTCGGGTGAATTATAGTTTTGGTGGGATTTTTGTATATTTTGTAGAATGGTATGAAATGATTTTGAATTGCACTTGAATGGTCTTGAATTGGTAGTGAATATGTAAGTGTCGATATCGGCTTGAAAATTCGTAGTTGAATTGAATATTGATGAATTATGTTGAAAGGAAGGTTACTAATATTAGAATGCGTTTAAATTGATTCTTGATGACTATTACTATGGTTGTTGGTATCGTTGGTGTGGTTGTTGATGAATTTGGCCGAGTTAAATTCTCGGGGTTGTTGAATTTACAGGGGAGATGCTGCCGAAATTTCTGTAGACAAGAACTAGTTAGAATTTGGATTTCTAAGTACTTGTAGCTAATGTTTGGTAATTAATAACACTATTGTAGATCTTGGAGAACCCGAGACTTGAGTCGGGATTTGTCTAGCGAGTGATCGGGATTTGTTAGCAAGCGATTGAGGTATGTAAAGCCTACCTTTCTTTCTTTTGGCATGACCTTTTTGGAATGAACAAATAACGTATAAGTATGCTCCTAAAGAAGATCCTATTCTTAGAGCCATTAGGATGGCTAACATCTTTGACCTCCATAAGCTATTCCATATGACTGGATACATATTTTATGATGTTCAAAGATTCTATTTGTTATGTTCCGAATGTTGTTCGAAAGAAAAACGAGAAGACTAAAGCCTTTGATGAATATTTCGATATGAAAATATGGTCTTAAAGTTCCCATTTGATTTGATCCATAATGTTATCCGCAAGTTTCCTAGTCTAAATATGTGATCCATAATGATGTCCGAAAAATATTTGATATGGCTAAAGTTTTGGATACATATATTTTGATACGTATATATGATCTTAAAGGCTCCATTTGATTTACTCCATAGTAATGGTTGAAAGTTCCCCTAATATGAATGTCACTTGAATTTCCGAAAAGAGCTTCTGAAATGCTTTTAGAAAGTTCTGTACTTCAAAAGTTTGTAACTTTCGTATACTAACTCCGATTGACCCGAAACTGCTTTTTGAGCCTTCGGATGCCGTAAATATATTTGTTCATCGACTTTCGAAATTTATTTATTTATATGCATATAGTTTCCGCACTACTCTGCTCGTGCCTACTACTATGATATTGTTCGCCGAATCCCGGGCCGGTTTTGTGATCGTGCGCACTATGTATATTCGGCAGTATGATGTGTTGCGGTTCCCGAGACCTCGCCATAGGGCCGGGTACCGCTTATATATATACGGCGTTATGATGTGATGTGGCATATGATATGTTCTGATGTTTTGATATGATATGATGATATGATATGTTCGGGGATTGTACGGAGATTTGAAACCTTCTAGAGTATGATGTGTTGTGGCGCCAGTGTCGGAGTGGCGACCACATTCCTAAGCCTTATGCATGATTTTATTTGCATTATTTATGTTTTTAAAACAGGTTTGATATACTGATTCTGTAACCGCTTTCCATACTCCCTATTTCAGTTCTGATTTGGATTACTATACTTCATGCTTTACATACTCAGTACATATTTCGTACTGACCCCCTTTCTTCGGGGGCTGCGTTTCATGCCCGCAGGTACAGACGTTTGTTCTGGTGACCCGCCAGTGTAGGATACATTCTGCTACTTTGGAGTGCTCCTTTGACTCGGAGCCCATACTTTTGGTAAAGACCTTTCATTGTATATGTCTCTGTATATATGTATGACTATCTGGGGTACGGCGGGGTCCTGTCCCGTCATATGTTTCTGTTATGTTTTGTAGAGGCATGTAGTCATATATGTGGGTTATGTTTGTTCGTTTTCGTTTATGATCTGTGCCTTAAGCGGTCCCGGTTGCTGTTATGGCCAAAACGGCCCATATGTTTGTATATGTTTGTATATCTGGGCGATGTGTATTCCGCTAGCCTACCGGATTTGATATGATAATTATGTACGGGCAACCGCTTAAGATGACATTTGTCCTTAGTATCTGTTTGAAATAACGTATGTTAAGTCTGAATAAATCTTTGATATGTCGATCTGGTACGTAAGTCAGTTTGGGTGTCCAAATAGGGCACCAGTCGCGGCCCACGGGGCTGGGTCGTGACAGTTAAGCTCTTAATTTATAAATTCTCACTGACCATAAGGCCAGACAAATCTGTCTCACTGACCCGTAGGCCAGGCATATCTGTTTCTCTGACCAAGTGTCCAGGCTAAAGAAATTATATGTATATCATGCATATGCTGACAAAAACTGATACTGTAACATTTCTCTTCTTTCTCTCTATAAACTCAAGGACATAGGGAGGGGATATGACTCCTCAGAAAGAACAACTTAACACTCGGAAGCTATGCAACAATATGACAAGCTCTACTTGACAAATCTCTAGTCACAAGGTTTGTTACGCTCTTACTATATATGGAATCATGCCAAGAAAAAAAGGAACAACCTTAACATACCTTGCTTCTTACTTAGCCACTCAAAGTCTACCTTCCGAGCCTGCAAATCTACATCCAAGATGATTCATACAACAATTAGGCCATAGGAACACTTACATACTCAAACTTACCTAGTTAATAAGTTAACGGAATTCAGACAGCATTTCCCCTATATCATCTACTTCCTCCAAATTCCAAAACAAATCCCAATCATCCTTAACAACATCAACAATAACATAATCAAGATACTACATGACAAACACAAACAAATTCGTCCGAAACTTCCTTCGAAAATCAGTCCATAAGCCAACAACATCAACATATCAAACTAGGACCTTTATACTATGTTTTCCTTCATTACCATCAAAATCCTCCAAAAACAACTCAATATCAAAGTCAAGATGAAGAACGTACCTTATACTTGAAGAACTTCAACTCACACAACTTGCTTCAAGACCAAACTCACCACAACATCAAGTAGAAGAAAGAACAATCACTTTTCATGAACTAGTTTAGTGTAATCTTATTGAATTCTTGATCTAAGGGACTATAAGTGGTTAGGAGATCTATATGGAGGTTTCTAGAGCTCAAGGGAGTGTAAAATGATAATAAAATGGAGAGAAAGGGGTATTTATATCATTTGAAAGTCGGTTCCACTGACTTCCAAGTGAGCCCGCGGAGAAGCCATCTGGCAGCTTATCTTGAAACACCCATAACTTTCTACTCCGATTTTGTATCGACGAACGGTTTGTTGCATTGGAAACTAGACTCAATGAACTTCAATTTACAAAGGTTATGAGTTTCATAATTCCTCATATTATAGGAGATATATCTCTCTCAGGTTGGACCAGAATTTCCTGTCCAAAATTCTGCCAAGTTTTCCAAAATTTCAACAAACTTAATTTTTTCGATTCGCTTGATTCCGGAACCTTTAGACACTTGCTTAGCACTTGTTAAAAGTATTCCTTAACCTTATAAGGGTTCCATGACCTCTCCGAGCTTATGTTAGTTTACTCACAACGCAAACGACGCGAAAATGTTCGAGGTGTAACACTTTCTATGCCACATCAATATTATTCAAGAGTGTACTCTCTCCTTCTTAATTATGTGATACAATTCGAATTTCGAAATTCAAACTCCTTTTTTTTATTATGAATGCAGACATAAGATCTTTAAGTTTTTTTAAAAACAACTTAAATATTTAGAAACTATGTACATAAAAATTACTATAAGTCACCAGAAGCGGATCCAGGATTTTAAGTTTGTTGGTTTCCACCCATCTCAAATTAAAATATAAAAAGAGACAAAATAAAAGACTTGTATGGTGACCAAGGAGATTTGAACCCTTGACCAAGAGGAGCAAAGCTTATATGATTCCTTCTCTGCCACTAGACCAACAAGACACTTTGTTAATGGGTTATCAAGTTCCCGGGAACCCCCATACAATGAGCTAGATCCGCCTCTGTAAGTCACAATAATTAATAATTTAAAATATATAAGGGCACACGAATAAATCACAGTTATTCCCTTAAAATATAATGGTGATGAACTTATTTTTTTGTATTATTTATCCTCTTGAACTTATTATTTTCGTATTATTTACCACCTTCACTAATTATTTAATATAGAAAATAAGTTAAAACACATCATGTGCAAACACACGCTTATTCAAAACTAAAAAAGGTTTAATATCTTTTTCATTTGATTATTTCAAACCCAAAAACCGTCCCAATCCGGGATGTTCCTTTTATGATTCCATCATCTGAAAGTTAAATGTACTCCCTTGTCTCAAATCATTTGTTGTGTTTCTCTTTTACACGCCATTTAAATAGGAGGGGTCTTTGATTCTTTTACCCTTTTAATGTCTTAAGATATAATCTCTATTCGTTGAATAGTTACTCTATTTATGTGTCATCACCCCATAATTAAGGTATTTGTAGTTTTCAATAACACAATTACTAAGGGTAAAATGGGGGATAAATAATTAATATTGTCTTGAACTTCTAAAATGATAAATAATATGAGAATATTATGTTTAGAACGCACAACAGATAATTTGAGACAGGGGAATTATTCCCTCCGTCCCAATTTGTTTGACACTTTTCATTTTTTGAGAGTCAAACAAGTTGTTCTTTGATCATAATATTTTCATATGTCTTTTAAATGTTTTAAATTATTAGTTATGGTGACTTATAGTACTTTTTATGTGGATTCCAAATATGCATATTTTATTTCAAAAAATTTAAAGATACTATGTTTAAACACATAGTCAAAATTAAGAAGTTTGACTCGTGAAAAGCAAAAAATGTCAAACAAATTTGGACAGAGAGAATAGTATTTAGTTAGATATCAATTGAATCAAAAATCAATTTATCAATAATTGAGGGATGTGCTATAATACTGGTTCCTAGGGGAGCATGCAAAATTTACGCAAAATTTACGAAGACATATAGCGTTTAGCTTTGCCATGCTCCTGACTGATTCAGCCAAAAAAGATTAAAAAAAAGAAAGTGAAAGACGGAGTTAAACTTGTTTCAGTTGAGGAAGCAAACTACTATCCAGCAAAAAAAATAAAAAATGTAAGAGATAGTCACAAATTAGTTTTAGGGATAATTTTAGAAACCTCCTTCCACGTTTCCCTCTATAATACTCACCTCCCTTCTGGTTTGAAGTGATATTTTTTCTCTAATATCCCAAAACTACCCTTATGTGGCACCTTTTATTAAATTTTAGATTTTAGATATAAACGTACTCTAAAAAATTTCCCAAATTCTGTAGAAGAATTCAATCAAGTGCTATTATGTTTTGTAATGGTTGATAACCTTATAATAAACAAAACTTTTTAATTTAGATCATCTTGGCCCTGTGAATCAAGGATTGCAAAGAAATTTGCTGATAAATATCGTACCTTTTATTTATATTTACTCGTTAGTTTCTACAAAAAATATTACTATGTTTTTTTAAGTTCTACATCAGTCTAAAGTTTTATAATTTGTTTACTGAATAAAAACGTTTGGTGCTTTTGCATCTAATATGATGTAACTAATAACCAAGGCTAGGCACAATAGCAATCAACTTTGGACAATTATTTACGGGATAATCTTCGTATTTATCTCTCTTCTTTAGAAGTTAAGATTTCAAATTAGTCGAATGTGTTACCATAAATGAGATAAACTTAAAATTGCATAAACTGAAATAGTCAATATGGTTAAAATAAATAGAATATCAAAAGAAGCACATCGCAAATGATAATACTTATAAAAACCTCAAGTGTCGCCAAAACATTTTTTCATTTTTGTAACCAATATCAATGTCAGTAGTTTTATTTTGAATTCAAATATGGGAAAGATATCATACGTTCTAAATGTTTCTTCTTAGTTAAAGATTTGTTAGCTGCTTTCAAACAAATTGTAAAGTATAAAGAGTTTTTAAGGAAACTTTCATTTTGATGATTAAGGTCACAAAAGGGTAATTTTGGAAGGTTACACAAATGTAGTCATTAAAATTAGTTTGGTTACAAAAAGTTTAAAACAAGGGAGGTAAGTGTAATATGTCAAACCAGAAAGGAGGTGAGTGTTATAGAGGCAAACGTGGAGGGAAGTCTCTGAAATTATTCCTTAATTTTATTAAATGTTTCTGAACATATAGTAGCGAAACATACTCAAACAGGAGTCAACTATCAACCGGTTCCTCTATTACATTGTTAGAAGGAAGAATTCAATACGCATCCCAATATCCGTTTTTTAGATATATAAGAGATTAGCTAAAGTAATGGTCATATCCCTCAAATATATCTATATATATATATATATATATATATAGAATCGTATCGAATTGTAATGTTTTGATGAAAACAACGATTGGATAGATTGTATCATTTTCTGTCGTTACATAATGTCATACATCAATAATTTGAAGGATAAACCTACAAGAAAAGTAGGGTACGAGGTATAACTATTATACAAAAGTAGGATAAAGGATAAATTAGGACTATTAGATAATAAGTAAAGACAAAATGAGGAGAAAAAAAGTAACGACGCGATCACACGAAATCGATCGTTACACAAAATGAGACTTTTCATTTCATTGTTATATATCGCTGAATTTAACGATACGATACAATAAAATTGAAGTAATAATCAAAACAAACATTGTATTTAAACTAATTGCACAATACAATAAGTGGAAAAGGCAGCTAATTGAAGTACTAAATACATATTTTCATTCTACAAATTATATCTAGAACAAAAACTGATAAACTAACAGGAGTAATGTAAAGTGAGTGAACTAAGTAATCTATTTCTTTCAAACAAAGTAAAAAAGTAAACTATTTATTATAAATATTTCAACCAAATCTTTTGTAAAGATCATTTTACCATAAACCTTAAACTTTACCTACACTACCTAAGCCACTCTCCTGACGCTCCCCCAAAAGAGAAAACTAAAAAGAATCACTATTCAACAATCAAGCATAATTGGAGTCAATATGAATATCAAGAAAATCAAAATATTGAAATTACATCACATATTCTATTTCATCAACTATTTATCATGATGAGGTCACTCTCACGCAAATCAACGGCTCCTCTTCATTGTCACAATCACCAAGTAGCGTCGTTTCTCCACATCCTGTGCGCGTGAGCACCTGTGCCCTCATTGCTTCATAATCCCAGTTTGTGGTCCCTACCACATACAACATCAGTCCAGCACAACAAACTTGGGCCGTGAGTAATCCAATCCAAAGCCCAACAAAGCCCAAACCTAACCGAAAACAAAGCCCAACAGCCACTGGCATACCCACAAGATAAAATGCTCCAAGATTCACATTAGCTGCGGTGGAGGGCCGGGCCGTACCACGAACCACCCCGCACCCGACGGTTTGTGGGCAGTTTCCGATCTCGCACAACCCCAAAATCGGCAATGCAGCCGATGTCAATCGTAAAATATTGACATCGGCTGTAAACATTTTAGCCCATAAATTCCTCATTGGCGTTGCAAATATCATCGCTAATAAGCCCATTAGGCCCGCTAAGCACATAGATGCTATGGCTGATACCCGGGCCCTATCGGACCGACTTGCTCCAAGCTCATTACCGACCCGAGTCGACACCGCAAACCCGAGAGAAGAAGGGAATATATAAAGTAACGACGTCGTTTGGATCAACACACCCATTGATGCAACAGTAGCCTTAGGGTCCACTAATAATCCACACAAAATTATCATGATCTCATACCACCACCACTCTAGGCAAACAGAAACACAACTCGGCGCGGCTAGTCGAATAAGCGGCTTCCAGCCGCTCAAGCATTTGAAGCTCGGGTTCCTCCAAGTCGGCTTATGTAAGCCATTAATTTTTATATACAAAATAAGGGTGACGAGTGCAGCCACATTAGATGTAGCCGAAGCAGCCGCAACGCCAGCCACGCCAAGCCGAAGCCGAAAAACGAACAAATAATTGATAGGTAAATGTAGAATGGTTCCGACTAAAGAAGCCAATGTGAGTGGATATGTAATACCTTGAGCCCGAAGGTATACACGAATGGGATGAATAAAAGAATTAGTGATAAGGTCGGGAAGTGAAAAAATAAGATAGGTATGAGCCAAAAAGGTGATATTGGGTTCTTGATTTAAATAAAGAAGAATGTGTGAAATGTTGAGCCAAAGGAATGAGATGGGTAAAGAACAAGAAAGAAGGAAAATAACAGACCTTTGTAAAGTTAAAGAGAGGAGTTTAGGACGTTGAGCACCAAAAGCTTGAGAACAAAGAGGTTCCATTCCAAGAGCTAAACCAGAGAGTACTGAATAACCTGTTATATTAGCAAATGCAATAGCTAAAGAACCAGCAGCTAGTTCTGTATCACCAAGATGTCCAAGAAAAGCATTGAAAGAATTGAATGACAATAGAGAATCAAGGCAGTGAGTGCTATAGGGAAAGCAAGGTTGAAAAGAGCTCTAGTTTCATGGAGGATTCTTGATGGGAGAAAGAACAAGTAATTTGGAGTTTTTTCTTGCATCTCTTTGGGATTTTCTTGTTTTTCTAAGGTAGTTTGTGATGATGATAGATCAAGATACATATGGGATTCTTGTGATGAAGGTGGTTTTTGATCAATCATATATGTAATGATAGGATTGCATATAGTGGATTTCAAAAAAAAAAAGAAAAAGGTTTAATGAATTTTTTCTTGTTATTTCTTAGTTTGTAAGGGCAAATTCTTGATGAGGAGATACTCTCATGGAGAGCACTCTGCAGCTGCAAGTATCATCAACCGGATTGGTTTGGTTTTAGGGGATGGTAGAGAGGATTGAACAAATATATATTAATGAAGGGGTTGAGCTGGGGTTCTTTTCCCTTTGTATTT
Source organism: Lycium barbarum (assembly GCF_019175385.1). NCBI lineage: Eukaryota > Viridiplantae > Streptophyta > Magnoliopsida > Solanales > Solanaceae > Lycium > Lycium barbarum. The sequence continues at coordinate 86,435,766 of NC_083341.1, forward strand.
TATAATATATCTGCAGCCTTTATGTAATGCTGCTACAATTTTGATTTTCATTTTTGTTACCTTTTGAAGCTAGTTCATTTTTGGAATAATAATTAATGTTTATAATTTTATCAGGATTTACTTATTTGTATGTGGAGTGTCAGAGCTTATATTTCCAATATGTGTATTGGGTGTGGGTTATTTTTCTCTTTTGGAAAGAGAGATAGTTTCTGGTGAGTTCTCTTGAATGACATCCCAAAATCCCAGTCCAAGTAGTCCATGCATGGGGCACCTTTCATTTTAAATGATTAAAAACCAAAATTATTCCAAGCATGGTCTTTTTTTATCCACAAGATTGTGATTAAGTTCCAATGTTACATTGATATATATATGTGAGAAGAACAAATTAAATTCTAATTTGAAGTGGATATTAATCTTATGTTTCCAAGGCATATTTTCTTTCTAAAACCCCAATGAGGTACTATTATTCCTCTTGGGACCCCTTTTATTTTATTTTTTATCATAAACTATATAATTCTAATTCAAACATAATAAATATAATGAAATTAAAAAAAAAAAAATCGGTTTCCTAATACACACTTATGTGACAGATTTGTGTCTATAATTTTAACTTTCCCGAATCTGATTCATTACTTAAGAATTGTCAAGTGATTAAATTGGTTAACTATTTAACGAGTCAATATTTGACTTTCTATAATTCCGAGGGTCCCGATCTCAATTGTGATGATGGTTGGAAAGTTGGGCTTTCGCATTTGCGAAGTGAATTATGCAATTATAGCCTCACAATTGCGATGAAGATGTCTGGGCCCAAAACTCAATCTGGCGCAATAGACATCCAATGCTGGGGAATTGCACCAGAAACACCTTATAAAATAGTAACTATAACTCTTGCATCAAATTCATCTTATGGTTCATTATGCATAATTAAATCAAGAGAATAATATAACTAATAACGAGTCAACAACTGAGCATGGCAAACTGCCTCATCAAGTCAAGCAACGACTCTCAGAGTTACTACCCACAATACGAGTAACTACCTATGGAGCTTCTAAGAAAATGAGAATAATCGAGACATCGGGACGAACCCTGGAACTAATAAAAAAATAAAAAAGGGATAGACGGTGTCCCACGAACACGTGTGTGGGCTAACAAACAATTTGGAAAGCAGCAAGTACTCCTGGTCCGCGAGATCTGTTTGTACCTGCTCTTCTTCGTTACCTAACATACCATAAAAAACAACAAGGGTATGCTTGAGTACTAGGCACTCAGTGAATGTCTAAGGGGAAATAGTTAATGTAACAAAATAATACAAACCGACGGACACAGTCGGTTTATTACATTTTAAAATTATTTATTTGTCAATTTAAAATATTTACTAAAAATAAAATAAATGAATTAAAAATTCTGATTTTGCCCCTTGGTTTTTAACAATTTTTTAGAAGTGTCAAATAATCAAAAAAATTAATTCGATTTTCTAATACACACTTATGTGAAAAATTTGTGTCTATAATCTTAACTTTCGCGAATCTGATTCATCGACTAAGAATTATCAAGCGATTAAGTCGTGTAACTATTTATTGTCACGACCCAAATTACTAAGCCGTGAAGGCACCAACTCCCACCAAGTCGGTAAGCCATCCACAACCCTTTAGAACAACTTAATAGAGAATTTAATGCGGAAAAGAAATCATACAAGTCATTTTTTAAAGTCTTAAATAAGCCGATAGTCATAAAAGTATGGAATAAGTAATACAACCCCCAAAATCCGGTGTCACTAGTACAAGAACGGACTAAAGAAATACAAGTCTGGGATATAACCTGAAATACTATCTAGAAAGGAAAAAACAGAAAGTAAATGATAGAGGAAGAATCCGGTGCTATGGATCATCATGTAGCTCACCCTGAACTCTCCAGATGACCTCCTAAATGAGCAACCGCATAGTCTCGAGATCCAGTAGTACCAGGCACAAAATCTGCACAAAAAAAGGGTGTAGAATACCATCCTTGGTCTCTACATGACCCAGAAATGCCACAGAATCGAGCCAAAACTCACACTTTGAGAACTTAGCATATAACTGCTTCTCTTTAAGGATCCCAAGCACGATCCTCAAATGTTGCTCATGCTCCACTCTACTACGAGAGTATATCAAGATATCATCAATAAAGACGATCACGAAAGGATCCAAGTAAGGTCTAAAAACACTATTCATCAAATCCATAAAGGCTGCTGGGGCGTTGGTCAGCCTAAAAGACATAACTAGAAACTCAGTCTTGAAAGTTGTCTTAAGGTTATCCTCCGCCCTAATCTTCAACTGGTGATAACCGGACCTCAAATCGATCTTAGAGAAGACCGATGCACCCTGAAGCTGATCAAATAAATCATTAATCCGAGGAATGTGATACTTGTTCTTGATAGTCACCTTGTTCAACTGCCGATAGTCGATACACATGCGCATAGACCCATCCTTCTTCTTCACAAACAACACTGGGAGCACCCCAAGGGAAAACACTAGGTCTAACGAACCTTACTCAATATATCTTGCAACTGTTCCTTCAATTCCTTCTTCGGCACATGAATAGTAGCACCCTTCCACTCCAACCTAGGGACACCTGGTATATCTAAGGTGACTATCTTGGCATGACAATCCAAGATCGTGTGATAAGGAGACAACCAATTCATACCTAGGATAATATCGAAATATACCATGTCTAGAATCATGAAATCAACCCAAGTGTCATACCCCATCAAAGTAACCACACAAGATTGATAGACTCGATCCACCACTATAGAATCCTCAATAGGACTAGAAACACTAACAGGAAAATCAAGCGACTCACATAGCATATCCAAACTCGAAGCAAAATGTCACGCCCCAAATCTGGAAAGGCGTGGCCGACACTTGATGCCACACTCGGCCCGAGCGAACCACTCTAAATCTGTAACGCTAGAGGGGTAACCCTCAACTTAGGCCGATAGGGCTTACCTGCACACAGAAAACATCGACAAGCTGGCAAGGCCACAATCTAGATATACATAAATACTGGCTATCACACTGGCACACTATATACAGGACTCGTCTACAAGCCTCTAGAGAAAGCATAACTGTATCATGGTCGGGATAGGGCCTGGCCTACCCATCATGTCTATAAACGCAAAAGGAAGACTCCAAATAGACCTGGCAACTCTGGACAAGGGAGCTCACCAATCAGCTGATATCAAGCCCTGTCGGGAGGTCGATCAGTCTGTCTATCTGTACCTGCAGGCATGAATGCAGTGCCCGCGAAAAAAGGGACGTCAGTACGAAACAATGTACCGAGTATGTAAGGCAATAGAATAACTGAAACTGAACTGAAAACAATATAATCTGGAGGCCAAGGAATGTCCTGAACATCTCACCTGATCTGTCTAATATGAAATGCAATGTAATAGTATTATATATCTCACTAACCAAGTGGCCAGGCAACTGAAAAATGTATATATATCTCACTGACCATAAGGCCAGGCAATCTGTCTCACTGACCCGTCAGCTAGGCAATCTGTCTCACTGACCCGTAGGCCAGGCATATCTATCTCACTGACCAAGTGGCCAGGCTAAAGAAAATGTCTCACTAACCAAGTGGCCAGGCTAAGAAAAATATATGTATATCATGCAGTATATTATGCATATGCTGAAAAAATACTGATTCTGTAACATGTTTCTTCTGTCTCTCTATAAACTCAAGGACATAGGAAGGGGATATAGGCCCTCAGAAAGAATAAAATAACACTCGAAAGCTATGCCACAATAGGACGAGCTCTACTTTGACAAATCTCTAGTCATAAGGTTCATTACGCTCTTACTATATATGGAATCATGCCAAGAAAAGAAGGAACAACCTTAACATACCTCAAGTCTCCCAAGCAATCCAACAATCGGGCTAATCACAACTAGCACTCCATACTATAACAAGGAATACATATGCAAACTGAGATGACGCTAGTATATCACGTATAATAACGGCAACTTGATTCTAGAGTAAAACAGGCAGCATTTCCCCTTACTCTCCAATCACCTCAACGTATACAACAACCCACAATAAAAAAAAACAAACTTACAAAAGTCCTTAAATACTCCTTCCACTGCTCATACAAGAATATACGCCAAACAACCCAAAGTATACTAATATATAATAACAATATACACTTTCTTTCTTCCCAATCAATGAGTATAATCTCATCAACACACCAACAACATAAGATACTATCCATATACATGGAAGTTAGCTCAACAACACAACTACAATATGTTCAAAACAACCCATAGACTCAACAGCTAAAACACAACACTTTATTATCTTTCCTCCATAATTATTTTCACTTTTAAGACTTGCTAAACCTTCAAATCAACTCAACATAAGAGATAAGATGAAGAACATACCTTATAGTTGAAGAACTTCCACTCAGACAGCTTGCTTCAAAATCAAACTCACCATAACATCAAGTAGAAGCAATAACAATCACCTTTGTATGAACTAGTTGAGGATTTAGTGTAAATCTTGATGAATTCTTGATCTAAGGGACTATAAGTTTTAGGAGAAGTATATGGATGTTTCTAGAGCTCAAAAGAAGTGTAAATGAGGATAAAAGGGGAATAATAGAGGTATTTATACCCTTTGAAATTCGGTTCCACCGACTTTCCAAGTGGGCCCGCGGAGAAGCCATCTGGCAGCCTATCTTGAAATGCCCATACTTTCTACTCCTATGTCTTATCGATGAACGATTTGTTGCGTTGGAAACTAGACTCAATGAACTTCAATTTTCATAGGTTATATATTGCACAACTCCTCATATTCTAGGAGATACACCTCCCTCAAATTCTACCAGAATTTCCTGTCCAAAATTCTGCCAAGTTTTCCCAAATTTCGACAAACTTAATTTCTTCGATTCGCTTGATCCCAAAACTGTTAGACACTTGCGTAACACTTGTTAGAAGCCTTTCTTAATCTTATAAGGGTTCCATAACCTCTCCTGGCTTACATTAGTTTAATTACAACGCAAACGACGCAAAATATTTTGAGGTGTACCACGAAACAAGTAGACACCTAAGAGTATGTAACCTGGAGATGTCCGATGCTATAGCCGACCGACGGCAAACCAAAATAGTACCTGTAATGACTACATCAGAAGCCTCCGCCTCTCATTTACCTAGATATGCATAGCACTGAGCACGACCTCCCTCGGCCTGAGAACCTCCGCATCCACCACCACGGCCTGTCTGAGCACCACCTCTACCAGAATAAGAACCACCTATGGAACTTTGTGCACCACTTCTAGTCGGTTGTACCGTTTCCCTAGGTACATCAATCTGAGAACCTAAGTGTGAGCCACCCTGCCTAGGTTTGGGGCACTCCCTGGCTAAATCCCCTAACTCGCTGCACTCATAACATCCCCAGTGTGCCATAGGCTACTGAGAAGAACCAGAATGACCACCTCTACCTCTAGGTCGGGAATAAGAACTCTGAGAGTCGTGCCTCAAACCATAAGTACCACGACCCGAAGCACCAACTGTCGAAGTCTGAAAAGCTGGCTGAACTAGTCTATTGAACTGAGGACCATACCCTCTATCATGATGAACCCTACCTCTAGATGAGGTACCTCCATAACTGCCAAAACTACGAAGCTTCTTGCCCGACCTATCCCCGAACTCCTAACGCCTAATGGACTCGACACTCCTAGCGGCATCCACCACTGTTTGAAAAGTACCTCCTGAAGTTGCTACATGTGTCGCTGCCAGTCGAAGGGGATAAAACAGCCCCCTAATAAACTTCCTAATCCTCTCAGTCTCATTAGGTAGAACAATCAAAGCATGGGGAGATAAGGAGTGAAAATATGATCTCATACTCGATCACAGACATCCCATGCTACTCCAACCTGTCAAACTGCTCACGTCTCTTATCCCTTAAGCTACGAGGCACCCACTTCTCAAGAAATACGTGATAAAACGTAGCCCAATTATGTGGAGGTGACCCAACTGGCCTAGTCTCAATGAAAACCCTCCACCACTGCTTGGTGAGGCCAACCATCTGAAATGCTGCGAAGTCAACTCCATTGGACTCAATCAACCACAAATTGTGCAGTCTCTTATGAAAGCTAATCAGAAACTCATACGCATCATTATCAGGACACCGATCATACTGTGGTGGCTTCATCTTCTCAAAATTATCCCACCTCTTTTGCTCCTCCATCGTCATACTAGGATGGGAAACTAGGCGAATAGCAATACTTGGAATTGGCAAACCCTGAAACTGAGGAGCCACAACAGCAGCTGGCTGTGACTCTGGGGTCATATAGACTGTAGCAACCGTCAATCGGGAGTCTGAGCTCCAACTCTGGCCTGGGAACCCTCTGGAGTAGCCGGTAGTATGCCCGTCTGGGCCATACCCCCAAAGAAGCTCAAGATACGCACTAAGGTCCTAAAGAATAGGAGTAGCAATGAATCTCGTTGGTGCCTGGGCAGGTCCAACCACATCTGCCTAAACTGGATCCTCCTCCGAAATCTCCTCTAGGTCCGAAGTCACATCTCTAGCCTGAGCCTGAGCAGCAACTAGTGCTCGGCCTTTAGCTGGTGTAGTAATGTGGGCATTAGCCCTGCCTCCCCCTTGTCACGCCACAAACTGAGGAGTCGTGACGAGTGCCCGACCTTTTCTGATCAAGCACTCCTACTTTCGAACTTGAAACTCACTGAGCAACATAACGGCCCATATATGACTTTTAACTGAATTATACACATCGGTGATATCAACATAACAAACTCTACGTCCAAAACTCATAACCATCCTTTACATATATGTACATAAAATAACACTGTAAGCTGACTAGGCTGCTTCATATGTCGTATAATGGAATAAGAACTGGCAAGACTATCTAACTTTCTAACTACATACAAATGTCTACAGACCTCTTATGGAATATAAACTGTAGGAAGGACGGGACAAGGCCTCGTCATACTCATGTGTACATATCAAAATATCATACCAAAAGACTGTGGCTTCGGACCAAGTGGAGCGCACTGACTGCAGCTGAGAGAAAATCCTAATGTACTGGGCTGCTCGCCTGACGACTTGAACTTTTGGGCGTGAACGCAGCATCCACAAGAAGGGACGCCAGTACGAATAATATACTGAGTATATAAGGCATGAAAATAACATAAGAAGGAATGTGGAACATAACATGAGACCAAGATAACCTGTCATCTGGGAACGTACAATATGCAATGCGTGAATCTTAGAAATCATATGTAAGTAAGCACATACACGTATATATATATATATATATATATATATATATATATATATATATATATATATATATATATATATATATATATATATATATATATATATATATAATATAAATGTAAGTGTTGCGGAACGTGCAACCCGATCCATAAATGTTAGCGCTGTGGAACGTATAACCCGATCCATAAATATAGTGCTGCAGAACATGCAGCCCGATCCATAAATATAGTGCTGCAGAACGTGCAGCCTGATCCATATATGTTAGTGCCGAGGAACGTACATCCCGATCCATAAATATAATATGTTAGTACCGAGGAACGTACGGCCTGATCCATAAATATAATATTTTAGTGCCGAGGAACATACGACCCGATCCATAAATATAATATGTTAGTACCAAGGAACGTACGACCCGATCCATAAATATAATATTTTAGTGCCGAGGAATATACGGCCCGATCCATAAATATAATATGTTAGTGCCGAGGAACGTATGGCCCGATCCATAAATATAATATATATACATATACATAATGTAAATAGTATGCATGGAAGCTCATATGAAAGCTACAAATTTATCGGAGTGACGTAAGGTCGGTAACCTCCGATTTATATTATGGAACAATCATTATCGCTATACCTCACCTTGAAGGAACAAGTAACATAAGGTAAGATCAACAACAATGAGTAGAATCAAGGAAATCATGAAATAAACTCAATAATCTCATAATAACATTAAAATCATAAGCTTTGGAATTTCTAGAATTAGAATCATCATCATCATGTTCATCATAGAAAACATCTCATCTTTAATGTCATAAGAAGCTTTTAAGAATCATGAACTTCTAACTTCTGGATGTAAAAATGTTATGGCAAAATATCCAGAATCATAACATAGGGATCATGCCTTCGAAAGAAAGGGACTAGCCTTAACATACCTTTCGGTCTCCTTAGCCACTCAAAGTTTATCCTTCCAAGCTCATGGATCTATATATAAACCATTCATACTATTGTTAGGCTCAATTTCATACGCTCATCTTAAACCTTCAATTTAATTCCCTTTAGAATCTACCGAAATTCGGATAGTATCTCCCCTGTTTATATGCCTAGTCCAAAATCACAATCCAACAACCAACAACAACAACAACAACAACAACAATACCAATATCACAACAACATTATCAACACCAATAGGCTCCATAAAACATCCCACACGATGTTTTGCAAGTTTCTCAACTAACGAACTTGTTATACGACTATTTAATAGCTATATCTCCGTAAATAAACTAAAATTAATATTAATAAGGAGATATTCATACCTTATTCTCATTAGATCCGCAAGATCTTCAATATTTGCTTTGAATCCAAGCTGAAATCCACCCCAAAACGATACTATAATCACAATTGCACCTTACCCGAGCCTGGATTTAATACTCCGCCACTTGAAATCACTCACAAACCCTCAACTTTATGATATACACTCACCGCTATATGTTTTCTGAGCGTTGGGAAATGTTTTGGGTTAAAATGAAGGGGGGTTTGCCACTTATAAAAGGTGTTTAAGTCGGTTTCCACCGACTCAAAATTTACCCTTCGCGTTCACGGCCTTGGGTCGCATTCATAAAGGGTTAATCCGTTCTCCTCTTCGCGTTCGCGGCCCTTTGGTCGCGTTCGTGAAGGGTTAATTTCTGCTCTGGTGGCCTAACTTGTAACGTCCATAACTCTCTACTCCGATGTCCTATCGATGAACGGTTTGTTGCGTTGAAAACTATACTTCATGAACTTCAATTTAGGCTTTTTATTTGTTCCAAAACTCCTTATATACTAAAAGATATTCTTTCTCCAAGTTGTACCAAAATTTCCCCTCATATTTTCTCCAATGTCCAACAAACTTAATTTCCTTGATTCACTTGCCCTCCAATCCTTCCGTAGCTTATTATATGAACTTAAACCCTCATAACTATAAGATAAGTGCACACGATCATATATATCCTTGAAGGAAACTCCAGAGTCCATACCTAAAGCAACCAACACTTAAAAATTTCAATGTACAGAAATACGGGGTGTAACATTCTCCACCCTTCAAAAACATTCGTCCTCTAATGTTGAAGTAGAGTTTGCTCTGAGGTAGATGTCAATGTTCTTACATGTATTTTCTGGTATTTACTTTACTTACATGCAGTCTGACTTGCTCATTAACATTGAACTTATTTGAATTGCGCCACTTATCCTTCTTATTTTGTGGCAAAAATTTATGCTCGTGCTCAAGGTCGCCCCTTTTTCTTTCCAAATCTTCGTGCTTAGTCATTCTCGTTATCTATTCACCTCCATTGTCTACACTCTTATATCCTCTTTTTCCCCGGTACATACTTTTATCCAATTTCTGATCCCATCGTCATTTTATCCCGGAATTCTTGTACTCTCTGATCTCTATGTATCCTTCTTATACTTCACAAATATCCCTAACCTTTGTTTTGTTAGGGTTGACGCACTTTCCCTTTGAGATAATTTCAAAATTGGTCATATTATAGCTTTCTTTGCTTTATTACAGTAGTCGAATCAATTCCTGCGGTATTTTATCTCTCAGCTAGTGCAACACCAAAATCCCTTGCTCAATCCTTTCTTCCTTTGATTTGACTTATTGCGTTCGGGCTGGCTATTTGTATCAAGAATATCTTGAATCGTTTCTTTAATGGTTCCTCTCCTTCAATCACTCTTAATATTTCCTAATCCTTAGTCCGATTAATAAATTGGAGGGGTGAATTTAGAAGTTTGTTGAAGACTAACCAAGGTTCCCTGTTATGTTGCGAATTCCAATCGTTCCACTCCTTTCCTTTGTCTATAGCCTAATTCATCCCCTTCCAACAAGGGCCATTATTTTGCTTGTTCCATGAGGTTCCATTGTCACCACCTCATCCTAATCAAACGTGATATCCTTTGATCATTTTCTTTAGGGTCCTCCTCTTAATTTGGACCTTCACCCTACTTTCATTTAATAAGTCTTTCTCATAGTCTGACGCACCTATCTATCGTTTCGGTTTATCAATCAAGTGGGTTTCTTAATTCCTTAAATGCCCATCTTCTCTGTTTATATCCTTAAATCCTTTTCTCGCGATCTTATCTCCAACTATTTCCATGACTCCCCCTTCCGTTGGCTTAGCCTAACCTGTTTCGTGACTCTTTATATTCCCCACCAATGAACAACTTTTCTTATTCGGCTGTAGCACTTTTCCTTACTCTCTTCTCTGGTGCTATCTTAGATTATCCCTCTTAGTAGTGGTCGAATTTATATATATAACATATCATGTCCTTTTAGCTTCTTGGTCGGATCCCCTTAATTCCTTACAATCTCATCATAGTTCCATCTGTGGTAACACCCAGGTGATTGGTATTAACTTTTCCCTACTAACGTCTTATTATTCTCGATGATGATTTGTCCTCAGATTGTTCATCCACTGTATACCGAGTAGCTGAGAGGTTTATATTCAAATTGGACTCAATCAACTAGACTTCTTTTTACAATCCGTCCCTGACAACAATCGTAACACAATACCTTATACACTTGTATACGACACTTCCTCATTATTATTATTATCTTTCATAGCAAAGTTACATTCATAACATATTAACAATCACAACGTAAGCTGGCTTACGACTCAATATGTCTTTAAACCCATATTTGGAACTTTCCTCCAATTTCCTCGCCTCAAATCTTAACATAATTAACAAAATCACACTTAATCACAACCTTCTGTAGTTATTCCCTTTTTGTTAAAATCTTCATTTCCTCTTATACTAAAATCTCCTTTTTACTTCTTTCATTATCTTGTCATGCATTCTTGTTCCACCATTATTTCATATATACCTTTATTTAGTCCATTCCCACTTTCCGTTAGTAAACCGATACATCTCAACTTTGGCTTCTTCAAGCCGATATATTTGCCACTTTCCGAGATTAGGAGTATTGTAATTCATCTCGAAACTGAATTTAGTTTTCCCCCGCCTTTTCAGGAATATTTTCATATACCAGTAATGTTCAAATATTCACCATCTCTAGTAAACATCTGGCCAGTTTTGGCGGTCCTCTAACTCTTTATCCCATACCATACTAGAATTCCTTTCATTGCCTGGTTTTAGTAATTCCCCTTTCATTAGCCGAGCTTTTGTACCGAGTCAAAAGTTTACACATATTGAATACAATCTAGACCACTTCTTCCTTTCGTGATCATTATCATTAGGCCAATGAATTAATGGCGCCATCAAAGTTTGTCGGGGTCTTTATACAATGCTCCTTTAGCCATAATCTTCATTCCTGACTACTTTTACTAAGATCCTTAAGATTCTTTTTTACTTGAAATTCCTGATTTACATCTATACTATGCTATTCATTTTCACGATTCATTCGTTTCCCCTTGCATCACAGTTCAGTATCATAGTCCTTCATTTACCAACTCTTGTGCTTATCATGAGATGTCCGTAAAGTATACTCTTTTCTTCTTCTCCCCTTGTCCAACTCTTGAGATATTACAACTTATCCGTATTCATGCACATCCCTCGTACCTTCTTCCTATTTCCTTTATGATCGAATTTCTGTACTTCTTACTATGACTGTTATCTCCAGTCATCGATGTTTTATCTCTTGGCCTGACTTATTAGCTTATTATCATTCCTCTTGTCCTTGATGGTTGCATATTTCCTCTTGCCCGGTCCATTAGTCCCCTTTTTTACTTTCTCCCTTATAACCTTGCTTAAGTTTCCTCATTCATAAAACACTCTTCTCCTCTTTGCCATTTTACTACATTGGCCCCAGAATTTGTAAAACACTCTATTAGAAGTACGAATCCGTTCCATTTCCAAGATCGTCTCTTGGTAGGGGGGGTTGTCCATTCCCTATGCGAACGTATCAATATGGCCTCATATTTATCCTCTCAGACGTACCTTAAGAGTCAGCCTTTCCTTGACATTTTTTGTAAAATTTAATCATTCCCTCTCGGATCGCATCCACATCCATCGTTATTATAATGTTAACCCTATTTATCCTGGTCTGCTCTCAAGATCTTTGCATTTGTCCTTTGTCATATTTTGCCATATTCCATCCTTTCTGCTTACTTACTTTAGGGGTTTACCCAAATGGCTTTATGCCTTTACTGTTGCCTTAATCCTCTTCTAAAAAAATTCCACTTAACCCTTACTATCACATACTTCCCTTACTCATGCTTCTTCTCTCCTCACGATATCATAACGTTTGTACTCTTATATATATATATATATATATATATATATATATATATATATATACATACATACATATTTCTCCTTCCCCAATATTATTATATCATAATTACTCTACTTTAATATTCAGAGAAAGACAATATCCATTTATCCTGTAGCAATGGCTACCTTAATTTCAATACCCAACTTGATCAGTACGTTTAGTACCTCATAAGATAAATCATAAGACTCATATGTTTCCTGTTGTCAAATGACCTTCACTATATTTGCTAAAAATAAAAGAGATTAAGATACCTTTCCTTAGAAGGATCTCATCCGTCCTTTTTATTATAGCCTAGTCTTTATCACCTATCCTCAAACATCTATTTGAAGTTCTAAAGGAAAACTCGAATAAAACTCTATAATACATTTTCCCCCGCGGTTACAATAGTCCTTGACTCCCGTGGTTGGTTAAATACTATCATGACCTTTGAAATTTCTAATGCCCAGAAAATTGTCGAAGGCACAAATCAACAGACGCGACTGCTTTTTGTCCTTAATCCCGAGGTCGCTAGCGCTAACAAAATGTCTTAGTCGCAATTATCCATGATTACTTTGGTGATTAACTTCCTCAAAATATTCATTCTCCCACAATTAGATAATATCCCATAATAATCACACATAACGTAAAATGTGTTAATAAAAGGACCCATGTACCTGTAGTCGTCCCGTCCAGATCCCGGTCTGGGGAACTGTATAGTGAAACATCTTCTTCATCGCCCCCCCCGCCATCTACTAGTCTGCTCCTCCTCGTCTTCCCCGTCATAGTCCGTAGGGTATAAGTACTCTGGTATCTCCCGATTGACATAAGGCCAAGACAGAGGGATAGAATACGCTGTAACACTCACACTAGTAGCTTGCTCTAACAAAATGCTCCATCATAGGAGAAATTGGAGGAGCCAAATCTGGTACAACCTCAGGATCCTCTTGCTCCACTGTGGTCTCGTACGAACCCTCAGACGAATCCGTGTCGTAGCTAGCCTCTGATGGATCCTCCTCTATAGGGGTCACAGACTCTAGAGGAGTCGGTCTCAATGTCCTCGGAAGGATTAGTCTCCATAGAATAATCGAGGCTCATCCTAATCTGCCCCGGGGGTGATGCTGGTCCGGAATCTACCGTGGGGGCCTTCCTTGCACCCCCATCATCTGAAATCATCCTCTTCATCTGAATCAATCTGTACAGAAGAGAGTCAGAAACGATCTTACCTAGACTTTTGCTCTATCGCACGATCTAAGATGAGAAGAACGGTGAATCATTCCTAAATGCCCCGTAGCCTCTTGTTTATAAGTGTTACACCTCAGAAATTTTTCCGTACTTGTGTGATGAGTAGAACAATGAAGGACTTGAGTGTGTGGTGTTTTACTAAGTCGGGAATGGCTAATTTTGCATTTTTGGAAATAATAAAGTTGCAGAAAAATTTTCACCCAGTGGTCGTATATGGCACTATACGGCCCGTAAAGTGATTTACGGGCCGTATAGTGCAATCGTCTTTCATTGCGTCAAAAATCTCAAGTTTCTGTTAAGTGTTGAAATGGTTAAAAACGACCCAGAATACGGCCCGTAAACTGGTTTACGGACCGTAAACCAGGTCGTAAACCACCAGGTCCCTCAGCCAAGACTTTTTGTAAATGGTGAAAATGATTAAAAACGACTTGGAGGACGGCCCGTAAACCCCAGTCGTAAAGTGCCATGACACTCAGCCAAACCTTCTGTTTTTGAATTGCTTAAACACGATCATGGAAGACGGACCGTAAACCACAATACGGTCCGTAAACTGCAGTTTACGACCACTGTTCACCCGACGAGAATTCATAAAAGATCAGATTTTGGGATTATTAAAAAGGGACCAAAGCTCACTTTATTTCATTATTCATCCATACACTTCAAGAAAAGCTCCAGAACTCTTCACATACTTCATCCATAGAAATTCAAAAGAATCCAAGGAACATCAAGGACAACAACACTAAACCTATGAAATCAAGTGCAAAAACACATCAAGGGATCATCTAAGTCAAGTAATTCCCAAGAAGGTGAAACTAGGGTTTTGTCTAAGTGAAGCAATTCAACTTAAGGAGTGTTCAACCACTATCCAAGGTAAGTTTCATGATTATTCCATGTTGTTTGAAGTATTGGAAAGCTTAGACACTTGAGATGTAGAAGAACATAGAAATAGGTCATTATTGAATGAATAGTGACATGAATGAATGATAGTGGAATTGAACTACGAATATTGGAGTGTTGTGAGTACAAATACGTTATAAATGATGTTTTTATCATGAAACAAGCATTAAATGCAAGGATGAGCTACAATCATTAAATAAGGGAAAATTGGAAGAAAATGGTGGATTTTGCTAAATGTACGTAAACGACGATTGTTGATTGTTGATTGCGATATTGTGAATAATGTTATGAATGTTGGGAGTTAATATACCACATGGAAAGTAGTATGAGCAAAGGAAGCGCTGTCCGACTTCTCCTAGAATTAGCGACGCGTTCTTGTAGTTAGTATGCTAATGTTGATATGAATTCTTTATGAAGGTAACGACGCGATATTGAAGGAGAACGAGTGAGCGATATCTTAGCTAAACGACCAAGGTATGTGAGGCTAGTCCCTTCTTTCTGATGGCATGAATCTTGTAGCACGAAATTCCTATTCTCTTCATGAGTTCCTATAGTCCGAAAGGCTAAGAGTCTAACTCCTTAATGTCTATTTAAGATGAGGAATACGATATGATGATGCTAGTATAATGATGATGTTAATTATCGCTTACACTCACCTTATGTACTAGTTCCTTCAAGGTGAGGCAGAGTATCAATAGTTGTTCCATAATGTAATCGGGGGATCACGACCTTACGTCACCCCGATAGAGTAAAGTTGATCTTGAGCCTTATGCATGTATTACAATGAGATAAGTATTTTATGATGAGTATATTATTATTATGAGCATTTTATGATAAGCATGACATGAGCATTTCACACCGTGCCTAGTTGGCCGGGCAGTCACCGCCAAGGCGGGCAGCTATACGGATACACCATGACCCTTTGGCATGGGCAGACACCACTAGTGGGCGCCATGAGATGGTACCCCGGACGCGGGAGGCCTGGACGCGGGCTAATGTTATTGATTATCACACCGTTCTGACATGGACGGGCAGCTTGCATATTATGCATATATGTTATGAGGATGAGTATGAGTAAGATGGCACGCATGATTTCCTTTATGATTATCAGACAGATCGAGATATTTCATGTTGATGTTATCAATATATTGTTGATGTTTTCTTTTATTGTTTATGCTTCTCATACTCGGTACAACATTCGTACTGACGTCCTTTCTTCGGACGCTGTGTTCATGCCCACAGGTAGACAGAGAGGAGAGCTTGGCCCAGATCCTCAGTAGCAGTCAGCTGGTTGAAAGCACTCCATCGTCCGGAGGTGCTTAGGATTATCCTTTTGGTATATATGCATATTTTGGGCACGACGGAGTCTTGTTCCGTCCATGTATATTCAGTATGTTAGTAGAGGCTCGTAGATACGCAGTGTGGGTTAGATGGTCTCACAAGACGTTTTCATATGCGTGTATATTATTTTGATGGCCGAAAGGCAATTGTATATAAGGTAATTATGTTTGTTTAATTATGATTTTCCTACAACTGGTATGTAAATTGGTAAAAGAATATTAGATGGGCAAGATAAGTAGTAGAGTGAGCGGTGCTCGGTAACTAGCTCCGGGTACCCGTCGCGGCCCCTAGCTGGGTCGTGATAATAAGTGTGGCATGCTTCACACCCATAAAAAAGGCTTTACTAGACACGGTCTGTAGATACACCCTAGGACGAAACTGCTCTGATACCACTTTGTCACGCCCCAAACTGAGGAGTCGTGACGAGTGCCCGGCCTTTTCTGATCAAGCACTCCTACTTTCGAACTTGAAACTCACTGAGCAACATAGTGGCCAATATATGACTTTTAACTGAATTATACAGATCGGTGATATCAACATAACAAACTCCACGTCCAAAACTCATAACCATCATTTACATATATGTACAGAAAATAACACTGTAAGCCGACTAAGCCGCTACATATGTCGTATAGTGGAATAAGAACTGGCAATGCTATCTGACATTCTAACTACATACAAATGTCTACAAACCTCTTATGGAATATAAACTGTAGGAAGGACAGGACAAGGCCTCGTCATACTCATGTGTACATATCAAAATATCATACCAAAAGACTGCAGCTCCGGACCAAGTGGAGCGCAGTGACTGCAGCTGAGAGAAAATACTACTGTGCGGGGCTGCTCGCCTGACTACCTGAACCTGTGGGCATGAACGCAGCGTCCACAAGAAGGAACGTTAGTACGAATAATGTACTGAGTATATAAGGCACGAAAATAACATAAGAAGGAACGTGGAACGTAATATGAGACCAAGATAACCTGTCATCTGGGAACGTATAATATGCAATGCGTGAATCTTAGAAATCATATGTAAGTAAGCAGATACATGTATATATATATAGAATATAAATGTTAGTGTTGCGGAACGTGCAACCCGATCCATAAATGTTAGCGTTGTGGAATGTACAACCCGATCCGTAAATATACTGCTGCAGAACGTGCAGCCCAATCCATATATGTTAGTGCCGAGGAGTGTACGACCCGATCCATAAATATAATATGTTAGTGCCGAGGAACGTACAACCCGATCCATAAATATAATATGTTAGTGCCGAGGAACGTATGGCTCAATACATAAATATAATATATATACATATACATAATGTAAATAGTATGCATGAAAGTTCATATGAAAGCTACAACTTTATCGGAGTGACGTAAGGTTGGTAAGCTCGGATTTATATTATGGAACAATCATTATCGCTATATCTCACCTTGAAGGAACAAGTAACATAAGGTGAGATCAACAACAATGAGTAGAATCAAAGAAATCATGAAATAAACTCAATAATCTCATAATAGCATTAAAATCATAAACTTTGGAATTTCTAGAATTAGAATCATCATCATCATGTTCATCATACAAAACATCTCATCTTTAATATCATAAGAAGCTTTTAAGAATCGTGAACTTCTAAGTTCTGGATGTAAAAATGCTATGGTAAAATATCTAGAATCATAACATATGGATCATGCCTTCGAAAGAAAGGGACTAGCCTTAACATACCTTTCGGTCTCCTTAGCCACTCAACGTTTATCCTTCCAAGCTCGTGGATCTACATATAAACCATTCATACTATTATTAGGTTCAATGTCATACGCTCATCTTAAGCCTTCAATTTAATTCCGTTTAGAATCTACCGAAATTCGTGCAGCATCTCCCCTGTTTATATGCCTAGCCCGAAATCACAATCCAACAACCAACAACAACAACAACAATACCAACATCACAACAACATTATCAACACCAATAGGCTCCATAAAACTTCCCAGACGATGTTTTTCACGTTTCTCAACTAACTAATTTCTAATACGACTATTTAATAACTTTATCTCCGTAAATAAACCGAAATTAATATTAATAAGGAGAGATTCATACCTTATTCTCACTAGATCCGCAAGATCTTCAATATTTGCTTGGAATCCAAGCTGAAATCCACCGCAAAACGATACTATAATCACAATTGCACGTTACCCGAGGCTCGATTTTGTTACACCCCGTGGTTCTGTACGTTGAAATTCATAAGTATTGATTGTTTCAAGTATGGACTTTGACGTAGTCCCCGAACAGTAAGTTAAGGTGGGGTCCACATGTCGGGGTTTTATCAAGGACATATGAAAAGTAATATGAGTAGTATATGGGAAGTTGAGCAAGTCTTAAGGAGGACACTTAAGCCAAATATGGGCATAAGCCCTCCAAAAGGATGATTTAAAGATACGTTTTCGGATGATCCAACTTGGAGAGGCCAAAAAGCCATTATAAGTTTGGAATTTGGAGTCACACCAAGAATGAAAGTTGTAGATAATTGAAATAGCTTTCCAACCATAGGTAGTGGGCCTTCATACAATATCGGGATCAAACGTTATACGCATTTTAAGATCGGCTGTCTGGGCAGGGAATTAACCCTGCGCGAACGCGCAGAGGAGGACCCTGCAACTCAGCGCGAATGCGCCACTTGGCAGCGCGATCGCGCTGAGCAAATTTTAAGTCGGTCCAGGTAGAACTTGGACCGTTATATAAAGGGGTTACCCCCCTTATTTTTCATCCCAAACACACCCGAACTCCCTCAAATCTTCCCCAACCTTCCAACACCCACTTTTAAGCCAAAATCAAGTATAATTCTCGAATTTTGGTCCAGATAGCGTATAGTTGCGACTACAAAATCGTAAAGCGTCACGTTGTGGCTTAAGCTCAAGGTGGAAAAGTAAAGATATAGCAATATTATCGAGGGAAAGGTATGAATCTCCTGCTATTAATATTAATCTTGGTTTATTTACGAAGATGGAGTTGTTAAATAATTATAAAATGATTGTGTTGGCAGAATTATGGTATAAATATCATATGGAATAATTTATGGAGTATTTTGGTAATAATGGTATTGTGGTGGATATTTGTATTGTTGTTGGTTATTGAATTGAGATTTCAGGCTAGGCATATAAACAGGGGAGATACTGCCCGATTTTCGGCAGGATATAGAATGGTTTAATGTGAAAGCCTAGCATAAGTATATAACAATGAGTCTAACGATAATGCGAATCCTTTTGAATGTAGATTTACGAGCTTGGGCGGATAAGCGTAGGTAGTAGGAGGTTGAACAGGTATGTTAAGGCTCGTCCCTTTCTTTCAAAGGCATGATTCCTATGTTATAATTCCATAAATGTTTCCATAACCTCCTTGTTTTCAAAAGCTAGACGTTCATGACTCTTAAAGCTTCTTATGATATTAAATGAAATATATTCAATGATGATTGTGACGATGATGATGATTCTCTTCTAGAAACTCCGAAGCTATGATTTGAGGGCATTATAAGGTTATTGAGCCATTCCATGAATCCCTTAACCTTACTTATTGTTGATGGTCTCACCTCATGTTACTCGTTCCTTCGAGGTGAGATATAGTGAAGATAATGATTCCATTTCCAGTGCTGTCTAAGTTCGGGATTTCGAGACTCCCATGACGTTATCGATTTGATCCTCCAAGGAATGATATAGTGATATGATAATGCTAATGATGATGTTGATTTCATTTAGGTATTTTTATGTGTATGTATGTATGTATGCATTGCATCCCACTAATTAGCTGGGGATAACACCACGCCCACACGGTCGGGTAAGATAACACCGCACCTACACGGCCGGGTAAGATAACACCGCGCCTATACGGCCGGGTAAGATAACACCTCTCCTACATGGCCGGGTAAGATAACACCGTGCCTTAATGGCCGAAAAAGATGCTATACATATATTATCGCGCCTTAACGGCCGAACAAGATATTATATATGGATATATATGGAAAAGGTTTTTTTAAAAAAAGCTAAGCATGCATGACATCCGCCTTAAAAAGGCATTCAGAGGCACAGGTTGATCTCATTTATATTACTTTATCTTCATACGTTCATTATGTTATTTTTCATGTTCGGTATCTCTTACTATGTTACTACTCATGCCTTACATACTCAGTACACTGATCGTACTGACGTCCTTTCTTGTCGACGCTGCGTTCATGCTCGCAGGTAGATAGGTAGACGGATCTGACCCGTAGGTGATTTATCAGCGGATTCTCAGGAGCACTCCACTTACTTCGGAGCTGGAGTCTATGGGTATTGGTCCTTATGGTTACTTGTATTCTATGTAGAGGCTCGTAAACATGTGTGTGTAAAGTAGACCTTTCATAGCCTTGTCAGTTCATATTGTTGGATACTATTTTAGTAGCCTTGTCAGCTAGTGATGATGAACATAATTGTTGAAGATTATTTAGCGATGCGTCATTATGTTGTGATATATGTCCTTACAGATTATGATATCCATGTGTTATCTTTATGCTCCACCCAAAAATGATTATAAGATATATGTTTAGAGGTGCTCGGTATGTAGCTCTAGGTGCCCATCATGGCCTTCTAGTTGGGTCGTGACAGATTTAATACTCCGCCACTTGAAATCACTCATAAATCCTCAACATTATGATATACACTCACCCCTATATGTTTGCTGAGCTTTGGGAAATGTTTTAGGTGAAAATGAAGGGGGTTTTCCCCTTATATAAGGTGTTTAAGTCGATTTCCACCGACTCAAAATTTACCCTTCGCGAACTCTCCTCTTTACGTTCGTGGCCCTTTGGTCGCGTTCACGAAGGGTTAATTTCTGCTCTCGCGGCCTAGCTCGTAACGTCCATGACTCTCTACTCTGATGTCCTATTGACGAACGGTTTGTTGCGTTTGAAACTAGACTTCATGAAATTCAATTTAGGGTTTTGCTTTGCTCCAAAACTCCTCATATACTAAAAGATATTCTTTCTCCAAGTTGGACCAGAATTGCCTTTCATATTTTCTCCAAAGTCCTGCAAACTTAATTTCCTTGATTTACTTGCCCTCCAATCCTTCTATAGCTTATTATATGAACTTAAACCCTCATAACCATAAGATAAGCGCATACGATCATATATATCCTTGAAGGCAACTCCAGAGTCCATACCTAAAGCAACCAACACTTATAAATTTCAACGTACAGATCTACGAGGTGTACCACCCCTACCATGCCCCTTGCCTCTCCCACTTACAACGTTGGTAACGGGTACGGGTGGAGGTGCGGGTGCGAGATCCTGGTATCCAACTGCGATTGATCGTTTCCTCACCATCTGTGAGTGACTGAAACCAAGAAACATTTTGAATCCATTAGAATCAAGTACGCACGATAAGGAATGAATGGTTAGAGGTTTCCTAAATGTCCTATAGCCTCTCGAAGATAGGTACAAAGCTCATCGTACATATCCGTAAGACTCTACTAGACACTATTCTTATACTTGTGAGACCAATGAACCTAAAGCTTTGATACCAATTTGTCACGACCCAACTTACTAAGTCGTGAAGGCACCAACTCCCACCAAGTCAGTAAGCTATCCATAACCCGTTAGAACAATTTAATAGAGAATTTAATGAAGAAACGAAATCATACAAGTCAATTTTTAAAAGGCTTAAATAAATCGATAGTCATAAAATTACGGAATAAGTAATACAACCCTCCAAAATCTGGGGTCACTAGTACAAGAACGGACTAAAGAAATACAAGTCAGGCATATAACACAAAATACTGTCTAGGAAGGAAAAAGACAGAAAGTAAATGATAGAGGAAGAGTCTGGTACTACGGTTCATCATTGATAAGTCCAAGTGAATTTGTGTTTTGATGATTGTCAAACTACTTCAGAACTAGATAGAGACTTGGTCTGTAACTTGCTCTCTGTGCACCTTGCACCGTAAGTAGAGAACAACTGTAAAGCCGAGCCACTTGCTGCACACAAGTATAGCTGTGAGTTTGCCCATGCTTTATGTCACGCCCCAAAACCACCCTAGACGTAACCGGCATCCGACGTCATGAATAACATCGGAAGAACCTAAACAATGCAATAATAACACTTGAACCCGCCAGGTTCAACATTCACCTCCAACAGTTTATAAAATAAATGTAACGTCAAGTTCCTTTTTAATACTCTTTCCTTATTAAATTAAACAAAGTTATAAATAACTGCATATATCAGGATCATAATTATGAAATAAGATTAGCGGAAGTCTAATATAAGTAATAGTCATAAACATGGCAAACACCCATTAAGTCGTACGAGACTTTGACAATCTACCCACAATTCTGACAACTATCTATGCAGCTTCTAAGAGACATAACAATCGTCTAAATTCGGGACGCAACCCGGAAATCTAGAATAACAAATGAAACAGAAAGTGTCCCACGAACAAGGATGTGGGCTCAGCAAATCAACAACAACAGCAAATTCTCCTAAGCGTCGAGAGTATCACGAACCTGCTCTTCTCCGTTTCCTAACATACCATAAAAAACAACAATGGTATGTCTGAGTTCGTACTCAGTGAGTGCTTCGGGGACAACCAGTATTATAAAAATAAAATATAATAACACATAAAGAAATCAGTTCTGAAAGGATAGTATAAAAACAGTCATTCCACTTTATGATTCTTAATATCATTTGTTAAACAGTTTACAAAGCCATTAATCAATATAAAAACAGGTATTCAGCATGTGTATCTCAATAAGGATTATCAAAACCGATTACAAAGCCTTTTGTCAATTTATAACTTTCAATTATGCCTTTCAAATTGATCATGATTGTCAACAACAGTTCCATGAGAGATTGAGAATATCACATATGCCAATACAGGCCCAAGAATCAATCATATCGCGCATAGCGCACCACACCGGAACATATGATTCTCAGTGGCTATCCTTCCTCCCGAATAGCTTGGCATAAATCACACCGAACTATGTAGTACGCGGTGGCTATCCTTCCTCCCGAATAGCTAGGCATAAATCACACTGGACTATGTAGTACGCGGTGGATATCCTTCCTCCCGAATAGCTAGGCATAAATCACACCTCGGGTAGCGAACCCAGCAGTGGCTATCCTTCCCCCCGAATAGCTAGGCATGAATCACACCCCGGGTAGCGAACCTGGTTGGCCACTTTTCCTCCCGAATGGCTAGGCAATTACCACACTAGGATCTATAGTGACTACCCTTCCTCCCGAGTAGTTAGGCATATATACACCGGAATATGAAATCCTCGGTGACCACTCATCCTCCCGAATGGCTAGGTAAAATCTCATCAACAAAGTTCATAGCATAAAAGCCAAATTACTATTCATCTCAAGGTAGTCACATCACCATTTACCACTAAGGTTTATTATGCCATATCATAAAGATAAATCATTTCAAAGAGTGTTTTGAAAATGTATAACTTCTTTACGAAAGATTCCATGTCCTAATTCATTAATGAGAATATCATTACCAACCCTTAAACATCATTATTAAGCATCTCTTATAGAGGAAAACATTCATAATATCACATACATATATAGGGTTTGTTACAATCTAGATTTAATGTGGGTTTGTCCCCTCACACACATTAACCACCATGTAGACATGAATTGGAGTTCAAGAAACATGAAAAGATTACTTTTCCTTTCATTCACTAAAGAATCTTGAATAAAATTTATACTTCCAACAATAGTTTCAAAAAGTGATTTTCATTCAAAATAAGTTTTTAAAAGAGAGACATACAAATCACCTTTATAGTCAAAAATGATTTTAAAAGAGACATACAAATCAAAACCAAAGAGTTCATAAAAACCGATAGAAAGAGTATGTTCAAAAGAGACATACAAATTACCTTTATATTTAAAAAGGATTTTATTTTTAAAGAGACATACCTTAGTATGTTAAACAAATTTTAACAATTCACTTTTCTAATGAAGAACACCCAAACCCTAGCTTGAATCGCTTTGGGAAGAATTATGTTGCAAACCCTAGGTTTTGGTCACAAGAATCATGTTAAGAATCATGGGTTTGATGTTAGAATGGATTAGTAATATTAAGGATGTCCTTACCTTTGATTTGGAGGCTTGGAGGAATGATTTTCGTCCTTAGGGTTGTTTAGAAAGTGGAGGAATAAACAAAACAAGTGTCTTATTTATACTTTTCTGGTGAAAACGGGCCGAAGGACTCCCCCGAAGGACAGACCGTCCTTCGTGTTACGGACCATTCTTTGGATCGTCCTTTAGTGGAAATTTTCAGAGAGTTCTGGTGATTTTAGAGACGTTGCGGTGCCATGTTAAGGCCCGTAACACGTGTTACGGTCCGTAACGTCTCACCGTAACACAGGCCAAATTTTCAGCGAAGATAGGCTTCAGTAAAATGCGCATAACTTTTTGTTCACAACTTTTCTTGGGCTGGGCAACCTACCGTTGGAAAGATATTTCAAAGATCTACAACTTTCAGCAAGGAAGGTTTTCCAAATTCGCAACACTTTTTAATGAAAATCGGCCAGAAGACTGACCTACCAAAACTTAGGAGAATTTAAGAGCCCTGAAGAACTTCAATAGTTGGTTTGACTTCAAAACGACCATCTTCCACCCGAATTCATCAATAATGGATTCATATAGATAAAATATCATCTTAACACTATATTTTTACAAATTCACACCTAGTTCAAGTTTACGGGGTGTTACACTTTAGGTTAAAGTGAATGAGTGGTCTCTATCAATCCCACATGCTCCCACTATATAGACAACATGATGGAAACATATTGAGTAGACTTGAAAAAGCTAATCCATATTGTGCAGAATCTGCCAACACAAGTTTGTTAAGTGCTCTTAAGAACAAAGCCATCTACAAGCTGAAGAATTTGATCCAGACACAAGTTATTGTCTATGTTATTTAGGGTGTTGTAAGTCTTTATTTACTTATGCTTAAACTGTAAACCTACTCTTTCCAAAAAGGAAGCTGTTTGTAGGTGCTCTAAATTCTCAGGGTTGTTTTTACAAGCCCTTGAGTGGTACACTAGGCTAGAGTTAGCTTAGTTGTGTTAGTGTGTGGCTAGAGTTAGTCAAGGGTAAAATCTCAAAGGGTACCTTTGAGTGGTACACTAGGCTGGAGTGAGTCTAGGTGTATTAGTTTCCTTGACTAGAGTTAGTCAAGTGGAGGTGCTTGCAATTAGAGTATTGCAACAATGGAGGGACTATGGGAGTTAGATCCTAGGTTGCTACTATTGTAAGGGTTGAGGGATTATAGGAGTTAGATCCTAGCTTACAATAGGTTATAATTTGAAGTTGCTCGTGTAGTGGAGTTGGAATTCTACTCGGGTAGGTCGTGATTTTTAATCCCTTGAGCAAGGAGTTTTCCAAGGTAAAAATAGTTCTTTCTTTACTTAATGCACTACATAAAGGAACTGATACTCAACCAGGTCCCTCCATACTGTATTTGGTGGACGATAGCTTTCAACAATTGGTATTAGAGTAGGTTCTTTCTAAAAGGTTAACACCTAGAAAGGATCTCTTTATGGATAGCTCACCAAAACCAAAAGAAGGGAGAATCTACCTCAAGACCACCAAGCATCAGCGCTAAACATTATGAATGGTGGAAGGTTAGAATTCAAGACTTTATCACTGGTAAGGATATAGATCTATGGCACATGATCTGTTATGGTTCTCATCTCCTTGAGCTGAATGGGTTTACTCTGCAAGAAGATCAAGAAGCTAAAAAGATTCTTCTTCAAAGCATTGGATCAGGGGAGTACAATCTAGTTTCCTCTTGTGAAACAACAAAAGAGATCTGGGGCGCTCTTAAAGGTGCATATGATGGAGTCGACAAAATCAGTACAAAGATTGATCTTCTCAAAATAAAGGGTAGTAAGACCACTCAAGATCAAGAAAGGGATGATATGGTTGTTGGTATCGTAGATCTACAATAGCAAGTTGAGGAAGTTAGTAAAGAAAATCCTCTTCTAAACAGCCACATCAAAGAACTGTTGAATACATCATGTAGAGGGAAGGAGATGACAAACAAAGCTCAGGATGAGTATGAGGGTAGATAAGAGTGTGGATCACGAAAGACCAGCATCTTCAACATTCTTTAAAATGAAGATACTGCCATACAAAAGTCAAGAGAAGAGGAACCTGGTCTGTGGAAGGAAAAGGAAGAGTTGCCTGAATTAAAAGAAGAAAGCTCAATTCACACCGCTTCTCACTCTAAGGGACCCAATAAAATGCGGGTTCCCAAATAGAGTCATTAGTTCAGCCAGAAGACTTGGATGAGGAAAGGACAGTCAAAAGGTATCATTTCTCAAAGCCCTTTTGAAAAATGAAAAAAAAATGTGTCACCTCACTCAAGGAACTCTAAGGAAAGTGTGTGTCCTTTAAAAAAAAATGAAAAACACCTTCTTATGAAATATAATTTAGATACTACTGAGGAAGAGATAGCATGATTAGAAGAAGCTCTTCACATTGTAAATGACAGTGACCAAAGAGAAGCATAATCTCATACCACTCTCAGGACAGCATAAGTTTTGGCGACATTGCATACTTCCGAGTTCTTTGCTACTTCAAAAAACTGTCAAGGAACCTGGTTCTTGTGACTCAGTTTAGTAGTCTCTCCAATTCTTGTGTATGTGTGTTAAACTGCAAACATGTCATGTCATTAAAAATCTTCCCGCCCAAAATTATGAGTCCAAACGTTACATCTTTCCTGAACCGATCCGCTCTGTAAGAAACTTCAGGTATTGACCAATCAGAATCGGTCCTTGTCTCAAATATTTAAGGCTACTGTTTGTGTCTCTCTCTTACTAAACCCCTATTCTTTGTTCCCTTTGTTAGTATAACATTCACAAACTTAAATCCCTCTTCTTCCTCTCAAAACCGTGACCGAGATTAATGAAGTTTCACAATGAATCGACCTCTCAAGCTATCTCAGACATAAAACTCCTCCCCTTACCTTCTAAAAGCACATCCTCAAATCCCGTTCCATCTAGAAAACCAGTTTCAGAAGGAAGTGGTCAAACACTTTCAGTCTATAAATTCCTCCAAACCACTGAGGAAATCAACACAAGGGATGATAAAGTGGAAGTTTCAAGCAACATCATGAGCTCTGCCGGGTTAAGTAACAATATCCAAAGGTCTGTTGCTGAAAAGGCAAATTCTGAGGATATACAGGACTCAGAAAATAGAGGTACCACTAAGGAAAGTGAAGTTGGTGCAGAAATATTAGGTAATCCTAATTCCTTTGATTATGAAAAAGGAGCAGAGGACTCTATCGTAGTTATAGATAGTAACCTATCAGAGAAAAAAGTGGAATTGTCTAATATCCTAGAGAGTGAAAAAGAAATAGTGGCCCGATTTGATGATGCCATGCAGGTTGAGATGGACAGTGAAAAGGTTCAGGGAAAAGAAGAAAGTACAAGAGATGTGGAAGAGGGACATGGTCTCTTAGCACAAGGAGTGTTCAAATCATTTATACTACGGACTACTCCCACCGTGGTTGAGATTCCAGACCCCTCTAAAGTAATTAGAAATATTATGCCTGCTGTTGTGCACCTAAGAGGACCATCTCCGGAGAAGGAAAGGTCTGACAACTCTTCTGAGGAAGTAGACTCCGATAGTGATATCATTCTAAGTACCATAATCAATATATCCTCTGACCCTGTAACTCCAAGAAGTGGGAAATTCAGGAAACATATTTCTTATAAAGCTCCAAACACTAGGCAAAGGAGAAAAGCTAGGCTTGAGTCCGTCGTAAAGGTAAACAAAGAGAAATGGACAAGAAGAAAGGAAGATTTGGGAAGAACGACCCGAGATATGAGGAGGTGCCATCATCTTCGGATGTGCTGACAATTCCTGATGAAGAAGAGGAATATGAACAACTATCTCCTGAGAAAAGGTTATCTAAAAGAAAAGAAGAAGAAAAAGGAAAAAGGGTTATCAAGGAAGATACATCTACTGATAGAAATGAGCAAGCTATCAACAAAAAGAGTACACCTTGACAACCCAAAGAAAAGGGAGCAAACTAAGAAAGGAACCAGGTTGCTCTAAGAAAAGGAGAAGGTTACAAGACTCAGATGAGGAAAGGGAAAAATACTCTAATGAATCAAAAAGTGCTGCTGGGAAAAGTATTTGATCATGACATCTCTGACAAGCATGGAATGAGGGAAATTCTAGAGATCGTAAAATTTTAGAAATGGGAACATCTGTTTGTTGCTCCAGCTCCCAGTGTCTTTGAACAAAAGGTGACTGAGTTCTACCTGAATCTGATGTATACTGATGACTCTACCTTGGCTCTGACAATCCATTCAGAGAAATTCGAGCTAGATGAGGCAAAGCTGGGAGAAATCTTGGCAGTCCCAACCTGTGGTCTAAAAACTTTGAAAGGAAAAGTCTCTCAAGATTTCAAAAACTCGATTATCAAAAAGGGCCCTGCATCCTCTGAAAGGTTCCATAAGAAGCAATTGAAGCCGCAATATCAACTTATGTTTGAGTTTGTTAATAAAGTGCTGCTTCCTAGAGCTGAGGGGAGATGCATGACTTCACTGTCAAACCTGATGCTTCTTGAAGCTCTTGCAAACTTTCAACCCATCAACTTGCCTGGTTTAATGATTGAACATATGATAAAGGTTGTGAATATCTAAGACAGCAAGCATGCACTTCCTTATGGCTTCTTCTTGACCAATGTGTTTGAGCATTTCAGTGTCAAGACTGGAAAGGTCACTAAGGAAACAAGGAAGCAGATGATCACTTTACGGACTTTGGAAGAAGGCGAATGCATAAGGTGTGGGGAGCAGCTCTGTTGTATCTCACCTAACTGATGCACAAGAGCAAGAAACCATTGAAATTAGCCGACTTCAAGCTGAAAATGATTACCTGAGAGCTAAATTGGTTGAACAAACATGTGAACCTGGCCTTAGTATGAGATTGTACGTTCAAATGCTGATCTCTAACCTGAGAATGCTTGCTTGAAGGAGAAGGTGGATGAGCTTCCTGATAAGCTGATTGAAAATCAAAGAGATGCTAGTAAGCAAGTGAATAACGTTCTGAAAGCCTTTGCTTGTGCTCCGTTATTCCTCTCCTTATTCTGTCCTCCATATTCCAGTCCTTCAATCTCTCCCTATTTTTTTTCCTCAGTCCTCTCTGCCTATGACATGATGTTTTAAATTTTTGACTATCATATATGTATTGTTTAGACTACTGCTTTTGGATAATGATTATTACTTCATCCTGTGGGCAAATTTATTTGACGAATGCAACGATTATTTTGTCTTTATGCCATAAGCTATCTCTATTATCGTGTATACTTATGTTTCATAGCTCTGAGAGGGCGTCACTGAATCTTTTTGATAATGCCAAAAGAGGGAAGATATTGCTGATGATTTGAATATGTTGTTGATAATATGAATGGGTTGTTGATGATATGAATGGGTACATCTGACTGTGATCAGAATAAGTGAATGATATGGTGTGTGATTAAGGGGGAAGACATGTTGCTGAACTAAGGGGGAAGATATGCTGTAGAAATGTATTGCGTTGTTGCTAACATGTTAGATATGATGTAGAAATGTGTTGCGTTGTTGCTAATGTGTTGCAGGTGCTCTAAAATGATAGTTTTCTTCACAGGGGGAACAAGTCGGAAACTGGTTTTTAGGGGGAACATGTGTATGAGTTTGTCATCATCAAAAAGGGGGAAATTGATAAGTCCAAGTTCATTTGTGTTTTGATGATTATCAATCTACTTCAGAACCAGATAGAGACCTGGTCTGTAACCTGCTCTCTGTGCACCTTGCACCGTCAGTAGAGAATAACTGTAAAGCCGAGCAACTTGCAGCACACAAGTACAGCTGTGAGTTGGCCTATGCTTTAGGTCAAAGTGAATGAGTGGTATCTATCCATCCCACATTCTCCCACTATATATACAACATGATGGAAACATACTGAGTAGACTTGAAAAACCTAATCCATATTGTGCAGAATCTACCAACACAAGTTTCTCAAGTACTCTTAAGAACAAAGCCATCTACAAGCTAAAAAACCTGATCCAGACACAAGATATTGGCTGTGTTCTTTAGGTTGTTGTAAGTCTTTGTTTACTTGTGCTTAAACTGTAAACCTACTCTTCCTAAAAAGGAAGCTGTTTGTAGGTGCTCTAAATTCTTAAGGTTTCTTCCACAAGCTCTTGAGGGGTACACTAGGCTAGAGTTAGCTTAGTTGTATTAGTATGTGGCTAGAGTTAGTCACGGTAAAATCTCAAAGGGTGCCTTTGAGTGGTACACTAGGCTGGAGTGAGTCTAGGTGTATTAGTTTCATTGGCTAGAGTTAGTCAAGTAGGTGCTTGCAATTGGATTATTGCAAAGTTAGAGGGACTATAGGAGTTAGTTCGTAGGTTGCTACTATTGTAAGAGTTGAGGGATCATGGGAGTTAGTTCTTAGCTTATAATAGGTTGTAATCTGAAGTTGCTCGTGTAGTGGAGTTGATATCCTACTGGGTAGGTCGTGGTTTTTAATACCTTTAGTAAGGTCTTTTCCATGGTAAAAACAGTGCCTTCTTTACTTACTGCATTACATAAGGGGACTGGTACTCAACCAGGTCCCTCCATACTGTGTTTGGTGGGCGCATAGCTTTCAACAATCATGTAGCTCACCCGAACGACCTCCTCAGTGAGCAACTGCAAAGTCTCGAGATCTACTCATACTAGGCATATCATCTACACACAAAAAGGGTGCAGCAAGTGTAGCATCGTCGACCAACCCTATCGAAAACTGAGGCGAGGTTTAGTCTTCCGAATACCACTTCCACACTTAACCGCTATTAATCCAAAATAATAATGATCATAATAAGCACAATAATCTCACGTTACAAGCCTAGGTAAAAGCTTCTAAATCCTTAAGTCCGTCAAGTAACCAAATATGCATTTAAGACAAACCAACCAACAATTTAAGCAAGTCATACAACAAGGAGTCAATGAAATAACATGATATGCAAATGCTAGGAAGGGCTTTTCCATCACCCGGTACACACACATTCAATACTATAAATTGTGACCCATGGGGGACTCGCGAGGTCCATATACCAACCCAATATTACTCTTCGGGTTTCAAGCCATATTTGGCATCAAATCACAGTACTCATCCCCTTAGGATCCAAATCTCAGTACCCGGCCCTTAGGCTCACATTACCTATCTCTGGCCTGTTTGGCTCAAAATACCATCATCACTCTGTCCGGAACCATTGCCCCTCAGATATCCCAAACGTATCCTCAAAAGCACATAAGATACTGTTGGTATGAACCCATGCGTGAAGTTTTGATGATTGAAAAGTACATGAACGATAATGAATAAACCAGGTCCAAACATATGTGGCGATAGTTGTCAAAGTAACCAACTTAAAGGCATGATGAAGCTTGAGCCCAAGTAGATAAAGAAATAATAATAATGCACGAATGCATGAATGCACGATGTTAAGAAAGCTTCAGCGAGTATGAGAGTGAAGTTGGTGGAGTAGTTATCGAGCTATCAAGAGTTTTGAAGAAAATGTTATGGAGTTTCCAGGCAATATGTAAGGTCTGAAGATAGCTTGCTGCACAGGCAGAACATGATGGTTGGAACAGGTCCATGGGCATGTTCCATTACACAGCAGCAGAAGTGTTACACCTCGGAAATTTCTCCGTACTTGTATGATGAGTGGAATGATGAAGAGTTTGAGTGTATGATGTTTTGTTAAGTCGGGAATGGCTAATTATGAATTTTTGGAAATAAGAAAGTCGCGGAAAATTTTTCAGCCCAGTGGTCGTATATGACACTATACGGCCCGTAAAGTGATATACGGACCGTATAGTACAATCGTCTTCCATCAACCAAAAATTCTTAGTTTCTGTCAAAGTGTTGAATATGGTTAAATACGACCCAGTTTACGGCCCGTAAACTGGTTTACGGTCCGTAAACCAGGTCGTAAAATGCCATGTTCCTCAGCCAAAACTTTCTATTTTTGAAATGATTAAATACGGACATGGAGGACGGACCGTAAATAAAAATACGGTCCGTATATGGTGGTTTACGACCACTGTTCATCCCGACAAAAATTCAATAAAGATCAGATTTTGTGATTTTTAAAAGGGACTTAAGCTCATTTCATTTCATTTTTCATCAAGACAACTCAAGAGACTTCTAGAACTCTCCAAATATTTCCTCCACAATAATTCAAGAGAATTAAAGGGGATATCAAGACCAACAACACTAATTTCATGGAATCAAGTGTAAGAACACAATAAAGGATCATCTAAGTGAAGAAATTTCAAAGAAGGTGGGACTAGGGTTTTGGCTAATTGAAGTATTTCAACTTAAGGATTGTTCAACCATCATCCAAGGTAAGTTTCATGATTATTCCATGTTGTTTGAAGTATTGGAAAACTTAGACACTTGAAATGTAGAAGAACATAGAAATGGGTCATTATTGAGTGAATAGTGACATAAATGAATGATAGTGGAATTGAATTACGAATGTTGAAGTGTTGTGAGTACAAATACGTTATAAATGATGTTTATATCATGAAACAAGCATTAAATGCATGAAAACGCAAGGATGAGCTAGAAGTAGAAATAATGAAAAATTGGAGGAAAATGGTGGATTTTGCCAAATCTACGTAAATGACGATTGTCGATTATGTTATTGCGAATAATATTATGAATATTGGGAGTTGATATAGAACGTGAGAAAAGTAGTATGAGAAAAGGAGACGCTGCCCAACTTTTCCTAGAATTAGCGATGCGTTCTTATAGTTAGTTTGCTAATGTTGATACGAATTCTCTTATGAAGGTAACGACGTGATATCGACGGAGAACAAGTGAGCGATATCTTAGCTAAACGACCAAGGTATGTGAGGCTAGTACTTCTTTCTAATGGCATGAATCTTTTAGCTTGAATCCCTATTCCTTTCATGAGTTCTTACATTCTAAGAAGTTAAAAGCTTATACCTATGAATGTCTATATGAGATACGTTATACGATATGATGACACTAGAATGATGATGATGTTATTCCTTGCCTACACTCACCTTATGTACTAGTCCTTTCAAGGTGAGGCAGAATGTCCGTAATGGTTCCATAATGTAATCGGGGGATCACGACCTTACGTCACCCTGATAGAGTAAAGTTGATCGTGAGCCTTATACACGCATTATGATAAGATAAGTATTTTATGATAAGCATATTACTATGAGTATTTACGTTAAGCATGTCATGAGCATTTCACACTGTGCCTAGTTGGCCGGGCAGACACCGCTTCGGCGGGCGGCGATACGGATACACCACGACCTTCGGGCGTGGACAGACACCACTAGTGGGCGGCATGAGATGGTACCCCGGACGCGGGAGGCCTGGACGCGGGCTAATAGTATTGATTATCACACCGTTCCGACATGGACGGGCAGCTTGCATAAGATGCATACATGTTATGATGATGAGTATGAGTAAGATAACATGCATTACTTCATTTATGATTATCAGTCAGATCCAGATGTCTCATGTTGATGTTATCCCCATATTATTGATGTCTCCTTTCGTTATGTATGCCTCTCATACTCGGTACAATATTCGTACTGACGTCCTTTCTTCGGACGCTGTGTTCATGCCCACAGGTAGACAGGGAGGAGAGCTTGGCCCAGGTCCTCAGTAGCTGTCAGCTGATAGATAGCACTCCATTGTTCGGAGGTGCTTATGGCTATTATTTTGATGTACATTCATATATGCATATTTTGGGCATGACGAAGTCTTGCTCCGTTTATGTATTCATTATGTTAGTAGAGGCTCGTAGATAAGCAGTGTGGGTTAGATGGTCTCACAAGATGTTTTTATATGAATGTATATTATTTTGATGGTCGAGAGGCAAATGTATATAAAGTATTTATGTTTTGATTAAATATGATTTTCCTACAATTGGTATGTAAAATTGATAAAAGAGTATTAAATCAGCAAGACAAGTAGTAGAGTGAGCGGTGCTCGGTAATTTGCTCCGGGTACCCGTCACGGCCCCTAGCTGGGTCGTGACAGAAGTGGTATCAGAGCAGTTCATCCTAGGAAGTGTCTACGAGCCGTGTCTAGTAGAGTCTTGTTTATGGTGTGTTGCGCGCCACGCTAATAAGCAAGAGGCTACAGGGCATTTAGGAAAATGACCATCTTTCTTCTCATGAGATCGTGCGATAGAGCCATGTCTAGGATTATATTATTTCTAAAAGTGCGTTATGGTTTCAGAAAAATGCCGCCGAAAGGAAAAGCTACAGCTGCCCAGAAAGGCAAAGCTACGACGAAGAAGCGGGCAGAAAGGGAGCCTCCGGCGGAGGTAGAGGAAAGTGAATCGCAAAGTGAGGCCGCGCCCAATGTAGAATAGCAGGGAGGAGCCTCAGCTCCGATTCCTCCACCGGGTGCTTCGGGTCAACAAGTGTCCGAGGCCATCCATTTAGTGACACAGTTGGTTGCCGCTCAGGCAGAACAACAGAATGCGGGCCCAAGTGATCGTTCGGCTAGTACAAGAGCCCGTGATTTCCTTACTCTAAACCCTCCAGAATTTTTCGGGTCGAAGCCGGATGAGGACCCACAATGTTTTATTGACGAGATGCTGAGGACGCTGAAACTTATGCATGCTTTCGAGACCGAATCTGTGGAATTGGCCTCTTATAGACTCCGCGATGTGGCGGTACTATGGTATAAGAATTGGGTGATAACAAGAGGAGAGAATGCACCACCCCCTGTGTGGCAAGAGTTTGTAGATGCCTTTATTCATCACTATTTGCCACCCGAAGTCCGCCGAGCTAGAGCGGACAGGTTCCTGAATTTAAAGCAAAAAGGTATGAGTGCCAGAGAGTATAGTATGCAATTCAACTCATTGGCCCGGTATGCTTAGACTATGGTGGCTGACATGGGAGACCGAGTCTATATATTTGTGAGTGGTTTAGGACCACACTTGTTCAGAGATTGTTTGACAGCCTCTTTGCAAGACGGGATGGATATTTCCCGGATACAGGCCCATGCTCAGAACCTCGAGGAACGACAACGACAGCAGAGAAGTGATCGTGATGGTGACAGAAGACAAGGTAAGAGGGCTAGATCTATGGGGGAGAGCAGTGAGTACCGAGGGGGACCGAAACAGACGCATTCTAGGAACTCAGGTCAGACAGTGACCAGTGCACCTCCCAGATTCTCGAATAGGAGATTTGACCGTTCTTTTCAGTCAGGCCAGGGGCAGAGTTCGAGGGCCTCAGATTCGCAGTCTAGGGGAGACTTTAGCCAGAGGAGACCTCAAGTACCGCGGTGTAGCCAGTGTGGCAAATTACATTCCGGACAGTGTCGTCAGGGTTCGGATGCTTGTTATGCTTGCGGGCAGGTTGGTCATATGATGAGAGACTGCCCCTCGGTGAGAGATAGAGTGGGGACTCAGCCCACAGGTTCAGCAGCGGGTTCTTCGTCAGCTCGCCCGACAGCACAGACTCCTCAGACTACAACAGGCAGAGGCATAGGTAGAGTGGGAGCATCCACTTCAGGTGCTGTTCAGCCCCGTGTATAAGCCTTAGCTGGGCGACAGGATCTTGAGTCTTCCCAGATGTTGTCACAGGTCCCTTGACTATATTTTCCCGTGACGTATATGCTCTGATTGATCCGGGTTCTACCTTCTCATATATTACTCCGTATATCGCTGATTGTGTTGGGGTGAGACCCGAGCCGATTAAACCTTTCGAGGTATTCACTCCGGTTGGTGATCCCGTAATAGCGAGACAAGTATATAAGGACTGTGTAGTCATTATATGTGATCGCCAGACGACAGCGGATTTGATTGAACTTGAGATGATAGATTTCAATGTAATTATGGGTATGGATTGGTTGGCATCGTGTTATGCTAATTTTTGCTGCCGGACCAAGGTAGTTCGATTCCAATTTCTGGGAGAGCCCATACTTGAGTGGAAGAGTAATACAGCTTCCCCAAAGGGTAGGTTTATTTCCTACCTTAAGGCGAGAAAGATGATAGCCAAAGGTTATATTTGTCATCTAGTTCGGGTTCATGACACGGAAGCGGAAGTGCAAACTTTCCAATCTGTTCCGGTGGTGAACGAATTTCCAGACGTATTCCCAGATGAACTTCCAGGTCTTCCTCCAGAAAGGGAAATCGACTTTGCTATTGATGTATTACCAAACACCGAGCCTATTTCTATTTCTCCGTATCGAATGGCTCCAGCAGAACTGAAAGAGCTAAAAGCACAGCTAAAAGATTTACTTGAGAAGGGGTTTATAAGGTGTAGTTCTTCGTCGTGGGGAGCACCAGTCCTGTTCGTAAAGAAGAAAGACGGATCTCTATGAATGTGCATCGACTACAGGCAGTTGAACAAAGTGACAATAAAGAATAAATACCCTCTTCCCAGAATCGATGATTTGTTTGATCAATTACAGGGCGCTAAATGGTTCTCCAAGATAGATCTGAGATCGGGTTATCATCAGGTGAGAATTAGGGAAGCAGATATTCCCAAGACTGCCTTCAGGACAAAATATGGTCACTACGAGTTTCGAGTAATGTCGTTCGGGTTGACGAATGCCCTGGCAGTGTTCATGAATTTAATGAATAATGTGTTCAGGCCGTTCTTGGACCTTTTTGTGATAGTGTTCATCGACGATATTTTGGTGTACTCTCACACAGAGTCAGAACATGTAGATCATCTAAGGATTGTTCTTGCGGTTCTTCGAGATCGAGAATTGTATGCAAAGTTTTCAAAGTGCGAGTTTTGGCTTAATTCTGTTGCATTCCTGGGTCATATTATTTCAGATGATGGTATCCGAGTCGACACTCAGAAAATAGAAGCTGTGAAGACTTGGCCAAGGCCTACGACACCCACGGAAGTTCGTAGTTTCCTTGGGTTAGTAGGATACTATAGAAGATTTGTAGAGGGCTTCACATCTATTTCAGCCCCATTGACAAAGTTAACCCAGAAGTCGGTTAAATTCCAGTGGAGTGATGCCTGTGAACGTAGCTTCCAAGAGTTGAAAAACAGGTTGACCTCAGCGCC
Organism: Lycium barbarum; assembly: GCF_019175385.1. Lineage (NCBI taxonomy): Eukaryota > Viridiplantae > Streptophyta > Magnoliopsida > Solanales > Solanaceae > Lycium > Lycium barbarum. The sequence goes on from NC_083341.1 coordinate 86,472,882, forward strand.
AGTGCTAACACTTCTAGACGGATCAGATGGCTATGTAGTATATTGTGACGCCTCCGGTGTGGGATTAGGATGTGTATTGATGCAGAATGGGAAAGTTATTGCATATGCTTCGAGACAGTTGCGAAAACATGAACAGAATTACCCCACTCATAATCTTGAGCTAGCTGCGGTCATTCATGCATTGAAAATGTGGAGACACTACTTATATGGTGTGCACGTGGACATCTATACGGATCACAAAAGCCTTCAATATATTTTCAAACAGAAGGAGTTGAACCTGCGGCAAAGGCGATGGTTAGAATTACTGAAGGATTACGATGTGAACATTCTATATCATCCAGGGAAGGCGAATGTAGTAGCAGATGCACTTAGCCGCTGATAGATGGGTAGTTTATGTGGAGTTCCTTCGGAAAAGCGAGAAATGGTTCGTGAGGTCCATCGGTTAGCAAGTCTCGGCGTACGGACAATTGATTCAGGAGATGCAAGTATTAGCATCAATGACCCCACAGTTTCATCATTGAATCTAGAAGTGAAGGAACGACAATATGAAGATCCTCAGTTAAGCCACTATCGAGATCTATCTCAGGAAAAGAAAAAGTCTCCATTCGAAGTTTCCATAGAAGAAGTTCTTAGATATCGAGGCCGGCTATGTGTACCGAATGTGGCAAACTTGCGCCAACGGATTTTAGAGGAAGCGCACCATTCTCGGTATTCCATTCATCCAGGAGCAACTAAGATGTATCATGACCTTAAATTGATGTATTGGTGGGATGGCATCAAGCGAGACATAGCGGAATTTGTATCACAATGCCCAAATTGTCAACAAGTGAAGGCCAAGCATAAAAAACCAGGGGGCTTATTGCAAGCAATTGAGATTCCTACGTGGAAATGGGAAGAAACTAATATGGATTTTGTGGTAGGATTACCCCGTACGCGAGGGAAGTATGATTCTATATGGGTGATCGTGGATAGACTCACGAAAGTAACTCATTTTCTCCCCGTTAGAACCACATATTCAGCGGAAGATTATGCTAAATTGTATCTCAAGGAGATTGTACGACTTCACGGTATTCCTTTGGCCATTATCACAGACAGAGGGGCGCAGTTCACAGCCAAGTTCTGGAAGTCCTTTCAAGAAGGTCTAGGTACTCAAGTTAAGCTCAGCACGGCGTTCCATCCGCAGACCGACGGACAAGCCGAGCGTACTATTCAGACCTTGGAAGATATGCTACGAGCGTGTGTGCTGGACTTTGGTGGTAGTTGGGATGAGCATTTGCCTCTTATTGAATTTTCCTATAATAACAGCTATCATTCCAGTATTCAAATGGCTCAATACGAGGCCTTATATGGAAGAAAATGCAGATCTCCAATTGGATGGTTTGAAACCGGAGAAGTACAATTGATAGGCCCCGACTTGATCCAACAAGCAGTTGAAAAGGTTAAAGTGATTCGAGACCGACTGTTAACAGCTCAAAGTCGCCCAAAGTCTTATGCAGATAACCGCCGACGAGACTTGGAATTTCAAGTGGGCGATTGGGTGTTCCTGAAGGTATCGTCGATGAAGGGAGTGATGAGATTTGGCAAGAAGGGAAAGCTAAGTCCCAGATATATCGGACCCTACCAAATCATTCGCAAGGTGAGTCGAGTAGCCTATGAATTGGACTTGCCTTCAGAGCTCGAATTCGTGCATCCAGTATTCCATGTTTCGATCCTCCGCAAGTGTATTGGAGACCTAACAAGAAT